>NC_064638.1:540692033-541329761 GCF_023864345.2 Schistocerca serialis cubense
GTGCCACTAGATGGCTCCTCTTTGATGTGCGGACAGAAAGGCAAATTTCGCCCTCCGGCACCCTCAGTGGAAAGCTGTGACGACCGGCGGCACCGTGAAAGTGATAAGTGGGTTACGAACAGGAAATGTCCTCAATAACCGTTTCGGGAGATATCAGTTTCCATCAAAACTGGCAGCCACCCAGGAGGCGCTTGTTCCCTGTTTATGAGACCCCGTGGAAACGCCTCTGCTAACCTTACGGGACTGCCAAGCCGTCAGGACACACTCCCTTCTGGCGACAAATTGAATACTGTCTGCTCCCAGCAGAATGTCGCAGATCCGAAAAGTTAATTCCTGCGCACTCGTAACAGAGTTGAAAGAAAATCGCAAAGCGGTATGTGACAATTATGTTTTAATTTGTCAGTCTTTCGACATGTCATATACCGCCCAGTAAAACCCTACAAGACTGTTGCGTGATACAATCCAGACATTTATTATTTGCGGAGTTCTGATGTTAAGATGTACTTTCATTGGCTGGTACTGTCGCCTCCATACTACATGTTCCTACTGTTCAGGCTCCATGGTTAGACTGCTTTACCGAGTGCTATATGCACCAGAAGCTCGAAAGACATTGCTGGTTAGTGGGAGGAACAGTTAATAACCTTAGTGTTCGCTAGTTGGGACAATCAGATCTTCCAGAATTACGATGGCAGATGTCAATTAAGAGCGCATCCGGGCCAACGACGCCTTTATTCCGACGCTAATTTAATCTGCCACGTTGTACTGCCATGTGCCATCACTACACAATATATCTCTCACTCACCCTCAGTTACGTGCTTCATTTTTTCATTTTTACTGAAATTCATGGTTTTCCTTGATTGTGTTCAAATGTGTGTGAAATCTTATGGGACTTAACTGCTAAGGTCATCAGTCCCTAAGCCTACACACTACTTAACCTAAATTATCCTAAGGACAAACACACACACCCATGCCCGAGGGAGGACTCGAATCTCCGCCGGGACCAGCTGCACAGTCCTTGACTGGAGCACCTTAGATGATTGATTGAGCGTTGTCTCTCTGTCCTGTTATACACTACCTAATCTAAATTCTCCAGATACCTCTACGTAATGTGGAACTGACCACGATAAGCAGACCTGACGGTATAAAAAGAGACGGCGAGTATTATCAGTAGAGAAGCGGTAACAGCTGAATGAGTCGTTCAAAATGGTTCAAATGGCTCTGAGCACTATGAGACTTGACATCTGAGGTCATCAGTCCCCTAGACTTAGAACTACTGAAACCGTAACTAACCTAAGGACATCACACACATCCATGCTCGAGGCAGGATTCGAACCTGCGACTGTAGCAGCAGAGCGGTTCCGGACTGGAGCGCCTAGAACCACTCGTCTACAGCGGCCGGCTGAGTCGGTCAGGGGAGCTCAGTGGTTCGAAAACGGTCCAGTTATTGGTCGCCGCCTGAGTAATAAATCCACCAAGGACATTGCAACCCTTCTGAAACGCCAAAGTCCACGATTGGTAATGTGATTGTGAAGTGGAAACCCAAAGAATCAGCCTCAGCTAAACCAAGGTCAGGCAGACCTCACGTACTGACGAACAGGGACCGTTCAGAAATGCGGAAAGTGGTTGTAAAAATTCGCATGCGGAGGAAGTTATCACTCGTTAATCACAAACTGCTACGAGCAGTGCACCTGGGACAGTGTGCGTTCTCAAAGAGTGATCAGCTCCTCATAATCCCCACATTTCTGTGCACAATGCCAAGAGACGCTTCAGTTGGTGTAAAGAGCCACTGGACAGTGTGTGGTATCGTCCACAGATCGTGTCGCTATACCAAAGTCGGCAACGTGAATCGATACCTCAGACATTAGCGAGGTCGTGCTGCAATTGGCAACGATGTATGGGACGCGCTCATGAAGCCCATGCCTCTTCTCCAGCAATGCAGCGTCCTCGCAATGAGCTAGCAAAAGATTGGTCCCAGTTTGTGACTTCATCTAAAGGCGTCGACATCGTAGTGCAGGACCAACCAGTTGTTAAAGTTCCTGATGAACTTGCAATTTAGTAAAGATTCAACACTGTACCTCAAGAGACCAGTTTGTTACGTAGTGCATCAGGTGACGCACTCCTAGTCAGTACTCCTGCTGCAAATCTTTTGTTCATTTACTGTAACAAAGAGAACTAATATTACATGTGTTCTAGTTTGACGGACCTTCTCCCAGAGCAATCAAAGAACACACAGTTATGGCCAGACGAAAGTAGTTTCGCCTGGTAACAATCCAGCGGATGACTGCGAATGAATAATGGGGGGTTTTGAATCACGCTATGTCCTGTGGCAATCCCGTGGAAGGGTTTGTGTTTGTGATGTTTTTCGTTGTTAGGGTGTGGATAGCCATTTTACATCATTATGTACTGCTTACAGCAGAGGAAGCGATGGTTTTTTGTGTCAACATTGCGATGCATTGTGTCATAAAGCAACATCAATGGGGTAATGGTATGTTGGCGATAAAATGCGTGAAATGGACTCGTCTGCGTATAATCCCGGCCTGAACCCAGTGGAACACATTTTGGGGAGAGTTAGAATGTTGACTTCGGACCAGACCCCACGTCCAACATCACTATCTTCTCTGGTTTCGTCTCTTGAAGAAGAATAGGCTGCTAGTTCTCCATAGATGCAGACACGTCACTGAAAACGTCCCCAGCAGTGTTCAGGACGTCATAAAGACAGAGGGTGGACACCCCCTATATTAATGTCCAGTAACAGAGGTCTGGACACTTTTGATCAGATAATGTAACTATCTTGTATCCAGGTAATTTTGCCACGCCACCTTTCTCAGTGCCTTTTTATTTTATTCACTCGTGTAAGCTTCATTATTAATCTACTTGTCGATCTTTACAAAAATATACCTATCCAGTTGAGTCTGTGATCGACTCGTATTTGATAGAGTTTGCTATTCTTTGCATCCTCACACCTAATGGACTCGTCTTTGATTGAGAAGACAATGTCGAACCGTGTCTGTAGTACGAGATGAATTCTCGTCTTTAGGCACAGACAGGGCAGGGAGTAGGGCAGTGGGCAGTCGTATCCTAACTGCACAATTGGTAAAGCGCTTTCACCTTTTCGCAAGTTGCCTCACAAGCTACATAAGGTGAGACGTGTGTTTCTCCTGGCTTATACAATTTCCTAACAACTTGCGCGAATTCAGCCAGGTGATATTTACAGCGACCGCCGATATTTCAGCTGGAGTACACCCCACCATTTTCACGGCACAAACTGCAGCGAATAGGCGGTGTACAAGCAAATTTAAAACCTCGGTTCTTGGAGTAATTCAGGAAAGATAACAACACACACTGAACACTAGTTCCACCAAAGATGACTAGAGTCAGAGGTATCGATAGTGAAAGACTACGAACTAGCAAGTGAGGTAACATTGACTCTGTCCCTCTGTTTTTTGACAAGGGAGAGAGCAGGATTCCAAGCAGAATTTAAACAAAACCTCCATCGCTGTTTACAACGTTGGTCTCTCTGCTTCCTTAATAACTCTGTCCCAATAATTGGACGTTCATGCCAATATCTCGGTATTGTTATATAATATAGGGTGACCAGTAGCCAAACAATGTTCGGCAGTAGCAGATTTACTTGGCTGCTGTATTCGTGTGTGCCGTTTATGCTCAGTACGTCGGTCCTCCACGGTCCTGATAGTCTGATCAATGTATGCCATCATCAAGAGCGTGGAGGACAGAGGTACTGATCATAAACGGCACGCACGAATTCAACAGCCAATTAGGTATGCTATTACCGAACATTGTTTGGGTACGGTCACCCTATCTTATATAACTATACCGAGATATTGGCATGCACGTCCAGTTATTGGGACATTGTTATTAAGGAAGCAGTTGAGGTTAAATTAGCGACCAACCGTGTAAACAGGGATGGAGGTTTTTGTTTAAACTCTACTTGAAATCCTGCTCTCATTTGTAAAAAAAAAAAAAAAAAAAAAAAAACAGAGGGACAGAGTCAATGTTACCTCACTTGCTAGTTCGTAGTCTTTCGCTATCGATAGCTCTGACCTTAGTCATCTTTGATGGCACTAGTGTTCAGTGTGTGTTGTTATCTTTCCTGAACTACCCCAAGAACCGAGGTTTTAAATTTGCTTGTACATTGCCTGTGCAGTTTGTGCCTTGAAAATGGCGGGGTGTACTCCAACCGAAATATCGGCGGTCGCTGTAAATATTACCTGGCTGAATTCTCGTAAGTTGTTTGAAAAGCTACATAAGCTTTTCACAAGCACATTCTAGTTGCTTCATCTACATCTGCATACAAACTCTGCACGCCATTACGCAGTACAGGTGGAGGGCGCATTGTACCATTGTCAGACATTCCCTTATCCGTTCCGCTCACAAATGAAAACGAGGAATAATAACTCTACAAACTGTATGTCTTTGTACGAGACCTGATTTCCGTTTTTGTCCTTGCGGTCATTACTCAAGCGGGAAGTTGGGGGCTGTAGAATTGTTCTGCTGTCATATTAACAACTTTTTTTTCACAGGCTACAAGTTTCTAAACAGAAAATCGTCCATGGAATAAAACAAGCTGTCCGGGAGAAATGATTTTAGGTTAGATTAAAAATTTGGTTTGCTATCTGTCAAAGATTTCATGTTATCAAAATTATTGTTGCTGCCTATTGAACTTCTTTCTGAGCCACTGACAGCTTTAATCATGCTTGATAAAGGTCACTTTTTCCATTACTGTTGTAGGTATGTACATCACTGTTCTCATCAAATTGTGGTGGGTTATTTATGACAAATATCATTAGTAAAAATATGTATTCATGGTGCAGTTAAAATGCACACTTCCTTGAAGAGGTACCTACATGACGACCGTGAGTGAACATCAAATGCTGTTGTTACTTTTCGCTTTTATGCAATCAATACTTTCTAAGTGGTGGGCTGGCCCAGAAAATTATTCCGTAAGACGTTATAATGTAGAGATATGCAAAATATGTCAGGAGGTTGACTCGTCTGCTTGCAAGACTAGCAATTATACAAAGAGCAAAAGTAGCTGAATTTTTCTTAATTGAATGTTTCTTTCTGTTCACGTTTTCATCAATATGTACACCCAAAAATATGGACCATCCTATCCTATTTACCGACTGCTGTTGGTATGTCCCTATTTGTTGTACAGAACTGAATATAGTGTGTTTCCTCAAAATTTAGGGAGAGTTCATTTCCGGAGAGCTACTCAATAATTCTCTGCTTTGGCTTTCCCTGTGCGCTGTACTTTCCCTGAGATCTCCGAATTAATCATAGTCGGCCAGTCGTCCCTCTGCTTGTTCCATTTCATGACGTTTTACTGCGTACTGACATATCTAATAGACGTGTCTAAGTCAAACACAATACAGTTAACATCGTATTCGAACATAAATAGATCTCCTAGTCAACCACATTAAATTATACTCATACATATGAAAAAACACACAATATGCAATAAAATAGTGTTTTTACTATGTAACAATCATCTTTGAGTGCTATGTATATGGACATGGACATGTGGACAAGGTGCTTTTTGATTTTAAATGTTTAAATGACAGACTTTCATATTATGTGCTACATTTAATCTACATGACACATTGACGTAACGTCCGACTCAAAATTATCACATTTTACAACATAAATTTTTGAAGTCCTGAAGATGACATCTAAGTCGGTCGAAACCCATTGTTAGTAAATAAAGAAATATTTATAGGATTTTACTTTTTGAAGGTTTTTACCCTGTTAAGAGCTGTGTTCAGTGGCACCGAAGTATAATGTGTGCGTACCGAGGTTGTAGCTTTAGTAATTTGTTTGTCACGGTCATCGGCAATCGGATGGCGCTTACGAGAACTGTCTACGCGCTCTCTGTTTTGAGTCTGCAACCATTAACTGTGCTGAATTTAGAGTTGAACGATATTTGCAACATTCATTCCAGGGTATAACCAAACCTGCCCGACGAGTGCATACGCCCGTTGAACTACTTAAGACACTTGAACTGTGTCGCATTGTGGGCCTGCGGGTAGATGACTGGACGTATCGACAAATTTCTACAAATATTGAGTACAATGTATCGGTGATCTGTCACTGCTTTCAACAGTTGCGTGTGCACAGCGTTACACCCTAGATCACTTCCTAGACGTGAGCATAGCACAGACGAACGTCAAGAACGACAAGTTTCAACATTATTATTATTATTATCGTTTCGGCCATCTGAAGACCATGTTAATTCAGCTGTCCAATATTCTTTCAGTCTTACACTTTGCAATCTTTTTCGCTCTTCTGTCCATTATGATTTTATTCTTGATCTAGTTCTGCTTCTGAAACCTTTGAAAGCCTGATTTTTTTTATTTAAAAATCACCTTGTTTTATATTTCTGGTTCCTTTATTCTTATTTCTCCCATATGCGTTTGTAAGTCTTAGATCAAGCGTACTTTGATTCTCTTGTTCACCAGAAACTACAAACCTGTTTTTTGCTGTGTCAATCTCCGCTGGACCATTCTAAGGATTTGTATGAAGAAAACACTACTTTTCCTGATGACGTCCAACATTATCTCTACCTTAGTACAAAGTTCTTGTTTCTCTCATCTTCTAAATTCACCATCTTCCGTTTTTTTAGGTCCAATAGCGCCCTGAGAATTTTCCGCTCCACCAGTTCTATTCTCTTAAGTTTAAGAGTTTTGCTGCGTATAATGTTTCAGGGCGGATCATTCTCTGATAATGTCACAATGTTGCATTGATCGAAATATGTTTGCAGATAGTTTGTTTTCTAAATTCATTTGTTTGCTCGTGCTCCCATTGCTTCCTTTTCTGTCAAACCCAGCTTCTACCCCATTCTTTCAGATGTTTAAATCTCTCCACTTTCTGAATTTCCACTCCTCCTGTTGTCATTCGTCTAGGAGCTGCCTTGATGTTGTCACGTACTGCGTCTTCTAGATAGAGATCTATAGGCCTGCTTTAGTCGCTTGCCCCTCTTCTAACGATTCATATGAGACCAGAATATCATCTGCGAATGATAGAAAATCTAACCGTATTCCCTTATTCTTAACCCGGGTTCCCGGGTTCGATTCCCGGCGGGGTCAGGGATTTTCTCTGCCTCGTGATGACTGGGTGTAGTGTGATGTCATTAGGTTAGTTAGGTTTAAGTACTTCTAAGTTCTAGGGGACTGATGACCATTGATGTTAAGTCCCATAGTGCTCAGAGCCATTTGAGCCATTTGAGCCTTATTCTTAAGCCCCGACAGTATTCCACCCACTCCTTTCATTTCTCGTCGCCACTCCCTAATCACCTTATTAAGTACATGGTTAAAGAGCAAAGGGGAGAGTCCGTCTCCCTGTCTCACACCGATTTTAAACTTTAAACGAGACGCATGTCTCACCCAGGAGACTCGATTGCGTTGGTAGTCTCTTGGTGTGTCGTATCTTCTAGTGACAGGCCGTTAGTATAATTTTATATTAGTGGTTCCCAACATTTCTTAGATCATTACGCCTCAGTGCAGACAGATACCCCACCATCGCGAGTATTACAAATTAACTACACTTTAGAAAGAGGAAGAAATCCCTTCGAACACTTCTATATTTAAGGTGATTGCTTATTTCTAACAACGTGTATTCTTCCTGTATTTAAACTTCTGCGCCTGTGCTAGTCTCTCGAAGCTGATCTCCTTCGGTTGGCCAGATAAAGTAATCTTGGTTCCTAGTTCTTCACCAATGTCTAACAGATGTAGTGATCCATCGCTCTTTCCGGTCATAGTGTAGCATTCGGTTTTAATTGTGGCAGTTTATTACATTGGTTATGCTTTCGGAAATGGATGTTCTGGGCCGGCCTCTTTTGTTCCCAGAAATTTTCTCATAATGCTCTTTATTATGTCGCTGCGACTAATCACGTCCCACATTTCTTCCATTGTCTGGTGTCTGTACTGCGATCTCTGTGTTCTGGGAGATAACCATGCAAAATTGGAAGAGCTCTGAACACTTATTCTTAATTAGGGAGTCTAAAGGCGAACGCATCATGGAAGTTTCAAGCTCTGAAATAGTTAAAAATGTGCAGCTCTGATAACATATAAGTCCCGTTTATGAGATTTACTTCCATATAAATAACCTTATATATGCTCTTAAGGTTATAACGCTCCAATTACTTAACCTATACACTTCAGAAACCACTATACAGTGCACGACGCTATGTGCTCGAAATTCGTAGCCTCATGTGGTTGACATTCTCCATTCAGTGCAGTGAAACAATCGAAAATTCTGTTATTTTTCGGATGGAGAGATCTTTCTCCAGCCGCCAACTGTCAGTTGGCAATTGTATGCTCGAGAGAGTAAGTTTCGCCAGGAAACTCGGATGAGGGTCCTTATAGTATCGGCTACACGTGGACGTGTGCTGCATGGCAGGACACTGCCATCCAGGACTTATCATCCAGGACATGTTACCATACGGGAAGTTAACTGCATTGACACTAATTTCATGACTGTTACACGACAACTTTCGAAAGCCGAACCACGGCACGCTTTTGTACGACCGATCAAGCCACTTATAAGCATGCTTTCTCGGTCTTACAAACGGCTGCATTTGTATACTACGTCAATATCGCTCAACCAAGCCATGAAAACCGACACACAGGCTGGGCTCACTTCTTCGGTACTGCAACGCCGTGGGCAGAATCTACGACAGACCAGGAATCACACCTGTCTTCCGGCCACCAAGAGAATTTAATGTTATGACCTGTAAAAGATTTTCTCGGCCTTCTCCAGGATTTGATGTTACTTCATACGAGTATGACAACTGTTAAATAGGTTTGTTGCCGATAGCTGTCAAGGACAGAAATTTCGAAAAATCAACAGTGGCCGAGCACAGTCTCATTAATAAATAAGTTTACAAGCTTACATTCGAATAGGAAGAGAGTCTGAGCCACTCTTAGAAATACTGGGACTCTGTCATTAGACAGTTCCCCAAAATTATATTGTACGATAACAACTTTGACAGGCATCGGCTATGCACTTAGCACCTGACAAAGACATAGAGGAATAGGTCATATAGTTTCCCACCTGACACGAGTGGATATGCCACAAAAGACTCTGAGCAGAGGACGCAAATGTAAACTCTGGGCACTTAGCACACCATCTCAGAATTCGTCATTTATATCGCGTGATAATGACACAGTCTTGCAACATTTCCTAACACCAACCTTCTTACGGTATCTACACTGGAGCGCTAAAGAAACTGGTGTAGGTATGCGTATTCAAATAAAGAGATACGTAAATACACGGAATACGGCGCTGCGGCGTGCAACACCTATATAAGACAACAAGTGTCTGGCGAAGATTTTAGACTGGTTACTGCTGCTACAGTGGCAGGTTATCAAGGTTTAAGTGAGTTTGAACGTGGTGTTCTAGTCGGCGCACGAGTGATGGGATACAGCATCTCCGAGGTAGCGATGAAGTAAGGTTTCTCTCGTACAACCACTTCACGAGAGCACAGTGAATATCAGGAATACGGAAAACATCAAATCTCCGACATCGCTGCTGCCGGATAAAGATTCTGCATGAATGGTACCAACAATGACTGAAGAGGCTCGTTCAACGTGACAGAAGTGCAACCCTTCCACAAATTGCAGATTTCAATGCAGGGCCACCTACAAGTGTCAACGTGCGAACTATTCAACGAAACATCATCGATACGGGTTTTCGGAGCCGAAGGCCCGCTCGTGTATCCCCGATGACAATACAGCACAAAGCTTTACGCGTCGCCTGGGCCCGTCAGCACCGACATTGGAATGTTGATGACTGGAAACATGTAGCCTCAAATTGTATCGAGCGGATGGACGTGCAAGGGTATGGAGACAACCCCATAAATCTAAGGATCCTGCATGTCAGCAGGTGGAGGCTCTGTAATGGTGCGGGACGTGTGCAGTTGGAGTGATTATGGACCCCTGTACGTGTAGATACGACTCTGGCGCGTGACAAGTACGTAAGCATCCTGTCTGATCACCTGCATCCATTCACGTCCATTGCGTATTCCGAGAGACTTGGACAAATCCAGCAGGACAGTGCGGCACCCGACACCTCCAGAATTGCTACAGAGTGGCTCCAAGAACACTGTTCTGAGTTTAAAAACTTCCGCTGGCCACCGAACTGCCCAGACACGAACGTTATTGAGCATATCTGTGATGCCTTGCAACGTGCTGTTCAGAAGAGATCTCCACCTCTTCGTACTCTTACGGATTTACGAACAGCCCTGCAGGGTTCATGTTGTCAGTTCCCTCCAGCACTACTTCAGACATTAGTCGAGTCCATGCCACGTCGTGTTACAGCACTTGCGCGTGCTCGAGGGGATTCTATTCGATATTAGGCAGGTGTACCAGTTTCTTTGGCTCTTCAGTGGAATATCACTTCAGATTTCTCTAATTACTCCTGTATTCTAGGTGGTTATAATTAAAATGATGGTGTTTCCAGTGCTACGGTGCAGGACGTATACAGCACCGGATGCCGAAACACCGTAGGTACGGTGCGCTAGCGGTGTGTACTGAAAAAATAATAGCTCTACTTTTTGCCACCAGATGAAAATATTGCACTTTAAGCAGTCATAATGGGAAATGTTTCTTGTTTTGACGACAATACCCTGTTTTCCGCTTGGCAATACATGTTGATTTCTTCTATGAAGTGACTGTTGGTGTAAGGGGTTGATTGAAGTTTTCCGTACGAAACACAATGGCTATTGAGAAGAAGGTCCGTCCACTGCTGGTAAAGTAGTTTTACCGAAAGGACAGCAATAGTAGCGCTGCATTGCGGGAATTTCGCAGACAGAATCAGTTGTGAAGAGGCCCCATGTCGATAAATGCGCTAAGGAATATTATTAACAAATTTGGTTGGCCGGTGTGATCGAGCGGTTCTAGACGCTTCAGTCTGGAACCGCGCGACCGCTACGTTCGCAGGTTCGAATCCTGCCTCAGGCATGGATGTGCGTGATGTCCTTAGGTTAATTAGGTTTAAGTAGGTCTGAGTTCTAGGTGACTGATGACCTCAGATGTTAAGTCTCATATGGCTCAGAGCCATTTGAACCATTTGATTAACAAATTTGATGAAACAGATGGCGCAACAGGGAGAGTTGTTGAAGTTACTGTTGCTATGGCCAACAGTCCAGCATATGCCTCAAATTTCACAGCCAGTACTCGAGCTGGTCAACAATCCAAAAGATTTTACGGCTCATTTTCACTGGCATCTGTAAGTTTCTGAATGTGCAACAAATGAAGCCCCAAGATAGGATACAATGCCGTGACTTGGCTCTTCATTTTGAGACATGCATGGGAATGGATGATATGTGGACAAGACAAATTTTACTCTGCACGGCGCCTTGTACAGAATTGTCGCACAAGGGATTCTACTCCGCCACATGTTGTGCGGGAACATCCACAACACTCAGCCTATGTGACTGTGTGGTGTTGTACGGTTTCACAAGTTTCTCCATTCTCGGTCCATTTTGCTTTGAGAAAATGACACCTCGTGGGGCATGTTATGTGCAAAATGACATCTGCATGTTATAAGGACCTCCTTGTGCAACGCGTGATTCCAGCTTCTCAAAACGCGACTGTGTGCATATCACTATTTTCATGGAAGATGGGGCGACACCACATGTCGCTTACCGGGTAAAAGATTTGCTTCAAGAAACCTTTCTATTTACGAAATTTCAATCGCCAACTTTCTCTTCCGAATGCGTAAATATATTGTTGAGTCCCACCTACTTAGGGAGAAATGATCATCATAATAAAATAAGAGAAATCAGAGCTCGAACGGAAAGATTTAGGTGTTCCTTTTTCCCACGCGCCATTCGAGAGTGGAATGGTAGAGTAGTATGAAAATGGTTCGATGAACCCTCTGCCAGGCACTTAAGTGTGAATTGCAGAGTAACCATGTAGATGTGGATGAGTGCATCATCTCCAGGCAGTTTCAGGATGTGTGGCCTTCCAGATCCCCTGACCTAAACCTAAGTGACACCTGCCTGTGGGGACGTATGAAAGATCATATCTATCAGAGAAGTATTCGGACACTTCTGGGTCTGAAGGATAGCATAGAACGCCATATCGCTCTGATTTCAACTGATATGCTGCGAACAGCTGTTGACCATGCCACATTACGGAAGCATCATGTTGGTGAGTCGGGAGACTATGTTGAAACACATGTGACCATATCTTAATAAACGTGCCCGAAACACTGTCATCATGTATTTGGTCGTTCCTCCCCTTTCCTCCATCCACACCACATTCTGATTGCAACATAAGTTTAAACAGACAACTGGTTGCACATAAACGGTAGCTACACTGACCTAGGTTTCGACACCTACTAGGGGTGTCTTCACCAGAATGAAATCTTGCTAAATCGTAAAATTTACATTGCTAAAAAACAATAGCCAGAATTTGGAGCAGCTACGCTCATGTCAAAAGTAAAATATAACGTTCTTGCCTCTGCTACGGGTGCCCAGCTGGGAACACTATCAGTCTGATGTTCTTCCCTGTTGGGCACACGTGGCAAAGGCTACAGCGTTTGAATTTCACTTTTGACCTGAGCTTATGAGCTTAGCTGTCCCAGATTCTGACTGTTGCTTTTTAGCAACGTAATTTTACGATTTAGCAATATTTCATTCTGATGAAGACTCCGTTAGTAGATATACCTACTGTTTATGTGCAACCGGTTGGCTGTTTAATCTTCTGTTGAAACTAGTATACGATTGCTGAATAACACGATGTTCAAAACTGTAAAACATTTTGATTGCTTACTGTGCCATATTTTCACCTGGCGTTAGAAAGTGGAACCATTATTTTTTATCATACACCGCCAGCGCACCGTTAATGAACATACCTGCAATGTTCCAACGTCCTGCGACTTATACAGCATGCACTGCAGCGTTCGGAACACCGTAGGTCTAATCACACCCACCCAGTACCTTCTGTAGCACCACATACCACATGCTTCAACTTTCTTCACCTGCCCTCTTCTCACGGTTCACGCTTTTCCTTCACACAACACCGTGATCCAGACCTGAGCTTATTTTGTTCCGTTTTTGATGTCTTGGAGCTGGTCGACTTGGGTAAACTTTCGAGCTGGATAACTATCTTCTCCAATTTTTTCAGTTACGATGTTTAACTAGTCTAATACCGTATCCTCCTCCTTAGCCCAAATTCAGTCTTCATTTAGAGTAACAGTTCCTTTAAAACGTATAAAATACGACAACACATCTGTCTGCGATTTGTGACATCTATGGTCGACTGGCAGTTCCGCAGTCTTTCGTTATCGCTTTTCATGATGAACACTGAATACTGTAATTCATCTGTAAATAGCGTTTTTGATCAGCAGGAAAGTACTATGCAAAAACAGGAAATATAAATAGGACTACGCTATGGTACACATTTAGTTTCACAATTAGGATAATTATGAGCATTACTGAAGACATTGTTAAAAACGTACCGTCTAATTAGATGAATCAGCATCGCAGGATCTGAAACACAGGAAAAGAACAATTACTGGATATTACTTGCAGTCGATATTTATAAATTAATGCTGATAGGTTTTCCTACTTCCAGAGCTTTATTTCAAATAGTTTCTCACTTAAGCATTAAAAATCTTCAGCTCAATCCGTCAGTACACTCACTGATGCAGAATGAGAGGCTCAGTATGGTGACAACCTTTCGCTGTGGCTAAAGTTTAACCCAAGTGCATTTATTTAACCAGGTACTGAAATTTTAATATTTAATTTGCGCTTCCATTGTTTACTCACTGGAATCCAGAACCAATCGCGGAATAATTAGCTCCTCAACGTGGAACTCGTATTTCAGGTAGAATAATTCTTGCTGGTGTTTTATTAAAGTTAGGTGGTTATGGAATTTTTCGTGTTATTGGAACTCGTTAGACTACAAACCCTCTCTTACGAAAATGGTGTTCCAACATCGATCTAATAAAGTGAATGTCACAAAGTGGATTCTGCAAACATATATGAACTCCTAGTTAGTGTTGACACTGCATTCTAGAGTGGATGATGAAAAAATCAAAGCAGATTAACCCTCTTTTAATTGAAATATCCTCGCACTACTCTCATTGTCTGTATACTGAAACAAAGGGCAGCACTCTACTTGGACCCCTGAATTGGATCAGCTGGAGCGCATGTGACCTCTGGGCAGTGCCAAACGTTCAGCATCTCCTAGTAAACCGACCCGTCATGACCCGGATCTGTAGTCTGCTCGGAAGTATAGCTCTCGGTATTACATGTAGCAGCAGAATCTTGAATTATAGTATGGGTGTTGCAGATTGTAGAGATTTAAGGATATCACCAATTCTGATCCTCAGGCGCTGTGGGAAGCAAATGATCACAATGAAAAAAGAAAAGTAAAGACGGTAAATTAACTACAGAGTACTAGTGCCGTTACTTGACATTCAATTCTTCAACGTTATCAGAGTCACGGCTGATTTTTTTCGCTTCGTCCCGAAGCCAACAGACAAGCAAAGTCCAACCGGTGTGGTAGCAGTATTCACGATACGAATACTGCACATATTTCCACTGAAAAATGTGTTAAATGTCTGGGTGACTATCTAGCTTGTAGCAAACAAAGCTCATTCTGTATTCAATAAATCAAAGTGACAAAATGCGTATCCTATACTACGTGATCAAAAGTATCCCGACACCTGTCTGAAAATGGCTTATAAGTTCGTGGCGCCGTCCATCGGTAATGCTGGAATTCAGTATGGTGTTGGCCCACCCTTAGCCTTGATGACAGCTTCCACTCTCGCAGGCATACGTTCAATCAAGTGCTGGAAGATTTCTAGGGGACTGGCAGCCCATTCTCTACGGAGTGCTGTACTGAAGAGAGGTATCGAAGTAGGTTGCTGAGGCCTGGCACGAAGTCGGCGTTCCAAAATATCCAAAAGGCATTCTATCGCATACAGGTCAGGACTCTGTGCAGGCCACTCCATTACAGGGATGTTTATTGTCGTGTGACCACTCCGCCACAGGCCGTGCATTATGAACAGGTGCTCGATCGTGTTGATAGATGCAATCGCCATCCCTGAATTGGTCTTCAACAGTGGGAAGCAAGAAGGTGCTTAAAACATCAATGTAGGCCTGTACTATGATAGTGCCACGCAAAACAACAAGGAGTGCAAGCCACCTCCATGAAAAACACAACCACATCATATCACTACCGCCTCCGAATTTTACAGTTGGCACTACACACGCTGGCAGATGACCTTCACCGGGCATTCGTCATACACACACCCTGCCATCGGATCGCCACATTGTTTACCGTGATTCGTCACTCCACACAATATTTTTTCACTGTTCAGTCGTCCATCGTTTACGCTCCTTACACCAAGCGAGGCTTAGTTTGGCATTTACCGACGTGATACGTGGCTTATGAGCAGACTCTCGACCATGAAATACAAGTTTTCTCACCTCCCGCCTATCATAGTACTTGCAGTGGATCTTGATGCAGTTTGGAATTCCTCTTTGATGGTCCGGATATGTGTCTGCCTATTACACATTACGACCCTCTTCAACTGTCGGCGGTCTCTGTCAGTCAACAGATAGGGTCGGCCTGTGCGCCTTCGTGATGTACGTGTCCCTTTACGTTTCCACTTCAGTATCACATCGGAAACAGTGGACCTAGGGATGTTTAAGAGTGTGGAAATCTCGCGTACAGACGTGTGACACAAGCGACACTCAATCACCTAACCAGTTCGAAGTCCGTGACTTCCGCAGACCTCCCCATTCTGCTCTCTCACGGTATCTGATGGCTACTGAGGTAGCTGTTGTGGAGTACCTGGCCGTAGGTGTCAGGACAGTATACCTAATATGAAAAACGTTTGTTTTTGGGGGTGTCCGGACACTTTTGATCACATGGTGTATCTCGAAGCAAAGAAGCAATTTGAAGAAAATGGTTCAAATGGCTCTGAGCACTATGGGATTTAACTTCTAAGGTCATCAGTCCCCTGGAACTTAGAACTACTTAAACCTAACTAACCTAAGGGCATCACACACATCCATGCCCGAGGCAGGATTCGAGCCTGCGACAGTAGTGGTCGCGCGGTTCCAGACTGTAGCGCCTAGAAGCGCTCGACCACCCCGGCTGGCAAGTTGAAGATACAGCCGTCGACCTCAAAATAACTTTTGCTATATCACTGAAAGAAGGCCATAGTGGCCGAGCGGTTCTAGGCGCTACAGTCTGGAACCGCGCCACCGCTACGGTCGCAGGTTCGAATCCTGCCTCGGGCATGGATGTGTGTGACGCCCTTAGGTTAGTTAGGTTTAAGTAGTTCTAAGTTCTAGGGGACTGATGACCTCAGAAGTTAAGTCCCATAGTGCTCAGAGCCAGCCATATAACAAAACAGAAGTGGTTTCCATGACTACTTTAATGTATATAGAAAAATTTGAGGGAATACGTTCCACTTTCAGTTACAAATACTCGAGTCATTTGGCAGAAGTTTCCAAAAATAAGGATCGAATCGCAAAACAAAAACTGTAATGTCAGTCTTCAGCAGTATCATCTTTATCTTCTCCGAGAGAAAGGGGCAAAAAACAAATGGGAGAAATGAACCTCCCGTATCACCTATGATGTGTATCAGTGACAACTTTGACAGAAGGTTGAAACAAATTTACTTCTTAGTCTTGATAAGGCACAGGATTTTTTAAAGATTTGGTACAATGTGGAAAGTCCTATTTTTAAGATACAATCTATACAAGTGTAATTCTACGTGCGCGAGTGCGTACGCTTGCGCGAGTTCCTGGTTATGCGTGTGTGCATGCGCATGCGTTGCTAGAACATAATCTGTAGAATTTTCAACCCAACTTTGTATGTATTTCTGTGACTATTTGGGCAAAATACCGATACAGTAAGACGTTCTCCGGAAAGGAGCGAGGATCGAAGGTGAAGGGTATTACAAGTAAAATTAATTGATAACGATCGATACGTGCGTTGAGTCTATAATGATGCCAGTGACACTGTTAGGTCTTTATGCTACAGGCGGGGTACATTCTTTTTGTGAGACTGGAACAGTGTAGTGTAATCACCTACTTCCGTCATGTTTGAATTGAGTATTGTAATTAGAGAACAGCACTGGCGGCTCTAAACAACGGAATGGGATTGTCTGCTCCAAGATTTCTCTGACTCCGTCCAAACGACACGTCTGCCGAATGAATACACCATTTGATGCTGAATTTACCGCCATGCTGAGACACTAATAGGAATAGCCGGGATCAGGAGCAAAAATTCCAGAGACGCTGCAGTTCCTTCAGATTTTTGCACGCATTCGGCGCCTGCGCGTCATTTATCTTTACTTATTTAATATTTTTATGAATATATGGTCTTCGTTCTTTCGGATACATGCGAAAGAACGGATACTACGCGGAATCCGCAGCTGTGGTACAGTATATTAAGGGAATGGACTACTGATGTCAACTGCATCGGGATTTTAAGCAGAATCAGCAGCAACGAGTGAAAATGTATGCCATACCGGGATTCGGACCCGGGATCTTCTGCTTACTAGGCAGTTGCCTTAACCAGTGTGCCATCGGGACACAGTGTTTATCACAACTGTGCGGACTATCCCTGCACGTGTCGTGGTCGACCCACTATCCCACGGCGAGAGAAGAGCTCTGACACTTGACGCTGCCTTGGTGCATGTGCTTCGCGCATCCACTATGGCCAATCAGATCGTGAGATTTTGTTTAAGTTACCTTGGCAATGCTCCAGTGTTGCCGTAGTGCTAGGCGACTGCTGCTCGCTCGCTGCCACACCGTGTCGAATACTGGCAACTGCGCTGCCAGCTGTCAGAGCTCTTCTCTCGACATCCGAAGTATAGCGCCCTCTATCCGTAATCTCTGACCATGTTCTCCACCTTCGCTATTTTGAGATTCCTGCTAGAGGTCAGGCGTAATTGTGCATTCGCACTGAGGAAGGTGGATTTGTTGCTCTTTGGTGGTATAGTGGATAACGTAATTGCCCGATATGCAGCAGATCCTAGATTCGAATCCTGGTCTGGTACACACTTTTACTCGTCACCGCTAATTCCGCATAAAGTCCCAATGCAGCTGAAATCGATAGTCCCTTTTCTTTCCTTTCTGCCCCCTCCACCTTCAGTTTACATACAATGCATCACAGCTGAGGATCCCACTTGGTGTCTGTTCTTTCTGACATGTCCAAAAGAACACACAACATGCATTCACATAATTGATGCGTCTCGATGGGCAACGAATCCGTCTTCCTCAGTACAGATGCACAGTTACGTCGACCTCCTGCAGGAATCTCAATGTAGCGAGCATGGAGGAATGGATAGGGACTGCTGAGATGTGGGGCTAGGTGGGAGTGTTGGTCACCGAGAGGCGTGCCGAGTTACGCAACTACCTAGTAAGCAGGAAATCCAGGTTCAAATCCCAGTTCGGCACACATTTTCACTGGTCGCCGCTGATTCCGCGTAAAGGCCCGAGGCAGTTGACATCAATAGTCAATCCTTTCTCCCTCCTCTACCTTCTGTTTACATACGTTGAATACTTAGTTTCGAACGAAGTCACCGGTGACACCCTTCATCTACCGATATGAAGTTGGCTAATGTTCGGACTCATATTCCTTGTTCCAGACAGGGCGCTAAACAACAGTATAATTACAGTGTTTTGTGTAAAGAATTTTGTTAGTTTTCTGTTACACATTAGGTGTTTTGGGGCGGGGTAGGACAGGGATGGAGGGGGGATTGGTGGGAGGGGCTGTAGGGAGAGGAAGAAACGAACCTGAAGTAATATATGAGACTGGCTATTCAGGAGGGAAAATGTCGTACGTCTCCTTTTCAACAGTTTGCGAGGTATATTTGAAGTGAGGGAAGCAATCCAATATAATAAATAGTTTCTTGCTGTGTTTCCTTTTTTGTTTGTCTTCTCAACTCTTTTCCAAAACCGGCACTGTAATATCATTGACCATTAACTGATTTGTCCATATTTGTAGACAACTATCTTATGCAGCACAGTACCTGCAATTCCATCATAATCGATTGGACTGCTGTTGCTTTAGGAACAAAGCTGTAACATATTTGAGATAGGACAGATCTCTTGAGCATTCCTAATCAAAAGTGGTACAGTAACTTAGTGAAACTTTTCCTGCACTTTGTTTCGGCCTCGAACTCATTAGAGTACATTCCTCTGTGTGATTTTAATTAAAGAACGAAGACTTGGGAAGAATTTCTTAGTAGTATTCCCAATGACTGAAGCCATATTAAAGTAAATCATGTCAACAACAATCAGCTTTAAACTCAATTTTTAAGACTCTGTATACGTACGCTGCGAGAACCACTGAATATGACGGTGACATTCTTGAAGGGGAGAGAAACTGAAAATAAAACAAAAAACACACATTTCTTAATTTCCTGTCACCGCCGCTGTTCCTATCCCTGACAGTTTCAAACGGCTGTGACTCGAAGCACTGCCTAACACCCGCTGCTACCCCACTAAAACACAGGAGATATTTTGGACTGTTGGATCTATTCAATATACGGGACTCCAGAACAGGCTCGATATGGTACATATTGCTAGGAGACGTACTTCCAGCGACTCATCTTTTGATGTTCGTGTGCCGGTGTTCTAGGAACAGAAGTTTGCTCGCAAGCAGAAACAAGCCGGCTCGTTCACTGCCTTTGTGTTTAGTTTCAGCCGGCAGCGAGAGAGAGGGTGGTGAAGCGGCCGCTGGTGAGGACGTGCTCATTTCGCTGCAATATTCGCCCGCCAGGCGAGGCCCTTGTGCCATCTCTGCAGCTCTGCAATCCGCATACCGACGTGTACCGCGTACATTCCAACCCTGTCTGAACACTGCATTAGCCTCCGAGACCCGACTCCGCCCTGTACACCTCAGCAGCCATGTCGAAGTATTGACAGTACTACCGTCGAATGAATTTGGTTACTGTAATAGAACACTCCCGAATCTCCAGCTTCCTCCTTTCCCACAATGGCCCAAAATCCCTACAAAGCTGACTTGTCGAAATTAATTGTAGTCACATCCATTTACTGTTGAAAAAGTAACGTGTTTCGCCATTCTGCCGATGATTCGAACGAATATTATAGGATCGAATACAGAGTCTTTCGTAATTCATATTATAGACTTCTATGGGCTGTAGAAGGAACTTAGTAAACAATGTTTTTATAAGGAACCCAAGTCCCTTTGGATGTAAATTAAGTTTGAAGATCGGACCACCTTCAAACCTCTGCTTCACGGTACGCACACAGCGAAGACAACGAGCTCTGTCGTGTGCTTGCTACACGAGCCAATTGCGTGGCCAGTGTTTCTAGTACTCGCCGTCAGGTTCTCTTCTACGAGACGAGTGACGAATGACGTCCTTCTACAAGTCGACAGTGCGGTGTGCATCCTTGCAGCACCACTGTCAGCCCTTCTAGCTGCGAAGATGCCAGCTTACATGAGCCGTTGTTGTAGTCGGACGAAGATGGTATGTGATGTCATAATTACAACAGCGACTGACGACGGCGCCCTCTTCCCAATTTTTGACCGTCCCATGAAGCGAGAGATTTGAAAGTGATTCGATTTTCAAACTTTTTGTATCCAAACGGTACATATCAGGACATGGGTTCCTAATCAAAATTTTATCTACTACGTCCCATCTGCCTACCCTAGAAGCCTCTAACAGGAATTTTG
The DNA here is from genome assembly GCF_023864345.2 of Schistocerca serialis cubense. NCBI lineage: Eukaryota > Metazoa > Arthropoda > Insecta > Orthoptera > Acrididae > Schistocerca > Schistocerca serialis. The sequence goes on from NC_064638.1 coordinate 540,712,727, forward strand.
AAACACCCTGTGTGCACTGTGTTTGGACCGAAATTTTGAAGATGAGTAACAAGTAGGATATTGGTAATAAAACATTGAGAGTAAAGTTCATTTCTGTCACATCCACTGTTTCGGTCCGACGTCTTCATATAACTGTGTCCCGAGAACTGTTGGGAACAAAGCGTATGGTGCTCTCCAGAATCAGCTTTCAATATTCATGCACATCTTACTAAAGCACTCGGCATGTGCTGTATGAAAATTTTCTGATTATGTCACCAAGTCGCCACGTTGTTTTGTAGGTCAACGTTTCGACCACTGTTGTAAGTGGCTGTCATCAGGGTCGTGTATACCCATATTAAAGCTCACTCAAACTCTTGAGTATATGATTCTGTACAAGATGACTGAAATATTTATATTTGAGAACGACCTGAGATTACAAACATTCGCTTATTTCCAGTATGATCATCTTGTTGTATTAGTATTTTCAAAATATGATCCCCTTTCTGTCGAGAGCGGTTATCTAAACATTATTCTCCAACAATATGAAGTCATAATAATAAGTACCTGTTTTTAATGGAAGTTACTGCGTTATTCAGAGGCAGATGAATCTGCTGACAAAAGGCATTTTCCGACTATCGTGCCAATAGCAAAATAACTATTGTTCTTTGAGTTAAGAAAAATACGTCAAAGTGGCCGTCCGGCACCCTCCTAGCACCGTCGTTGTTTAAGTATGATGTTTGACAGGCTTTAAATAACCAGGATCCTATAATACAAGGTGTTACGCAAAAATTTGTATGATTTCACGAGACAATAAATTCTATATGCATGAAGACAGATATTTGGGTAAATGGAAATGATCATATGGCATTGTTGGCCGGGAGGTCTCATTCGGGGGAATTCGGCCGCCGTATTGCAAGTTCAAAAATGGCTCTGAACACTATGGGACTTAACTTCTGAGGTCATCAGTCCCCTAGAACTTAGAACTACTTAAACCTAACAAACCTAACGACATTACACACGTTCATGCCCGAGGCAGGATTCGAACCTGCGACCGTAGCGGTCGCGCAGTTCCAGACTGTAGCGCCTAGAACCGCTCGGCCACTACGGCCGGCGTATTGCAAGTCCGTTTTAGGTGAAGCCACGTCGGCAACTTGCGAGTCAACGATGATGAAAGACACACAACATCCAGTCCCCTGCAGGGAATCGAACCCGGCCCCCCTGCGTGGTAGGCGGTAACGCTACCGCTACGTTACGGAGGCGGGCAGATACTTGGGTGAGATTTAGCTTACTTATAGCGCTACAAAGCTATTTTTTCCAAGAATCACTAGATTTTACATGCACTCATATATAATTTGTGATACCTATATAATAGCGTTTAAAATCGAAATTTTTATTTACTTTCTAAGATGCTCATATGTTTTGACACTTCAGGTGACACTTCACTTTTTTTAATGGACACGTGATTAAAATTACTTATGCGTAAATGAAAATCTGAATTTGCTCTTCTACTTAGTGTACCTTCGATGCGTCTCTTTGGCTATAAAGGTACTGTAAACAAAAGGAATTGTTCAGAAGAGTATTGCACCGCTCTGACGATCACATGAATGGCGCAAGTTTTGTTGCTGTCAATCCATGTGTGCTGTTCACGTGATCACGCCGTGGAACGCAGATAGGGCCGCCCGGCTGCAGGGATGCCACGTCAATGTGAGTCAGAATTCAGCAGTGAGAGGACAGGGCTGGAAATGGACGTCGCGGTAGTGGGGGTGAAGAATTGACAAAAGAACATTCGGTTTATATTGTCAAGGGTACAAGAAGGAAGGAAGTATTACGATTAAAATTATGAAACGAGTATATAATTTATCTCAAGATTCGGTAAAGTATCTCACATGACTGATCGAAGTTTTGTGTGTTAACAGGTAGTGCCGACAAGCAAATTGAACAATAATAATCTACACCTGGAAGAAAAATAACTAATCGTGGGTTTCTACTCTACTTTACTCATCTTTCCATAACATTTACTGCAACTATAATTTACAGCGATATCAGCATCAACGCAATGGCGTATGAAATCGGGGTTCAATGCCACGATGCAGGTAAAACATTTCATATGCTCCAGAACAATCACTTCTCCGTCATGGTGTGGATTACTGCTAAAGTTCCGAAAAGGTACATTCTTAGAAGTGTCAACCAATATATTGATTCCTCTTATGTATATCAGAAGAAAAGAAAATCATGGAGGTAAAAGTACGAAGTCTTGATCCCATGTGGAAGCTTACCAACAATCGTTCTTCTGTGAACCATTCACGAGTGGATGAAGTCTACAATGGTACCCGAAGTATCCTCCACTGCACACTAAAAGGTGGCTAGCGGAACATCAGTATAGATGCACATTTATCTTGCCTAAAGACCCTTGAGGGGAAAAAAGTGAGAAAGTAGGGAATGTGTAGAGGCATTCAGTGATTTTCCCCTTGCTCAATATACGAATGGAACAGGACAGAAAATTGGTAATATTGGTACAATGCCCCCTCCACTATACACTGGACAGTGATTTGTGGAATATTTGCGTAGATGTGTATAACAGATTACTGAATCATCTCTACAGCAATCCAGAGAACGCATATTTGTGTAGATGTAGATACCAGGTGACTTAAGCCTCTCTACAGCAATTCGGACGAATTACATTTTCATCTAAACCATATAGTCTATTTTTTCTTCAGCCATAAATGATACTATCTCCGGCATTGATCCGATCCCAGCTCTCAAAGGCATTTGTAGACACTGCTCCCAGAAACCAATTTCACTAAGCTTCAGACTGTCTGCCTCCAGACCTTACAACGAGAATCTAAGACGTCCTAAAAGAGAGTCTTATTGTCCTTGAAGCAAATACTTCTTGTATAGACATTACAATGGCAGCAGAATTTTGTATTTCTCCGTTTTGTGTGATCGTAAAATAAAAAAAAGGATTGTTTACTATTTTTCGGCTTCACCAGTGAAGCGAAACCCAGTCGAGGATTATAAATGACTAAGCACAGAAAATGATTGAAATTTTCATGATACATTTCTAAGGTCCAGATCTCGAACAAGGCTGAAAATTTTCTTGACATCTTTATCCATTTCCCAGATACAGAGGTTAACAGTTACCCTCTCATACACGTCACATAAGCAAGTAAAATTTAAACAGATTGATTGATGACGGTTATACCCGTGATAAACCAGTGATTTAATTAAACTGAAAGGTATACCCGCGAATGATTGATTGAATGAATGAATGATGCATTTGCGTGAATTCATTGGCGGCTCCTGAGATTCCCCCCCCCCCCCCCCTCAACCCACAAAAAAAAGCGTTCTTGACTAGTTTTTCACAATTAGCAGCGGACCAAACCCCAGCCGCGTATTCCAAGGCGGCCGTGCACAGCACATGCCAAATTTTTATGATATACAAGGTGAACATTAACAAACAGACACACTACAGGGACGGGTTCCTGACTGGAAATGAAGGAAAAAAGGTTCTGTGAGCATGCATTCGGAAATGGACGGTGTCTGTGCAACGACAACAAATCGTCCCTAATCACAGTACAGAGCTGCATCACATCAGGGTCACAACAGATATTCAAAGTGGCAGGTGATAGGGATAGAAGCGGTTGTCAAGCAGGATACATGTGATCGTACTTTGGCTTACACCAAATTGGCGGGCCACTTGCCTACAGGTTGTGGAAGGGTTTGTCTCATTATCCTGTAGAACCCGGTCCTTCAAATCTTTTGCACGCACAGTCCGCCGCCTCCAAGCACGTTCGTCTGTCTGAAAGGACCAGGATCACACAAACGCCCAAAATGGGCTTGAAATCTTGGTTGGTGTCTTTGAGGGTACTTGTTGTTGTATAGCCGTGCTGCCTCTCGACCGTTTCCATCTGCTTGGGCCATGCACAAACACCACCTCAGTTTGTTCCCAACACGAATATCGGGCCGTTCTGCTGCTTTCAATACTTTCCGTCCGTCGCACAGCTTGCAGCACAAGGGGAACACACGCTGCGTGGTCAGCGTAACTGCCGTTAGTCAGCGGCATTTAACGTGGCAACGATGCATTTCCGGACGCATGTTCATGACACCTTCTTTCCTCCATTACCAGTCAGGGATTTGTCCCTGCAGTTTGTCGGTTTAATTACTGTTTATCCTGTGTACCTAAGATCCCAATCTCTGACTACCCTGAAAATTTTCTTGATATATTTATCTCTTTCTAGGTACAGAGGTTCAGAGTCAGACTACTTCTAGAAGTAAAATATGCTCTCAAGAATTATTAAATAAATTAACTGGCGATGAATGATGACGGTTATATCCGTAATATCCTCTGATTGAAACTTACATGTATACCCGTGATGACTGAATGAGTGATGTACTGACGTAAATTTTGCTGGTACAGTTCGTCAACATAGTATTACTTGTAGGCTAAAAGAATTGCTGAAAAAGTGATTTTTTGGTACCAAATTCCAGCCACGAATTCCAAGACAATTGTGCACAGCAAATGGCTGAATTTTTTTACGACATATTACTAAGATCTAGATCTCGAACAACCTTGAAAATATTCTTGATACCTTCATTCCTTTCCCAGATACAGAGTCTCCTAAACATACACGTAAAATATGCGCGTAAATATTAAATAAATCGATTGATGACGGGTATACCTGTGAAAGAATGATGCGCAAATTCATGGACAGTTCTGAGGAAAAACCCAAAGAAACGTTTTATTTGCCGACAGTAGCGAACCACACCACAGTCGTGGATTCCAAGACGGCTACGCGCAGCGAACGAATGCAATCGATACGACATAAGCCTAAGATGTCGGTCTCGAACAGCCGTGAAAAATTTCGGGATATCTTTATGAGTTTCCGAAATACAGAGTTTCGAAGTTACCCTACTTGTGCACGTAAAATACGCAAGTAAAATACGGCCTAAGGCAAAAACGTAGTTTAGAAAGCGACGAAGCACAGAGAAATATAATGTAAAGTGTCTGCGTTATCATCGGAAGGACCCTGGGCACTCCACGTTGTAGTACTGAAACACACGCAAAATATTTGAATATTTGCTCACGTGAAATGCGGTCTGAGGTTTAAAATGAGTTTTGTGTTATTTTAATTTCTCGTAGGTAAACTATCGTGATTCTACTGACCCGTCAATTGATTTTCATATGAGTGACATCCCCTGCTGTGGCTGGGGAAAAAGGAAACCAGCAGAAAAATGTTCCTATCGGGGCACAAACAAGGAGAATAAGCTACTCTTTATTAATAGTCTGACTGGAAAGTGGGGTACCAGCTCTATCATTCTACTTTTCTTCAAAAAAAAAAAAAATGTTAAAATGTGTTTGAAACCTTATGGGACTTAACTGCTAAGGTCATCAGTCCCTAAGCTTACACACTACATAACCTAAATTATGCTAACGACAAACACACACCCGTGCCCGAGGGAGGACTCGAACGTCCGCCGGGACCAGCTGCACAGTCCATGACTGCAGGGCCTTAGACCGCTCGGCTAATCACGCGCGGCTCTACTTTGCTCAGCACCTTTAAAGATTCTCTCAGCAATACTGGCACGTAAACGTATTCGCACTTTTGTGAATTAAGTAGTGTGTAAGAGACGGAGAAGTAATAAATACTGGAAGACAGTAGACAGTATTGTGACATAGAAAGAGCGAAGGAGACAATGGCAGTGTGAGAGAAAGCGGGGGACGCATTGGCAGTGGACCTTACGTTAGTTAACAGTGACAGAACAGTGCTTGGAAAAGTGTGGAGGAGACAGTGCCAGTGGGAGAGGAACAAAGAGAAGAAGAAAGTGAAAGTGTGTGGGAGCCAGTGAAAATGAGAGAAAGAGACTATGACAACGACAACGAGGGAAAGAGAGATAGTGACAGTGAGAAGAGCCAGAGCAGTGCGAAGGAATGAGTAAGATAGTAGTAGTAAGTGAGAACAAGGTGTAGATAGTGACAGTGAGAATAGACAGTAGAAGTAGCACAGAACGAAGACGAGTGTGGCTGTGAGACAGGAGACAGTGGCAGATGGAGAGCCAGGCCAAAAAGACGTACTGACAATGAGTTAGACCGAATGAGCGAGTGAGAATGAGCAATTGAGAGTGGATGGGCATGAGAGACTTACAGCAATGTCCTAGTGGGTGTGAGCGAGTTACAGTTAGCGCAGCTTGGGGGAGTGGCAGGTGAGTTGCATGTTAAAAAGAGCGCAAATATGTTCACAGGCCAAAGTTGTTGTGAAAATATTTCACGGTGCTGGAAAGGTAGAATGAGGCAGCTGGCACCCCACTTTTCAGAGTCTTTTAACAAAGGGAAACATATTCGCCTTTTTTGTCCACCGACAAGAATATTTTTTCCATTTCTGTATGTTTCACTCATGGTTTTGGCGGTGCAAGAATTAAATTGGGGGGTATTCTCCCGGTTTTCCTTTGTAAAGAAACATTTCAAAACAGAGTTAACGCACTATGGACGAGCTCAACAAATCTGTAACGCTCACAATACATTGCTGTATCCGCAGAGCGAGAAGCATTTTCTCGCAGTCGCCGTACGTAGCGCTTCGGACTGAAAGACAGTAGCTTGGACTGCACTGTGAGAATGTCTTCAATCACTTTAGCAGTTGAATCGTAACGCTTCGGACTGAAAGACAGTAACTTGGACTGCACTGTGAGAATGTCTTCAATTACTTTAATAGCTGAATTCTTGGAGTTCTGTGTAACGTGGACATAGGTCTTTCAGCTATTGATATTTATTATTACTGACCTTGAAAAATGTAAGCTATCTTAAATAAATCTTATTTGATGGACGTAAGATGTATAACTAGATAAACAAATGATTATTGTAGACATCATTCCTAGAATTTGAGAGCTTATTTTTTAAACGTTACAAATTTATCAACTTAGACATTCGTAAGCAAATTATTCCTTTTTTTTTTTTTAGATAATGAATCCTGCAGTGTATTATGGAGATAACAGGCTGCCGGAGGAACTGTTTCATCATTGCCTTCTCTTGTAATAACATTAAGTAACACGAAATGGTTGGGTAAGAAGGCCAAAGAAACGTTTGAAGTTGACTGTCAATCAATTAATCTTCCCTACTGTTTATGGGAGGAATGGATCTTTTAGAGTCTCTTATTGATTATATCGAATCAGCATCAGATCAATGAAGCTGTTTTACACTTCCTTGATATGATGGTAGTAAATACATGGCAATTACACAGGCAACTAAAAGCAAAATAGCTGATGCCCTGTTCAGAATTAATAAGGACGCATGATGGAGAAAGAGGGGAAGACCTTCTTCAAATGTAGATACTAAATACGCAAAGAAGAAGAAAATGGGGCATACATCAAAGTCAGTTCCGCGAAAGGTTGTTGGACACTGGAAAGTCCATAAATTATTTCCCAGAAGTGTAATGTTAATTTGTGCATCGAGAAGAAAAGGAACTGCTTTCTGATCTTTTATAAAGAACAAAAACTATGAAGATCAGAAGATTCAAATTCTTAAATATTTTGTATTTTCATATGTCATAAAAATATATATGTAAGTATTTTTAAGCCAAAATTAGTTCGTCTGTATCCTTAAATGCCTAACCCAATGAATATATAACGCTACACAATATATTGTATAACACGATTTAATTTATTTTTATCAAAACATGTTTATTGTGGCCCTAAAGTAACATAAATATTGCATTTAGAATTTTTTGTCTTTATTGCTTTGTTATTCTGTCCATGAAGAGTAAGTATTTCAGCTTTTGATTTGCTACCCTTAATTGCAGTTCTGTGTCGCCCATGAGTGACTGTACACTAACTTTGATGACACCCAACAGCGTTTATATCCTTTCTGTGGAAAATCTTTCGACAATATTGTGTTACGATGCTCACTGAAGGCTTCTCGAATTGCTCTCTTGACTGTGAAATGTGCTTCATTTAGCATCTGTCTATAATCCTATTATTTGGTTTGTATCTACTAGGCATAGTCTCGTTTTTCTTTTTTTTTTTTTTTAAGTGATGTACCATAGAGAGTCTCTTCCATCATTAACTGTCTTACTGGGTACATATATGTCCAGTGCGCTGTCCACTATTCTTTTAAACTTCAGCCATGGTTCGCCTACTTCCTCCTGTACTGAGCCAAAAGTTTCAAGATCTTCATTGAGATAATGACAATACTGCTTTTTCGTCTACTTAGCTGAACACGTCAGTTTTTATAATTTTTAGCTGTTCTTTTTACTTTGGTATTTATTTTTGCTATAACAGTTTCATGGTCACTGATACCAGTTTCGACGTAGACATTCTCAATGAGATCAGGTCTATTCGTTGCCATTTGATCTAATATATTTACATTATTAGTGAACAGTCTGTCTAAGTAGTTTTCAGAAAAGGCATTTTCTCATGTTTCACATGATGTCTTGTCACGCCCACCATTAACCGAATTGTAATTTTCTTAATTAATTGTTAGAGGATTAAATTCTCTGATGATTGCAGTATGATTAGAGAAATTACAAACAGGCAATCTGACGTTTGCTCTAACGTTTTGGTTACATCAGTAGGTGAATTTAGAGGTCCATAGAAGGCGCCAGTTGTAATCGTATGCCTATCCTTGATACTGAGCCTTGACAATGTACTAATTGTAGCGACAGTTTCTATCTCGGTGGATTTGAGTTTCTTGTCCACGACTTTACGTTAAACGTAAACAATATATTTATTTATTTTATTCACTTACTGACTTACACTGATCTGACTGGGGCCATCAGGCCCTCTCTTGCAACAGACCAGTGTTTCATATGTGCAGTATACAGGGTGGTCCATTGATAGTGACTGGGCCAAATATCTCACGAAATAAGCATCAACCGAAAAAAATACAAAGAACGAAACTCGTCTATCTTGAAGGGGGAAACCAGATGGCGGTATGGTTGGCCCGCTAGATTGCGCTGGCATAGGACAAACGGATATCAAATGCGTTTTTTTAAATAGTAACCCCCATTTTTATCACATATTCGTGTAGTACGTAAAGAAAGCCTTAGATCATAACTGGATAACAATGCAATATTAACTCGCTTTCTTTTCTGGTATTTTACGGAGAGAGTAGGTACCCCATGTACCACTGCTTTTTCCTGGTTCAAATCAAATAGCTCTGAGTACTATGGGACTTAACATCTGAGGTCATCATCCCCTAGAACTTAGAACTACTTAAACCTAACTAACCTAAGGACTTCACACACATCCATGCCCGAGGCAGGATTCGAACCTGCCCCGTAGCTGTCGTGCGGTTCCAGACTGAAGCGCCTGGAACCGCTCGGCCACACCGGCCGGACGCTTTTTCCTGTTTTCTTGTTCCAGTCGCGAATGTTTCGCACTTAGAAACGGTTGCTGCTAGGCTTCCCTGTCAGCTCGATTCTCTCTAGTTTTTACATTTGCTGTGTTCTCGCGAGATATATGCCTGTGAGGAAAGAATATATTGGTTGACTCATTTGAAGAGAAACTGAAATAAACCTGAAGTTTACCACATGTTTTGCTGTAATATCATCAAAATGTTTGAAATCAACTGAAAAATTCCACACACAAGACTGAAAGGGACCGATGACCGTAGCAGTCTGGTCCCTTTAATCCCCCAAACCAACCAACCCACAAGACTGAAAAGCAGAAAATATTATTAATCTTTTTAATGTAACACGGTTTTAAAATGCACTAATAAATATTAAATAACCTCTTCTAGGCCCATTCAGATTCCTAACCCCGTGCAGATAGTCCTGAAAATTTGTGCTTATGAATTTTTAATAGCTATTACATTGCCTGTAAAATTAAAAACGTGAGGAGTACGTATGTAGATGATGACATAGTTTCCTGTACAAAATATTTTCCTTCCCCATAAATAAATGGTTGAATATACAATCTATTTCGCATTTTTGGACATTATCAAACATTGCCTATAAAACAGTAAAACTGTCCCTAAAACGAGGCAATGTTCCTTTCTTCTTCACATAGCCTTAAGGGATCCACTGCGCTCACCTTTGCAATACGACGGGATTTCCACGGATTGGTCCTTGTTATGAGGGCGTACAGAGGCGAGCTGCAAGCATTTTTATACAACTGTTCGGCGTAAACCTGGACCTCTTTTCGTGCCAGTAGAAATTTGATTGACTAGAAATTCATTACAGGAACATCTAGTTTCTTAAAAACACAGTGGCAAGCACGTTTAGCCGCTCTCCTAAGCACATACAGTAAGCTTCAAAATTGTCTTTACAACTTGAATGACGCATGTTTTAGAAATGGGAATAGGTAGAAAGGTCCGGTTTGCGTCATAATGTTCACGCAGACGTAACTGTTTTTTTTTCCTTATTTTACCATTTTAGTTATTGATTAATCACCCTCCAGTAGTTGTCACAGTGTGCGGAATGGTTTGTACAGACCAGATCTGACACTCAGGTCCTGAGGAACCCCATTACATCTTTTCTTCGGGCGGAACTTGCACGAACTGTGCGCTCGCATCGTAGCAGCAATAGCACATTTTAAGGAGGACATTTTAGGCCGAACATGGAACTGGAATATTGGTTACTTATTTTGTGTACTACACACTGCGCACGCATTTGAGGGCCGCGCGGGGTAGCCGCGCGGTCAAAGGCGCCTTGCCACGGTTCGCGCGGCTCACCCCGTCGGAGGTTCGAGTCCTCCCTCGGGCAAGGGTGTGCCTGTTGTCCGTAGCGAAAGTTAGATTAAGTAGTGTGTAAGCCTAGGGACCGATGACCTCAGCAGTTTGGCCCCATGGTAACTTACCACTGCCCATTTAGGGTTGGTTCAAATGGCTCTGAGCACTATGGGACTCAACTGCTGAGGTAATTAGTCCCCTAGAACTTAGAACTAGTTAAACCTAACTAACCTAAGGACATCACAAACATCCATGCCGAGGCAGGATTCGAACCTGCGACCGTAGTGGTCTCGCGGTTCCAGACTGCAGCGCCAGAACCGCGCGGCCACTTCGGCCGGCTTGCCCATTTAGGGGAGGCAGGGCCTCAAACAGGTCATACTTTTAAAATTGATTCATAGAACATTGTCAGCAGCACCCGGAATCATTCAGAAATCACACTCATAGCAGTGGAAGTTCAAAAACGTAACGAAATTAACTTTTTTAACATGTGAAATTTCATCATTTTTTCACTTGCTATTCGCCGCATTTGTTGCTATAGTTACACTTTTCTTCATAAGTAAGAGAGATTTTTATGACGAATTTTGCGTAAAATACAAACCATACTTACAGGTGTATGAAACTCTAGAATTTATTTAATTTATGAAAAAATGACTGAGCCGTTATATTTTAAACTTCATGTTTAGAAAAAACTCGAATTATATAATTAACTATCTCAATTTTTACCACAGTGTTTAGTGAATGAATGGATAGTTCAGTAAACTAAAACACTAAAGAGCGTTTTCAATTAAAAGGGTGAGTATGTGATTCCACCGACAGAAAAACTACTGATTGTTTTCACTTGAAAAGAAAGAAATTCAGTCAATACGCAAAGCTACGAAGGTATCGAATCTTTTCATTCGATTGCTCCCACTGAAAAAAATAAATGAATGATAATCCAACCGAGGGGTAAAATTACAGCCAACTGACACGATTGTTTCCATTCGGTTGCTCCCACTTACTAGTTTCATTCAATAACATCAATAAGCAGTCCGAACGATTGTTTTCATTAAGATGCTTCCACAGACTGTTTGCACTCGATACAATGCATGAGTTAGTCCAACCGAATGAGTCGATTGTTTTCATTCGGTGGCTTCCATAGACTTGTTTCACTCAAAAGAATGAATGAATAATTCAATCGATACATATAACTACAACCGAGAGAGTCGATTGTTTTCCAACACCGAATGAATCGGTTGTTTTCATTCGGTTGTTCCCGTCACTAACCACTGGCTTATCACTGTTAACTCGCTGAGCGTGCTGACGAAATGTAACGCTTCATAAAATATACAAATTTAAAAGGTCTGAAACGTTTCAGTTTACAATAATAATATTTACATTACCAGTTTTCCCCCTAATTAACATAACAGTCTCAAAAATGAATCTTTGATTAAGGACAATAATTTTATTGTCACCTTCAATAAATCAGTCTTTCGTTTGCTTTTCCGACAACATTATCTATGTGATCGTTCCAATTTATGTTACTCATAAATGTAATCCCTAAGTAATGTCGAGTTTACACCCATTAAATCTGGGTGATTTATCGTATCACCCAAATTTGGAGAATTTGTCTCTGCTCAAGTGGATGATTTCAGCGTTTAGACTCATTTGCCACTTTTCGCACCATACAGATATCTTGTATAAATCATTTTGCAATTGGTTTTGACCATTGATGACTTTACAAGACGGTAAATGATAACATCATCTGCAAAGAACCTAAGAACACTGCTCAGATTGTCTCCTATGTCGTTTATGCAGATCAGGAACAGCAGAGGGCCTACAACTCTTCCTTCGGAACGTGAGACATTACTTCTGATTGCTCGATGACTTTCCGTCAATTACTTCGAATTGCAAACTTTCTCGCAGGAATTCACGAATCCAGTATCACAGCTGAGACGAAACTCCGTAAGTAGCAATCTGATTGGAAGTAGCTTGTGATGAATGGTGTCGAAAGATTTCTGGAAATCTGAAAATATCCAATCAATTTGACGTCCCCTGCCAATAGAACTCATTACTTCGTGAGAATAAAGAGCTAGTCGTGTTTCACAAGAACTACATCTTTTGAATCCGTGCTGACTATTTCTCAATAAAAAATTCGAACACAATGTATGTCTTAAAATCCCACTGCAAATCTACATAGTGATATGTCTCTGTATGTCCATATTTTTGGAAATGGTTGTGGGACTCGGCTGTTCGATACAGGACGTCAAATTAAATACCTTTCATCCGTCAATTTTCAACGTTATTTTATTTGGAAATCAGTTTCAGCGTTTTACTACGCCATCTTCAGGTCGCTGACCGGCGTGTAGCAAAAATCTGCGACGGTCGTGTTCAAAACAGGGGCCATCAATACTGGTATTAGTAGATACCTGCTACAGTGATCCCTTCAACCATCACCTGCCGGCTGCTCAACAGTTTTGAACACAACCGAGGTAGATTTTTTCTACACGTCGGTCAGGGGCCTCAAAATGGCGTAGTAAAACGCTGAAACTGGTTGCCAAATAAAATAACGTTAAAATTGACGGCTAACAGGTATTTAATTTGACATCCTTTAGTGATATGTGTCTGTAATTCAGCGGATTACTCCTATTTCCTTCTTGCAAAGGAGTGGATGATGTCCCATTACGTAATATTAAGGCTTTGTTTCTTCCATCCCAGTGAGAGTCGACCTAAACTTTTCACTCAACATTTGCTTCTAACTGCTCTTATCTTTATGACATATGACTCGCTCCCAGTGCGGGAAAGTAGTCAAATGAATGAAGAGGGGGGGGGGGGGGGAGAGAGAGACAGCCAGAGAGAACAGCCCTGCACTTGTGCGAGCAGAGAGGACGCGGAACCCGTGGGAGGGTGCGGGACCTCCCCGAGGACCCGCCCACAGCTTTTGTTCTCAGGCTCAGCAGAACGTAGGACGCGAGTCGTCGCCACTAAGTCCACTGGAGCATATGCCCTAAAACTGTGTGTGAGAGAGAGAGATAGCGCGATGTATTATGCAGCACGTTAATGAACGCGAGAGCTTCCGGACGCGGGCATTGTCCACTCCGTATACTGTTTCCGTTTCCTAGAAGCAGCTTTTAAAACTGTGAACGCATCAAGGTAGCTTCTGTTCAGAGTTACATCCGAGTAACAGAGATTGGGAAGTACAACATTTATTTTCATCGAGAAACTGAAAGTTAATGTGGTAAAACTTATCTCATGTGAGGTGTCACTACATCGCAACTGAAAAGGCTAACAACACCACTGTGCACATACCATATGCGAACGAAAAAAATGGAACAGGCTGTTTGCTTACGCCTAATGGAAATGGTGGGCAGATCAGGTACTTATACTTGATATTTTCCAATAAGTACTATTTCTTTTCTCATATGGTACACATCAACTTTCGGCCGCACGGTTCCAAGGATATGACTAGTTCACGCTGTTGCATCTCGCTCAGCGAAGTGGTAATATTTTATACTTTATAATGCTGAGAGTAGTGCATTAGTGCCAATTAATCAAAGAAAAGTTAGAAATGATAACAAAAAATATTGTGTCAATATGATGAAACTCGTCAATGTGTAGGTCACAGGCAATGACATAAATGAAGACAGTTATAAAAATAATGGAAAATACGGTTCTCGGCGAATATTTTGCATCAGACTTAAATTTTTGCGGTGTTGAAAAAGGTTATGTCAGTTTTGAGTCTTACAAGTAGGCGTTATTTCGTCCATAATGGATGTTTTTTCAAGGGCTGCGGATCATTAAATAATTATATCCTAGCAGTAATCTGTGCTGGTCATATCCAATTATCGTTCAATAACGTTTTGATGCTATCATCATCAGATGATGACATTATGTCTTATATCTGGAATTACGACTGTCATGCGATGTGACTCGGAGTGTAAACTTCTTGTCACCTCTCTGGGTGTCAGGAGCAGATTACATGTTGGTACACGAACACAGCTGGAGATTATAGGACTGGGTTCTGATTGTTTTTTGCAAAACACAATGTCTTCTTATTTTTCTTTACCACGTGTTAAAAAAACTAAATTAAAGGACCAGACTGAATTCAGTATTATACATTCGGTTTCGCCTCTGCTTTGTAACTCGCCACTTGTAGCCCGTAGCAAGTTAAACAGGTCTCTACGGTCTGACGTTAGAAGCTTCAGAGAGACAAACTGCATGGGAACCCGGCAAGGCTTCATTTTTCAGGAAGATACAGGCGGCTTTTCTGACATAGCAAGAACCGCTACCTGGCAGGGCGATTTACGACACGTTCACCCCTAACGGATCTGCCAGGGGTGCTACCGGGCTGTGCAGCTATTCAGAGGTCCATTGTTGGGCGTAATTATCGTGTGGCATCGAAACTCGATACATATTCTAATGTATTAATGCAAAATCGATTTACGCTGGAAAAAATTAGATCCAATTTTGGCCATCAAGTGCAAATCTGGCTCCTTGAATACAAGAAAGACATACAGAAATATTTCCACATGTAATAGATAAAGAGCGAGACGTGGGCAGGAAAGGTCAAACAAGTGAGAAAGGTATGATGTTGACTTTATTATTAACCACTGCTTACACAAATTGTTCAGTAAGAGCACCAGAGATGTCGACGAAATGCGGCAACCTTAAGACGACGTGATCAAGAGTTACAATGTGAGCAACGTGTTCCTACGTACTGCTGTCAGATCAGCTGCAGACCGAACATGTCCCAGGTAAAAAAGTTCTTTTATATATCTCCAGAGCAAAAAGACACACAGATTCAGATCAGGTAAACTTGCGGGCTCTGCATCTGGAAAACCTCTGGAGATAACATGTTCATGGAAGGTTGCAGCCGGACGGAGTGGCCGTGCGGTTCTAGGCGCTACAGTCTGGAACCGCGAGACCGCTACGGTCGCGGGTTCGAATCCTGCCTCGGACATGGATGTGTGTGATGTCCTTATGTTAGTTAGGCTTAAGTAGTTCTAAGTTCTAGGGGACTGATGACTTCAGAAGTTGAGTCCCATAGTGCTCAGAGCCATTTGATCCATTTGAAGGTTGCAGTAAGCAAATCTTTCACTGGGCGAGCGACATAAGGCGTTGCCCCATACAGTGGTTTCTACATAGCTGCGCTCTTCGAAAGCAGGAAACTTACTGTACAAGGAGGTCTCGATAACATGGAGACATCACAGTACACGGTCACAAGCCCTTTGGATGTATTCTCTTCAAAGAAGAGCAGACCGAGAATAAAGGTGCCTGTGAATCCACACCACACACTCACGTACGGCAAGTGGAATGGTTCTTCATGGACAACATGCGGTTTAAACAGTATTCTAAATTCGATCTTTCTGTGCATTCACTGTACCCTGTAGTGTAAAATGTGCCTCATCACTTCACAGAATAGTGCCCAGCTACATCTCATCAACTACGAACTGTGCCAGAAACTGAAGAGCAAAATCTGAACGTTGTTGTGGATCATGAAGCTTCTGTTGCTCTACCACTGGGTACCAGTGTAAAATAGATCGCAAAAACTTTCCCTACTGATGGCCATGGGATGGACAATTCTCATGATACCGTATGAGGGCAAGTACTGCCCGGGGCACATGCATCGTGGTCAGTTACAACAACAGTAACTTCCGCCGGGACAGGACGTCTTCCTCTTCCAGGCACCACACCAAACCCACCCGTGTTTTAGGATTTCATTATCATCTTCTTAAAACCATTTAATGACATCACTCCTCTCCTCATATCTTTTATTCGGCGATATTTTCTCAGTGGAGCACTGTAATTGATGCCGATCATATAAAACAGCTTCGCCAACAACGCTCAATTTTAGATAGCCATACTGTTCATTCACGTTATGGCTTGTCAAATATCAGCGTGGATGTAGTACCGCCATACTAACAGTGTACATCTCGAGATTTACACCTGATGGTCATAACTGGAACTATTATCTTCTGCTGCGTAAATCGGTTCCACGTTGACGCATTAGCGTACCTACTGAGTATCGATACTATTCTTTTAATTACAATTGACAACGGACCTCTACTTTAATTATAGCCACCCTGTATATTGCCGACACAGCGTAGTACAGAAGCTATAATTGTAGCAGTGTTTACCTACACTGGTGGCTAAAATTAAAGCAACAAACCGCTATTTCCCCGTATCGTGTCTAATTAATGATATAATCGTACAAACTGTCCTCAGATGAGTGTACTATAGTATTCTGCACAGAAGATGGCATTCCGTTCAGCGGAAAACCACGTCAACGATGGCGTCGGGGCACCTATCAGACAGGGTAATGTTTTCCGGGAAGTCCCACATTCACAATCGCTGTGTACACAATCACGCCTGCCAGACCGAGTGCAGTGGGAGAAGATTGCAAGCAGGACAATCTCAAACTGATGTGACCCGAAGGCTTAATGTGAATCGTTCTGTTGATTCTCAGCTGCGGCGGTAATTTATAGAGACCGAAACGGTATCCCAAAGACCAGGGCAGGGCCGATCATGTGTGATATAAAAAACAGAGGACCGTTATTTGGCCGTAAGGACACGACGGTACTACCTCAGTACTGAACGGCAACTGGCATCTGACTTCGCATCATCTATCTTATTTATTTAAAAAAATGGCTCTAAACACTATAGGACTTAACATCTGAGGTCATCAGTCCCCTGGACTTAAACATAACTAACCTAAGGACATCACACACAGCCATGCCCGAGGCAGGATTCGAACCTGCAACCGTAGCAGCACCGCGGTTCCAGACTGAAGTGCCTAGAACCGCTCGATCACAGCGGCCGGCTTATTTATTGTATCGACACAAACTGTGTACAGAAGACTTCGGCAGAATAGCCTTTGTTCTCGGAGACCTTCTGTATGTGTACCTCTGATGTGTCTTCACAGCAGGGAACGTCTAGAGTGGAGTCATCTGAACGGCTGAATAGTGGACCAATGTTCTTTTCGCAAATGTCTCGATTTCGTCTGGAGAGTGATCCTCGACGCGTTCGCATCTGGACGGAATACAAAACTCGATTTCGGAATCCAAACATTGTGGAAAGAGACCGATATCGAGGAAGATCCTTAATGGTGTGGGCAGGGATCGTGTTGACCACTCGATAAGCTCTTCATGAAATTGTACGGGCGAATCGGCAAGGTTTAACTGCTGTCAGGTATCGCGACGAGATCTTGGGACGTCATGTGCGGTTGTCGCGAGGTGGTGTGAGCTGATAATTCGTATTGATGGACGATAATGCTCGCCTATATAGAGCACGAGTGGAAGATATTTCACGCATGGATTGGCCTGTCTCGCTCTCCTGATTTGAATCCCATGGAGAATGTCCGGGATGCACTAGAGAGGCGGCTTGAGTCACGTCAGCATCCACCAACCACTCCAAAAACTTGCGAGCAGGGCCGCAGGAAGAATGGGCACGCATTCAGAAATCATGATTCGTTCAGAAATCAGCTTAGAATGTGTTCAAAAATGTTCAAAAACCAAAAGAGATACTTTTCAAAAATCATATGAATAATCGATAGACCAACGTGCGCTGGATGCTAGGCGCTTTGTGAAACAAGTTTTTTTTCTTCAAGAATCGGCGCCCTCTGAAATTGCCACCCGGGGGAGATACCCCGGTTTACCATCCCCTAGATTGGGGCCTGCAAGGTGCACAGATTTTTTGACACCTGATATGTCTACTGCAACTGATAAGCAGTTTAATTTAATTTGACAATTGGACACAGTATTTACAATAGTTACATATAGTTATTTGACTCTGTAAAGATTGTTGGTAATACCTTCCTTCATGAAGACGCATAACATTCTACCAGAAAAGGACAGGAAAATTGTAAGGACTACCGTAAATATTTTACTGGATAATTATTGCGAAGAGAAAAGTACTGACATTTCTGTGCAGTCTCCCCTAAACTCTAGGAAGAGGAAACTTTAAACACAGTGCCACAGTTTGAAATAATTTTATTTTTATCTGTTAAGTGGTATCGTTTATAACTGCCTTCGCATACCTCCACATATCCTCAATGCAAAATGCTTTTACTCTTTGATGCAGTGCACATGCGCTCATTGATTAGTGCAGGCCGGCCGTTGTGGCCGAGAGGTTCTAGGCGCTTTAGTCCGGAACCGCGCTGCTGCTACGGTCGCAGGTTCGACCTGGCATGGATGTGTGTAATGTCCTTAGGTTAGTTAGGTTTAGGTAGTTCTAAGTCTAGGGGATGTTACGTCCCATAGTGCTTAGAGCCATTTGAATCTTTTTTTGATTAGTGCAAAAATCAAACGTAAGTGTTGCACAGTGTCTTGAAAATGCTAGGAAACATGCCTCTGAATTTTTAGGGCACAGTCTGACAACATTTTGTTTTATTGTTTGTCATGCATTGCTATAGTCTGATTAAAATTACTTGATAGTTGAAGTCCGTCACTTGCCGCTATAGTGTTACATCATCGGCTGCCGGATACCGCCTGGTTATAGGGGCCACACAAACAGGGGGGGGTGGGGGGGTCACTTCACAAAAGCTGTTAAGGCACGAGTATAACGCGGAGAAACGTTGGAAGCGGCTGCCGGTAGGTATGTTGGAAATA
Source organism: Schistocerca serialis cubense (assembly GCF_023864345.2). Classification (NCBI taxonomy): domain Eukaryota; kingdom Metazoa; phylum Arthropoda; class Insecta; order Orthoptera; family Acrididae; genus Schistocerca; species Schistocerca serialis. The sequence goes on from NC_064638.1 coordinate 540,731,945, forward strand.
TGAAATGCTATGTCGACAGCTGATTTTTAGCGGCCAATGACCGAACTGCGGAAGACGACGAGTTTTGTAGTGCTGAATTTAAATTCCTGTCTTTACCTGACCACAACCTCGTGGTGTGCAGTGTATCCGAGAAAACGGCCGTCAACACCATGATCGCTTTGTTCATGGCGACTAAAGCAAACATCTCCGAACAAGCTCAAGACAGAAAAAGTTCAGTTTCAGCGCTAAAATTTCTAACATTCACTGGTTATTTCATACAATCCTTGCATTGGCTACACGAACTGCCACTTTACCAAGCGGAGAGGAGCCCCGTTAGCATTTGAGTGTAGATTACACACGATTACAGGCAGATTCCAAACGAAAAAAGAATCATAGGAAGAAAAATAATAGGAAATAAAAAGGTCAACACGATAATGAAAACGAGGTGGCAAAAAAGAGATGTAAGTAGGTAACTGCATAAATATAATAACTAAATTTTTTGATTGGATTTATAAATAAAAAATTGTCGCTGTTTTTCGTGAGATTCGAACCCCGATCGTCTATATCATAGGTTAATGCGCTTAACACTGCGCTACATCGCTATGCTGCGATGGATTGTTACATTTTGACTCTGGTACCCCAGAATTGCAGCCTTCAAATATTAGGCTTCACACAATGTAGTGCGAAACTTATCTAACGTAAGCCCATCTCTGTGATTATAACGACCGTAAATGTGACACTGAAGAGAGTCTAGTGCGGAAGGATCCAATAGAGTGTGGTTTGTCCTGTGTATGAAACGCGTGTATGTCATTAGTATCGTTGTGTGTGTGTGTGTGTGTGTGTGTGTGTGTGTGTGTGTGTGTGTGTGTGTTTGTGCGTACGTGTGATGAAATACGAAATCAAAGAGCCAGATCCAGAATACGGGATCCAAAACCAACAAGAAAGAAAGGTGGACAATGTGAACTGACCAGTTGTTGTGGCAGTTTGCCAACTGCGAAGGATTCGCGGGCCACCGAGATGTACAGGCCCTACTTGTGACGTCACACTAGTCGGCTTGTCCACCACACTTCCCAAACCCTCGGATCCGTGCAGTGCCCTAGGGAAATCAATATTCAGTTGCAGAAGTACCCACTAAAGGTCTCAACTTTGTTGTGTGCTATCGAGAACTGGCATGCATTTAAAAAAGCAGTGAAGAATTATTATAGTCGTCTGAAATAGTTGCTCGCTCCCCGTCGGAGACGCCTGCTGGCATTCGTAAGACCCGTAGCGCCACGCGCTGTGACGGACGCCCCACGGTCTGTCTTTCTCGTGGGCCTCGAACGTTTCGGGCTTGACTTTGAGAGCTGCGATTGGAGGAAATCAGCTTCAGCGCGTGATGTGTCAACTATCAAGTAATTTTAATTGGACTGTAGGTGCCTGTCACTAGCCTTCAGATGAGTCCATAATAAAATCCTTTTACTCTTTAAATGAATGATAAAGCGCATATCGTGCTCAGTGATAAGCGTAAAATCAAATGTATTTGTTGCACTGTCTCTCGAAAATGCTAAGAAACAAGAAGTCTGATGTTTTGGGCACAGTCTGACATAAACGTTCCTTTGAATGCTTAGTAAAAATTGCTTACTACGTACCATATACTCAAACTTCCACATATACTCAAAAGAAACTACAATCTCTCTTGAATTGAAAGCTGCAAACTTCAAGCTAACTGAGTGCCAGAGTTTTATTTTTTTAGTAATTGTCGCACTTATGATGCCAGTTTTAACTAATTAATCGATTCTGATTCTCAGAGCAATTAGCTGTGTAAGAAGACAGATAATTTTTCTCTGTGCGTCTTTTCTTCCCCCTCTCCCATTGCATGGCTAGCACCTAAATTATGCGGAATATAATTAGTATCTCTCAGGGTATCTCTCATATTAACAAAGAAAACTGCATCCCTGTGAAGTAATCTGCTGGTGATCTCTTTTTCATAAACAACGAAGTTCAAAAGGAAGGCGGGTCATTGTGTATGATTTTTCACTGTTAAATTAAGTCTAAAAGCGTAGTGATTAGGTGTTCCAGTTACGATTTCTGTGCGGTATTTCGTGACTGACGACGAGACCTTCCGGTCTCACAAATTCAGTTTCGGTTGAGACTACGCACGTTAGTATCACACCTCGACGGTCTCCACTCATAGAACCCTTAAACCGCAAAAGGACTCTAAAGCTACAAATGTAGCTCAGACACATCTCAAATACGGTTCATAAGTAGAAGTGAAGTTGGTCAGTCGCTGTTATCTCTGGATAACAATGATAATAACATTGTTTGCAGATCGCTTTGGAAAATATTGAGAAATATAGACTGGTGTCCAAAATTAAAGCAACAAATGGTAATTTTGCAAAGGTGCATTCATGTCGCTACAAAACAGTTTAAACAGTTGACAGAAAAGTAGTAACAATGTCAAGAATACAGAACATAAACAACTTCACAATACATAATGGTAGACGAAAATTTTCGGTTTTTCCAACATAACGAATCTGCACACACATTCCGCAACTGATTAATGTGCTCAGTATGAGATGTAACCACCTCTGGCAGCAACGCAGGCCTCACAATGACAGATATGGTGTGAAAATCAGTCTCATGTTGAGCCAATAACGCCCATTCTTCCTGCGGAGCTGCTCGCAAGTTTTGGAGTGGTTGGTGGATGCTGACGTGACGCAAGCCGTCTCCCTAGTGCATCCACGACATGATCCATGGGATTCAAATCAAGAGAGCGAGAAAGGCCACGCCATGCGTGCAATATCTTCCGTTTCCAAGAATGTATCAACCACCCGTGCTCTATGAGGTCATGCATAATCGTCCATCAATACGAATTCTCAGCCCACACCACCTCGCAACCACGGCACATGAGGTCCCAAGATCTCGTCGCGATATCTGACAGCAGTTAAACCTGAAAAAAAGTAGACTACGGAAAAGACAGAGCAAATGATTTACAAAGATTCGAAAAGAACATTTTAGAACTGCAGGAAAATGAACTATAAGGGAAACTTTTCGCCTGCAAGGATTCTGAACATATACTAGATGAGAAGTGGAGTATTTATCACCTCACAAGACAACGAAAAAGGTGCAGGCAGAGATATGTTGGTAACCTACTGTGTACGGATGGGAATGAATCTGTTCAAAATGGTTCAAATAGCTCTGAGCACTATGGGTCTTAACATCTATGGTCATCAGTCCCCTAGAACTTAGAACTACTTAAACCTAACTAACCTAAGGACATCACACAACACCCAGTCATCACGAGGCAGAAAAAATCCCTGACCCCGCCGGGAATCGAAACCGGGAACCCGGGCGCGGGAAGCGAGAACGCTACCGCACGACCACGAGCTGCGGACAATGAATCTGTAAGTCGGGAAGGGATGAAAGAACATTTTCAAGGACTGTACAGAGCACAGCCGTCTGATCGTCTAGAATCAGCACAGCTAGTATAAAATTGTACGTCACAGCTAACAAACAAAAATATCACTATGTTGCCCGAACCAATATCTGAGGAAGAAATTGAATATGTTGTCAAGAGCTTGCCGAAACGTAGGAGCATAGAGGGAGAAAGTAGTGTCTATGAATTTTATAAAATCTTCTGGTCAGTTATTAGAAAAGTATTCATGAAAACAGTGAGAGAGGAACAGGAATGCAGACACCTACACTCCGAAAAAAAAAACGAAAGTATCGTACTCGTCCCTAGGAAACGGATACCTTAAAGAATAACGGATTTCAGGCCAATAGCGTTATTGTGCGCAGACTTGAAAATAAATTTTTGTCTCATAGCCACAAAATTAAATAAACTCTCCCAGATATCACTGGACCGGAACAGACGTGTAGCATACTTAACAAAAGTATTATACACTCCTGGAAATTGAAATAAGAACACCGTGAATTCATTGTCCCAGGAAGGGGAAACTTTATTGACACTGGAGACGATCGTAGAGATGCTGGATGTAGTCCTGTGGAACGGCTTGCCATGCCATTTCCACCTGGCGCCTCAGTTGGACCAGCGTTCGTGCTGGACGTGCAGACCACGTGAGACGACGCTTCATCCAGTCCCAAACATGCTCAATGGGGGACAGATCCGGAGATCTTGCTGGCCAGGGTAGTTGACTTACACCTTCTAGAGCACGTTGGGTGGCACGGGATACGTGCGGACGTGCATTGTCCTGTTGGAACAGCAAGTTCCCTTGCCGGTCTAGGAATGGTAGAACGATGGGTTCGATGACGGTTTGGATGTACCGTGCACTATTCAGTGTCCCCTCGACGATCACCAGTGGTGCACGGCCTGTGTAGGAGATCGCTCCCCACACCATGATGCCGGGTGTTGGCCCTGTGTGCCTCGGTCGTATGCAGTCCTGATTGTGGCGCTCACCTGCACGGCGCCAAACACGCATACGACCATCATTGGCACCAAGGCAGAAGCGACTCTCATCGCTGAAGACGACACGTCTCCATTCGTCCCTCCATTCACGCCTATCGCGACACCACTGGAGGCGGGCTGCACGATGTTGGGGCGTGAGCGGAAGACGGCCTAACGGTGTGCGGGACCGTAGCCCAGCTTCATGGAGACGGTTGCGAATGGTCCTCGCCGATACCCCAGGAGCAACAGTGTCCCTAATTTGCTGGGAAGTGGCGGTGCGGTCCCCTACGGCACTGCGTAGGATCCTACGGTCTTGGCGTGCATCCGTGCGTCGCTGCGGTCCGGTCCCAGGTCGACGGGCACGTGCACCTTCCGCCGACCACTTGCGACAACATCGATGTACTGTGGAGACCTCACGCCCCACGTGTTGAGCAATTCGGCGGTACGTCCACCCGGCCTCCCGCATGCCCACTATACGCCCTCGCTCAAAGTCCGTCAACTGCACATACGGTTCACGTCCACGCTGTCGCGGCATGCTACCAGTGTTAAAGACTGCGATGGAGCTCCGTATGCCACGGCAAACTGGCTGACACTGACGGCGGCGGTGCACAAATGCTGCGCAGCTAGCGCCATTCGACGGCCAACACCGCGGTTCCTGGTGTGTCCGCTGTGCCGTGCGTGTGATCATTGCTTGTACAGCCCTCTCGCAGTGTCCGGAGCAAGTATGGTGGGTCTGACACACCGGTGTCAATGTGTTCTTTTTTCCATTTCCAGGAGTGTAGATGGAATCTGCTCCTTAATAGATATGACTTTCTACTCACGGAAGCATCAGGAAGAAACACTAGGGCTGTTGAACATCGACGTAGAGAAAGCCTCCCATAAAGTTGTGCTAACCACTACTATCAAATCTCCGCACCGAGCAGCGACGCGCTCCATTACGCGAGGCCGAGAAACGCGTCGTTGGCCGCACTTTTCCGTGCTCGGCCCACTGCTAACATCGCAGGCCACTTTAGCGCGTGCTCGCTTCAAACCACAGCGATTGGCCACCCATAACACTCAGTCATTGGCCGCCCAGAAACTACAGCGACCACAGCCGCCGGCTCCATTAACTATGAAGCCTCATTTAACGCCGCTACTGACGTCTACAAGCCAGTTCTCATCGTGCTATATCCTACTTCATAATTCCGAAGTATTACGCAGCGGTGGACCTGCTGTCGATGATTTGACTGCGCTCTGGACTCAGAATCCGAATGCTATGGAACTTGGACTTCAACATCCACTAGGCTTAGTATGTCAACGGACTTATGATTTCCATAGGAATTCTGCACTTCACTTCCACTTCCTAGACATTGATATAACCACCATCAATTTATATATTTTCCTGAAGTGTTCATCACAATTTGGCAAATGCTAACAGAATTATTTGTGACAGTGTTGTGTCAATAAACCGTAGAACGGTGATATATTTATTGTGTTATTCCTGGTTATAACAAAAGTCAGTCATCAATACCTAAGGGGTGTGCTAGAGCACTTCGGATTTCCACAAGCAACAATACATTTACTGTTACGAAACTTGTATTCAGCGCCGGCTTTAGGGTGGGGCGACTCGGGCGGTCGCCCAGGGCGCCGGGGCCCAAGGGGCGCAACGTACTAAACGCATGTAAAAAAAAAAAAAAATACAATTTACAATCACCCATTTCGCGAAACTAAAATATTATTCAGTCTCATTCAACATACGTCGCTAATCTCACGAATGCGCGATGAATTCGGGGTAGCAGAAGAGAAATCATGCTGAATGCAATCTTCGTATTGTCTGCAACCATCCATGTTTGACGCGGGCTAGCACGGGCTCTACCAAAGCGCCTCTCTTATTTGTTTCAAGAACTGCAACAAGGAAGAGCCCATGCAGCCGCACCATCTCTCGTTTACAACAGAAACTACCGGTCGCTCCAAATAAAAGAAAATACAGACTGTGAAATATACATTACATTATGATTTAATTAATACGAATGTATTTATATCGAATATTTGTGACTTAATGACGCATGTACATTAATTAATAGATCATGCAATGCGTGCACTGCATTCATAGAGAATTCTCCCCTAACTTACTGAAATAACACAATGTTTGTTAGACTGCATATGTTGGCAGCGCTACGATTTGCACCCGCATGTCAGTAATTGTCAGTAAGAGTCGGAGGCAGCGGTCATGTTTTTGTGGCTGAATAATTGTGAGTGAAACGAGTGTCGTGACTGTGTCAACATTTTAATTTTCTGGTAGGTGCGAAAAACATTTTTATCTTTCAGTTCAGGTTTTTTTCTAGTTACGTCTACTGATAGGTGAATTTCTTTATTTGTTAGAGATCGAATATTGTGGTCGCGAAATAGAGCAGTGTCCAAGCAATAATTTGTCAAATTATTAAATCATGCCAGAAGAGAAGGAAATGATTAAAAAAAAGCTTTCTGGTTCAGAAAATCGGAAAAGAAAAGCTGAAAAAGAAAAAGTTCTTGAAGAAACTAAAAAGTACATGAATATTTATAAGTACCTTAAAGGAAATTCTAAGGCAAATACTTCAGATATTGAATCAAAAGTCCATGTATCAGCAAATATTTCTTCAGACTGTGAACAATTATACACAAAAAATATACAATCACCTATTGAAGGTGATCAAATTGACCAGCGCAGTACATCTTTGCATGAATCCTCTGATATTTCTCCAAGTCAAAATCAACACATGACATCTGTGGTCGATGAAAGTATCAACGTTCTTGCAATAAAAGAATACAATGTTTCTGATGTAGGTAAGTGGCCAAAAGTACTTAATGCTAGATATATAGATCGCATTATAATATGTGGACCCTCACAAGTATGTCTAAATAACTTTCCAAAAGATGAAAATGGGCGTCATTTGTCTTCAACTCATTACACAAGAAAACTATCAAACGAAGAATCTATCAGACGACGGTGGCTAGTTTATTCTGTATCAAACGACAGTGTCTTTTGCTTTTGTTGTCAACTGTTTGATTTAAAGTCAACTACTAATTTGACTACCACTGTGGGTTTCAGAAATTGGAAACATTGAAGTGAAGCTCTGAAACTGCATGAAAATAGTCCTAACCACACAAAAGCATTTACTCAATGGACTGAAGCTGAAATCAGGTTTAAAGCTGGATTAACTATTGACAAGGAAGAACAAAAGCTAATTTCTAAAGAAAGCTTACGATGGAGCAATGTGCTTCAAAGATTGATGCACATTACTTTGTATTTGGCTGAAAATAATATGGCATTCAGAGGGTTATCAGATAAATTATTTACCCCAAATAGTGGAAAATTCTTAGGTCTTGTACAGTTATTGGCAAAGTTTGATCCAATCATGGAAGAGCACGTCAGACTGGCATTGAATGGTGATTTGGCTGACCATTATTGCGGCAAAAATATACAAAATGAATTAATAGAACTCATGGCATCACACGTTATGTCTACAGTCGTATCCCGCATAAAGGGTTCAAAGTATTATGCAATCATAGCTGACTGTACTCCAGATATAAGCCACAAAGAACAACTTTCGATAACTTTAAGATGCGCCGACATAACAGAGAATGGCGTAAGTGTAAAAGAACATTTCATCTCATTTCTGCAAATAGATGACACAACCGGTGAAGGCCTCACAGAAAGCATTTTAAAAACATTGAGTGATCTTGACCTTAACATTAATGACTGCAGAGGACAGGGCTACGATAACGGCGCGAACATGAAGGGGAAAAATAAAGGCGTCCAGAACAGAATTAAGAAGTTAAATCCACTAGCTTTTTTTGTGCCATGTAGATGCCATAGCTATAATTTGGTATTGTGTGATGCGGCAAAATCATCAGTAAAATCCGTGACACTGTTCGGAATGTTACAAAAAATGTTTAATCTATTTGCTGGATCGGTAAATAGATGGAAAATTTTGACCGACCATTTGAAGATATACACCCTCAAAAATGTAAGTGACACACGCTGGGAAGCTCGAATTGATAGCGTCAAAGCGGTTCGTTATCAATTATGCGAAATGCATGACGCTTTGGTTTCCTTGGCCGATGCTACTGAACAAAGCGATGCTGCGGTGTCACACGAAGCGACAACACTAGGAGGACAATTAAAAGACTTCAGCTTCATTGTTTCTCTCGTGACATGGTATGATGTTCTGTTTCAAATTAACGTTGTGAGTAAAGCAAGTCAGTCACCCACAATCAACTTTGTCGAGTTTATGGAAATCCTTGACAAATGTTGCTCTTATTTGGAAACATATAGACAAACAGGTTTCGAACAAGCTATTGTAACAGCAACTGAACTGACTTCGGATCTTGATACGCAGCAATTATTTAAACCACAAATGCGATTAAGACGTATTAAACGCAGGCCGGGTGAAGAGGCTGTTGATGATCAAATAACTGACCCAAAAAAGAAGTTTAAAGTAGAGTTTTTAATGCACTGTTGGACACCGTGCACATATCCATGAAAGAAAGATTTGAACAGATGCAAGAATTTTCTGCGACGTGGAGTATCTTGTTTGACATTAAAAAAAAAAAAAAAAAAATAAAGAAGAACTAATAAAATGCTGTTCTAAATTACAAGAAAAGTTAACTGTCAACATGAAGTCAGATATTGATGGAAATTTGCTGTGCGACGAAATTTTAGGCCTGCAGCACTATCTCGAAGACAGCCAGGCAACGCCTATTGAAGCTTTAAACTTCATATAAAAGCATAATCTTCAAGAGTTATATCCCAACATCTGGATAACGTTACGTATTTTGCTAACAATACCAGTGACTGTCGCAAGCGGCGAACGCAGTTTTTCCAAACTGAAGTTGATAAAAACGTACTTGCGGTCTACAATGTCTCAAACAAGACTAACCGGTTTGGCCTCACTGTCCACTGAAAATGAAGTTGCAGAAAACCTGGACTTTGCTAATCTGATCAGAGACTTTACCGACAGAAAAGCGAGAAAAGTAAAATTTGAGTCGTTTATAATTGTTTTTCATTAGGCGTAATATGTTTTGTGTTCAGATGACTGACAGAAAATATAGGTTTATGGCTTACAGTTATATTAAATTCAATAAAAATATGGTCCCCAATTCAAAATTAGTGTTTTTTCGTTATACATATTACCTCCTATATATAAAAATCAATTGTTGTGTGTTAGTCTCACCAAAACAAAGAAATGGCTTGACAAATTTGAATAATTTTTGTTTTGTTTTGTTCGCTTTAGTACAGGGGTGCTTCAGAAAAGAAAAGAAATATTTGGGATATACGAGCCTGTTTCAACCACATTTTACGCATCTTTTCTTTGTTTGGAACACGCAAAAACAATTTTCTGGAGTTGTTGTAGATGTACAGTGCAGTGCTACGCAATATTTTTGGACAATTTCCCAAAACGTGAATGCCCAAACAATATATCACTGCTATACTGACTGTTACGGCAGCGACAGCAGCATGCTGGACTGACGTCACAGGCTACACAAGACTCACATGGAGCGTCTTAGCGGGCTTTCAGATTATTTGGATTTCATTTCCATTTAAAAAAATAAAATACTCAAATTTACGATGGAAAAAACCATGTTATGATCATAAGATGACGCCATTAACCACTTAAGAAGATTTCTAGAAAACAGTCAAATACCGTGTTGCAAAGCACTGCCAGGTTCGCTATTTATACAATAAAGGGCGCCAACTGGACGACTCGCCCGGGGCACATGGATGGCTAAGGCCGGCCCTGCTTGTATTAAATGTTTTCCAAGGTGCAAATCAATACATATTGCACGGACGCGTTCCCAGTCCAACATTCTGTCCGACAGCGTTGTTCCTTATCAGTGACACTGACACTCTGTAGAATCATTAATCCGTACAGACAGCAACTCTGTACAAGGATTACAAGTTGATGCACAACGATTCGTTGTAAACGCCTACGCTTATGATGCTACCATTATACCTACAGAATCCCAAGACACTGCAAAAATGTCATAAATAATTGATGATTATAAGAAAGTGTAAGTAGGCTGTTTAAGTTTTTATATTGGTAACGCACGTAGCGCTCTGTATGTGCTGTGTGCAGTCTGTGGCTGGTTTGCATTGTTGTCTGCCATTGTAGTGTTGGGCAGCTGGATGTGAACAGCGCGTAGCGTTGCGCGGTTGGAGGTGAGCCGCCAGCAGTGGTGGATGTGGGGAGAGAAATGGCGGAGTTTGGAAATTTGTTAGACTGGATGTCATGAACTGCTATATACATTATGATTTTTCAACACTATTAAGGTAAATACATTGTTTGTTCTCTAATAAAATCTTTCATTTGCTACCTATGCCTATCAGTAGTTAGTGCCTTCAGTAGTTTGAATCTTTTATTTAGCTGGCAGTAGTGGCGCTTGCTGTATTGCAGTAGCTTGAGTAACGAAGATCTTTGTGAGGTAAGTGATTTGTGAAAGGTATAGGTTAATGTTAGTCAGGGCCATTCTTTTGTAGGGATTACTGAAAGTCAGATTGCGTTGTGCTAAAAACATTGTGTGTCAGTTTAAGCACAGTCTTGTATAATTGTTCAAAGGGGACGTTCCATATGTCGACCCTTTGCCGAGGATACCTCACTGGAATCTTCTGATTTTTTCTTGTAGTTTGTGTAATTAGTGTAGATTTTGTTTATTGCTAGCGCGTAATTGTAGAGAGAATCTCCTTTGTAGTTGCAGTCATTCATTGTTGTACAGTAAAACAGGTGTGGCACGCATGTAAATTTGCACCAAGTATTTCGCAGCTAGCAATTAACTAGATATTATTTTCAGCGCTATGTTAATGTGTTCTCTTATTTTCTGTGTTGTCGTGTCAAATATTGTGACAATAATGGCGTGTGAAAACGTAATACTAGGCTCCAAAGTAAACTGAGAAATGACAGTGAAGACGAAAGCAGTGTGTTAGCGCCACCGTGTAATGAATTAACTAATGTTCAACACAGTAATTTGGTAATTGTGCATAGGGAAATGGAGCGGGCGGCAAACAATGGCGTAGGCAGTGAAACAATTAGTGAACAGGGAAGCATTATCGATCGATCGGTCGGCAATAGCTCGCCTCAGGAATCCGAAATGACAGGACACAATTTTGCAAATACTGTAGATTCAGGTTTTGCGTCCTCACCGTTTTCTCAAATAAGTCAAGACACATTTTCTGCTTGTCAAAATGTGAATGTTGCCGGTGCAAATGCACTGCCGAAAAGCGTAGAGCAACAGATTCCAGACACTAATGCATTGTTATTACAGCTAATGCAACAAATGGAACAAAATTAGAGACAAACACAGCAAAAGCTTCAAAAGTTAGACACAATGGAACAACACCAGAGAAAAACACAGCAAAAGCTTCAAAAGTTAGACACAATGGAACAACACCAGAGACAAACACAGCAACAGTTAGACGTAATGGAACAAAATCTTTACACCACGCTTGAACAAACACGTGAAGATTTAACTACTGAGTTACATAAAATCGAATCGAAATGTCAAAAAGTCTGTAACGACGTAAAAACACAAATTTGTGAGCATTTTCAACCTATTTTTTCGCGGCATGAAAATGCATTACAGAATCACGAAGCAGCCATAAAAGAACTGCAAATTATTGTTCATGAAAATCATGAGACCTTGCAAGCTAAAATTGACTCAATTGCATCTACCGATTCGGTTACGCAACTTGCAACACTCAGGAAAACTTAAAGGACACAGTAGAAAGACACATGGAGGAAATTAGTTCATTATCAGAGAAAGTAGTTGAACTTTCGGATCAGCTCAATAATTTATCTACGAAGGTAGATGATAATCTGAATAACACCGGTAGTCTTTAATGACACAGAAGAGTGCGAACAAATTAGGAAATTCAAACAAAATCAGAATCAAATTAATACGCAACACCAAAGAGAAATCCGGGAAGTACAAGATCAGCTGACACAAGTAATACAAAAATTATATATTTCAGAGGACACTCGCGCTCCAACACGGGAAGAGGGACTTAGAAATACGGAACAACCACAAAATAATAACACAGGACACTTCGGAAATTATGAAAGAAATTGGCAAGGCACACCGAATTTTGAGATGGGGCCGCCGAAATGACGTAACAATGCCCGACATGTGACTCGCCGACATGATGATTTTGACTATAAGCTGTTCATTACTACACGTAAATTCAAAACATTTAAGAATTCTGGCAACGACATTCATCCACAAGCATGGCTCCATCAATTCTCTCATTGTTTTCCTCCCAACTGGTCATTAGAGCACAGATTAGAATTTATGTGTGGCTACTTAGAGAATGAACCAGCTGTAAGAATGTGATCAGTCATTAACGATTGCCACAGTGAAGGAGAATTTTATCATGCCTTCCTCTCAGCGTATTGGTCTCAAGCTACGCAAGACCGAGTAAAACATAGCATCATGATGATGAAACACTTTGAACAATCTGAATTTTCCAGTTTTGTCAAATATTTTGAAGACATGTTGCACAAGAATCAATACTTGTCAAACCCATACAGCCCTTCAGAACTCATCCGCATTTGCTTAATGAAATTACCTGAACATTTACGACATATTATTTTAGCGGGACGTTGCAAAGACGACATTGAAGCTTTTCAGGGACTGTTACAAGAACTGGAAATTGACACTGACAATCGCGGAACGCGAAAACAGAAGCACAACAATTACAGGTCACATCTGTCACAATTCTGCGATGACAGAAATAATACACGACAAGGCTATTCTTACAACGTAAATCGTGACCAAAACAGACACCACCAGTATGACAACCACTGGCAGAGTAATAATAGTTACAGAGAAAGATCGCATTTCCGTAGTAATGAATATGACAGAGATTACCATAGAAACAGACAATATGGGAACAAAAACTATTATTATCAAGGGAGACAGAATAATTTCAGACGCAACAGTTCAGCGCGCAGTTACGATTCCGGGAGAAATTCTCCACCACATGACCGACAAACAAGAAACTATGTAAACTACCTGTGGTGTCACCGCCAGACACCACACTTGCTAGGTGGTAGCTTTTTAAATCGGCCGCGGTCCGCTAGTATACGACGGACCCGCGTGTCGCCACAATCAGTGATTGCAGACCGAGCGCCGCCACACGGCAGGTCTAGAGACACTTACTAGCACTCGCCCCAGTTGTACAGCCAACTTTGCTAGGAAAGGTTCACTGAGAATTATGCTCTCATTTGCCGAGACGATAGTTAGCATAGCCTTCAGCTAAGTCAATTGCTGCGACCTAGCAAGGCGCCATTTATCCTTTGCTATGTATCTAATGAAGCATGTACAGTAACAAGACCAATGTTCACCAACTGTGGATTACAGTTAAGTATTCCAGCAGCTACGTACTTTTCTTTATAGCATTCATTACGTATCCTGTTTCAGACCTCACGCCAGCCTGCTTGAGTTTAATCGCGTGCCTTTCGGTTACCCGTCACTGTGGATTGGCTGTCTTGCCAGTCCACAACACTACCGACAAAACGACAGACCCGAATTCCATCAGAACTGGTGGGATTCAAACAGAGCTGGGCCCTCTCGTCAGCCGGCCGAAGTGGCCGTGCGGTTAAAGGCACTGCAGTCTGGAACCGCAAGACCGCTACGGTCGCAGGTTCGAATCCTGCCTCGGGCATGGAAATTTGTGATGTCCTTAGGTTAGTTAGGTTTAACTAGTTCTAAGTTCTAGGGGACTAATGACCTCAGCAGTTGAGTCCCATAGTGCTCAGAGCCATTTGAACCATTTTTGAACCCTCTCGTCAAGGTGAATTTCTAGAAGTTAAGTCTCCTAATCCTAATAACGACACGCGCCAACAAAGAGACAGACAATGACTCGCACAGCAGGCAGCCGCGTGCGCCAGCTGGCTCAGAGAAAAATAACATAGATGCTAACCTTGAGAACAATTCCAGTTTTCGTTACCGACGTATACCACATGATAATTGCGTTGAAGTTGAAACTCTGCGTACTAGGAAGAGTAAAGGTTTACATCACATTTCACATGTAAAACCGTTTATTGAAAGATAATCTGCTTTTTAACTTTGTCTTTGCCATAAAACTTTTCACTTCACATTTCTAGTATGCTTTGTCAGACTTAAGAAACTGTTAACATGCAACAATGTTTGGAGTTAAATATCCAGTCTAGAACCTAGGGAACATTTTTAAACAGAAATTACGAATGCATTGTTCTAGTGAACAGACGACACAGTGTTGTATTTGTACATTCTTGCTTTTTAGTTGCACGATTACGTAGTGACTATCAGGCTTACATACTTAGAACATATACTGGTACTGCTAATGAGATTTTAATGCAACATTTTGGTTTACTTGAAAATACATTCTGGATTTAAAGTACTTTCAGTGAGATACCAGATGACATAGTGGTTAGTTTATGTGACAGCTACACGATTTTATCACGACGCTACTAATGAGTGACAATTTACAATGTTGCTTTTGCAGTGTTTCTGTTTTATATCTGCACAGTTTTCTGTTTTATTCTGGAAAGTAAAACATGTTGTAGTAGTAACTTTTGTGGTATAGCTACATTGAGACAGCCTTTTTCGTAGCACAACAATACGTTACATTATAGTACTTTCTTCATCACTGCAATAAGCATAATAACTACGATATCTATACGCAAAGCATCTCACTTTTATTTATGATGAGATGAGTACATTGACTTTTGCGGAACTTAGCTTTCGGAGGACGATAACTACGACACTTCAACAGAATTATCTTACAGCAAGACGCACATTTAGCGCTACAGGACACGCATTTCAGTGATTAATTTTGTACTTAAAACATTTATTTTTAAAGATTTTTGAATTACAAAGAAAGTTTTCCGTGATACATTTCATTCCATTGCTGTAATCTGTAACACCTGAGGGTATAATTACATTAATCCTCAGGGGGGTACACACTTACTTTGTGTACCATGTGTTTGGCAAGCACAAGGAGCCCTAGCTAATATGGTATTTGCTTATACAACTTTACACATCGGTACCATATTTCTCTAACACATAATTACACAGCTATCTGATCATTTAACTGAGAGAGACAAACTTTTTTACTATGGCAGTGACAGATCTTTACGTAATTACACCGTTGGATAACTTCACACTTACGAAATTGTATTTTGTCTGTACTTTGTGAACTGTTCATACTTTTTCGGAACCATTGTGATACTATGAGAGCTTTGAATGATGTATTTGGTAAGGGAGCATGATTTTAAAGTACGTTTGAGGGAGATGACACTATTGAAATGAGCAGAGAATTTTTTTTAGGTTTTAAAATTATTGCAGAAAGCTACGACGTTTTTGAGATTTGACTGAGGTGTTATGATGTTATTATTACGATGACGATGTGTATTATGCTGTTGAGGTATGTTTATGATCAATAAGCTGATGCTATATGAGGAATTTGATTATGCTACATATTTATTATGATGAAATATTGAAGAAGTGTAGACGAATATGTATATGTGTAATAAGGTAAGGAATAATGAGTAGTGTTTAGGGACTCTGATTTGTGGAAAAGGATGTTGGAAACCAAGAATCGTACTTTAAGAGTTATGAAATGCGTGTAAATGCGTGAATGTATCACAATGCCGACGAAAACTTTTTGAACTCTGTTATGTTCATAGGATATTGTTTCTACACATTTGCAACGCAAATTCTCGAGTTGTGAAATATTTTTATATGAGACTGTTACTGTAGCAGAAACTGGTGTCATAAATATTTCGGCAAGAAAGTGACCTTCACGTAATGCGTCGTGGGCACGACGCATTACATGGGCAGCTGCGCGACAGTCGCCTGGAAAAAAGCCATTAGTGTGTGCCTTTCACACGCACAGGTGGAAAAAAAAGAGAGGCCATTATCCTCGCTATTGACATTCCTTTGTAGAAAGCATCGCAAATACGACACGCTCAAACTTGAAAACATATGATTATACTGTGGAACTCTTAATTTATGATATTTACTAAAATGCCTAATGAAACGATGAGAAACATTTCATGGCTATTGTCTTGCTAGTTGAGAGAAATGCCATATGGCTTGCTTTATGTATTTATTAACTCATATTGTTTAATATCTAGTTTCTAGCTGCACTTCAGCGTTGGTTAAAATAAAATTTTATAGATGTACTAATATAAATATTTTCTGTCTACAGATCGAGTAAATAATAATTTTTTTCAAAAAAATGAGGGAGCACAAAAAGACATTTACCTTCACAGGAACTGCATTCATAATTTCCTTTTCAAGTACTTGGTAATTTTTTGTAGAATTAGTTTTTGTGGTGCACCACTTTAGTTACATAGACATTACGATGTAAATATACATTTCCCTTGTCTGCATTGTTGTCTTTAGTTGAGCTTTGTCATGTTTAGATATAAGTTATTGCATTTGCTGCTGCTGTTTGCCAGGCATAGTGCTACTAAATTTCACTTTACATTACTCTGTTAAGCCAGTTTCACTACTGATTTATTTTTCTTGTTTGCTGCACATTGCCTTATATTAGTTGTAATATTGCATTTGCTTTGCTAATTTATGCCACTTGCTTTGCCATTTGTATTTTTTATCATTGCTGTTTGTGTTAATTGTTTTGTGCTGCTGCTTTGCCTCGTTCCTTAGTTTAGCATCTGAGCTCAGTAGATTTAAGTTAGCTTAAGAGGGGTAGACTATATAAGAGAATGAGTTGCGATGAATTGGAAGAAATGCATTGAGAAGTTATACAAAAAAAGTACAGAAAGCAGGTATAGATAGGACTTTTTGGGAATAATGATGAGCGAAGAGAGATCTCCAAGAAAAAAAAGGTTTGTTTGCAAAATACTGCAGTACCAAATGTTACACTGAAAACAAACCCTGTCCTTTCCCCCTGTGTTATTCTGCTATGTGTCTGTGTACTCTTATATATTTGTGTTTTTCTTGTCTTTATGTGTTTAGTTAATAAGAGTTATGTTGTGGAATTCTTCTAATAATATGTTATTTACTTTGTAAAGATGTTTAGACATTATTTATTCTGTTTTGTTTTAATGCTCATGTGTGAAGTCGATGTTTCAAAAGTTATTCTGATCTTTTATGTTTTTACTTATGTCATAATTCCTGTAACACTGATGTATATGTTATTTCGATTCTTTTGTAAAGCCTGTACTACAAATGTTATCTGTATTATTATGTTTTTAATGATGTATTTTGTACCTTTGTTATTGTATTCTTATGTTATAAAATTGTAATTGACACCAGTTCATCAAATTAAGTAACTTGTAAGTTACATATCACTGCACACGTTTCTATTGGTCATATTATATGGACAATATGTGAGAAGTAGGGACTGTTAGTGTTTGCACGTGTGTTAATAATTCAGCAAGGGACTGGATAACAGCATTGCTGGTTCTAAGGACAATTCCAAAAACTTTGTGAGTGCACAAGTGGTATTTATGGACTTGCTGTATTATCTGCAAGACTCTTCAATCGTGATTGTGCACCTGCACAGTCACAACAGATGGCTGCTGGCCATCTCTACAAGGACTACAGTGGGTCTGCATCTTTGATGACCCACTAATACCATTATTTCTACAAGGACTACAGTGGGTCTACACCTTTGCTGACTCACTAGTACCATTATTTCTACAAGAACTGCAGTGGGTCTGCACCTCTGGTGGCCCACCAATACCGTAATCTCTACCAGGACTACAGTGTGTCTGCTCTATGATGACCTACCTACCAATACTCTTCAAAACTTCGTCTGATTCTGCGGTGGGTTTGCTCTGTTGTGGCCCATTACCTGTCTGCATGTCGAGAGTCAGCACTGTCTTTCCGTTGGAAGGACAACACTACTTCTTCAAGACTGCATGGAAATCCACTACTTCCGTGTGCATTTTCTTTTACTGCTCGGGCTTTAAGAAAAACACTGCTATTTTATTGTGATGAATGATCAGGACTGTCTTTATGGACTGTCAGAAAATTTAGCTTTTGACCAACATTGTATCAATAAGTGTGTGCATTTGATTTCTTTGTTATTATAATTACGAAAAAATTTTCAAATCTGTATTGGCCACTGCCCAAAATAATTTGTAAAATTTTTTGTGGGGAGCATGGGGACTATGTAAGTAGGATGTTTAAGTTTTTATATTGGTAACGCCACGTAGCGCTCTGTATGTGCTGTGTGCAGTCTGTGGCTGGTTTGCATTGTTGTCTGCCATTGTAGTGTTGGGCAGCTGGATGTGAACAGCGCGTAGCGTTGTGCAGTTGGAGGTGAGCCACCAGCAGTGGTGGATGTGGGGAGAGAAATGGCGGAGTTTGGAAATTTGTTAGACTGGATGTCATGAACTGCTATATACATTATGATTTTTCAACACTATTAAGGTAAATACATTATTTGTTCGCTATTAAAATCTTTCATTTGCTAACTATGCCTATCAGTAGTTAGTGCCTTCAGTAGTTTGAATCTTTTATTTAGCTGGCAATAGTGGCGCTCGCTGTATTGCAGTAGCTTGAGTAACGAAGATCTTTGTGAGGTAAGTGATTTGTGAAAGGTATAGGTTAATGTTAGTCAGGGCCATTCTTTTGTAGGGGTTATTGAAAGTTAGATTGCGTTGCGCTAAAAACATTGTGTGTCAGTTTAAGCACAGTCTTGTATAATTGTTCAAAAGGGGACGTTTCAAAAGCAGCAGGGACAACGATAAATAATGAAAAAGCACAGCTGCTGTGGCTCAATGAAAATTCCCACTCCATGCCACATCCCTTCTCCGAATGTGTTGAGATGGATGTGCTGGGACTGAAATTAAGGAAAAATCAAAACTAGTTAATTGACTCCAATTCCAAAGGAGTGGCAGAAAAATTAAGAGGTGACCTGATAGGGAACAGTACAAGGAAATTAAACGTTATTCAGGAAAAAAATGGTTCAAATGGCTCTGAGCACTATGGGCCTTAACATCTGAGGTCATCAGTCCCCTAGAACTTAGAACTACTTAAACCTAACTAACCTAAGAACATCACACACATCCATACCCGAGGCAGGATTCGAACCTGCGACCGTAGCAGCAGCGCGGTTCCGAACTGAAGAGCCTAGAACCGCTCGGCTACAACGGCCGGCCGTTGTTCAGAGTATTGAGTGAGTTCAAATACTGGTCATATCAAAAATGTGCTACGTTGCACAAATCTTACCCATCGACAGAAAAAGTATCGCACAAATTAAAAGCTATATTGGCTGGTTTATCTGGAAAGGTATGTTGTTTCGAGTAGCTAGGGATCAACTGTCGATGCCACTTAACGAAGAAGGCCTACCTTTAACAGATTGTGAGGCAAAATATTCAGCTCTTGTAGAGAGAGCCCTATACAGAATAAGCCCCAGTGACATGTTCTACATGGTTGTCATGCTAGGCAGTTTCGTGAATCCAAACGGATCATGATTAGCTGCAAAGACTGAGAGTAATGTTTCAGTGCTGCGGTAGTTTTTGTCTCGCCTTTTATTTTTTTCTTCTGTATTAAATAAAATCTTCAGAACAGCTGAATCAAGAATACAGTGGTTACCACCCACTAAGCTGTACAGTCCTTATCAGAACTGGTAGCTCGACTGAGCTCTGTGCTGAACTGCATAAGCAGATAAATGCAGTAAAAGAGGATTCGGCCTCGTCCAGTTTGAATGTTCCCGCATTAGACACAACTAGTGCTGGATTAGTTTATCCTTCTTCAGGCAAGACCGCAGAAGACATACTTGCATTTAAAGGTAAATGTTGACAACTGAAAAGCTGCGATTTTGGACACATGAACAGGAGTTACAGCTGAAAAAGGTGCGCTTGGCAGGAAAAGCAAAACGTATGATATACACTCCTGGAAATTGAAATAAGAACACCGTGAATTCATTGTCCCAGGAAGGGGAAACTTTATTGACACATTCCTGGGGTCAGATACATCACATGATCACACTGACAGAACCACAGGCACATAGACACAGGCAACAGAGCATGCACAATGTCGGCACTAGTACAGTGTATATCCACCTTTCGCAGCAATGCAGGCTGCTATTCTCCCATGGAGACGATCGTAGAGATGCTGGATGTAGTCCTGTGGAACGGCTTGCCATGCCATTTCCACCTGGCGCCTCAGTTGGACCAGCGTTCGTGCTGGACGTGCAGAGCGCGTGAGACGACGCTTCATCCAGTCCCAAACATGCTCAATGGGGGACAGATCCGGAGATCTTGCTGGCCAGGGTAGTTGACTTACACCTTCTAGAGCACGTTGGGTGGCACGGGATACATGCGGACGTGCATTGTCCTGTTGGAACAGCAAGTTCCCTTGCCGGTCTAGGAATGGTAGAACGATGGGTTCGATGACGGTTTGGATGTACCGTGCACTATTCAGTGTCCCCTCGACAATCACCAGTGGTGTACGGCCAGTGTAAGAGATCGCTCCCCACACCATGATGCCGGGAGTTGGCCCTGTGTGCCTCGGTCGTATGCAGTCCTGATTGTGGCGCTCACCTGCACGGCGCCAAACACGCATACGACCATCATTGGCACCAAGGCAGAAGCGACTCTCATCGCTGAAGACGACACGTCTCCATTCGTCCCTCCATTCACGCCTGTCGCGACACCACTGGAGGCGGGCTGCACGATGTTGGGGCGTGAGCGGAAGACGGCCTAACGGTGTGCGGGACCGTAGCCCAGCTTCATGGAGACGGTTGCGAATGGTCCTCGCCGATACCCCAGGAGCAACAGTGTCCCTAATTTGCTGGGAAGTGGCGGTGCGGTCCCCTACGGCACTGCGTAGGATCCTACGGTCTTGGCGTGCATCCGTGCGTCGCTGCGGTCCGGTCCCAGGTCGACGGGCACGTGCACCTTCCGCCACTGGCGACAACATCGATGTACTGTGGAGACCTCACGCCCCACGTGTTGAGCAATTCGGCGGTACGTCCACCCGGCCTCCCGCATGCCCACTATACGCCCTCGCTCAAAGTCCGTCAACTGCACATACGGTTCAGGTCCACGCTGTCGCGGCATGCTACCAGTGTTAAAGACTGCGATGGAACTCCGTATGCCACGGCAAACTGGCTGACACTGACGGCGGCGGTGCACAAATGCTGCGCAGCTAGCGCCATTCGACGGCCAACACCGCGGTTCCTGGTGTGACCGCTGTGCCGTGCGTGTGATCATTGCTTGTACAGCCCTCTCGCAGTGTCCGGAGCAAGTATGGTGGGTCTGACACATCGGTGTCAATGTGTTCTTTTTTCCATTTCCAGGAGTGTATATCACGTAGATATAAAACCGTCCTCTCATAGGATATGAGGAGCTGGTGACGTTACAGCATAGTATTCAAAGTTCCACTATACGACGGGGCGTGAAATGGAAATTCTGGCATGTCAGGTTTTTGAGTCATACAGGGGAAAGTGACAAATGCGATACGACATCGATTTAAAGTCGCAACCGGAACTTTGGAGCCGCCATACCGTATGCAATTAAACTCCGCATGTGACGGGTTTTCTTTGTCATTCTGGTCGTACACTATGTGATCAAAAGCATCCGGACACCCCCAAAAACATGCGTTTTTCATATTAGGTGCATTGTGCTGCTACCTACTGCGAGGTACTCCATATCAGTGACTTAGTAGTCATTTAGATATCGTGAGAGAGTAGAATGGGGGGCTCCGTGGAACTCACGGACTTCGAATATGGTCAGGTGATTGGGTGTCACTTGTGCCATACGTCTATACGTGAGATTTCCACACTCCTAAACATCCCTAGGTCCACTGTTTCCGATGTGACAGTGAAGTGGAAATGCGAAGGAACACGTACAGCACAAAAGCGTACAGGCCGACCTCGTCTGTTGAATGACACAGACCGCCGACCTTTAAAGAGGGTCGTAATGTATAAAGGCAGACGTCTGTCCAGACCATCACACAGGAATTCCAGATTGTATCAGGATCGTGAACGTCACCTGCCAGCGTGTGTAGTGCCAACAGTAAGCTTTGGAGGGGGCTTGCACCCGTTGTTGTTTTGCGTGGCACTGTCACAGCACAGGCCTACACTGATGTTTTAAGCACCTTCTTCCTTCCCATTGTTGAAGAGCAATTCGGGGGTGGTGACTGCATCTTTCAACACGATCGAGCACCTGTTCATAATGCACGGGCTGTGGCGGAATGGTTACACGCAGTGACATCCCTTTAATGCACTGTCCTGCTTTGAGTCCTGACCTGAATCCTATAGAACACCTTTGTTATGTTTTGGTATGTCGACTTCGTGCAAGGCCACAACGACCGACATATCTTTCCTCTGTACAGAACTCCGTGAAGAATGGGCTGTCATTCCTCAAGAAATTTTCCAGCATCTGATTGAACGTATGCCAGCGAGAGTGGAAGCTGTCATCAAAGCTAAGGGTGGACCAACACCATATTGAATTCCAGCATTACCTATGGAGCGCGCCACGAAGTTGTCGGTCCTTTTCAGCAGGTATCCGGATACTTTTGATCACATAGTTTACGTATTGTCGCGTCGCTGCAGTTCAAATGCAGTGCATTAAAGAGAGGCGCGTCGTGCCGCGCCGCTCTGCTACACAGCAGTTCCGTTCCGTGAGGTCCTACCTTCAGCATGTGACAAGCTGAGCCAGAAGGCTGTGGCGCGAGGCGCACTGGCCAGCGATCAGCTCGCAGCGGACACCTGAGAAGTACTGCCGTTTGTATGACCACCTCCTTTTTTGATGCATGTAAGGAACGACTGACTTTTACGCCTAAAATTAGAATTCGAACGTTTCCTGGTCGTTAAATTATCGTCCTGAATGCGACGAAAGTCGCGGGCGCGATATCAATCATTCAACGTGATCTACTCGCCTCGCATGGGCTACCGGTCACAGTAGACCTTCTAACGTAACTGTCTGCACATTGACAAGTGTTAATTGCCTCTCTGTGTCTTACAGTTAGGCTGGCATTATACACGGTTTCCCTAATACCTTGTAAGTAGGCTGTTTATGTTTTCGTTTTGGCAACGTTACGTAGCGCTCAAAATGAAATCACTGGCTGTGCTGTGTGCAGTCTGTCGCTAGTTTGCATTGTTGTCTGCCATTGTAGTGTTGGGCAGCGGCAGCTGGATGTGAACAGCGCGTAGCGTTGCGCAGTTGGAGGTGAGCCGCCAGCAGTGGTGGATGTGGGGAGAGAGATGGCGGAGTTTTGTAATTTTTCATGAACTGATATATTTATATATGATGATATCAAGGTAAATACATTGTTTGTTCTCTATTAATATCTTTCATTTGCTAACTATCCCTACCAGTAGTTAGTGCCTTCAGTAGTTTGAATCTTTTATTTAGCTGGCAGTAGTGGCGCTCGCTGTATTGCAGTAGCTTGAGCAGCGAAGATTTTTGTGAGGTAAGTGATTTGTGAAAGGTATAGTTTAATGTTTGTCAGGGCCATTCTTTAGTAGGAAATTTTGAAAGTCAGATTGCGTTGCGCTAAAAATATTGTGTGTCAGTTTAAGCACAGTCTTGTAGAATTGTTCAAAGGGGACGTTTCATATGTCGACCCTTAGCCTAGGATACCTCACTGGAATCTTCTGATTTTTCTGTTGTAGTTTGTGTAATTAGTGTAGATTTTGTTTATTGCTAGCGCGTAATTGTAGAGAAAATCTCCTTTGTAGTTGCAGTCTTTCATTGTTGTACAGTAAAACAGTTGTGGCATGCATGTAGATTTGCACCAAGTATTTCGCAGCTGCGCTTGCAATTAACTAGATATTATTTTCAGTGCTATTTTAATGTGTTCTCTTATTTTTTATCTTCAAATTATGTCTTTCTGTGTTGTCGTGTGAAATACTGTGACAATAATGGCGTGTGAAAAACGTAATACTAGGCTCCAAAGTAAACTGAGAAATGACAGTGAAAATGAAAGCAGTGTGTTAGCGCCACCGAGTAATGAATTAACTGATGTTCAAAGTAGTAATTTGGTAACTGTTCATAGGGAAATGGAGCAGGCGGCAAACAATGGCGTGAACAGTGAAACAATTAGTGAAGAGGGACGCATTATCGATCCATCGGTCGGCAACAGCTTGCCTCAGGAATCGGGAATGACAGGACACAATTTTGCGAATACTGTAGACTCAGGTTTTGGGTTCTCACCGTTTTCTCAAATGAGTCAAGACACATTTTCTGCTTGTCAAAATGTGAATGTTGCCGGTGCAACTTCACTGCCGAAAAGCACTGAGGAACATGTTTCAGACACCAGTGCATTGTTATTACAGTTAATGCAACAAATGGGACAAAAGCTACAAAAGTTAGATGTTTCGAAAACTATTCTCATTATTTTATGTATGTACTTATGTCACTATTTTTGTAACACTGATGTATATGTTTATTTCTATTCTTTTGTAAAGCCTGTACTACAAATGTTCTCTGTATTATTATGTTTTTAATGATGTATTTTGTACCTTTGTTATTGTATTCTTCTGTTATAAAATTGTAATTGTCACCAGTTCATGACATTATTAACTTGTTAGTTACATTTCACTGCACACGTTTCTGTTGGTCATAGTATGTGGACAATATGTGAGAAGTAGGGACTGTTAGTGTTTGCACGTGTGTTAATAACTCAGCAAGGGACTGGATAACAGCATTGCTGGTTCTAAGGACAATTTCAAAAACTTTGTGAGTGCACAAGTGGTGGTTTATGGACTTGCTATATTATCCGCAAGACTCTTCAATGGTGATTGTGCACCTGCACAGTCACAACAGATGGCTGCTGGCCATCTCTACAAGGACTACAGTGGGTCTGCACCTCTGGTGGCCCATCAATACCACAATCTCTACCAGGACTACAGTGGGTCTGCTCTGTGATGACCTACCTACCAAAATTCTTCAAAACTTCGAATGACTCTGCTGTGGGTTTGCTCCATTGTGGCCCATTACCTGTCAGCATGTCGAGAGTCAGCACTGTCTTTCCGTTGGAAGGACAACACTACTTCTTCAAGACTGCATGGAAATCCACTACTTCTATGTGCATTTTCTTTTACTGCTTGGACTTTGAGAAAAATTCTGCATTTTTACTGTGATGAACAATGTGGACTGTCTTTATGGACTGTGAGAAATTTTGATCTTTTGACCAACATAATATTAGTAAGTGTGTGCATTTTATATCTTTGTTACTGTAATTGCGAAAAATTTTTGTCAAATCTGTATTGGCCAGTGCCCAACACCATTTGTAAAAATTTTTGTGGGGAGCATGGGGGCTATGTAAGTAGGCTGTTTATGTTTTCGTTTTGGCAACGTTACGTAGCGCTCAAAATGAAATCACTGGCTGTGCTGTGTGCAGTCTGTCGCTAGTTTGCATTGTTGTCTGCCATTGTAGTGTTGGGCAGCGGCAGCTGGATGTGAACAGCGCGTAGCGTTGCGCAGTTGGAGGTGAGCCGCCAGCAGTGGTGGATGTGGGGAGAGAGATGGCGGAGTTTTGTAATTTTTCATGAACTGATATATTTATATATGATGATATCAAGGTAAATACATTGTTTGTTCTCTATTAATATCTTTCATTTGCTAACTATCCCTACCAGTAGTTAGTGCCTTCAGTAGTTTGAATCTTTTATTTAGCTGGCAGTAGTGGCGCTCGCTGTATTGCAGTAGCTTGAGCAGCGAAGATTTTTGTGAGGTAAGTGATTTGTGAAAGGTATAGTTTAATGTTTGTCAGGGCCATTCTTTAGTAGGAAATTTTGAAAGTCAGATTGCGTTGCGCTAAAAATATTGTGTGTCAGTTTAAGCACAGTCTTGTAGAATTGTTCAAAGGGGACGTTTCAACCTAGCGACGAAACTACACACGGGGTGTTTCAAAACCTTTACAACAAACGTCTGCAGGTGACAGCTCACGTAATGGGAACGAATTTTTCACAGAAGCAAAACGTTTATTGACGTTTCCCGGCCACGATCGGCGCCTTTTTAGTCTATTCATCCATCTGAAAAGCGGTAAGATTTTAGCACTCTGCACCTAACTAATTGCAATCGCAGTGAGCCTACGAGGAACACGGATCTTGTGTATCTTCTGCAATCCATTAAACCTGGCGGCACGTGGCATTATTTTTTCATCAGTTCACCTGACATACAAGAGTTCTTTAGTAAAATCCCTGTCTTTCTGACGATACGTTTCCAGTATGAACAGTTCTTTAGTAAAATCGCTCTCTTTTTGACGATACGTTTCCGGTATGTACAATCCTCCAATAGACCTAGCATCTTCAGGCGTCAATCATCAGAAAAAATATCAGTGGCAATACACTCACGGAAAAAAATCGCAACACCAAATAGGAAAAAAATGTTCAAATGTGTGTGAGATGTTATGGGACTTAACTGCTAAGGTCATCAGTCCCTAAGCTTACACACTACTTAACCTAAATTATCCTAAGGGCAAACACACACACCCATGCCCGAGGGAGGACTCGAAGGCCGGCCGGAGTGGCCGTGCGGTTCTAGGCGCTATAGTCTGGAGCCGAGCGACCGCTACGGTCGCAGGTTCGAATCCTGCCTCGGGCATGGATGTGTGTGATGTCCTTAGGTTAGTTAGGTTTAATTAGTTCTAAGTTCTAGACGAGTGATGACCTCAGAAGTTAAGTCCCATAGTGCTCAGAGCCATTTGAGCCATTTTGAGGACTCGAACCTCCGCCGGGACCAGCCGCACAGTCCATGACTGCAGCGCCTTAGACCAAATAGGAGTTGTGCGACATAAGCGAAAGCTGGTAGCAGTGTTTCTACATCCGAAACATGATCTCTACTCAAATTTCGCGTCGGTTGCATAAGAGTAGAGGTAATAGCGCCTCTGTAAGGAAAACAGGTTTGCTGTAAATACACATTGGAACGCCCTTGAGCGTTAATTGTCTTTGCAATTGGACATGTGAGACAAGAAAGCCTTCAAGTCGACAAAGTCGCCATTATCAACACTTCAGTGAGTTGAACGAGGTCGTGTAATAGGGATATGAGAAGCCGGATATTCCTTCTGCGATAGCGCAGAAAGACGTGCAAGGAATGCAGCCACTGTACGTGATTGCTGGCAGTGGCATCACCGGACTCTGGACGGCAAAGTGGCACTACTGAGAGGGAAGACCATCATGTCTGGCGTGTGGCTCTCGTGCATCGGGGTGTATCTGCAGCAGCAATCTGAGCAGCAGTCGGCACCACAGTGACAAAACAAACTGCTACTTCAAGCACAGCTCCGAGTCACACGCCCTGTAGCAGAAGCACTCGTGGTTATCCCACGCACGCTGACTGCAAATTTGTACGTAAATCTAGTATCTCGACCTACTGTGCTGCCATTCGTGAACAGCATTCCAGGGGGTGTTTCCGCGTACAGCTGTTGCAACCCAACATGCTCCACAGAGTGTCGACATGTTCCCTTGGCTTGCTCTATCACCAGGTCTGCCTGAAGTCGAACACAAATGGGACATCATCGGATGACGACTCCAGTATCATCCAAAAACAGCATCAACCGTCCCTGTGCAACAGGCGTGGAACTCCATCACACAAACTGACGCCCGGCACCTGTACAACACAATACATGCAAGTTTGCGTGATTGCATTCAACATTCTGGTGCTTACACGAGTTATTAATGTACCATTATATCACATTCGCAATAGTTTACCTCGTGCTTACACGAGCCTATGAACTTGGAATGTTAATCACTTAAATATGTTGCCTAGATAAATGTATTCTCGAAATTTCATTACAGTACATTATTACTCTTTGGTGTTGCGATTTTTTTCCGTCAGTGTTTTTGCTGATAACATTGCAGAATCTAGTGAGTGGAACGAACAATCTAATGAGCACAGGCTGTGGATAAACCAAAGAAAGATGAAAGTAATAAGAAGTAGCAAAAATGAAGATCTTCACATCATGATTGGTGATCACGAATTATAGGAAGTTAAGGAATTTTGCTACCTTGGAAGCAAAATAGCACGTGACGGACGAAGCGAGGAGCACATAAAAAGCAAACTAGTACTGGCAGAAAGGGTATTCCTGGCCAACAGAAGTCTACTAGTACTAAACATAGGCCTTTATTTGAGGAAGAAATTGCTGAGATCATACGTTTGGCGCGCAGCATTGTATGACAGTGATCGTAGATGGCAGTAAAACCGGAAAAAAAGAGTTTGATATGTCATGCTATAGAAGGATGTTGAAAATTAGGTGGACCGATAAGAACGTAGACATCCTCCGCAGACTCGGCGAAGCAAGGAACGTATGAAAAGCACTGGCAAGAAGAAGAAACAGGATGATAGGACCTTGTTAATATATCAAGAAATAACTTTCGTAATGTTAGAGGGTAAAAACTGTACGGGAAGACAGAGACTGGAATATATCCAGTAAATAAGTGAGGACGTTGCGTGCGAGTGCCGCTCTGAGATGAACAGTCTGGTAGGCGGTTTCCGGCTGAAGACGCCTGATGTGCTGCTGGTGCGACCTGTGACCAGTAGTGGAACTCAGTGCTACTCCGTTCGCCTTCTCTTACGCTGCTTGCACCAGCCTGAATAGCGCCCATAAATACTCCTGCCCAAGAGGCCAGAAATTAAAATCTTTACTAGCTGTTTTATCGAAAACGTGGGCTCGTGTTTTCCTTACGTGACTGCGCCCTAGCTGTCTCTTGTATATAACTACACTGTTGAATCTTATGACTGGACGATTCGATTTGTCTTTGATCTCAAAATCATGTGCTACAGTGTGAAAAATGACATGTTGCATGTCACGGCGTTCAAATGCAATCAGATATTCTTTTGATTAATCGTATGCTTTAGGTGTCAGTGTCCACGTAGACCACATATGCATTTCAAAGCGCTGCGGCTTATTAATAGGTCAAATACAGCAAAAATTTGAGGTATTGATTGATATACCCTGATTTCCGCCAGCGTGAATGCTGATGAGCTCTTCGCTAAAATGGTTCAAATGGCTCTGAGCACTATGGGACTTAACTTCTAAGGTCATCAGTCCCCTAGAACTTAGAACTACTTAAACCTAACTAACCATAGGACATCACATACATCCATGCCCGAGGCAGGATTCGAACCTGCGACCGTAGCGGCCGCGCGGTTCCAAACTGTAGCGCCTTTAACCGCTTGGCCACCCCGGCCTGCTCTTCGCTAAAGCTAATTAAAAAATGAATCAGCTGGTGCCCGGTGCCCTGCCTACGCTAAAGCTAACGGGGTGTTTTGACCTTTTCGTGACTGGAAAAAAAACACAACAAAGAGACAAAAGTGCTGTCATGAAGGCTGGACATTCCACATAACTCTGGCAGGTGTTAAGTCCGCTGCTGCCTGCTGCGACCGTGAAACGTCCGGACGGGTGTCACACACATTTGCCGTCAAACGTCGCTCAAATTACTGGTACCTCTTGTTGGCGTTAAATATCACAAATTTTAAAAGAAACAGGTTCAACAAAAGCGATTGGTATGAGGGATTATAATATGTAGACCGCAACTACATCAGGTGTGACATATCTAATATTACGCACGCTAGCGACATTGAGACAAAGGAGTGTTGCGCACGCACCCAGTAAGAAATGTGAAAGTACGGTGATAATACAAAAACTTCTTTCTTGTCAAAGAGGCTTACTTTTACAGATGTGACCAAGATGAACGTCCACAGAAGTGTGATTGCGTAGGCTTCCGCAGCCATAGTCAGTAGACATAAAAGTTTTCTATTATGCAACATCAAAATATAAAAAATTGTGCTGAAGAAACCAACGTTTCAGCTACGGTTGTAGTGGCCCTCTTCTGGATCTGCTGATCTAAGTAGAACGAGGCCATTGTAGGTGTGACCGAAACGTTGGTTTCTCCAGCATCGCTTTTTATTTTTTGACGCTGCATGATACTCAGGAAAATTTTATGTCTACAGAAGTTGTCACGCAACTACAGTAATGCAATCATTCTCCAAGCTGCAGTGGAACATGCGCTTTTGCGTTACATGTATCCAGATTACAAATATTGCCACTTCACAAATGCACCCGTTGGTGCATAAAGGTCGCAAACCGAGCTGTTCAGGAAATACTCATGACTCTGACAACTTCCAACAGCCAGCTCTTCTACCTTGTCAGCTCCTTATAATCGCTCCTGAATACCTCTATCGATAAACATCTCTGGGAGAAGAGACAGTGCTGGAAATGATTTAGGTAAAGGTTTTACGTCAACTGACACCACTGGTAGCAGATGGCAGATCTGCCAAAGCTCCAACTTCCGATAATTTTTTCTAAGAATTTATCATTTTCATAATTTTGTTAATAGGTTTAATGAAAATAAAACATTATTGAAAAATATTGCTGCCATTAGTTGACAAGAACAGACGTCCCTATTCTGCCTAGAAAACTACTGGGTGTTCACCCGTCGAAATATCGGCGGTTGTAGAGGACGTTACCCGGTAGCATTCCGTAAGTTAACGGAACACTCGATACGCCTGCAGAAGCTCAAGTTTCAGAGATAAGGTACTGGCTAGAAGGGCTAGTAAACTGCATACTCCATCTTCTGTACATTCTCCCTCCATTGTCGCATCTTGCTGCAGTTATCAGTCGGCAAAAATCAGGAAGAATCGGAAGCCTTCGACAAATAGTTTATATGCTTCGCCACCTCCAAGGTTTGCTTTGAAAATCTTAGATATCGTAGTGGAGTATCAGCAAAACTCCACAGTTGAACATGAGCGAGCTTTGTGCACAGCGGTTGTATGAACTAAGCTCACTATTCGCTCTTATTATAATGGTGTGCACAAAAGAAGGTGAATAGTAAAGGAATGCACAGTGGTCAGGAGTAGTGTACCACGTGACGCTCCAGCCAATAGAGTCGTTCTACCACGTCTGCCAGTGGCACGCGCTTCAAGTTCTGCCCAGAACATATAGCATGGATTGTTTTGTTAACTTAGATACACTGACGTTTCTTAACAATTATTGTTTTAGTTATGGGTAGCGTAAGTCAGACACGATGGATATGAGGGGTACTCAATAAGTAATGCTACACTACTTTTTATGTAAGCAAATTGGTTTTATTGGGCCGGCTGCGGTGGTCTCGCGGTTCTAGGCGCTCAGTCCAGAACCGCGTGACTGCTACGGTCGCAGGTTCGAATCCTGCCTCGGGCATGGATGTTCAAAAAAATGGTTCAAATGGCTCTGAGCACTATGGGACTTAACAGCAATGGTCATCAGTCCCCTAGAACTTAGAACTACTTAAACCTAACTAACCTAAGGACACCACACAACACCCAGCCATCACGAGGCAGAGAAAATCCCTGACCCCGCCGGGAATCGAACCCGGGAAACCGGGCGTGGGAAGCGAGAACGCTACCGCACGACCACGAGATGCGGGCAGGGCATGGATGTGTGTGATGTCCTTAGGTTAGTTAGGTTTAAGTAGTTCTAAGTTCTAGGGGACTGATGACCATAGATGTTAAGTCCCATAGTGCTCAGAGCCATTTGAACCATTTGGTTTTATTGGGGATTCCAATACACCACATTATTCCCCACACTCTTGGCTAAAACATAATCTCCATTCAATGTGATGATCTTATGCAATGTTACTGAGAGGGCCTGTATGCCCTCCTAGCAACGCTCTACTGGTCGACGTTGGAGCCAACGTCGTAATCCCTCAGTAACCTTTGTGCATCCTACAACTTCCCATCATCCACGTAGTGCTTTCTGCATCCTACAACTTCCCATCATCCACGCACTGCTTTCTGCATCTGGGCCAAACAGATGGAAGTTGAAAGGGAAGTCGGAATGTGAGAGATCTGGTTCAAATGGTTCAAATGGCTCTGAGCACTATGGGACTTAACATCTGTGGTCATCAGTCCCCTAGAATTTAGAACTACTTAAACCTAACTGACCTAAGGACATCACACACACCCATGCCCGAGGCCGGATTCGAACCTGCGACCGTAGCAGTCGCGCGGTTCCGGACTGCGCGCCTAGAGAGATCTGGGCTGAACGGTGGAGCCGACCTCTGTGGCCCAGCGGTTCTAGGCGCTTCAGTCCGGAACCGCGCTGCTGCTCTGGTCCAGTTTCGAATCCTGCCTCGGGCATGGATGTGTGTGTTGTCCTTAGCTTAGTTAGGTTTAAGTAGTTCTAAGTCTAGCGGACTGATGACCTCAGATGTTACGTCGTATTGTGCTTAGAGCCATTTTTTGTACGGTGGATGAGGAAGAACAGTCCAATGAAGTTTCCTGAGCTCATCTCAGGTGCGCAGACTTGTGTGAGGCCTTGCGTTGTCCAGTTGAACAGCAAGGTGTTTCATTGTGATCTGTCGATCACCTCGAATGAGAGTGTCTACATGTTCCAACACTGCAGGAGTCACAGCTTTGTGCAGCCAGGGAGAACGAGGGAGATTGAACAGGTTTGGGCGACCTTGTTGCGGTGATGACATATGCCTTGCGCAACGATTCACCGTGCTGTTGTTCGCTGCCAGGCCTCTGTATACACTCAGCAAGCGCCTATGAATATCTGCGATCCTCTGGTTTTCCACCAAAAGGAAGCCAATGACAGCTCTCTGCTTGGGACGCACCTCCATTACAGCAGACGCCATTTTGAATGTTACGAATGGCGCCGCCTTCTATCGCAGCTTCATGAAACTGTATGGGTTGAAGCGAGAATACCCCATGGTCCAATAATAAAGTCCACATTTTTCCGAAATCGGCAGAGAAAAAGAAGTGTTGCATAATTTATTGAACGCATCTCTTATCACGTTAAGAAACGACAGTGGCTGTAATGCGAGGATTTAAATCACACCAGGGAGAGTCAGAAGCAAACACAATGGCAAAGTGCAGTGCTCTCTGCAGCGTTGCCAGTTACAATCGTAGTCAGCGGCTGGAGGCTTGGGACAAGAGAAACACAACACATTGGGAACACCATGAATATGCTCTGTTCTTCTCTGTGCAGAACGTATCACGCAGACAACATATTACGCGCGTAACACGACAGCGATAGATGTCTGTTCGCTAGTAGTCGTTTCTTTATGACACTACAGATATGACAATGTGACAACTTATGTTTCTACAGTGGCGAGCCGAAAACAAAGCTGGCCTTTCCAGGCATAACATTGGAACGCGAGAGACAGAGGAACCAACGTACATCTCCCAGTTAATTTTTTCGGTTTTTTGGCGCACCCTCGTTGCCTGCAGTCCTGTTGGGGGTCTCTATCGTCACGCCGTCGCTACAGCCAAGGCTGAACGCGAGAAATAAATTTTTCAGTCTAAACCCCGTGAGAATTTTTTTGAGAGATATCAAATACATTTCGTCGCAGGTGATAAGGGAATATGCATTCGCTTTGGTAGCGTCCCGCTCTACACCGGTAGCATATACACTGATGGGAAAATATTGCTACATCAAAAAATAATTAATATACAGTAATGAAATTTCGGGAATACATTTGTTTAGGTAACATACTTAAAGTGATAATGTAAGCGCGAGATAAATCATTGCAAACGTGAAATGTTGGTACACTAGCAACCGGTTTAACCGCATAATGTTGAATGAAATGATGCAGATGTGCATGCATAGTGCTGCACAAGTGCCGAACGTCAGTTCGTGTGGCGGACTTCTATGCCCGTTGCATTTGGTCGGGCAATAAAGCAACGGTTAATGCAGTTTTTGGATGACATTGGGATTGTCGTTCGATGATGCCCCATATTTTCTCGATTTGTGACAGATCTGGTGTTCAAACAGGCCAAAGCAACATGTCGACACCCTGTAGAGCACGTTGGGTTACAACAGCGCTATGTGGACGACCATTATCCTGCGGGCGACCCTCTGGAATGCTGTTCAAGAGTGGCAACACAGCTGGTAGAACCAGCAGACTGACGTGCAGATTTGCCGGCAGGGTGTGGGATAAGCACGAGAGGCTCCTACAATCATACGAAATCGAACCCCTGGTGCAGGTCCAGGGTGTGTAGCTTGCAGACAGATTGGTTACAGATCTTCAACTGACCTCCTTGTAAACAACATTAGGTCATCACTGGCACCGAGTCAGAACCAGGTTTCATCAGAAAACAGTGCAAACCTCCACCATAACCCTCGAATGAGCTCTCTTTTCACCACTGAATTCGCAAATGACAGTGGTTTTGGGTCGGTGAAATGCATGCTATCGTGTTGTTCGCTCGGAACTGTCCTTGAAGTAACCGATTTGTTACAGATCGCTGTGTCGCTGTGGTGCCAACTGCTGCTGCTACTGCACATACAGTACGATGTGCCACACTCACACGCCGAACACTTTGGCTTTCCCTCTCGGTGGTGCCACTTGGACGTCCAGACCTCGATCTTCTTGCGACCGTAAATTCCCGTGACCACCGCCACCAGCAATCATGTACAGTGGCCAAATTCCTGCCGAGTCATTCTGCAATATCGCAGAAGGAATATCCAGCTTCTCGTAGTCCTATTACACGACGTTCACAGTTATAATAGTGTCTCTGTCACCTTAAAGGTGCTCTTGTCCCGCGTCAAATCACCAGCTCCATTCTCAAAGGTAACTAACGTTCACGACCGTTATAGCGTGTATAAAGCAAACCTTGTTTGCATCTTAGTGGTGCTATTAGCGTCACTCTTACGCGATAGGCACTAAACCAGATTAGACATCATCTTTCAGATGTAGAAACAAGCCTACCAACTTGTGTTAATGTCGCACAACTCCTTCTTGGTGTTTCAGTTTTTTTCCGTCAGTGTAGCGGTGACGCCTTAAATGTAACATCTATAGTACTTCAGACCGCCGGTAAAATGGTTCAAATGGCTCTGAGCACTATGGGACTAGACAGACCGCCGGTAACAAATGGTTCAAATGGCTCTGAGCACTATGGGACTCAACTGCTGAGGTCATTAGTCCCCTAGAACTTAGAACTAGTTAAACCTGACTAACCTAAGGACATCACAAACATCCATGTCCGAGGCAGGATTCGAACCTGCGACCGTAGCGGTCTTGCGGTTCCAGACTGCAGCGCCTTTAACCGCACGGCCACTTCGGCCGGCCCGCCGGTAACATTTAAGGGCGTACATTCATTGCTGCCGTGAGGCGCTGGTAGCGTCTAGTAATGACGGCCATGAGCGCCGGGCAACGGCTGCCACCTCACTGCGCTGCCAGAGAGTCGCCTCGACAATAGACGAGCCGCTGCCCCGCTTTATCGCTAATGAAGGCGCCCCGAGAGCTGTGGCGGGCACCGTATCTGCCGGCCCGCCGCTGTGCCTGTCTCCTCACTTTTATGCGGCCGTGGTTTCCGCTACAGCCGCCGTATACTGCGGGGGCGAGCCCGTAACTGAACGTCGTGGATGGGGTTACCTCCACTCGAGCGGCCGGGAGCTATAAGTAAGGCAAGCGGTGTCAGCCTGTAGCAGCAAAGGTGGTGTTTTGCTGTAGCGTCTGTGCTGCGGTACACCGCCTTTACAGCGTTTTCCTTTTTTAAAAAAAAAGCAACGTTAAATTGGTCGTGAAGCCACATCGTTTCTGATCTACATTGCCGATATTAATAAGACAGTTTTAAGGGTTTCAAAAATGAATGCAATCAGTCTCCTTTTGTGATGATATAATTTTATTTTACCACTACCGGTTTCAAGTCGTCGAGCGATTCATCATCAGATGGCACGCAGTTCTTAGTGACTGTTCGTAGCAAAGCGAGGAGCGCTGTATTTCTGTGTCAAGATAAAATGGTTCAAATGGCTCTGAGCACTATGGGACTTAACATCTGTGGTCATCTGTCCCCTAGAACTTAGAACTACTTAAACCTAACTAACCTAAGGACAGCACACAACACCCAGCCATCACGAGGCAGAGAAAATCGCTGACCCCGCCGGGAATCGAACCCGGGAACCCGGGCGTGGGAAGCGAGAACGCTACCGCACGACCACGAGATGTGGGCCAAGATAAAATAATCGAACCATTTACACAATGAATGTGGCGAAGTATTTTGAAATATTTACGTTCGAAGACAACAGTCTAATGACATACAATCAACACCGATTTAGAAAATATCGTTCTTGTGAAACACGGCTAGCTCTTTACCCACACGAAATGTTGAGTGCTATTGACAAGGATTTCAAACTGATTCCGTTATTCTACATTTAGAGAAGGATTTTTGACACTGTGCCTCACAAGCGGATTGTTCAAAAAAGTGTGTGAAATCTTATGGGACTTAACTGCTAAGGTCATCAGTCCCTAAGCTGACACACTACTTAACCTAAATTATCCTAAGGACAAACATACACACCCATGCCCGAGGGAGGACTCGAACCTCCGCCGGGACCAGCCGCACAGTCCATGACTGCAGCGCCTTGACCGCTCGGCTAATCCCGCGCGGCACAAGAGGATTGTAATCGAATTGCGTGCTTAAGGAATATCGTCTCAGTTATGCGACTACGTTTCCTGTCGCTAAGGTCAATGTTCGTAGTAGTTGACGGAAAGTTATCGAGTAAAACAGAAGAGATTTCTGGCATTCCACAAAGTAGAATTACAGGCCCTCTCCTGTTCCTTATCTATATGAACAATATAGGAGACAATCTGAGCAGTCGTCTTAGGTTGTTAGCAGATGATGCTGTCGTTTATCGTGTAGTAAAGTCATCATAAGATCAAAACATATTGCAAAACGACTTAGCTTCGCTTGCACGATAATGCAATTAAATCTAAAGGTTGTAAATTCAGCTAAATTTCTGGGAATTAAAATTACGAACGGCTTAAATTGGCTAGAACACAGAAAATATGTTCGGAGAGGACGGACAAAAGACCGCGTGTTATTGGCAGAACACATAAAAGACGCTACAGATCTACTAAAGAGAGAGCCCACACTACGCTGGTCCGTCCTCTTTCAGTGTACTGCTGGAAGGTCTGGGATCTTTACCACATAGGAGTAATGGAGTACGTAGAGAAAGTTAAAAGAAGGGCAGCACGTTTTGTATTATCGAGAAATAGGGCAGATGGCGTCACGGACATTATTTGGGGTGGACATCGTCAAAATAAAGGTGTGTCCCGTTGCGGGAAAATATTTTGTTGACGCCTACATATGGAAAAACGGTTATCTTAATAAAATAAGGGAAATCATAGCTTGCACAGAAAGATACAGCTATTCGTTTTCTCCACGAGTTGTTCGAGAATGCAGTTATAGAGAGTTATCGTGAACGTAGTTCGATGAACGCTCTGCCGGACACTTAAATGTGATTTTAAGAGTATCCATGTACAAGGTGACAATTATCGATCTGTATGAAAATATACGTAAATTACTTACAAACTACGGCGTGCACAACTTTATTCAACAAGTAAACATCACTATAGATATTCGGATTTAGGTTGTGACATGTTCGATGTGCCTGTCATTATGGCCATGACGAGGCGCAGACGATTAGCGAAATTCTGCATGACCCGCTGAAATATTGGAACATCGATGCTATCGATGACCTCTTGAGTGGCTGTTTGTAGCTCAGCAATGGTTTTGGGGCTAATGTTGTACACTTTGTCTTTACTATAGCCCCACAAAAGGAAGTCGCATGCGTTCATCTCCGAAGAATATAGCGGCCAATCGAGGCCTATGCCAGTGGCCTCGGGGTACCCAGAACGAGAAGGCGGTCCCCAAAGTCCTCGTCTAGGACATCAAACATTCTCTTTCTTCGATGGGGTAGAGCACCGTTTTGTACAAACCACATCTTGTCGAAAACAGGGTTACTTTGGATGACGGGGAGGAAATCATCTTCCAAAACCTTCACGTCTTGTTCGTTAGTTACAATGCCTTCAAGGAATCGCACTGATTATTCCATGACTGGACATTGCACGGCACAGTCACCTGTTGAGGGTGAAGAGACTTCTCGATCGCGAAATGCGGATTCTATGTCCCCCAAATGGGCAAATTTTGTTTACTGATGAATCCTCCATACGAATCTGTGCTTCGTCGGTAAACCAAACCATACAGCGCATTCTAATTCCATCATGCCCCGCTGCCAGCTGCGCAGTTTGAACGTCCTAATGCAAACCGTTCAAAAGTCGTGACAATTTTATTTCACATATAAGAACGTAGGCTTCCCCGGCTGGTGTCACAGTGATTAAAATTCTTCAGGGTATTATGCCGCATCATTGTTAAAAACTAACAACAATAATAAACTAAAACCGATGTTTCGGCCGAATTGCAACGACCTTCCTCAGGGCACGACTGGTTTTGCATGCGGATAGGTGCTTCTGTTTATTACAATCGATGTCTGACGTCACTGTTGTAAAACTCTTAATTGGCCC
Organism: Schistocerca serialis cubense; assembly: GCF_023864345.2. Lineage (NCBI taxonomy): Eukaryota > Metazoa > Arthropoda > Insecta > Orthoptera > Acrididae > Schistocerca > Schistocerca serialis. The sequence continues at coordinate 540,770,518 of NC_064638.1, forward strand.
TCTAATATGATTGGCTAGTCATGGCGTAAGGGAGGAAGGAAAGAAAGAGGCTATTCGTGGATGTCGATGTCGTCAACGATTAGTAGCTGTACACCAATCAGCGTTCGTCTTCTGGTCGGCAAGTTTTCCTCCTGGTGTGCGCGGAAGTGGACTGACAGTTGCTCTACAGCTGTTTGTGCAGATACGTCCGTGTCACGTGTAGCTTCTGCCCCGCGACCGCTCGCCGGCAGCCAGGACGCCGGGAGTTTGTAGCCATCTTCTCTGTTGATGTTGTCAGGCTGCTTAATCATTTCGATCGCCTCCCGTATTTTGCGTTCTCGCATCCACGATTCTTTCGCCAGTACTCGGGCTTCCTAGAACCTGATAGGTTGTCCACAGTCACGGTGGTGTTCCGCTATCGCCGATTTATTATGTTGTTGTCATCGTACATAGCGTTCGTGTTCTACTACTCGTAAACTGACAGGTCTTCCTGTTTCTACTATGTAGGCAGCTCCGCACTCACACTGTAGTTCGTAAACACCTGCAGGGTTAAGATTGTTGACTACATCCTTGGTGGAACCTATCATATCGTGGATCCTGTGACTGCTTCGAAAAATCGGTTCGAAACTTCGTCGGCGGAGGACATTGCCTAGCCTTTCACTGACGCCTTTTACATATGGTAAGTGTGTCAGTAGAAGCTTCTCTTCTTTGCCTTCTTTTCGTGTTCTGCTCCCTTTGGTTTTAGCTACCTTTCTTATGATGTTGTCATCATAGCCTTGGCACGAAACGTGTGTTGTAGTTCCTTTAATTCTTCTTTGATGTTATTTTCATCGCTTATCCGGTAGTCTCGGGCAGTTAACGTATGCAGAACAGAATACTTTTGAGCTGGGTGGTGGTGGCTCTCCGCGTGCAGGTACCGATTAGTGTGCGTTGGTTTCCGGTACACTTTGTGTCCCAGTTTACCTTCGGCAGCTCTGCATACTTCCACATCCAGAAATGGCAAGGTACCATTGTTTTCAGCCTCATGTGTGAACTTTATATTTTTGTGCAGGCCATTTAAGTGCTGGAGGAAGTTTCCCAATTCCGCTTCACCGTGAGGCCAGATGACGAATATGTCGTCCACACATCGTAGCCAACAACTGGGACGTAACGGAGTAGAAGTTAGGGCCATTTGCTCATCATATTAGAGGGCCAATTAAAAGATTTACAACAGTGACGTCAGACATCGATTGTAATAAATAGAAGCACCTATCTCCATGCAAAGCCAGTCGTGCCCTGAAGAAGGCCGTTGCAATTCGGCCGAAACGTAGGTTTTAGTTTCTTATTGTTGTTAATTTTTAGCAATGACGCGGCATAATACCCTGAAGAACCTTAATCACTTATTTCATATAGTTCAGTAATTGTCACCTTATAGGAGTACGGATGTTACCGAAAAAGTAATGCAACGCATTTTTTTCCCTCAGCCGAAAACAATGTTACGAACGCGAAACGTTTGTATTATTTGAAATCTCCTGAGTGAGCGCTCCAAGTTTCTGTCACTTCCGACAGATAGCGTAGCCGCAGGACAGTTTCAAAATGGCGTCTGTAGGCGATATACGTTAAAATCAACGTGCCGTCATTGAATTTCTTACTGCAGAGAAAGGAACTGTGGGGAATATTCACAAACGCTTGTGCAAAGTGTATGGAGCATCTGCATTTGCAGCGGTTGGGGAGACCATCACTGTTGTCACATATGACATGTTGCAGCGAGCTGTTGTTGCCAATCGCGAAGACAGATTAAAAGATCCATTCGTGGCAGATATTTTGAGGACGATTAGGAAGTGATGCACACAGTGAAGTACTGGCTCCTCTGCCAAGACAAGGATTGGTAGCGACAGGGCATACACGCCTTTGTTTCAAGCTGGAGGAAGGCCATAGAACAGAATGGAGATTATCGTGGAAAATTAGAGTATGTAGATAAAAGACCATTCTTTCGTAATGAAGTATTTCCATAGAAATTTCATCCCTTTTTTGCACCTTTATTGGGTGAATTTCCAAAAACATGCCAAAACGCATTTTTTTTCTAACCGAGAAGCCTAATACATATTTTCTTCGCCTTAGTTTTAAAAATGCTTTCGTAACGAAAAAAATTCCATAAAAATTATCATCCCTTGTTTCACCGCCTTGGGGATTGAATTTACACAAACTTTTCCAAACGAGAAGCTAAATACCAATTTTCATGCATGTAGGCCTATTTAATAAAGATTTAATTTTTAAATAGTTTTCATTTAGTGACCGAATTTCCGAAATTGCTGAAGCGCGTCCTGTTTTCATTTCTGAACGAGAAATGAAATCCCAATTTCTGGTTTCAGAAGTGCTTTAATAGCAACATATTTTCAAAAAACCTATCTTCCCCGATTTCACCCCCTTAGGCGAGGAATTTCGAAAAATATGACGCCTACAGTACAATATCAACACCCTCTCCAAATTTCAGCTTCCTACCCTCGTGGTCTGGGCTGGGCCGCGACGGGTCAGACAGTCAGGACATTGCCTTTTATGTACAGAGGTTACAACACAAACCATCTTCATGAATCAATGTATCTATTAGCTACATCCGGATCAGAAACCCTATAGCAGTTGCTGAGATTAGCCTACATGTACAGACGGACACGACCAAGCGACTTCATTTTATATATAGAGAGAGAGAAAATAGAGGAGATAATGTAAAAGGCGTACATAGATTCCTTATCAAATCAAAAAAAGTGGATCAACTAGACACAACAGAAAACGTGAACACGTCTTTTATGGCAGTATGATGTATTTCAGAAACACAAAATATTACTGTGGGCAGTTCATTAGTTACCTTATCAGCTAAATTAGCACCGTATTACCATTCATGAGTTTGTGTAATTTTTATAATGTTCAATAAAGAATTACTGAAGAAAAAAACACAGAGCATTATTTTATGGGCAACCCTCGTAGATATATATAAGATCGAGCTAGGGTATTACTAACCGTTAGTATTACCTACCGCTATTCGCATCTGTGGGATTAAGCACAGTGCACAAATCACTTCGGAAAATATAGTCTATTTTTTCTAGTTATGTGGGTTACACGTAGTTGCAGAAACCTTGCCGTAGGTAATGGCTCCATCCTGCTTTCCAGGATATAAAGAAACCAAAGAGTGTGATCCAAGGTGATGTTCAAATACATTACAGCAGAGACTATTGAAAATGCGAAGTTGATCAAATAAAATCTCTGACAGGGGAATTGCGTAGCATAGATTTTGAGTGTAGACACAGTGTCACAATGTCCTTCTCTCAGTGGTGGATCAATGAGTCATGCCTTAAAAGTATGACTAAATGGTTATAGAGGAAACAAAGAAACGACCGCCGGCCGCGGTGGTCTAGCGGTTCTAGGCGCTCAGTCCGGAACCGCGGGACTGCTACGGTCGCAGGTTCGAATCCTGCCTCGGGCATGGATGTGTGTGATGTCCTTAGGTTAGTTAGGTTTAAGTAGTTCTAAGTTCTAGGGGACTGATGACCACAGATGTTAAGTCCCATAGTGCTCAGAGCCATTTGAACCATTTTGAAACGACCTATCTTGTTACTGGTGGACTCGACGTGGTATGGACGTCCCCTGCAGAAATACGGAGCCACTCTGCCTCTGTAGCCGTCTATGATTGCGAAAGTGCTGCCGGTGAAGGATTTTGTGGGTGAACTGATCTCTCAATTATGTCCCGTAAATGATTGATGTGATTCATGTCAGGAGATTTGGATGGCCAAACCATTCGCTCGACTTGTCCAGAACGTTCTCCAAAAGGAAAAGCGAATAACTGTTACCTGATTACATCATTGTTTGGGAATATGAAGTCCATGAATGCAAATTGTCTCGAAGAAGTCGGAAATAACCACTTTCAACAAGTGATCGACTCAGCTGGACCAGAGGACACAATCCATTCCATGTAAACACAGCCCATCCATTAAAGACACCACCAGCACACACAGTGTCTTGATAACTTGGATCCATGGATTTGGGGTCTGCATCATACTCAAACCCTAACATGGGCTCTTATCAGATGAAATCGGGACTCATCTGAGCAGGACACGGTTTTCCAGTAGTCTAGGATCCAGTCGATATTGTCACGAGCCAAGGAGAGGTGCCACAGGCGATGTCGTGCTGTTAGCAAAGGCACTCACATCGGTCGTCTGCTTCCATAGCCCATTAACCTTACATTTCGTCGCGCTGTCCTAATGGATACGTTGGCCGTACATCCCATATTAATTTCTGTGGTTATTTCACGAAGAGTTGCTTGTCTGTTAGCACTGACTATGCTAACGCCGCTGCTCTCGTTCGTTAAGTGAGGGCCGTCGACCACTGCGTTGTCTGTGGGGAGAGGTAATACCTGACATGTAGTATTCTTGGCATACTCTTGACGCTGTGGATTTCGGAATATTGAATTTTCAAATCATTTCCAAAATGGAATGTCCCATGTGTCTAGTTCCAACTACCATCTCGCGTTCTAAATTTGTCAGTTCCCATAGTGAGATCACAAACACATCTAAAATGTTTTGACATGACGCACCTGAGTACAGATACCCCCTCCGTGAATGCTCTGCCCTTTTATACCTTGTGCACGCGATGCTACTGGCATCTCTTTATGTGTATATCGCTATTCCATGACTTCTGTCACCTCAGTGTATAAATATCGCGGTTAGTGTCAAACTCATTTAAATCCCCCTTTGCTAACTGCCGCGTTGTCGTATAAAATACTAAAAATGCTAAAACACTAAAACTGCTAACTTTTGGGTCCGTGTTGAAGCGGCCTTTCTCAAGCCGTTGACCAATTTAGCTGGGAAGGGGTGTAGCAGGGGCAGATGCTACAGTGCATTTGAGTTTCTAAGCGTGTCAAAATCTTACTCATCAGTGGCAGAAGAGAGGGGAAGGATGCATCGCAGACATTTGTGATTCACACGCCTTCCGGGTAATTAGAAGCTCACTGCGAATCGGCGTTGACCTCGTGGGAGCCATGTTTTCCTACTGTTAGTTCCGGAAAAATAGCGCAGGGCTGTGTGCGCTCTTTGTTTATTCGGTCGCATCATTAGCCAGTTAGGTCGCTTCCTCCCTTGCCAGCACATAGGCCGCACGTCGAACCGGTATTGCTGCCAGCCAGGACGTGACGTCGGGAGTCAGTAGCTACCCTCGTAGTTGATGTTGTTAGGCTTACTACGCGTTGGTACGCATCCACGGCTGTCTTGGAAGTACTCGTGCTATTTTTTCGCTGTTGTCACAAACATTCGTTTCTTTGGAATATGTCACGAGTTATTAATTTGACGTTAGGTTGGGATCTAATAACATAGCTTAAATTACTGCGACAGAAACAAGCAGCGACTAAAGTTGTGATTTTGATTGCCACAAATGTTTGACGGCTTTATCCGATTGTGTCACTGTTTTCTTTTCCTAATGTCTTAAGATTTCTGAGGCTGTGGTATATAAATGTGAGACTACGACAATATTCCCTCGTCTCTTGCTTCGAAGCATGTCATTTGTCCGTTGCTCTCTCACTAACTGCGTAGAACCAGCAGTGGACAGACCCCTTTTCGTTCCCATCATACCTGACTTGGCCAAGCGGTTCTAGGCGCTTCAGTCCAGAACCGCGCGACCGCTACCGTCGTAGGTTCGAATCCTGCATCGGGCATGGATGTGTGTGATGTTCTTAGGTTAGTTAGGTTTAAGTAGTTCTAAGTTCTAGGGAACTGATGACCTCAGAAGTTAATTCCCATAGTGCTCAGAGCCATACCGGACTGCGAGCGCTGACAGCATTGGTGCACGAAACACCATAGTACGCCAGTGGCCCTGATATGGATTTCTATTGCAGCCCCCACCCCCCACCGCCGCTCGTTCGTGGTTGATATTGTTTGTACTTCTAATGTAACAAAAAAGCCGCAAATCTGAATGGTAATATGGTGCTAATTTAGCTGATAAGGTCACTAATGAACTGCCACAGTAAAATTTTGTGTTTCTGAAATACATCATACTGCCATAAAAGACGTGTTCACGTTTTCTGTTGTGTCTAGTTGATCCACTTTTTTTTGATTTGATAAGGAATCTACGTACGCCTTTTACATTATCTCCTCTATTTTCTCTCTCTCTATATATAAAATGAAGTCGCTTGGTCGTGTCCGTCTGTACATGTAGGCTAATCTCAGCAACTGCTATAGGGTTTCTGATCCGGATGTAGCTAATAGATACATTGATTCATGAAGATGGTTTCTGTTGTAATCTCTGTACATAAAAGGCAATGTCCTGACTGTCTGAAACGTCGTGGCCCAGCCCAGACCACGAGGATAGGAAGTTGAAATTTGGAGAGGGTGTTGATATTGTACTGTAGGCGTCATATTTTTCGAAATTCCTCGCCTAAGGGGGTGAAATCGGGGAAGATAGGTTTTTTGAAAATATGTTGCTCTTAAAGCACTTCTGAAACCAGAAATTGGTATTTGATTTCTCGTTCAGAAATGAAAACAGGACGCGCTTCAGCAATTTCGGAAATTCGGTCACTAAATGAAAACTATTTAAAAATTAAATCTTTATTAAAATAGGCCTATATGCATGAAAATTGGTATTTAGCTTCTCGTTTGAAAAAGTTTGTGTTAATTCAATCCCCAAGGCGGTGAAACAAGGGATGATAATTTTTATGGAATTTTTTTCGTTACGAAAACATTTTTAAAGCTAAGGCGAAGAAAATATGTATTAGGCTTCTCGGTTAGAAAAAAAATACGTGTTGGCATGTTTTTTGAAATTCACCCAATAAAGGTGCAAAAAAGGGATGAAATTTCTATGGAAATATTTCATTACGAAAGAATTTTTGAAACTAAATTTCTGAAAATTTGTGTTTCGAAATATAAAGGAACATGAATATTTTTTAGTAATTAAATGCCTGAGGGGCGAAATAGGGGACGAAAATTTTTATGGAAATATTTCGTAATATGAAAACATTTTTAAATCTATACGTAGGGAAATTGGTTCATGACTTGTAAAGACGTATGGAAATGTCACCATAAGAACTCAAAATGCAGGATTAACAAAGACATCCGACTCAAGTTACCGGAATGGATTTTTTTTAAGAAGTTCATTCGGGAAAGACCATGTTTCTATGGATTTAATTAGCGTGAAAAGCTTAGAAGATGTCGCAGTTTGTGAACAACACAAATATTCCATTAAATAACAAGGAAAAAAGAAAACAACATCTACCGAGCGAGGTGGCGCAGTGATTACCACACTGGACTCATATTCGGGAGGACGACGGTTGAAATTCGCTTCCAGCCATCCTGATTTAGGTTTTCCGTGATGCCCTTCAATCGCTTTAGGCGAATTCCGGGATGGTTTCTTTGAAAGGTCACTGCCTACTTCCTTCCCTATCCTTCCCTAACCTGTTGGGACCGATAACCTCGCTGCTTAGTCCCCTCCCCGAATCAACGAACCAGCCAGCCTACGCGAGCGAAGAAGCGTGCGCTTAGGTAGTTTATAAACATCTCGTTCAAATTGTGTGAATTATGATTAATTAAATTTGAGTTGTGAAAACAGCGCCATTGCCAGCTACCAAACACCACCATCCCGAGAATGCAGCAGCGGCTGGAGAAAGCAGCAAGCAGGATCTCATTTGCATCAGCATGTTCGGTCAGAGAGCTGGCTGTTATGTGGCTTATGCCTAGACCAAATGATGAACAATGACGAAACAAATAAAAAACCCAGTTGAGGGTGTGGCTGGAAACCAGTGGGCTGTGGGATTGAATCCTAACTGGGTTATTTTTTTCACTATGCCTTTTAACCTAGCATTCACCTCTCAGTGACGTGGATATACGCATTTCGAAGTATGACAAACAACTTCAGATTGCCAGTTTCTGCTTCCCTGAGATTAGCAGTCGCAGTTTGCACTCTTAATTTCAAGAAAATGCGTCGAACAACGGGCAGAGAGTTTCTCAACTTTGTAGTATCTCAATAAATATGAGCTATAACGAAAAGGTAACCAAAATCAAAATGTTCAACTGTGTGTGAAATCTTAATTATCCTAAGGACAATCACACACACCGATGCCCGAGGGAGGACTCGAACCTCCGCCGGGACCAGCCGCACAGTCCATGACTGCAGCGCCTCAGACCACTCGGGTAACCCGCGCGGCGAAACGGTAACCACATCATCGTCAGGTTTTGATGTGAGACTAAAATTTGTAATAATGAAATATTTTTAACCAGCGGCTTCCCTGAAATCGTCTGGGAACGACTTCATGGCGAAAAAGTTCAAATGTTAAAATGTGTGTGAAATTCCTGAAGGACCAAACTGCTGAGGTCATCTATCTCTAGACTTACACACTACTTAAACTAACTTAACGCTAAGGACAACACACACTCACCCATGCCCGAGGGAGGACTCGAATCTCCGGCGGGAGAGGCCGTACAGTTCGTGATATGGCGCCTCTAACCGCGCGGCCACTTCGCGCGGCAGCGAAAAAGTACAGGAATCCAAAATAAATGGTATTTTTGCGATACAAGTAAAACGTTTCTCGAAAACGCTTCTCTTATGCAGAGTACCTTCTTTCAGCAGCGTAGAAGATGAATAAATTTTCAGCTTGCTGCCTTCCTTGAATTAAACTTAGATTTAGATAGTTTTGGCGTGGCACGGCGAAGAATCCTGCTGTAAAGAGTCTATGACAAAGAATTGCCACAGTGAGTATCAACCATGCATTTCAGTGCATACCAGGCTACACAAGAGGAGCCCAGCCAGCCTCCGATACATATTGCATCACTCACATGCCCATACACCTGTGTTTTGCCGGACGGTGTGACCAAGCGGTTCTAAGCGCTACAGTCTGGAACCGGGCGACCGCTATGGTCGCAGGTTCGAATCCTGCCTCGGCCATGGATGTGTGTAATGTCCTTAGGTTAGTTAGGTTTAAGTAGTTCTAAGTTCTAGGGGACTGATGACCTCAGATATTAAGTCCCATAGTGCTCAGAGCCACTTGAATCACACCGGTGTTTTGCATGCAGTGTTTACAGTGGTTGTTGTTACGGTGTAAACTCAGCGCCGCACATTAGTCGGAACGACAGAAAACAGAAGACTGTGAGAAGAGGTCAGCCAATCGCACGCTGACCGACTTCCCTCCAGGACAACAACACGACAGCAGCGGCCTCTACGTGAAAACTACATAAGCGCCGCGCCCGAGTGGTGGCAGCCCACTTCGATAGCACCTTCAACGTTAGCCATTTCGTTAGCCGACGCCTCTATCATTAGCAATCTCTACGTAGCACAGTTAGAGATCAGCAGTCACTGCAGTTCAGTTGACACACTTTTGTTACTAACGGTCGCTAGGACCAGAAGGGTTCTTTGTGTTTTTCTGAAGAAGACTGATTATTTTGTATTTCGCTCTTTGCTTGCGACACATCTGTGTAATGCATTTAAGGATGATCGTGTATAAAAGACTACAAGAATTCTCAGATCAAAGTTAAGTATTTGTACTTGCCTTTTTCTAATAAAACCCAATTAATACGAGTTGTCTGATTGATTGTCTAACGATCCCAGTATGAAGGATTCCTAGACAACTGGTTCAAATGACTCTAAGCACTATGGGGCTTAACACTTGAGGTCATCAGTCCCCTAGAACTTAGAACTACTGAAACCTAACCAACCTAAGGACATCACACTCATCTGTGCCCGGGTCAGGATTCGAACCTGCGACCGTAGCAGCAGCGGAGTTCCGAACTGAAGCGCCTAGAACGGCTCGGCCACAGCGGCCGGCGTTTCCTAGACACAGCAGTTGTAATCATAGTACTTACATCACGATGTGGTCCAATCATTGCTATGAGCTATCAATCTGAATGCCAAATCAATATGGAACACATGATAATCATGCTTCCAGACAACTTTCCTGTCGCCACCTGCTTACATCATTTGTTACACGAAAGGGATTATGTTCAGATACTTAACGTTGTTATCTGAAATCTATCCATAACTCTAAGCAGTGGCTGCTAACAGGTCGTCTGTCTGTAGATATTTAATGCTACCAGTAAGAAGCCGAGCTGGGCCGCTAGTTCGAAGTACACTGTAATGTTGTAATGACGTATCAGAAACCAAATGAAATTTCAAAGAAACTAAACCGATCCCAGTGTGACTCGATACATCCTTTTCTAATAACTAGCGCGACCTACAAAATCAAATGGCCCTGAGCACTTATGGGACTTAACATCTGAGATCATCAGTCCCATAGAACTTAGAACTACTTAAACCTAACTAAACTAAGGACATCACACACATCCATGCCCGAGGCTGGATTCGAACCTGCGACCGTAGTGGTCGCGCGGTTCCAGACTGAAGCGCCCAGAACCGCTCGGCCACATAAGCCTGCCGCGAACTACAATTCTGGCACTGAATGTACCAAATACCACATTAAACCTCTGACAGTTATTGAACTACAAGGAAAAAAACGTAAATTATTTACAAACTACAGCGTGCACACACTTTATTCAACACGTAAACTTCCACTATAGAACTTCGGATTTAGGTTATGACGTTCGCTGTGCCTGTCACCATTGGCGATGATAGGCGCAGACGAATAGTGCAGTTCTGCATGACCCTTTGAAGTGTCGGAACATCGATGCTCTCGATGACCTCTCGAATGGCTGTTTCCAGCTCAACAATAATTTTGGTGTTATCGCTGTACACGTTGTCTCTACTATAGCCCCACAAAAAGGAGTCGCATGTGTTGAGATCCGGAAAACATGGCGGCCATGGAGGCACATGCCAGTGGTCTCTGCGTACCCCAGAACCAGAATGACGTCCCCAAAGTGCTCCTCCACGTCATTAAACGCTCTCCTGCTTCGATGAGGTCGAGCTCCGTCTTGCATCAACCACATCTTGTCGAAATCAGGGTAATTTTGGATAATGGGGAGGAAATTATCTTTCAAAACCTTCACGTAGCGTTCGATAGTCGCCGATTATTCCATGACTGGACTTTGCACAGCACTCAGTCACCCGTTGAGGGTGAAGAGACATCTCGATCGCGAAATGCGGGTTCTCAGTCCGCCAGAAGCGCCAGTTTTGCTTATTGACGAACCCATCAAAATTAAAGTTTTGTCACTAAACCAAACCATACAGCGCGTACTACTTCCCATCGCGCCCCGCGGCCATCAGAGCAGTCTGAACGTCCTAACGCGAACCGTTCAGAAGTTATGACGATTTTATTTCATATAGTTCAGTGATTGTCAATCTGCACCTGCCAGTAAGCACTGGTTTAAAAGTCGAGAGTAGGCAATACCGTATACCACCTTCGAAAGAACAGTGTGAATCGATCAAACTTATGAATGCTATACTGCAGTTCTCTCATTTTACTCTAATATTTTCTTAAGAGCACTATTAACAGATTTAAGATGTGTGTGTGTGGGGGGCGGGGGGGGGGGGGGGGTTGTGTGTGTGAATCTAATGTAAATATCGATAAATTCTGTACTTATGGTGAAAAACTATGTATAAAAATTTCTCTGCTCTATGCAGTCACGGTGCACATTACTGCGTTTACCCAAGTTGTGGGGAAGTTTACAATGTTTAAGGGAAGATGAACGAATCCACTAATGTGGATTATTTAGACATAAAGGTATCATTCAAATCTCAGTTGCGATTGCGCATTTACACTTCACTTATTGTTTTCCCACAAAGGAAACGTACATCATTGATCGTCTGCAACTTTATTTAAATTTAGCTTAAGTTAAAACATACGAAGCACATTTAGACTTGTGCAGTTTATTTAAGCAACAGATACATCGCATAGCACAAGTGCCATACAAAAACACGTGCATTCCTGAGACAGTCAAAATAGTTTTCCTGAGCCAGTCAAAATATTTTTCCTGAGCCTGAAAAAATATTTTTTGGAGTATTTTCGTTGATAATTCATGTATTACTGATCCTTCTCACTCTGACACCCACAAATTTGCAGCTACAGTTAGCGGAGCCATCTGCCGTGAAACTTAGTCACCCTAAAATAACACCCTATTTTAGACTGAAATTAATCGCATTATTTGTACCCAGCTGATGGGCGGAATGGAGCCGATGCAGCGATAATTCATGCCACTTTACGAGTTGCAGCTGATTTCACGTTATTGATTTGTGCATATCCTGGAACGATATTTCTCCGCAGTAAGCCATTCTGATGTCCGAAATTTGTGATGTAGTATGCAGCATAGGCGCTTCGCACTTTTACTGACATTTAAAAAGATTTATGTATTTCAAATATCTTGCAGTTGCCAAAAAAATCCCCTCTTCTTCAACTATACCCCAGATGTTTGATATTGTGGAATGTATTTCGTTTGATGTAAACAGATAAAAAGTTTCTTGGTTTTCGGTGTATGTTACACTCACTATTTGGTTACTGTTGTGACTGACAATTCGCAATTTTTCACAAACACAACTTTTAGATATAAGTTCACAAGATTGATGACAGAACTACAAATGAAAGGTAACAATAATAATGCCAGTAAAAGTCTCCTAATTGGCAAACAAAAGTTCGCTTCTAATTTTCCACAAAGGTTCGTGGTAACACACACACACACACACACACACACACACACACACACACACACACACACACACACACACACACACACACACTAGTAACAGTCCAATCCGGAGATGAAGACGTAACATTCAACGGTCGCAGTAGATGAGGTCGGCATCCAGCGTGAACTGAACTTTGGAGCTGGTTCTAGCCCCTAAATAGCTGTCTCCAACCAATCAGGTTTTGGTGTAGTGATACTTCCTGCAGGCCGTTGCTCGAGCTCCCCCTGTTGGAAGCAGTGATCGGAATGCCTGTTTCCATTATCTTGTATGTGAATAGCCGGTGTTTACTGTGGTGCTTTTGGTACGCCTTGGGTACAGACGACCTCGTCGTCTGTGGTGTAATATGGGTTGCCAGCCTTCAGGGGCTACCTTGGCTCCGGTATAACAGTTACCAGTTTTAATACTCAAGATACAAAGCGATTATCCATAGCTTAAACGTTCCTCCGTCATTTGAGCTCGCGAAGGTGGCACCTTCAACAGTGAATGTGGGGACCTGTTTCGAACAACTGTCGGGAGGGGTGACTTACTCCAGCAACTTCAAATTCGAAATAGCGAGATTAAAGTTCGTTTCAAGAATGTTGTTATGTCGGAGTACGTAGATGATTAACGAATCCAAAACAAAGGCCATCTGTATAATGATGATGATGATGATTAGTGTTTTAGGGCGCACCATCTGTATAAGACAGAACAGAATTCCACAACCTTTTTATTAATAACGATACATCCAGGAGAACCTGGAATCAGCACTGCACACCAAAAGGCTCCCGTACCCTCAGCATCGTATGAATCTTAATATAATTACGAATTATTACGGCTTACGTAAGCAATTATTATCATTATTATTATTATTATTATTATTACAAAACAGGAGTGGACTTATGCATTTATTGACACCTTATTAATTTTACTTCACTGTAGAAAATAAACATTTATTAAACGAATTTTTAAAATAAATAGCTCTACTTACATCTTCAATGTGATACTTGTGCCTGCTTAGTTGAGCACAAACGGCTGATTCATGGAGGAATCGTTGACAAAGAAGCGTCATTTCGTCATCGATGGATCTGAGTCTCTGCCTGCTGGGTATTGTAATTTCAGTCAAGTCGAGAAGCCCGGCTCACACAAAATATGCAGTTGAAAATAATAATAACAGATCAACTGCCCTCTCAGAGAGCTGGGTATTCACTGCTTATTGACAAACAACAATTTACACGGTGGCATTCGAAAAATTTCATTTCAATGTTCCGTCTGCTTTCAAACCTGTCAGTTCCGTTCGCCAACACTAAACCTAAATTATTCAGAAGATGTTTCGAATTCACGAATGGATCGCGAACCCTGTCACAATCTTCAACACTCTCTTCAAAATATTTTTCGAAATTCTGTTGCAAGAGCACTAAACGTTCATTGATTAAGTCCATCGACATCTTATTACCGTCAATAAGGGACCATACAGCTGCGATCATCTCACACAATCCATTGTCAACTCTCTACATCCACCATTTTAACTTATTGAATATTATTCGTAATAGAATATTTTCGTTTCTACCTTGCATTTGTCTGTTTAGTTCATTTAAGTATACAAAAATATCGGAAGGATATGCCGTCTTAGATACCTTTACGTCATCTGCAAATAAATCTGCATACTCGTGCACCCTCTACGATGAAAAATAAAAGTATGCCATCCCTAATTCTGTATGTAACAGAAGTGTAATGTGCTGCGGTCCCATTTATTGACACAAAACATCAAAAAATCACATAATTAAGGTCCGCGATTTAATGAAATTCACAGCTTTTACTACTATGTTCACCACAATTTTCAGGGGTGATGGCAAAGACTTAGCAACAATGGCTTCAAGGTGAATGAGACAATGGTCAGTTCGTAAGTTACGCTTTATTTCGCGTAGCTTACCCGTGAATCATTTAACTCGGTCTATTATGGAAGTGGCGCCGATTGTACAAACACTAACGCAAACCAAATATTCATTAGTTGCACGAAATATTTCTTCACCGGTTGCTCGTTCGGGTGGACTTTTCAAAAAAAAATTAAATAAATTACTTGCAATTACATCTCTATGAACACACACTGTATACGAAAGAAATTGTGCGTGACCGCTAATATCGGTGTTCTCGTCAATCTGAAGCGAGAACTTGCGACGCTCTCTATTTTGTCCTTCAAAATGGCTTCGACGTCACCGGATATGTCACGGACACGACACCTGTGTCAGCAGGGAGGGAAATTTTGAAATTTCTGCAAGAGCCTCTGTACCAAGGAGTATTTTCACCGCTTATTTACATGAGGGGATTAACATATTTTCTGATACTGTGTGTGTGCTTTTTTGGCCTTTACGACAAGATTGATTACCTTCTAGCTGGCTTCCTGTACTTTTTGTGAAGCATGTACCGACGTATTCATGTGCTTCACTTATTTTTTATTTTCCTCCAACAATCGACGAAAATAATTCACATCTTTCCTTAACAGAGAGGAATGTTTTGTTCGCAAATATCTAGGTTCACTGGAAACAATAGCAGCATTACTGAATTTTTCACCAGAAACAACACACTCTGCGACTGGACATGTATAGTCACCTCCAAATGAACCAAAAAGATAAATAATCATCAATATATTGTCTTTGAACTACTTTCTGTTTATTTTTTCTCAGGCTGTATGGTTTCACTACTTACCCATACCGAAAAAAATAGTTTATCAACACTGTATTAGAAAATGCTGGTGTAACAATCACAATATTCGCACTACTGCAGAGCACAGTTGTGACAAAACTGAACTGAAATCCAATGGAAAGACCAGAATGGAGTAACAATATTACTGTTGAACTGGAATTCTGTATTGTTGTCTGACAAAGTGTTGAACGAAATAAGCAATAGAATCTAAGAAACGAGTACGAACTGGAACAAATATCAAAATAAGACAAAAATAACAAGAGAATGGCATTATTGCAATCCCCGGAATTTTAAGGAGAAGCATGTATAGCCAGCTGCATACAAGACGTGTAGAGTTACGAATTACTCTCACCCTAGTGCCATAGCCAGTCTGTGGTGTAAGTGGGAATAATTAACTTGAAATAAGTGTAACATCAGTATCGAGTAAGCAAATTACATTTAATTTCTATAAGAATATAACAATTTTCAGAATGTATTAAATAATTAAAGAATAAACAAACACCTTCTTGAAACTTCCTGGCGTGAACAAGACTCGAAATCGGGACCTCTGCCATCGAGTGTCGGTCCAGCAAGCAAGAAGTTTCATATGAGCGCTCAACGAATTTCTTCTGTAGGCACCTTCTTACTCAAAGCCAAAGAAAATAAATCACATTCAATATCTTTGTAAACGTAATAGTTAACAGAATGTATTAAATAATAAAAGACTAAGCAATCACCTTCTTACTTAAAAGCAAAGGAAATAGATGACTTTTAATTTCTTCAAAAACAAAAGTCTGTGGTATGTCTAAAATCGAAATTCATTAATTTCTTACTATAATGTTTGCGTCATCCCCTTCACTTTGAGGTTGCAGCACTGAGACAGAAAACCATTAATCGTTGTTGTCTAGTGTACGTCAATGAGATATGTGTGACACAAAAAGTATGCAATTTGTTTCAGTATGTAATGAAAAATGAATAGGTTTCGTCAACTCCTAAGTTCATTCTCTTTATTGTTATATCCCTTATCTTAATCGCTTGCATTGTTCATCTGACGATGACTTAATGTTGAAATTTGCCAATGAAGTTATTTCCTATTAGATAAACGTGTTATCGTTGAAGACATTCATTACGACTGCGGTATCAGACACAAGAAAATGAATGAATCTTTCTGTTCATGTGCAATAATGCACACTCTTTAATTAATCTGTAAAGCAATATAACATTAGATTCACTCACGAATAGCCTTAACCAAGCTGTAGATCAACTTTCTACCTAGAATTTTCTAATAACACCTCTTCACACTAATAGCGGCTCTACTCTCCCTACTAGTGATCACAACATATTACACATCTAGATGTCTGACACCTACAGATAACATTTTCCGAAATACAGTTAATGCCTCTACAATTAAGAACGGCAACAGTTACAGCAAATGTTTTTAAATGATTGCCTCATTCTGAAAACGAATTAAAGAAAGTTAGGGCTTCAACTTCCACAGCTCTTTCAATTATCGGCACGAATCAAAATTCCACACCGTTTATTTTTTAATTGGGAACCAGGAACGAGTTGCTGTTGACGCAAACTCTGTGATACCTCATCATACTAGTTCCAGCGGATTCTCGAAGAGACGAAACACTTAATTCAAATATATGTTAGTTTGGTAACAGGTCTTGTCAGATTACTTATTTCATTATCTACTCTCGTCGTAAGAAGCTGGCAAACGGCGCAATAACATAGTCAGCCGTACAAAAGGAACAGCGAGGAAGTAATTCCCAGGAATTCGCGCGAATTGTTGGGACTGAAGATAAATGTTACACACTTCTTAATGAAAACGGCTTCCAGTAAAAGTAATGAATATTGGGTGGAGGCCGGTACTGCAGATGTAAATAGCACTCGTACGTTTACTTGAAACAACGAAGAAAGTTTCGTTCAGCAAAACAAGTATTTTCTGGTGCAGGCAGAAGAAAATGGAAAGGGAACCGGGAAGGATGGAGGTTACGGAAGGCCGGCGCTAATGTTGTAGCCAGGCTTGGTACAGCAGCGAAAGGAAAACACGACCACGCGCTCAGCGATAATCGTGCCAGGCGGATTAAAGCAGCCACCCCCTACTGGCGTTTTATTGGCACTGCTGAGACCGAGGTAGACAGCCGACACTCAGCGCTCTTTTTTTCTTCTTTTCCCTGGTGCTTATCCCGTCTAGTATCAGGAAAAGAAAATTGATCATATGCTAGATGATGATACTTTGGCTTTAGGAAAGGTAAAGGCACCAAGAGAGACAGTTCTGACGTTGCGGTTGATAATGGAAGCAAGACTGAAGAAAAATCAAGATACGTTCACAGGATTTGTCGGCTTGGAAAAAGCGTTCGAGAACGTAAAATGGTGCAAGATGTTCCAAATTCTGAGAAAAAGAGTTGAAAGCTTTAGGGAAAATCTGGTAATATACAATACGTACAAGAACCAAAAGAGAACCATAATAGTGGGAGGTCAAGAAGCAATGAATGAAATAAGATCGAAGTGCGGGATTAAAATTCAGGGTGAAAGGATATCAATGATGAGATTCACTGATGACATTGCAATTGTCAGTGAAAGTGAAGAAGAATTACTGGATGTGCTGAATGGAATGAACAGTCTAATGGGTACAGAATATGTACTGAGAGTAAATCGAAGATAGACGAAAGTAATTAGAAGTAGCAGAAACGAGAACAGCGATAAACTTAATATCAGAATTGGGGAACGCGAAGTAGACGAAAAAGGAATCCTACTACGTAGGCAGCAGACTAATCCATTACGGCGGGAGTCAGTAGAACATAAAAAGCAAACTAGAATTGGCAAAAAGGGCATTCCTGGCCAAGACAAGCCTACTAGTATCAAACATAGACCTTAACTTGAGGAAGAAATTTTTGAGAAAGTATGTTTGGAGCACAACATTGTATGGTAGTGAAAAATGAACAGTGGGAAAACCGGAATACAAAAGAATCGAAGCATTTGACATGTGGTGCTACAGAAGAATGTTGCAAATAATATGGACAGATAAGATAAGGAGTGAGGAGATTCTCCGCAGAATAGGCGTGGAAAGAAATATATGGAAAAAATTGACAAGAAGAAGGTACAGGATGATAGGACACAAGACATCACGGAATAACATACATGGTACTAGAGGGAGCTGTACAAGATAAAAACTGTAGAGGAAGACGGAGATTGAAACACATCCAGTAAATAACTGAGATCGTAGGTCGCAAGCGCTATTCTGAGATAAAAAAGATTGGCACAGGAGAGGAATTCGTGGCGGGCCCTTCAAACCAGTCAGAAGACTGATGACTCAACAAAAAGTACCATGTCCTCATTGTCAAAATTTGGCAACCTTTTTTATTTAGCTTTGTGGGCAGATGCGGTTTGTGTAACGTATTATCTTTGGCGGATTTTGTAGATCTGCCCAGCATTTGCCTAAACGAGCTTGTGAAACCGCTTAAAACATACAATGAGGTTGGCCAGTGTACCAGCCCACTGTCATTAAGGCGCGCCCGTGCCATCCGTGTTTGGTTCACCTCCTTCTGACACTAGATAGTGCGTTTCGGTTTACGCTGTACGAGGCAATAATACAACGCGGCTGAAATTAGCAGTGGCTGATAATATGAACATTTGTCATGGGAACTAATTCGAGTTTCGATCGAGAAGAATCATTCAAAAGCTTCATTACTGCCCTCTGTCTCTTCCTTAGTACATGCTTTCTGTCTTTGCCTGTCCACTACAATACTTTGCGCCGATAAGGTGTTTTGCATACACTACTGGTTATAACTCTTCGATCATCCATCACAACAATGGATTTGTGATTAAAACAGGGATTTAATTAGAGTATTCTACAATATAACCATCCTGATAATAAAACAAGTATAAACATGTAAAGACTAAGCTCCTCTGTTGTGTATTTGACTGGTTGTTCGCATAGAGACGCGCTGCTAATAATTATCCAGAACAGCACCGACAAGTCTTTACCTAAGACGATTCCAATCGAATCGGCCTCATACCTTCAGACATCTGTGTACCAATCAGTTCACATTAGTTTATAGTACATTGTGTGAATCTATCAGTGTATTTGTTTACCTGATCAGGTCTATACCATATAGCATAACCTACTAATGAGAGTGAAGCACGATTCTGGAATTGAAAAACTATCTTTAATTGTAGCTCAGCATCATTAAAGCTATTGTAATGGGCAATAGCAAGAAAAATTGGCTTAGCACGTCCTACAGTGATGTGGCGCCAATGTAAGTGTCTCGCTATCTGGAAGACCCTGAGTAACATCGTGCAGGTAAGATCAGTTCAAATGCTTCAGAGTAAACGTCAGGGGAGCCGTACTGCACCTGAAATCCGCGAGGAAGTAAATAGTATGCGAGCATCTCCAAACTCTGTCTCAACAGTGCAACGCCGTCTTCGTGAACAAAGTTTAAAGTAACTCTTCAGGCTTTCCCGGCGATCTAATGACATCTTGGGTTGTCGGGTGTTCTGCCGGATATCAGCGTCGTACTTGCACGATATTTCGGTCACGTAGCTCGTAACCTTCATCAGGTGCGACCTGAGACAGTCTCAGGTCGCACCTGATGAAGGTTACGAGCTACGTGACCGAAATATCGTGCAAGTACGACGCTGATATCTGGCAGAACACCCGACAATCCACGATGTCAAAATTTAAAGTGCTGCATAGTGAACAAAAAATCTTTATTACACAAAGTAAAGTGAAAATATTGCAGTGGGTACAACGCCGTCTTCGTGAACAAAATTTAAAGTGCTGCACAGCGGACAAAAAAATCCTTTATTACACAAAGTAAAGTGAAAAGATTGCAGTGGGTACAGTAACATAAACAAAGGTTCGTGTAGCAATAGTCCAAAGTGTTATTCACGGAAGAATCTAAGTTTGAAATATTTGGAAGCCGTCGTCGAGTGTTTGTTAGTCGATTTCGTGGACAACCTATGAACGGTCACTGTGTGACGTCATGGTGGTGGGTCGCTGATGGTGTGGAGATGTTTCGCGGGTGATAAAGCCGGTGATCGAAGGAGAATTAATGGAACATTAAGAAAGGAAAGATATTACAGGATACTGATCAACAACGCAGCTCCATCTGGCAAGAACGATGATCCCAAACATGCTTCTCTAATGTGCAATTGGTATGTCAACATAAAACAGAAATGTAGAGAACCGAAGTATATGTTTTGGCCAAGTCAATCACCTAATGCAAATTGCATTAAACTCTTATGGGAATAACTTCACAGGATGTCTGAAAAGTGAGGTCAACTAGCGTTGAGGGTCTATGGTATAATTTACAGACGTGTTGGAATGCAGTATTTGCAAAAACACTACAAATCTTATCTTAAGAATGCCAAGAGTTTATGCAGCCCTTCTGAGATACTAAAATCTAAACCGTATTGTATTGTCCACAATTATAGCCAGACAAAATACTTATTTTGTTGGTCTACTTAGCTTGAAGATGTGTTTGTACATTAAAACAAAATACATGGATTTTATCAGGGTCATCGAAAACTTTTACCGGTAGTATATTCTTACTTACTTGCGTGGACAGCATTTCCTCTGTATATACTGTAAAATTATTGTCTGATGCCTTATCACATGTCCTAGTAACGTTGTTCTTCATCTAGTATTGGCATTCCACTTCTCCTATTGGATATAACAATTCATCCTTGGTGAAGGTAGAAATCGTCACAAAACAAATTAACAGAGAAAGGGAAACAATTCTCAAGCATTAAGAAGTTTGTCACAAAATAAATCTGACTAACAGTTTTCAGTAACAAAGTGACTATAGTCAAGTGACACACACGAGGAAGTTCCGTTAACAGAATGCATGCATAGTAATGAATACTCCTCTGTCACAGAAAAGGTACGTCTAAAAAAACACGAACAGAAAATAAATTAAAATCGGGAAAGGTTTGACAGCTAACGTACAGAGGCCTACTTTAACTGGCGATACTTCGAATCAAACAGTAATTAATAAATGAGGAGAGAAAAGCAACTGACTATGACAAATCTAATCTTCTGCACCCAAACTTTTCATCCTTCCCTTCCTCTCCATCATCTTTTCCTTTTTCTTACTTCTCTTGTTCTACAAACTCCTCTTCGTTGATCTGTCCAGGTGTCATTTCCCTGTAGGTCTGTATTCGTACACTAAATGGCAAATAAGCTACAATTAAAAATTTCTCCAGTTGCTCTATTATGAGGAAGATACAACTCTTAGTGTCCAAAATAATCCATCGCGTTGTTTCGCGTGCGATAAATTTGCTTATGTATGCTAAGCTAATTGGCACTATAACTTTTAATCTGTGTCTGCGGTGACGCCAGCTATAACGTGATGCTGCCCATGTAAGGACTATGGACTTCCATACCCTCTACGTATCTACGTCACAGTAGCAAGTGCTTAACGCATTGCACCTGGTTTAAGCAAATGTCCCTGTTGCAGCAAGCGTTATTACGTCCCAACCTAGCTGCGTTTGACGCAGTCACTATGAGACTCAAATCTACGTAGCTCAAATTTCAAAAACTTCGATAGAAAAGTTAAGTGTTTCCAATCATTTTTCAACTGACAACTTATATTTGAACATCTATCTTCCTTTGCAATGAGTATTGTTTTTTTGTGTGTGTGTAATCAGAAGCCTGTAAGAAACCAATCAAACAGCCAACACGATGGTCGTTATTACATCACCCTCACAAAGACAGGACCGAAAAATCAAATTTGAAGACGTTGGGAATGTCGTCTTTGAAGAGCCAAAGAAACTATTAAACATGACTAATATCGTGTAGGGCCTTCGCAAGCACGCACAAGTGCCGCGACACGACATGGCATGGACTCGACTAATCTGACGTAGTGCTGGAGGCAACTGACACCATGAATTCTTCAGGGCTGTCCATGAATCCGTAAGAGAAAAAGGGGGTGAGGATCTCTTTTGAACGGCAGTTTGCAAGGCATCTCAGATATGCTCAATAATGTTCATATCTGGAGAGTCTGGTGGGCAACAGAAGTATTTAAACTCAGAAAAGTGCTCCTGGAGCCACTCTGTAGCAATTCTGGACGTGTGGGGTGTCGCATTGTTCTGTTGGAACTGCCCAAGTCCGTCGGTATGCAAGATGGACATGAATGGATGCCGGTGATCAGAAAGAATGCTTACGTATGTGTCAACTGTCAGAGTCATATCTAAAACGATCCTCTTTAGTCGTCGTTGGTTCCCTTCTTGCAGGATCTTCTTCCGGCCGCAGCGATGTCACAGATCTGATGTTTTACCTGATTCCGGGTATTCACTCTATAATCGTGAAATGGTCGTACGGGATAATTACCACCCTGTGTCCCTTCGCTTGTGCGCCGACTACAACGCCACGTTCAGTCTCAAATCTTGATAATCTGCCATTGTAGCAGCAGTAACCGACCTAACAACTGCGCCAGACACTTTTCTTATATAGGCGCTGCCGGCCACAGCGCCGTAATCTGCCTGTTTACACATCTCTGTATTTGAATACGCATACCTATATTACTTTCTTTGGCGCTTCAGTGTATTTCAAGTAATAAAAAAGCGAAAAATCTTCTTGGTTTATACGTGAATTTCAAGAAAGTGTGTCATTCAAAATAAATATACTTTTATTTTAAAATAACGATTGCTCATCATCTTCATTTGAAATCTTCAACTTCTACGTAAACGGGCGGATAAGACTTAATGACCATTTCAATTTTCTGTGTTGCCAAAGCAGTTTGTTTATGAATTTTAAAAGCCACATGTATACAGGATGTTACAAACATGTACTGCCAAACTTTCAGGAAACATTCCTCACACACAAAGAAAGAAAATATGTTATGTGGACATGTGTCCGGAAACGCTTACTTTCCATGTTAGAGCTCATTTTATTACTTCTCTTCAAATCACATTAATCATGGAATGCAAACACACAGCAACAGAACGTACCAGCGTGACTTCAAACACTTTCTTACAGGAAATGTTCAAAATGTCCTCCGTTAGCGAGGATACATGCATCCACCATCCGTCGCATGGAATTCCTGATGCGCTGATGCAGCCCTGGAGAATGGCGTATTGTATCACAGCCGTCCACAATACGAGCACGAAGAGTCTCTACATTTGGTACCGGGGTTGCGTAGACAAGAGCTTTCAAATGCCCCCATAAATGGAAGTCAAGAGGGTTGAGGTCAGGAGAGCGTGGAGGCCATGGTTGGTCCGCCTCTACCAATCCATCGGTCACCGAGTCTGTTGTTCAGAAGCGTACGAACACTTCGACTGAAATGTGCAGGAGCTCCATCGTGCATGAACCACATGTTGTGTCGTACTTGTAAGGGCACATGTTCTAGCAGCACAGGTAGAGTATCCCGTATGAAATCATGATAACGTGCTCCATTGAGCGTAGGTGGAAGTACGTGAGGCCCAATCAAGACATCACCAACAATGCCCGCCCAAACATTCACAGAAAATCTGTGTTGGTGACGTGATTGCAGAATTGCGTGCGGATTCTCGTCAGCCCACACATGTTGATTGTGAAAATTTACAATTTGATTACGTTGGAATGAAGCCTCATCCGTAAAGAGAACATTTGCACTGAAATGAGGATTGACACATTGTTGGATGAACCATTCGCAGAAGTGTACCCGTGGAGGCCAATCAGCTGCTGATAGTGCTTGCACACGCTGTACATGGTACGGAAACAACTGGTTCTCCCGTAGCACTCTCCATACAGTGACGTGGTCAACGTTACCTTGTACAGCAGCAACTTCTCTGACGCTGACATTAGGGTTATCGTCAACTGCACGAAGAACTGCCTCGTCCATTGCAGGTGTCCTCGTCGTTCTAGGTCTTCCCCAGTTGCGAGTCATAGGCTGGAATGTTCCGTGCTCCCTAAGACGCCGATCAATTGCTTCAAGCGTCTTCCTGTCGGGACACCTTCATTCTGGAAATCTGTCTCGATACAAACGTACCGCGCCACGGCTATTGCCCAGTGCTAATCCATACATCAAATGGGCATCTGCCAACTCCGTATTTGTAAACATTGCACTGACTGCAAAACCACGATCGTGATGAACACTAACCTGTTGATGCTACGTACTGATGTGCTTGATGCTAGTACTGTAGAGCAATGAGTCGCATGTCAACACAAGCACCGAAGTCAACATTATCTTCCTTCAATTGGGCCAACTCGCGGTGAATCGAGGAAGTACAGTACATACTGACGAAACTAAAATGAGCTCTAACATGGAAATTAAGCGTTTCCGGACACATGTCCACATAATATCTTTTCTTTATTTGTGTGTGAGTAATGTTTCCTGAAAGTTTGGCCGTACCTTTTTGTAACACCTTGTATAAACCACTGATCTCTCTCTGATTACTGACATTAGTATTCCATGAGGCAACAACTATCAGTAGGAAGTGAAATATAGTTCAGAGAATTGAAATGTTTTCTAATTCGGATTTACACAACACTTACTGGGTATTTCATAGCTCGTTTGCCATGTATTACTTATCTGCAACCCATAACACGTCTCGGCGGAATTACGGGCTGTACTGAAACTTCCTGGCAGTTTAAAACAGTCCCGGACCAAGACGCGATTCTAGAACCCTGTATTTCGTGGGCAAAGCTCTTACCGACTTAGTTTGCGCTACGGCTATGTCACTAGTCCTAAATCACTGAATATTATTTGGTGATTATCTTCCATTACATTAGCTAATTTCGAGTAGAAATTTGAATTCCATGATGTATTATTCAGTCGCTGAGTCGACAGGTCCCCTCTTCCTGTTTTGTCAGAGGGAGGAGGTCTTGACATACCGATGGTGGAACGGAAAACCCCTTACTGATGAACAACATGATGTTGAGTGGAGAATAAGCTGTAGTCTCGTAATCTAAAATATCGTCCTCAGCTTGAAAATCGAACACATGTTCTCGTTTGTTATCAATTACCGGACCTCTTGTGACACCTACATAGGTATTTCCTCTGACTTCATCTTTCTACGATATGTTCTTGGGTACTCCTTCTGTTTCCTCTTCCAGGGCAAAAGGGACAGTTCCTACCTTTAGTGAAACGGGCTGCTCCACAATGCAAGCACTGCAAATTAGTAACTATGCAGTTAGTTGGTGGGTGTCCTCCGCCACATTTAGTACATTGCTCGAGACTATGGCGTTAAATGTTGATATGCCCGAACCGGAGGCATTTGTAACATTCGAGGAGAGAGTGAGTACGCTGACGTACTTCACAACTAGTCCCATGCAAATAAACGTATTTGGGAATCACATGTGAATCAAAGTATGTTTGATGTTTAACAACAAGTGGTTCCATTCAGTAATCATTTTCGTGGAGAAACTCTTCACGTTTATCACTTTAACACCTGATACGATGCCGAAAAGTACTTCCTGCTCGTCAGATTCTAAAGTTACGCTATGAATAACACACTGATTACGCACCGTGAAATTAAGAGTGAATGTCACTAAATTTTGCTATGCAAATAAATCAGATTGTACTAAATCAGGAACGCATAGACTGCGATTGATCTGATGGCAGCATGCTCCTCATCTTTCGTTCTGGTAATATTTTCGTTTTTTACTCATTTTGCTTTCCCTCTCGAAATGAAGAGAGAATCCCTTGTAGTGCTTCTTTTGGGCCCAGTCCAGCTAGTATATACGATATTTTTGAACTTGCGGCCCTTGCGTAGTCACAACGAAGAGTTCGCGGCCCGCGGCATTACCAAGTCTGCACACCCGTTTACTAAATGGTTGGCGGTAAGTGCATTCGTTATTTCCACTTCGATCCTGTGAATCGATAAATTTGAGTTTAGTTTCAGGATGAGTTAAGTGTCTTAACTTCCCAATATATACTGGATACGTCTTACTAACACTTCCTGTCTTGTTGTCATTGTGATCTTCAGTCCGAAGACTGGTTTGATGTAGCTCTCCACTCTATCCTATGCAACCTGTCTTGTTGTCATTGTGATCTTCAGTCCGAAGACTGGTTTGATGTAGCTCTCCACTCTATCCTATGCAAACCTCTTCATCCCCGAATTGTTCAGCAACCAACAGCCATTACAACTGTACTCGTCTCTTGGTTTCCTTCTACAGTATTTACCCACCACACTTCATCCCAATACTGAATTGGTGATTCTTTGTTGTCTCAGAATCCGTCCTATTAACAGACCCTTTGTTTCAGTCAAGTTACGTAACAAAATTCTTTCTCTCCAGTTCTATTCAGTACTTCCTCACTATGTACATAATATAGCCACCTAACCTCCTGAATTCTTCTGTAGAATCGAATGATTCTGTTCCCTTATTATCTGAGCTATTTAACGGCCACTTTTCACTTCCGTACAATACAAAATTCCAGGCAAATACTGTCAGAAGACATTCCACACTTATTTTTGATGTTAATAAATTTCACTTTTTCATAAAAGATTTTATTGCCATTGCAAATTTACATTTTATATCCTCTCTACTTCTGCCATCATTAGTTACCTTACTTCTCGAACAGCAAAACCTATATATTGCTTTTAGTGTCTCATTTCCTAATCCAGTTCTCTCAGTATTGCCTGCTTTAATTCGACTACATTGCATTACCCTTGTTTCGCCTTTGTTAATGTTCGTTTTATATTCTCCCTGCAGGATACTTTCCATTCCGTTCAACTACTCATCCAAGCCGTTTTCCATCTCTCACAGAATTACAATGTCATCAGCAGAATTCAAAGTTTTTATTTCTTCTCCCTGAGCCCGAATTCTTTTACCAGATTTTCTTCGGTTCCCTGCACTGCTAGCTTAATATATAGGGTGAGTCACTAACTATTGCCACCAAGAATGACTCCGAAAGTATGATAGTAGCTGAAAGGTTTGTGGGACAAATGTTGCATGGGACAACGGGTGCCATAATATGACGTTGGTTTTCTGTTGCTAGGTAGGGTCGCGTCAGAGATATGGAGACGGTCTTCGTTGTTTTTTTTTTTTTTTTTTTTTTTTTTTTTGGATGCTATAGTTTGGTACTTATTTTCTGATAGCGCCTATCGAAACAAACCCAATGATGCTTAACAGTAATGTCAACGAAGGTCACAAAGTGGCATGAACGTCCATTTACAGATGGTGTTCGAAGTGATGACCTTTCGTATCAACGCTGTGTTGCAATCTTCTTATCATGGATTGAATGGCATTCCGTATCAAATCGCTACTTATCGAAGCACATGCTCTGACAATTCTCTCTCGTATATCGTGCAAATGGTAAATATTCGCCTAATACGGCGTATCCATATAACGTGCCGTTGACATGTAAACACCATTCGACGGTTTCGCAATACAACACTAATAGGAACGGTAAGAGTAGTATCGTCGAATCAAACGAATGTGAATGATGTATTCCTTCGAAGAACAAGTCGGTGTGCTTCTCATTTGCAGAGAAAACCAACGAAATTCAGTGACAGCTAGAGACTTATACGCTGAAAGATATCGTCAACGCACTCACCCCCGCCCCCCCCCCCCCCCATCGTACATTTAAATATGTGTGTGATAAATTGAGAACAAGGCATCGGAAACATATCCGGCAAAAGAAAGTTTCTAACGAGTAAACGGAAATTGGGTGTTTCGAGATCCTTGTGTTAGTTCGCGTCAAATCGCAAGAGAATCTAGCATGAGCCAGAGTAGTGTTGTTCATGTTCTGCATCGTCATAAATATCAGTCGCCACCAAGAATTAACTGGTATGGACTGTATGTGTTGCATTGAATTCTGCCGATGGGCTCAACATCAGATTCAGAGGGATGACGCATTTATTAATTTGGTTTTATTTACTGACTAGGCTACATTCAAGAACCATGGAAATGTTAATTTGCCTAACATCCAATATTGGGCAATTGAAAATCCATGTTGGCTGCAGAAATATGCACACCAAAAAACGTTATCGGTGAATGTATGGTGTGGGATTTTGGAGGACAGAATTACAGGGCCCTATTTTATCGAGGGAAATCTTAGTGGTAGCAAGTACACCACCTTCCTGCAAGAAACATTAGATCCGTTATTGGAAGAAATACCTTTAGGAGAAAGGAACAGAATACGATATCGCCGGCCGTTGTGGCCGACCGATTCTAGGCGCTTCAGTCCGGAACCGCGCTGCTGCTACGATCGCAGTTTCGAATCCTGCCTCGGGCATAGATGTGTGTGATGTTCTTAGGTTAGTTAGGTTTAAGTAGTTCTAAGTCTAGGGGACTGATGACCTCAGATGTTAAGTCCCATAGTGCTCAGAGCCATTTGAACCATTTAGAATATGGTATCAACTTGATGGGTGTCCGGCACATTTTTCGCTGATGGCTAGATATGAGTTGCAGTGAGAGTTCCCAAATCGTTGGATTGGACGAGGAGGAGATGTGTGGTGGCCGGCTCGTTCGCCAGACTTGACGCCTCTAGATTTTTTCGTGTGGGGATTCGTAAAAGACATTGTTTATAAAGACGTTCCAACTACACCTGAAGATATGCGAGAGAGAATTGTCAGAGCATGTGCTTCAATAAGTGTCGATGTAATAAGGAATACCACTCAATCCATGATAAGAAGATTGCAGCACTGTATTAATACCAATAGTCATCACTTCGAACATCTTCTGTAAATGGGCGTTCATGCCACTTTGTGACCTTCGTTGACCTTCAAAGACATTACTGTTACACATCATTTGATTCGTCTCGATGGCCGCTATCAGATAATAAGTACCAAACCATAGCATCCCATTAAAAAAAAAAGTTCACCTTCATATGTCTGACGCGACCACACCTAGCGTCAACAAACCAGCGTCATATTATGGCCTCCGTTGTCCCATGCAACTTTTGTCCCACAAACTTTTCAACTCCTGTCATACTTTCGGAGTTATTCTTGTTGGCAATAGTTAGTGAATCACCCAGCATAAATTAAATAACATCATGGATAGGCTACAATTCTGTGTCACTTCCTTGCCAGTCACTGTTTGCCTTTCATGTCCTTCGACTCGTAACTGCAGTGTGATTTCTGTCGAAGTTGTACAGTGTGCTCCCTGCCGCCGTTGGATAAGCAGCTGCAGCAGCAAGTCGTATACTCCTAGCTCACTCATTTGTTACATAGTTTAATTCTTAATTTCTTTGCGTGTTTTTGGTACTTGCATTGTTTAATTCATAAATTTAGGGCGTATTACAGTATTTGGGAGTTGTAGCATCGCGTTTTAGTACCTGAATAGTGTAAAATCGCGTAGTCTCCTTCCGCCGCCGAGCAGTGTGTCAGCAGTGCGCAAGTAGCAGCATTACTGCATTTACTAGGCAATTTTGTATTTTAATAACCGTTTAAATTTTGTGTCCATTTGTTTGCGCTCTCTGTAGATTAGTTCAGACGTTCTTTGCACAACAGTTTTTAGCATGGATAGGGACTCCAACTGCTGTGTTCGGATGTAGGCTGAGTTGGCATCCCTTCGCTCTCAGCTTCAGGCAGTGTTGGCTTCGGTCACACAGCTCGAGGCTGTTGCCAATGGGCATCACTGTGGGGGTCCGGATGGGGGTTTGTCGGGGGCGATCAACTCGTCCACGCATCCCCCGATCGGACTATGACTGTGGTTGCCCGGGATACTGCCCGCATTGAGGCTGATCCCTCACCTGTGGTAGAGTGGGAGGTCGTCTCAAGGTGTGGCAGGGGGCGAAAGACATTCCGGAGGGCTGAACGGAAGGCCTCTCCAGTTTGTCTGACGAACCGGTTTCAGGCTCTGTCTCAGGCTGATACTGATCTTCGGCCTGACATGGCTGCTTGTCCTGTTCCAGAGGTTGCCCCTCAGTCTGCAAGATCTGGGCGGTCGCAGAGGGTGGGCTTACTGGTAGTTGGGAGCTCCAACGTCAGGCGCGTGATGGGGCCCCTTAGGGATATGGCAGCAAGAGAGGGGAAGAAAGCCAATATGCACTCCGTGTGCATACCGGGGGAAGTCATTCCAGATGTGGAAAGGGTCCTTCCGGATGCCATGAAGGGTACAGGGTGCACCCATCTGCAGGTGGTCGCTCATGTCGACAGGACTGACTGCGGACCTTTGGTACAGAGCCGAGTGGAGGGTCTGAATCAGAGGCTGAGACGGTTCTGCGACCGTGTGGGCTGCGGATTCCTCGACTTGCGCCATAGGGTGGTGGGGTTTCGGATTCCGCTGGATAGGTCAGGAGTCCACTACACGCAACAAGCGGCTACACGGGTAGCAGGGGTTGTGTGGCGTGGGCTGGGCGGTTTTTTAGGTTAGATGGCCTTGGGCAAGTACAGAAAGGGCAACAGCCTCAACGGGTGCAGGGCAAAGTCAGGACATGAGGGGACCAAGCAGCAATCGGTATTGTAATTGTAAACCGTCGAAGCTGCGTTGGTAAAGTACCGGAACTTCAAGCGTTGATAGAAAGCACCGAAGCTGAAATCATTATAGGTACAGAAAGCTGGCTGAAGCCAGAGATAAATTCTGCCGAAATTTTTACAAAGGTACAGACGGTGTTTAGAAAGGATAGATTGCATGCAGCCGGTGGTGGAGTGTTCGTCGCTGTTAGTAGTAGTTTATCCTGTAGTGAAGTAGAAGTGGATAGTTCCTGTGAATTATTATGGGTGGAGGTTACACTCAACAACCGAGCTAGGTTAATAATTGGCTCCTTTTACCGACTTCCCGACTCAGCAGCATTAGTGGCAGAACATCTGAGAGAAAATTGGGAATACATTTCACATACATTTTCTCAGCATGTTATAGTCTTAGGTGGAGATTTCAATTTATCAAATATAGACTGGGACACTCAGATGGTTAGGACGGGTGGTAGGGATAGAGCATTGAGTGACATTATACTGAGTGCACTATCCGAAAATTACTTCAAGCAATTAAACAGAGAACCGACTCGTGGAGATAACATCTTGGGCCTACTGATAACAAACAGACCCGAACGTTTCGACTCTGTACGTGCAGAACAGGGAATCAGTGATCATAAGGCCGTTGCAGCATCCCTGAATATGGAAGTTAATAGGAATATAAAAAAAGGGAGGAAGGTTTATCTGTTTAGCAAGAGTAATAGAAGGCAGATTTCAGATTACCTAACAGATCGAAACGAAAATTTCTGTTCCGACACTGACAATGTTGAGTGTTTATGGAAAAAGTTCAAGGCAATCGTAAAATGCGTTTTAGACAGGTACGTGCCGAGTAAAACTGTGAGGGACGGGAAAAACCCACCGTGGTACAACAACAAAGTTAGGAAACTACTGCGAAAGCAAAGATAGCTTCACTCCAAGTTTAAACGCAGCCAAAACCTCTCAAACAGAAGCTAAACGATGTCAAAGTTAGCGTAAGGAGGTCTATGCGTGAAGCGTTCAGTGAATTTGAAAGTAAAAAGCTATGTACCGACTTGACAGAAAATCCTAGGAAGTTCTGGTCTTACGTTAAATCAGTAAGTGGCTCGAAACAGCATATCCAGACACTCCGGGATGATGATGGCATTGAAACAGAGGATGACACGCGTAAAGCTGAAATACTAAACACCTTTTTCCAAAGCTGTTTCACAGAGGAAGACCGCACTGCAGTTCCTTCTCTAAATCCTCGCACAAACGAAAGAATGGCTGACATCGAAATAAGTGTCCAAGGAATAGAAAAGCAACTGGAATCACTCAACAGAGGAAAGTCCACTGGACCTGACGGGATACCAATTCGATTCTACACAGAGTACGCGAAAGAACTTGCCCCCCTTCTAACAGC
Source organism: Schistocerca serialis cubense (assembly GCF_023864345.2). NCBI lineage: Eukaryota > Metazoa > Arthropoda > Insecta > Orthoptera > Acrididae > Schistocerca > Schistocerca serialis. Next base: position 540,802,460 of record NC_064638.1, read on the forward strand.
CGTGTACCGCAAGCCTCTAGAGGAACGGAAGGTTCCAAATGATTGGAAAAGAGCACAGGCAGTCCCAGTCTTTAAGAAGGGTCGTCGAGCAGATGCGCAAAACTATAGACCTATATCTCTGACGTCGATCTGTTGTAGAATTTTAGAACATGTTTTTTGCTCGAGTATCATGTCGTTTTTGGAAACCCAGAATCTACTATGTAGGAATCAACATGGACTCCGGAAACAGCGATCGTGTGAGACCCAACTCGCTTTATTTGTTCATGAGACCCAGAAAATATTACATACAGGCTCCCAGGTAGATGCTATTTTTCTTGACTTCCGGAAGGCGTTCGATACAGTTCCGCACTGTCGCCTGATAAACCAAGTAAGAGCCTACGGAATATCAGACCAGCTGTGTGGCTGGATTGAAGAGTTTTTAGCAAACAGAACACAGCATGTTGTTATCAATGGAGAGACGTCTACAGACGTTAAAGTAACCTCTGGCGTGCCACAGGGGAGTGTTATGGGACCATTGCTTTTCACAATGTATATAAATGACCTAGTAGATAGTGTCGGAAGTTCCATGCGGCTTTTCGCGGATGATGCTGTAGTATACAGAGAAGTTGCAGCATTAGAAAACTGTAGCGAAATGCAGGAAGATCTGCAGCGGATAGGCACTTGGTACAGGGAACGGCAACTGACCCTTAACATAGACAAATGTAATGTATTGCGAATACATAGAAAGAAGGATCCTTTATTATATGATTATATGCTAGCGGAACGAACACTGGTAGCAGTTACTTCTGTAAAATATCTGGGAGTATGCTTACGGAACGATTTGAAGTGGAATGATCATATAAAATTAATTGTTGGTAAGGCGGGTACCAGGTTGAGATTCATTGGGAGAGTCCTTAGAAAATGTAGTCCATCAACAAAGGAGATGGCTTTCAAAACACTCGTTCGACCTATACTTGAGTATTGCTCATTAGTGTGGGATCCGTACCAGATCGGGTTGACGGAGGAGATTGAGAAGATCCAAAGAAGAGCGGCGCGTTTCGTCACGGGGTTATTTGGTAACCGTGATAGGGTTACGGAGATGTTTAACAAACTCAAGTGGCAGACTCTGCAAGAGAGGCGCTCTGCATCGCGGTGTAGCTTGCTCGCCAGGTTTCGAGAGGGTGCGTTTCTGGATGAGGTATCGAATATATTGCTTCCCCCTACTTATACCTCCCGAGGAGATCACGAATGTAAAATTAGAGAGATTAGAGCGCGTACGGAGGCTTTCAGACAGTCGTTCTTCCCGCGAACCATACGCGACTGGAACAGGAAAGGGAGGTAATGACAGTGGCACGTAAAGTGCCCTCCGCCACACACCGTTGGGTGGCTTGCGGAGTATAAATTTAGATGTAGATGTAGATGTAATATTTCGATCCCTGTATTTTAACGCTGCTACCTTCAGAATACCAAAGACTGTATTTCTGACAATATCGTCAAAAACTAAGTCAACAAATGCTAGAAATGATGGTCTGCCTTTCTTTAATACATCTTCTGAGAGAAGGCGTAGGGTTAGTATTTGCTTTGCGTGTTAATACATCTCTACGGAACCCAAAGTGATCTTCCCCGGCTTGTATCATATTTTCTGCTCCCCTTTGGAATTGGAACTATTACATTCTTTTTGAAGTCAGAGTGTATTACGCCTCTCTCATACATCTAGCACACCATCTTGTCATGACTGGCTCTGTAAAGGATATCAGTAGTTCTGAAGGAATGTCTTCTATTCTAGGGACCTTAATTCGACTTGGGTCTTACAGTGATGTGTCAAATTTTTCTCGTAGTATTAACTCTCCCATCTCATTTTCTGCTACTTCTTCCACTATAATATTGCCTTGAAGCTCATTTCCCGGTATATATCCCTTCCACCTTCCAGTTTTCTCCTCTTTTTCATGTGAGCTATTGATATTCTTACATCTCCCTCTCTTTTCTTCAAAGGCCTCTTTGATTTTCATGTAGGCGGTATCTACCTATCCCCTGTTTATACTTGCTTCTGTAGACGTGCATTTGCTCTCTAGCCACTCATACGTAGTTACTCTACGCGTTTCTGCATTCCCTTTCACATGCTTTATTTGTTGCATTTTTACACTTTCTCCTTTCATCAATAAAATTCAGTATCTACCAGGTCTTGCCTTTCTCCCTATTTGATCCTCTGTTACCTTCACCATTTCATCTCTCAAAGATACTCTTTCCTTTTCTACTGTATTCCTTTCCCCTGTTTCAGTCAATCGTTGCTTAATGCTCGCTTTGAAAGTCTCAAAAACCTATGATTATTTCAACCTACTATCTATTTTCTTTTCGATACAAACATAGTAAGGCCACCAATCAAATGGATTATACCCATTGTTTTAACTAGAGTGTACCTTTCATTGGCGATTGTGTTAATAGTAACAGCGCCATCTTTCCCATCTGACTGAATAGATTTCTTTTCAGTTGAAACATTCTGTGGCGACAACAGCGAAATTATTTTCTGTAGCTACCTTTTCCTCAATAATGGACTGATTATCTGTCTCAATGGCTCGTTTATTATCTTCATTTAGTTGCTGAACTTCCATTGACTACATACTCACCATGACTTCTTAACAGCGTGAAACACAATAACAGTACCCTCATCAGTGCTCACACACACCTCGACGGGTGGATCACCGCCTTTGTGATGCACTCTAAGAAAAAGAAAGAAAAGGACGCACGACGAAGGAATTATCCGAATGGGGCGTAAATCGTTAGGAGGAATGTATATGTATATACTAACAAATTATTATAATTTCAGAAAAAATGGACGATTTATTGAAGAGAAAGAGCTTCGAAAATTGAGCAAGTCAATAATGTGTTGATGCATCTCTGGTGCTTATCCAAAAGATTTATTTTCGGCTTGGCACTGAATCATAGGGTTGTTGGCTGTCCCCCTGAGGGATATCGGATAAATTCTGTCCAGTTGGCGTGTTAGACCGTCAAAATCGCGAGCTGGTTGGAGGGCCCTGTCCATAATGCTCCAAACGTTCTCAGTTGGGCCACGGTAGGGTTTTGCAACCATGAAGAGAAGCAGTAGAAACTCTCGTAGTGTGCGGGACGGCGTTATCTTGCAGAAATGTAAGCCCAAGATGGCTTGCCATGAAGGGCAACAAAACGGGGCGTAGAATGTATCGCTGTGCTTTAAGGGGTCACGCTACAAAATGAAATGCCACCCCAGAACGTCACTCTTGGTTGTCGGGCAGTATGGCGGGCGACAGTCAGTCCCACCGCTGTCTGGGGCATCTCCAGATACGTCTTCGTTGGTCATCAGAAGTCAATTTCATGCGTTACTCATCACTGAAGACAATTCAACGATGTCAAAGAGATCCCAAGCCGAAGTTGTATCTGGAGACGACCCGGACAGCGGAGGGATCCTGACTCGTCCAGCATACGACCCGACAACCAGGTGAGATAGTCTGGGGTTCCATTCCATTTCATAGCAGGATCCCTTTGGCTGTCATCCGCAGACCCTTACAGCACAGCGCCACGTCGACAACATTACACGCCCCGTTTCGTTGCCCTTCATGACAGGCCATCCTGGGTTTAAATTTCAGCAAGATAATGTCCTTCCGCAAACGGTGAAATTTTCTACTGCTTGTCTTCGTGCTTGCCAAACCCTACCTTGGCCGGATCTCTTCTCCAATGAGAACGTTTGGAGCACTTTGGGGAGGCCAATGAGCTCCGGTTTCTGTTGGTTTAATGCGCCAGTTGGACAGAATTTGGCACGATATCTTTCAGGAGGACATCCAACACTCTGTCAATCAGTGCCGAGCCGAAAAAATGCATACATAAGGGCCAGAGGTTGACCACCCTATTATTGACTTGCTCAATTTGTGACGCTCTGTCTTTTGAATAAACCATCCAATTTTTCTGAAATTGTGATCTGTACATGTACATTACATTTATCGCTCTCCGTCCCATTCGGATAATTGCTTCGTGATGCGCCTTTTTTGTCTTGAAATGTACATCACAGACAGAAGTTTTAAATGTTAATCAGCTCCCAAACAAAAGAACATTACATAACGCAGACAAACACTGAAAAATTATTAGTGGACCATAATGTTTTTGCACCTGGGAATGACGGCGCTTCGGTTGGCTACTGTGAATCAGCACGTGATCGGGTTGACAGTATATGCGCTACTGACCCGACAGTACTTGTTTACTGTAACATCACAGCGTGTTCCCGATAGTGACCAAGTGCAATAACATCGTGGTTGAGTTCTACTTGGACTGATGACCACAGATGTTAAGTCCCATAGTGCTCAGAGCCATTTGAACCATTTGAGTACTACTTGAACAGACGGATCGACTGACTGTGCTACTCTAACGAGGAAGTGCTCACCATGAAAACTCGTCTCAAATTCGCAACATCTAAATTAGAGTGCTCAGTTAAACATCCGTACTTGGTCGTCTACATCAGAAGATCATCGTCTAATCTAATCCCACATCCCGCGCGGTACAACAGAACGACGAGAGGCGATTGTGGAAATTCTATCCGAGTACGGAAATGCATAAAATATTCCTGTTCCACAGTTCATAATGAACAAATACCCCGCGAGAAACGTCAGAAGGCGTTAGTATGTACGGGATGTGCTGCTCACTGCAGTGAATGTCTGGGATTGCGAGCGCCCCTAGTTGTGTCTGTTCCACTGTACCAGGCTTCCCCCTATCAGAGGGGGAGGGATCCCGCACGCCTGAGTAGCGGCCGTTAGCGTACGTGCCTTCTCGTGTTCTGAAATTCGGAGGACGTGACCGCAGGGCGAACTGGGACGCCAGTGACGTCACGGACGCACGTCGCGGTCGGAATTACCGAACTGGTGTGCATGTACAAGTGTCGGACATACATTATCACTGATACTGACGCTACGTGGAAAACCTCAACAACACTAATAAGGCAAAATTTCAGCACTGGGAACCAATAAAGACAAAATTGTAAGTGTGAGGACCTTAATAAAAAGCTACGTAAAGAGTGGCCTTTTTTTTTTACGTGAAATATTATTTGAGACGCTAGGGATTTATTTGTTTGGATATAGTAGAAGAGAAATCGATGCTGCCTAATCACCTACAAGATTTCATAGTAAAACAATTTCTCTTTTGTTTGCTATTTCCCTCTCTAGTATATAGAGTTAAATGAGAAAAATTCAGTGATTTTACTGTGTTATATGTCTGATAAGAAACTACAGTAGAAAAAAAATTAAAAGTGTTTTTTTTTATTACTCTTGTGACGTTGAATAACGAAATACTTTAAAGTTGGATCCATTCAGAACGCTAAACGCTTCGAAGACATTGCACTGCCCTTCGTAAGATCTGAAAGAAGTGCCGCGTAACCTATGCCTACATAGGTAATATTTCTTGGTATGTGAATTGATGTTCATTTACGGTACAATGTTTATTGAATTTATCCGGGTGGTTAATAAGGTTGCGAAAACATTTTGCGAGTACTATGCTCCATAGTGCAATGATTTTTTCTGACCCGTATTTGCAAATTGCATTTGTCTAGTGTACCATTCGTATGTTCTTTCACCACTTAAGAAAGACAAGCCTATTCTGCAGGTTGAATTTGTGCAGAAAACGTAAAGCGACTCACTTTGCTCTTGGCGTTTAGAGCGTTTAGCAATTACACGCAGTATGGTTCCTTCTTAAGTTCATTCATTCATAATAAATATGCTCTAACGAGGAACCCTTTGAGTGCGAGGTCGCAAGTCCAATCTTTAGTAAGGCTGATCTGAAAGAGTTGAGTTAGAAACTAAGACAGAAAAAAATATTAGTTCCTTATGACTCATCATGTACATCAGGAAGGCGAAGAAAAATGAGTGTCCGCGAGGTGCAGAGATCGACCTTTTAGGGGATGTACGTACTACACTTCACAAAATGGACATCGTCGACATTCAAGAAATGTTCGAAACAAACTATTAACCTGCATCATGAACACCGAATCAAAAATGGCGGTCCACAGTGACCGCAAAGGTCCGCACCATCAAAATCGAACTGAATTCATCGGGAGTTACAAATCGTGCAGGACCTTCAGCTAGGTATCCACTCTTAAAGAATGCATATAGAATCATATTGGTGTAAAGGGGTGATGACAACTGATGGAATGTGATGGCATGCAACGGAAGTGAAACAGTCTTTCGTGGAGCTTATCGTGGAACACGCTATCCTTTAACGCATAGGTGCAGATCGTGCCTATAACACACATAAAATACAAATATCAGAGGCTGAATTTATCCACAGCTACCAGGTGCTGTGAACTGCAGTGCTACACACATTTCAGAAGGGATAGTTTGCTCTAAAGTACTAATATTTTTCTACGCAGACCAGGAATCAAGCAAAAGCAAGTTATTTTGACCAGATATTGGCCAACAGGAATGCTCATACAATGGCTTTCTTTCTCTACCACTCATTTTCCTACTCTTGCTTGCTGCGACGTAAATATTTCCTACTGCCCTTGCAAAATCACTCACACGAGAGAGATTTGTCAGGGGCGAAGCATCTCCAACTCGTCGCAGCACAATAAACTGACTAATTTATCATCCGGATTAACAGTCAGCATATTTGTATACGAAAGCGTTAAGGCACCACTGATAGTTAATCTTGATACATACTCATTTCCTCTTTAAATCCACGTTGATTGGAGTTGAAAACAAATTTCTTTCTGAACGATGGGATAAGTTTTTTTATCTCGTCTACAAATTTTCGGACCGATTCCGCACTTTGCTGTGCATAGTCGCGTTGACGCTTTGTTTGAAATTTCGTTATCTTATGTCTTCCAATTTTGTAACACTGTTCGTGTTGTGCAACCATCTACTGTTTACCTTTAAATCACTGTAAACTGTCGCGAGCAATTTGATGTCAATAATGTAGTAGGTTATTATCATGCACATCCTGTAAATTGTATAGAGCATCATTGAAACGCGCAAACACCAGTTTTTGTAACAATGTCGCCTTGTCCTCTCTTGAATATCCATAGCTTTTCTGATTCATTACACCGTCATCCTGCTGTGGATTTATTCGAAATATATTCATAACTGTTTTTCTACTACGCTGCTGCTGACCTTCCATGTATCTACTTATGTTTAGTACCCGCTCCATGGACAACGACTGTCGTTTACTAAGTTTCACTGGAGACGGAATTTGTGACTCCCTGTCCAACAAGGATGATGAACTACATGGCTCGGCACCTTATCACTTTCACTTGTTAAGCACGTATCGTCATCATTGTACTCCTCATGTACAGTACATTGTCTGCACAGTTGAGCATATACGACCCTACACATTCCACTGATTCATCTTGCAGAAACGCTAGTATTTCGTCTTACACCTCTTCATCACTCTGTGAAATTAATTTCTGACGAAATGTCGACTTTTGCAACTGTTCTTATTGTCGACATTGCTCCGTTTTCTATCAACACCACTAACGCTGTAACACTGCTGCGAGTTACTCGTCGACCAAGCACCACCACTGGATACCTCTAGTCCCATCTTCTGTTGCCATTAGCTGCCAATATTGTGGTTGCACGGTAGAAAATATGTGGGGCGTCGAATCCCGTTAACATCATTGGCCTTTTGTGACACTGCACTCAAGGGGTTTTTTGTACGGTTTAACAGGCCATTTTCCCATTACTGTAAACAATTTTTGTTTGTCACGCCTGCGAAACGAATGTTTAACATTTATCTGTATATTTCGCAAAACATCTTGACAGGTGACTATTTAAATTTAGGCCTTCTTGATATTCCAAATGGTTCAAATGGCTCTGAGCACTATGGGACTTAACATCTGAAGTCATCAGTCCGCTAGCACTTAGACCTACTTAAACCTAACTAACCTAAGGAGATCACACACATCCATGCTCGAGGCAGGATTCGCACCTGCGACCTGAGCAGTCGCGCGCTTCCGGACTGAAGCGCCTAGAACCGCTCATCCACCGCGGCCGGCTGATATTCCAAACTACAGTCTTTTTCCTACCGGCCTTCTTCAGAACTGTCACCAAGTGTATGTAAAGAAAGCATGAGCTGTCATTTTAAGCCAACTATTAACTGCTTATATAACTCCAGTTTAAAGCCAACTATTAATTGCGTAGATGGCTCCAGTTTAAAGGCATAACCGGACAGATACAAGTTGCCATGCGAAACCAACTATTAGCTGTTAGGAAGACTCCGGATTATAATCATGTAACATTATTAATTATTCTTGATGCCGTTTCCATTACTGGAACGCAAGAAACAAACCAACGCTTTCTCTTTTGACTGTAGAAAATGTTTTTGCTCATTATAGGTAGAATGATTACTAATTCTTGGCGTGAGATTTTCTTTTGCAGAGATTATATGAATTATATGTATGTGAATATTAAATACTATAACAGTATTTCAGCTCTCAACCTCTTCACTCGCCACCTCTTCTCTGCCTGCCAAATATTTCTCACAGATACTCGCACAAATTAAGAAAAAATGTTTACTCAGTTTCCACTGCAGCTTAGGAGTTCAGTTTGGCAACGTCAGAAAAAAAATGATTCAAATAGCTCTGAGCACTATGGGACTTAACATCTGAGGTCATCAGTCCCCTAGAACTTAGAACTACTTAAATCTAACTAACCTAAGGACATCACACACATCCATGCTCGAGGCAGAATTCGAACCTGCGACCGTAGCGGTCACGCGGTTCCAGACTGAAGCGCCTAGAACAGTTGGGCCACAGCGGCCAGCGGCAACTTCAGCATTGATCATAAAAATTAAATATTATATAGTGTATATTTAATTACCGTTGGGCATGTAACTCACTACTTAATCATCGACCTTCTTGTAAGGATATTCAGTGAGATGATAAAAGTCATGGGATACCTCCTAAGATCGTGTCGGATCTCCATTTGCTCTCCGTAGTGCAGCAACCCGACTTGGCACGGACTCAACAAGTCGCTGGAACCGCCCTGCAGAAATATTGAGCCATGCTGCCTCTACATGGCTACACAAAGAAACACCGGCCCAACGGTACAGACCGGCCGCCGTGTCATCCTCAGCCCTTTGGCATCACCGGATATGGATGTGGATGCGAGGGGCATGTGGTCAGCGCAATACTCTCCCTCGCGTTGTCAGTTTTCGTGACGGTGCCGCTACTTCTCAGTCAAGCGACTTCTCAGTTGCCCTCACAAGGGCTGAGTTCACGCCGCTTGCCAACAGCACTGGGCAGACACGGACTATCATCAATCCAACTGCTAGCCAAACCTGACACTGCCTAGCTTCAGTGATCTGTCGGAAACGAGTGTTACCACTGCGTCAAGGCCGTTGGCTGTGCTGCCTCCATAGCGGTCCCTAATTGTGAAAGTGTTGCTGGTGAAGGACTTTGTGCACGAACTGACCTCTCGATTATGTCCCATAAATGTTGGATGGGATTCGTGTCAGGCGATCTGGGTGGACAAATTGTCCAGAATGTTATTCAAACGAATCGCGAACAATTATGGTTTGGTGACATGGCGCACTGCCATACATAAAAATTCCATCGTTGTTTGGGAAAATGAAATTCATGAAGGGCTGCAAATGGTCTCCAAGTAGCCGAACATAATCATTTCCAGTAATTGAGCCAGTCTATTCCATGTAAACACAAGCCGCACCATTAAGGAGCCACCACCAGCTTAATCAGTGCCTTGTTGGCAACTGTTATCCGTGGCTTCTTGGGGTCTACGCCACACTCGTACCCTACCACACTTTTACCAGCTGAAATTGGGACATATGACCAGTCCATGGTTTTTCCAATCCTCTAGGGTCCAACCTATATGATTACGAGCTCAGAAGATACGCTGCACGTGATGTTGTGCTGTTAGCAAAGACACTCACGTCTGTCGTCTGCTACCATAGCAAATTAACGCCAAATTTCGCCACTTTATCCTAGCGAATACGTCGATTTCTACGGTTATTTCATATCGTGTCCCTTGCCTGTTAGCACTATCAACTCTACGCAAACGCAGCTACTCTGGTTCGTTAAGTGAAAACCGTCAGCCACTGCGTTGCGCGTGGTGAGTAGCTATGCCTGAAATTTGGTATTCTCGGCGCATACTTGATACTATGGATCTAGGAATACTGAGTCCCCTGATGATTTCCGAAATGGACTGTCCGATGCGTTCCATTCCGCGTTGAAAGTCTGTCAGTTCCCGTCGTACGACCGTAAGAATGCCGGAAATCTTTTCGCATGAATCATCTCAGCAAAAAAATGATTCAGATGTCTCGGAGCACTATGAGACTTAATATCTACTGTCGTCAGTCCCCTAGAACTTAGAACTACTTAAACCTAACTAACCTAACGACATCACACAACACCCAGTCATCACGAGGCAGAGAAAATCCCTGACCCCGCCGGGAATCGAACCTGGGAACCTAGGCGCGGGAAGCGAGGACGCTACCGCACGACCACGAGCTGCAGACAATCATCTGAGCACAAATGACTCATCCGACAGTGTGCTGCCTTTTTATGCATTGTTTACCGCCATCTGTATATGTGCGTATTGCTATCCCATGGCTTTAATCACCTCAGTGCACTCACAGATTTTTGTGCAGTAGTATTCTGTAATCTGAAGACAGATAACAAGCTAAAATTGACCTCTCAACGAGAAAAAGTGACAGAACATTACCAGATCTGCTTGTGACGTATAAGCTTGATTATGATGACATTTCGCCTTGTTATTTCCTCAAATGCTTCGGATGCCACTTGCAGCGGGAAGTAATCCGTCAATCGATTGATCTGTTCTTCGCGGTATCGTTTTCCCCTTCTGTGAGCTCTGTCATCGACGACTCTCAGTGGTCGTTTCCACAGTGGATCACCGAAACCTTTAGTCCTTTGCTTACGGTAAAGCAGTAATGCATGAACATGTGTTGTGAACTTCATGCTTGTGTCATTTTCACCATTAAGTACAGATACTCCAGTTATTGGCTTAAGTTCCCTGCAGAATTTAACATCGACTGACGACAGGAACGACACGAAAACCGCATGCACTCATCTCAAGAAAATATGAAAACACTGCTGCGCAGCGTTCGCTACATAACAAGTCCAGTTTGTATCCGCGTAACGCAGAGAAAATGTACGAACTGACTGTAAAATTGTAAATAAGAATAACTCGTCCAACTGGACCTAAAATTACGTACACTTCTCACGTATTGCATTACTTGTATTTTCAGCTCCTGTTTAACAATGTAGTCCACTTAGAGCTCACTGAACTGGGTGCACTTCTCAGTGCGGATACTTTCATCCTTCTTGAAGAAAAAAAAAGGGGGATTAACATCACTCGACTGAGACAGTCGTCTCAGGAATCTTCCTGGAGTCTAAACATCTGCCGGCCTTTATGGCCAAGCGGTTCTAGGCGCTACAGTCGGGAACCGCGCGACCGCTCCGGTCGCAAAAAAAATGGTTCAAATGGCTCTGAGCACTATGGGACTTAACATCTATGGTCATCAGTCCCCTAGAACTTAGAACCACTTAAACCTAACTAACCTAAGGACAGCACACAACACCCAGCCATCACGATGCAGAGAAAATCCCTGACCCCGACGGGAATCGAACCCGGGAACCCGGGCATGGGAAGCGAGAACGCTACCGCACGACCACGAGATGCGTGCGCTCCGGTCGCAGGTTCGAATCCTGCCTCGGGCATGGATGTGTGTGATGTCCTTAGGTTAGTTAGGTTTAAGTAGTTCTAAGTTCTAGGGGACTGATGACTTCAGAAGTTAAATCCCAATAGTCCTCAGAGCCATTTTCTAAACATCTGACAGCTGCACTTCGATTTTAATTGCTGAAGGTGAAAGTACACTCTTTGGCATAAAACCTGGCCACAGGTCGGCCGCTGCAGAGACTAAAAATAAATCCGAGTCGTCCACTAAGTTGTCAATAAAACTGGCCGCTACTCGGAATTGTAAGCTCGGCCATCTGCACGATCTGGCAACGTTGTAGATGCAGAAGTGTCTGGAGTAAGTGTTGTGTTCTGCTCGAGAGGGTAGAGGCTGCGCTATGTTCGTGGTCTAGTGGTACATGCCGCAGAACGGTGACGCAAAGTTGTGAGTTCCACCGGACTCCTTCCTTCATTTTTTTTAAACACATTTCGGTTGTCTATTAGGGTGTCAGTCCGATGAAACCTCAAAGATAATTCGTTGCACTTTCTAACCTATCAGTAATAACAAAACTTTTAGCGAAAGAATTCGTGGCTGCGTCAGTTTCGGAACAGTTTACGCTCGAGGGTTTCCTCACCCAACGACCACCGGCCACCTGCCTCTTCACGCTTAACGCCGTGCAGTTACATAACATGCGTAGGTGACTATGAGTCATTTTCTTATTTGGAGTTCTAGTATCTCTCTTGCAGTTAAGAACTGACTTATGAACGTTGCACAAGCATTATAAAATAGAGTCGCAAGTCGAAAAAGGAGAAACACATGCGACGTGTAGTTCTCTTTGGGTTTAATAGAGCGCTCAAGTTAGTGGAGACAGCTTGAAACATTTGAGTCGTGTGTGGGGCGAGTGCTATCAGACAAATCGCATGGGAAAAAGGATTTTCCTGCTCCAAGAAAGACCGCTCCGACTTGAATGATTTTCTGTGTTCAGGAATACCGATAATTGACATATATGATTAACTGCGACGAATTAACACTCATGCGACATACGCATTCAGTAGGCAAGGTTCAGAAGTCGGATGTAAAAGAATCTACATGCTCTAATCCAAAGCAACAGAAACTAAACGGGTAACTGTTACTGCATTTTTGCTTCAACGTCATCAGTTCGCTCACTGAGCAGTCATATGCGATATTGTTACTGATGGTAACATGATATCATCATGATAACTTCTTAAGAAGAAATTGATGGCTGAGCCCCAACAAAAGAAATGTTGTTGTTGTTGTTGTTGTGGTCTTCAGTCCTGAGACTGGTTTAATGCAGCTCTCCATGCTACCCTATCCTGTGCAAGTTTCTTCATCTGCCAGTACCTACTGCAACCTACATCCTTCGCTTAGTATATTCATCTCTTGGTCTTCCTCTACGATTTTTACCCTCCACGCTGCCCTCCAATGTTAAATTTATGATCCCTTGATGTCTCAGAGCATGTCCTACCAACCGGTCCCTTCTTTTCGTCAAGTTGTGCCACAAACTCCTCTTCTCCCCAATTCTATTCAATAGCTCCTCATTAGTAATGTGATCTACCCATCTAATCTTCAGCATTCTACTGTAGCACCACATTTCGAAACCTTCTATTCTCTTCCTGTCCAAACTATTTATCGTCCATGTTTCACTTCCACTCCATGCAAAAGAAATACACTTAAGATAACGTCAGAGAGAACAGGTTACATTTTGAATCTGGTGACGGTGTTGTGCACTAGGAATCCCTCCCCAGGGGTGTGCCCATCGCAGCCGGTATTTGTTGCCAACAACTAAGACACTTTTTGGTCTCAATGTATGAAAAACGATCACCAAAACAACATCAGGTGTTGCTTCTACATGATAATGCACTCTGCTGGTTTCATAAACAAAACTATCCAGGTAGGAGTTTGTCTGGGAAGTCATCCCTCACGCACATATTCTTCTGATCTGCATCCTAAAATGTCCACCTTTGTCTTTCCTAACCAAACAGCCGTCCATACAAAATTCTTTCCTGGAAATGAGGCACCTGGACTGGACGCGTAAAGAAACGCACTTAATAAAATATTTAGTGTCACAGTTCCATAAATAAAATTTTATATTCTCAAAAATCAAAAATGACGATGACAAAAAACAGCACTTCGCCCTTATGCTATGGGGTATTGTGAGTAGCGAGAAAGCCTATGAAGGAGCAGTTTCCTTAAGATTCCCTTGTTCATTTTCGATCTGTTTGCTTTTAGCTCTCTCACATAATCTCTAAAAAGGCAATCATAGAAGTTGGTGTGAAAACGTAGGTACAAAGAAGGTAACTGCGAAGTAACCATGGGTAACAGAAGAAATACTTCAGTTGACCGATGTAAGAAGTAAGTACAAAAATGTCCAGGGAAATTCAGGAACATATAAATACAAGTCGCTCAACAATGAAATAAATAGGAAGTGTAGGGAAACTAAGACGAAATGGCAGCATGAAAAATGTGAAGAAATCGAAAAAGAAATGATTGTCGGAAGGACTGACTCAGCATATATGAAAGCCGAAATAACCTTTGATGAAATTAAAAGTAAAGGTGGGAACATTAAGAGTGCAACGGGAATTTGGCTGGTAAATGAGAGAGCGGATAGGTGGAGGAGTACTTTGCAGTCCTCTATGAGGGTAAGAGCAGTCTGATGTGATTGAAGAAGAAACAGTACTCGATTTAGAAGAGATAGAGGATCCAGTATTAGACTCAGAAATTAAGAGAGCTTTGGAGGTTCAAATGGTTCAAATGGCTCTGAGCAATATGGGACTTAATTTCTGAGGTCATCAGTCCCCTAGAACTTAGAACTACTTAAACCTAACTACTTAAACCTAACACATCCATGCCCGAGGCAGGATTCGAACCTGCGACCGTAGCGGTCACGCGGTTCCAGACTGAAGCGCCTAGAACCGCACGGCCACAACGGCCGGCAGAGGAGGTCCTGAGATCAAATAAGGCAGAAGGGATAGGTAACATTCCATCAGAACTTCTAAAATCACTGGGGCAAGTCACAACAAAACGGATATTCGCGTTGGTGTGGCGACATACCTTCTGACTTTCGGAAAATATCATCCTCACAATTCCGAAGACTGCAAGACCCTATTGCCCTCAGTGACACAAGACCTGCGGGCGAGGGTCAACTAAAAGAACAAGGTGGAGCCTACACATTCTACTGGAAAGGGAAAGATTGAGGCTCGTATCCATGGGGTAGAGTTTACTTTGAGGAATCAACTTGTCCGTGATCTAGACGAACTACCCTCTGAAATAAAAGAAAGACTTATTTCCCTCCGTCTCAAACCCGTGAATAACCAAAAAGCTACTATAATTAGTGCATGCGCATCAACCCTAAACTCAGAGGATGATGAAAAGGAAGGGCTCTACAACCAACTAGATCAACTTATCAACCATACCTCGATCAGACAAAATTATCCTACTAAGTGATTTCAATGTACGAGTTGGCAGAGACTATGCCCTATGGAAATGTATCATTGGTAAGGAGGGTATAGTCAATGGCAACTCCAAGGGGAACCTTCTTCTGACTAAATGTTCGGAACACGATCTCGTCATTACAGTATCTTTCGATTAAAAAATAAGCTTAAAACCACATGGAAATAACACTGGCAGCTCATAGATTAAGTGATTGTGCTGTTTAGAGATCGACGAGATGTGAAAATCACAACAACTGTAGTCTGTCTGATGACTGCTGGACAGATCATCGAATGGTTGGTTCAGTAATGGCTCTACAAATGCCACCCCAAAGGTGGAAGCAAAAGAAACAAGCAAAACATCCGCTAAATATTGAACGACTAAAAGATAGAGAAGTCCAAAAAAAAATTTCAGAACTCTGTGAAGCAGATGTTGCCTGCTGAGTATCCTGACAATATTGAAGAACACTGGCCAGTATTGAAAAACGTCATGCTTTCGGCTTGCCAAGAATCAGCTGGATTCCTCTAAAGAAAACATCGAGACTGGTTTGACGAAAATGATGAAATTCAAAGCAGGTTAGATAAAAAAAAGAAAGGCCTACAACGCCTGGCGAAATGTTCCATATTCAGTCTACAAAAAGCATGCGAAAGCTGATATTCGAAGGAAAATCAGAGTTCTCAAAAACCAAGGGTGGACTATAAAATCAACCCAAATGGAAAATTTAGCAGCTAGCAACAAGTTTAGAACCCTTTTCACTGCAATCTATGGTCCCTCCAAAAAAAGCCTAAACTCCATTCGATCCAAAGACGGTACACAACTTTCTAAAGACTCGGCATGTATCGGCTCTCGGTGGAAGGAGCACTATGATTCAAATGGCTCTAAGCACTATGAAAGGAGCACTATGAAGAACATCTGAACAGAGATTCAGAGGTGCAAGAGGACGTTTTTACAAAAATATCACAGAAACCCATTCAGGGCCATATTAGTGATGCCTGTTCCCTTCAAGAAGTTGAAGAAGCTATCTATTACCTGAGGAATGACGAAGTCCTTGTACTGGATGGAATCCCGGCTAAACTATCTGGCACCGAATTAATCAAAAACTTCCCAATCCTTATTAGCTAGATATGGAACAATGAGACAATACCTGCAGATCTGAGTGGCACTGCTATTATTAAAACTGAACTCCTTCCGAACAGGCCTTGGAAGGCCCAACGGTATCGACTGGCCCCCATGTCATTCGCAGCCCACAGGCGTCACTGGATGCTAATATGGAGGGGCATCTGGGCAGCACATCGCTCCGCCGGCCGTACGTTAGTTTGCGATACCGAAGCCGCTTCGTCACAAGCCAGTAGTTCCTCAGTTTGCCTCACAAGGGCTGAGTGCGCCCTGCTTCCCAACAGCGCTTGGCAGACCGGATGGTTACCCATCCAAATGCTATCCCAGCCCGACAGCGCTACTATAATCAAAAAAGGCGATAAGACCCCTTGTGGAAACTACCAAGGAATAGCACTACTCTCAACAGCTGGAAAGATCCTTGCTAAGATTCTCTCCAACCCACTACTTCTTTTGGCTGAAAAAAACCCTACGTGAAACTCATTGCGACTTTAGAACTAATCGAGACATGGTGGTTATGATTTTCAGTGCAAGGAAAATGTAAGAAGATCTAAAGAACAGAACCCCTGCACGCGGTATTCATAGACCTTGTTAAAGCCTTTGACTCTGTTGACCGAGAAGCAGTTTGGAAAATTCTGGCATTATGTGGACGTCCTGGAAAATACATCAAAACACTTCGACTTCTACAAGCAGAGATGTGTTATTGCACCAAGCCTCTTCTCCAGATTTGTGGGAACCATACTTCACCTTGTTAAGGAAAACCTATCGTTGGGTGTTGAAATAGCTTTTAGGACTGGTGTTAGGTTATTCAACCTTAGCAGACTCCGAGCTAAATGCAACAGCTGTCATTGAACTTCAGTACGCTGTGATGATAACGTTATCTTGGCAACCACGAAGGAGTATCTATAAACTACTCTAAATGCATTGAGTCTGGCATACAAATTCATCGGGCTTGAGCATAACACAGACAAAACAAAGTCCCCTATCAGCCAGCCCCCCATCCCATTGCTGCAGCTCCAGTTATTGCAGTTGATGGAACACATCTGGAGATATTCCATACTTGGGAAGCCATCTTCCTGCAAATTCAAATATAGATGCAGATATTCGACACCGAATAAACTGTGCAAGTATTGCATATGGCCGTGTTTGATAACCACGATTTGAGTGTTAAATCTACAATGCCGTTATCATGACTACACACTGGGCCACCTACAGGCGTCACTTAAAGTCCTTTGAAAATTACCACCAACTCTGCCTAAGGAGAATATTGAAAGTGAAGTGACAGGATATGCGAACACACAACAGCATTTTGGAAGAAATCAACTCCACCGGCATTGAAGCAAAAATTTTCATATCATCCGCTTGCGAAACTCTCATCTCCCTGCGCAAACCATGTTCTCCCAAATGAACAACGGCCAATGCAATCAGGGAGGGCAAACATAACGATACAAAGATGTCCTCAAGTCAAATATGACAAAATGTCAAATAAACAAAAATGATTGGGAAACTGCAGCCCTAGATAGATCCAAATGGCGACAAATTGTTCGCAAAGGAACATTTAATTTTGGAAAGCAGAGACAAATGCAGGAGAATAGGAAGAGAGATCGCAGAAGAGAACAAGAGCTCTTGATAGGAACAAACCTGTTACACCAATCATTCAACAGCAACTGGGTAGGTCATTACTGCAGGAGAATCTGTGGCAACAGAGTAGGACTAATCCAGAGATAACGCTACAAAAACACATTTCATACTCGTCAACAAGTAATGCCTATGGTGATGATGACACTGCCTATCCTTTCCTTTCTCTCTCGCTCTCACTCTCTCACTCTTCTCTCTTCTCTCTCTCTCTCTCTCGCTCTCTCTCACCCACTCACTCACTCACTCATTCACCCCCCCCCCCCCCACACACACACAAACAAACAAACATACTGAAACGGATCCACTGGATGAAAATAACTACACCTTCTACGAGATTCGATTATGGCCTACGAAGACTCAAAACTCAGTTCTTCGGTTCAATCCAATCACAGCAGACTGCGTGTGTTTCTTTCTTGTGAGAAAATACCTAAAAGCTTCCTTTGGTTTTGTAGCTTAGGAGATAATGTTCTAGAAAGCAAAGGTGGAAAGGGTTTCGTGTTTGCATATGGATAACGTTTAAGGCGACTGATAAATTTTGTAAGTTTTTATACCCCCCGTAGAATGAAAACTAAGTGAAACACCAAAGTAAAGACTAGTGCATGCTTTATGAGTTTACTGTGGTAATTTTGGCCCCTCGCGTATTATCATGACGTTCAGACGCGGATAATGACGTCCGGATATGAAACAACACGCAATTACAACACTTTAGTTTGTTACAAAATTGATAATAACTTTGGTGCTCAACTGATCTCGGGTAGTGCTTCACATTCACTCGCGAAGCAAAACGAGGAGCCCAGTACTCGGCAGTACTAATGCCTTGACGTAGCGCGGACTCTGTTCTACGTCATAACTTCTTGTGGCCTCTGATTGTCTCTGTCTTAACATTACAGTCCGAATGCAACAACATATTTTCAAAGAGAATTTAACAAAAGTCATTTTTTTTTCGTGGAACAGTCCTAGCACTATACAGAAGCTCTTGGCCGACAGATATAAAAGAACATATATTCATTTATGTACGGTAATAATACATTTGACAGTGACGAGCGAAATATGAAAAATAATCTATGAATGAAATAGAATATTACTTGAAGAAAGAGTAACAGTCACACAGCTCCATTATAGAATATTTACTAATGCATGTAATATTATGATATGGCTCAAACGGTTATCTTGTTTCACTCAATATGATCAAAATCCTACTACATTGTGTTATAAGAGTTTCACAGGTCCTGCCAATAAAGGCATACATAGTAATGGCGTAAAACAAAGCTTCGAGTATTTCAAATTAATAACTGCAAGAACAGTTAATTTTCGAACTAGCCGAAGTGCCAGTAACTTCCATTATCTACATCTACATCTACAGGGATACTCTGCAAATCACATTTAAGTGCCTGGCAGAGGGTTCATCGAACCACCTTCACAATTCTCTATTGTTCCAATCTCGTATAGCGCGCGGAAAGAATGAACACATATATCTTTCCGTACGCGCTATGATTTCCCTTGTTTTATCGTGGTGATCATTCCTCCCTATCTAGGTCAGTGTCAACTAAATATTTTCGCATTCGGAGGAGAAAGTTGGTGATTGGAATTTCGCGAGAAGATTTCGTCACAACGAAAAACGTCTATCGTTTAATGATGTCGAGCCCAAATCCTGTATCATTTCTGTGACACTCTCTCCCACATTTCGCGATAATACAAAACGTGTTGCCTTTCTTTGATGCCTTTCACTATGGTGATTCTATAAGTTCCTACAACTCACTTTGCTTTAAAAAGTTAGATTGAACAGTTAGATGTCCTCCTACATTAAGCAACAAGGCAAAACAGTCTTTTATATCTATACATAAATTTATTTTCCGATTTAAGATAACGAATAATACCTTCATTTTAGACTGTAGTTTTAGATCTTTAAAGATGTGTACGCTCATACGTTCTTCGTAAATTTTCACATTATCACCGGCCGCTGTGGTCGAGCGGTTCTAGGCGCTTCAGTCCGGAACCACGCGGCTGCTACGGTCGCAGGTTCGAATCTTCTCGGGCATGGATGTGTGTGATGTCCTTAGGTTAGTTAAGTTTAAGTAGTTCTAAGTCAAGGGGACTGATGACCGCAGATGTTAAGTCCCATAGTGCTGAGAGCCATTTGAACCATTTCACATTATCGGCACTTGCAAAGTCATCGCAGGCAGTGTATCTCCTCGAGATCTTACTCTAGGCAATCAATTCTTCCTTTTAATTATAGACGTGAATAGCGATCCATCTGTTCGACATAAGATCTTTCTTTTGGCTTGCACTGGTTAGCACATTAATAACACCACTAGGAACTTAGCTTTTTAGGGCTTCGTACCTCAATCAGTAAAAACGGAACCCTTATAGAATCATTTTGTTGTCTGTCTGTCTGTCCTTCCGACCGTAAAAAACCCTTTTTCTCAGGAACGGTTAGACGTATCAAGTTGCATTTTATGTCACATACTAAGGTGTACGGTTCCTTTGCGATGTAAATATGTGAAGCTTCTAAGTCAATCCAGTCAAAAGATACGGCCATCTATATCACATATTCTGCTACTCGCAAACACACTATCAGAACCTACAGGATACCTCCTGTAGCCTGGAATCATGAAATTTTCCCAGGAAGCAATGTTTAATATTACAACCAAAGGGAAAAAAATCCGAAAATTGTTAATTTGTAATTATATCACACGAAAAAATATTTTTTGTCATTTGTTATCCGTCTATTAAGGTCTCAAAAAAAAAAAAATCTTCAAATGTGTGTGAAATCTTATGGGACTTAACTGCTGAGGTCATCAGTCCCTAAGCTTACACACTACTTAACCTAAATTATCCTAAGGACAAACACATACACCCATGCCCGAGGGAGGACTCTCAACATACAGCCTTTAACTATTCGCTTGTTAAGCGCCCCGCTTCATTGCGGCGGCGTAAAGCACGAACGCGATGTCTGTGCAATGAGGGAAAACTGCGGGTCCGCCAAAATGCGAAATGTGAAGAGCTAGAGGAGGAGGAAATAACAGAATGAAATGCAGCCTGTATTGTGTAACTTGTACAAGTGTACTCCATTTTAATACTGTCAGCTTCAAATATCGAAGAAAATATTCGAAATTAAACTACGCTAGACTACACGCTGAAAAACTGTCTCAATCGATTCCACAGGAATCATGTATCGCAATATAAAAATGTTCAGAGCAAATTGATCTTTGACACACGTTAGATATCGTGCATTTTGACATACTGAACATAGCATTTCACCAGCGTCAAAACAGTATTTCACTGGATGCTCACAGTACTCGGTCACTAGTGTAGTTGTTTCGATACCGCGCATACTGGAAGACTGACCCAAAAACTGGTGCGCAATACTGTCTGTGGAGAAGCGACTGCATTTGCAGGTTGATGTTCCGCTGACCGAAGTTTACATCGACATCCAGAAGTTGTACCGAGTTGGTAAACCTGGGGCCCAACCTCTTGAACACGTGAAGCCAAATACGTCTAGTGGTTGGCAGCGTCTTGTGCCATCTGGTGGTATTGTCAATACGGAAACGGTTATGTCTTCCGCTGCGTGTAGTTCATGCACCGACAATTTTTTTTTGATCAGAAACACGGGTCCACTACTAAAACTGATTTGTTATCATCTCGTATGATTTTATAAAACACCTGTTAGTGTTGATTGTTCACTATGCCAGAAGATGAGGCGACAACTACAATATTGTCCGCGTGAAATAAATTTTTTTGACACGCGGACCAAATGATCCGGTAGGCCCTTTAAAAACAATAAAAAGCGTCTATCTGCAGATATTGTTGGCATTATTATGTAGCTATGAGTCGTGTTACTGACAGATTGCACGACTGTGACGACATCCTTTGTCTCTTTTTTTCTCAAGAGTTCGAGCTGACGTCATTTCTAAATTAAATGGTTCAAATGGCTCTGAGCACTATGGGGCTTAACATCCGAGGTCATCAGTCCCCTAGAACTTAGAACTACTTAAACCTAACTAACCTAAGGACATGACACACACCCATGCCCGAGGCAGACAGTAGCGCCTAGAACCGCTCGGCCACTCGCCCGGCTTTCTAAATTAAGCCCACTCTGCTCTATACTGTAAACATTCAGTTTACTGTCCGCTGTCATAATAGCTGTGGAGTCGGTGACGAATTTTTCACAACCAGTAATTATGGCTGTTTCGTTACGTAGCTTTCGTTACTTTAACATGGTTTATCTTTCGTGACACTATGTCGTATTGCTTCTTGAAGGCGTAAACCCATCCAGCAGGTGCCTTGAAATCATTTAGGCCTACTTCCATTGAGGCTGGAACGTGAACTTAACGCTGTATGAGTTTTTAAAGTTATGTAAACAGAATGTATCTACTTTTGCAAGCTTTTGACGATACGTACCACGGTTTCCCACGTATTTGTTCTAAATATACAGACCCCTTTTCGGTTTTAATAATTTAAAGGTCTTTGACTCCTTCTTTTCACTTTACTATAAGGCAATGGCCCGTTACATACATTCCTTTGCTACCGACGCGGGCAGAGTGATATTCCACGTTTTTACATCGTCAAAGCGGTCTTCACCATCACTGACTTCCTCGATTGCATACCCCAGCCCCGTTGAAGCAATGAAAGTGTTCGAAAAATGTGACGGAGGTGAAATGGCAGCTCCATTATCCCCGTTCTCATCCTCTTGTACACATGCACCCAACGTCAACCAACTATTTTCATATGTATCTAGCACAGCTTTATCCGTGCTATGATATCTGCAACGAAGTTGAAAGATATAAGGAAAAGTATAAAGAAAGCGTCAAGCGCTTTGGTTTATCACATAGAGAAGTTCATCCAATAACCGCAAATATTGATGCTTACCAGTCACGACTTTCAAGGGATCCAATTCTTTGACATTTAATGGTTGCGGTTTGACTGTCATTCCATACCACTCTCGGAGGGTTAACCGACATCACAAACGCCAACCACTTACTATACTCCGAGCACAGTACTTCACGTGCGGGTATTAAGCGACGGCAGTGAAGCGGGGCGCGTGACAAACAACCCGAGCGTGCGAATGTTTCTAAGCTGTACGTTAAGTGGGCCATACCTGCGTAGTGTCCCGGCCTGAATTTTCGCGTGAGATCGATTGCTGGGGTTGAAATCTAACTCATGTATTTTTTTCTCAAGAAATTACGAGGTCGAGTTGATGAATTAACCTTGTAAGTCAATGCAGTTAAACGATACGGCTATTTACGTCACATATTTTGACACTCGCAATGTTACTCATGGGAACCTATAGACGAGCTATCTATATAAATGACTAAGTTTGTATGGAACTCTCAGACAGTGAGAACTATTCGAATCTATACAGTTTTTTTCCTTATTCCTTTGCTTTCATTTTCGTGTTTCTTTTTTCCTCTTTCTTGTAACGTATTCCAGAATCACATTGAATTTATTTCCGGCATATAAAATTATTTATCCCAATGTAAAATATTGAATTATGGAATTTAAAGACATTTTATGCAAGAAAGATTGCAGTTTAATCTACTGTCTATGTCAAGCGCACTACGGATGGTACACTAGCTCAGCTGGGCACTATACAGGTCTGGATGCGGTAGACTTTGGAAAAAGAATGGAAAACACGAAGCAGGAAGGACGGAGACGTACTTCGAAACACAGTCTCAACCATCGCGATCAGTACACACACTGATCTATCACATTAACGTAACGTACACTCGGTGGGAATATGTCGGGTTCCCAGAGTTACTCCACTTTGGAAGACTGTTTCTGGAGTCAGGAGCAGAACTTTAATCTCTCACTGACTATTGCCGGTTATAACATGACAGACCCTCATGTTACGAGGCAAAAGGGCCAAGCAGTGGCCAGCAGGCTTGGCGCTCCCAGCAGACGGCCGAGGTGAGGTAAACACGTGAGACTGGCAGGTGTCAGCGAGAGGCGGTCCCTCTGAGCTACCTGCTACCAAGCAGGTATATTCTGCTACTCATGGTGGTAAAAAAAATGGTTCAAATGGCTCTGAGCACTATGGGACGTAACATCGGATGTCATCAGTCCCCTAGAACTTAGAACTACTTAAACTTAACTAACCCAAGGACATCACATACATCCATTCCGGAGGCAGGATACGAACCTGCGACCGTAGCGGTCGCGCGGTTCCAGACTGAAGCGCCTAGAACCGCTCGGCCACTCCTGCCGGCCGTGGTGGTCAGTGGGTAAAACACAGCCGCTTCTTGGTGCGAAGTATCTGCGGTTGCCACAGACCAAAGCACAGAAATGAGGGAAAAACTCGGAAATTTTGATGGAATCCCTTGACCAGGACATTGGCCTCATTGCAGATAGGGCAGTAAGAGGGAACTATGGCGGGTCCTTCGGGCCCGGCCGTCTTCCGTCGCTCCCCCAACCCTTCCCAACCCGTCGGAAACATTCTCGCTACTGATTTGATAGCAACCTGAAATGTACCAGGAACGTAGTAAAATTACTGGAACGAGGAAATCCTTCGCCATTATCGCTGCCTGAGCCCAGAGCCTCTGCGAATATATAGAAAGAAAGATCTCATATGATTTAGCTACAATATAGCAAGTCAGCAACTGGAAGCAGTTAATTCCAGAAATTATCTGGGAGGACTCATCAGGAGTGATTTAAAATGGAATGATCATATAAAGTTGGTCATCGCTAAAGCAGATGCCAGATTGAGATTCAGTGGAAGAATCCTAAGGAAATGCAATCCGAAAACAAAGGAAGTAGGTTACAGTACGCTTGTTCGCCAACTGCTTGAATACTGCTCAGCAGTGTGGGATCCGTACCAGATAGGGTTGATAGAAGAGATAGAGAAGATCCAACGGAGAGCAGTGCGCTTCGTTACAAGATCATTTAGTAATCGCGAAAGCGTTACGGAGATGATAGATAAACTCCAGTGGAAGACTCTGCAGGAGAGACGCTCAGTAGCTCGGTACGAGCCTTTGTTGAAGTTTCGAGAACATACCTTCACCGAGGAGTCAAGCAGTATATTGCTCCCTCCTACGTATATCTCGCGAAGAGACCATGAGGATAAAATCAGAGAGATTATAGCCCACACAGAGGCATACCGACAAACCTTCTTTCAACGAACAATACGAGACTGGAATAGAAGGGAGAACCGATAAAGGTACTCAAGGTACCCTCCGCCACATACCGTCAGGGGGCTTGTGGAGTATGGACGTAGATGTAGATGTAGATTCTATCTGCTACGTCACCGTGTCTCCATCTCGGAAATAGTGTTTATTAATATTGTGGATGCACTATCAGTACGCAAAACAACTCTCAGACACAAATTTTTAAGCTGAATAACATAAAACAGGTGCCCATCAGTAACACACCAGTGATAAATGTATATTCCAGTCACATTAATGTGACCATCGCCTATGTTCGATGTCAACGTGCAATATGCACTCACAGAGGGCGGATGGCAGCGCTAGTATTGGAGGCTATGTATAAAGCGTGTTGGTGGAACGCGGAGAATAGTGCAGTTGCTATCGAAGTGCAGAAACGGAGATCCATATCTGACGCCCAAAAGTGTGAGGTCAATGGCTTTTGGGCTAAGAGTGGAAGCATTTCCGAAACGGTTACGCTTATATACTGTTTGCGTGCCGCCTTGGGTGAAGTATACAGGGTGTTACAAAAAGGTACGGCCAAACTTTCTGGAAACATTCCTCACACACAAAGAAAGAAAATATGTTATGTGGACATGTGTCCGGAAACGCTTACTTTCCATGTTAGAGCTCATTTTATTACTTCTCTTCAAATCACATTAATCATGGAATGGAAACACACAGCAACAGAACGTACCAGCGTGACTTCAAACACTTTCTTACAGGAAATGTTCAAAATGTCCTCCGTTAGCGAGGATACATGCATCCACCCTCCGTCGCATGGAATCCCTGATGCGCTGATGCAGCCCTGGAGAATGGCGTATTGTATCACAGCCGTCCACAATACGAGCACGAAGAGTCTCTACATTTGGTACCGGGGTTGCGTAGACAAGAGCTTTCAAATGCCCCCATAAATGAAAGTCAAGAGGGTTGAGGTCAGGAGAGCGTGGAGGCCATGGTTGGTCCGCCTCTACCAATCCATCGGTCACCGAATCTGTTGTTGAGAAGCGTACGAACACTTCGACTGAAATGTGCAGGAGCTCCATCGTGCATGAACCACATGTTGTGTCGTACTTGTAAGGGCACATGTTCTAGCAGCACAGGTAGAGTATCCCGTATGAAATCATGATAGCGTGCTCCATTGAGCGTAGGTGGAAGAACATGGGGCCCAATCAAGACATCACCAACAATGCCCGCCCAAACGTTCACAGAAAATCTGTGTTGGTGACGTGATTGCAGAATTGCGTGCGGATTCTCGTCAGCCCACACATGTTGATTGTGAAAATTTACAATTTGATTACGTTGGAATGAAGCCTCATCCGTAAAGAGAACATTTGCACTGAAATGAGGATTGACACATTGGTGTATGAACCATTCGCAGAAGTGTACCCGTGGAGGCCAATCAGCTGCTGATAGTGCCTGCACACGCTGTACATGGTACGGAAACAACTGGTTCTCCCGTAGCACTCTCCATACAGTGACGTGGTCAACGTTACCTTGTACAGCAGCAACTTCTCTGACGCTGACATTAGGGTTATTGTCAACTGCACGAAGAACTGCCTCGTCCATTGCAGGTGTCCTCGTCGTTCTAGGTCTTCCCCAGTCGCGAGTCATAGGCTGGAATGTTCCGTGCTCCCTAAGACGCCGATCAATTGCTTCGAACGTTTTCCTGTCGGGACACCTTCATTCTGGAAATCTGTCTCGATACAAACGTACCGCGCCACGGCTATTGCCCCGTGCTAATCCATACATCAAATGGGCATCTGCCAACTCCGCATTTGTAAACATTGCACTGACTGCAAAACCACGTTCGTGATGAACACTAACCTGTTGCTACGTACTGATATGCTTGATGCTAGTACTGTAGAGCAATGAGTCGCATGTCAACACAAGCACCGAAGTCAACATTACCTTCCTACAATTGGGCCAACTGGCGGTGAATCGAGGAAGTACAGTACATACTGACGAATCTAAAATGAGCTCTAACATGGAAATTAAGCGTTTCCGGACACATGTCCACATAACATCTTTTCTTTATTTGTGTGTGAGGAATGTTTCGATAGTTTGGCCGTACCTTTTTGTAACACACTGTATACTGGCGCTATCCGAAACCGGACACGAGGCAACTGCGGTGCGCGGCGGGCCATAGATGAGAAGGGTGAACGACGACTGCAGAGATGTGTGAGGGCGGATATATGTGCAACTGGCCGCCCAGATGCAGAGGGCCTACCAACAATGCCTGGCTCACGCATGCATGCCCACTGCTGTTCGACGGGGACAAAGGATGTAAGTTAAACTCAATCACAGCAACTGGATGTTCACTGAGTGTCGATAGGAGGCCTCTTCAGGTGAATCACATTTTACGCTCCATCTGACAGATGGCCGTTGGCGTATGACGCGTGAAATGTTTGAAAGCAAACATTCCGCATGCTTTACTGTCTGTGGAATGTTTAAGAGGCATTCCCCGGGTGATTTCGTCATTCTGCAAGGCATAATGCATCACCACAAGTACGCATCTATCCTTGGGGACCATGTCTACGCCTAGATGCACTTTGTTTCTCCTCGGCACGATGGCATCTACTAGCAGGACATTGCAATGTGTTACACAGCTAGCCGTGTACGGACATGGATCGCAGAGCACCATGATCAGTTTACCGTACTCTCCTGTCCACCAGACTCCGTGGACTTAAACCCAGTTGAGTATCTGTGGGATCACCTCGAGCGGGCTGTTCATGCCATGGATCCTCAACCGAGAAACCTACCGTAGCTGGCCAAGGCAATGGAGTTGGCATGGCTCAACATCCTTCCACTACCTCATCGACAGTCTCCCTGCACGTATCGCGCTGCAGGGGGAGGTTTTTTTTTCAGGCTCTTGACAGTTGATCACATTAATGTGATTGCGTAGTGTTCAAATGGCTCTGTGCACTATGGAACTCAACTTCTGAGGTCATCAGTCCCCTAGAACTTAGAACTACTTAAACCTAACTAACCTAAGGACATCACACACATCCATGCCCGAGGCAGGATTCGAACCTGCAACCGTAGCAGTTGCGCGGTTCCAGACTGAAGCGCCTAGAACCGCTCGGCCACTCCGGCCAGCTGGATAGTGTAATTATAGTTAATACAGAGCAGTAAATTCACTAAAATTATGAGGATTAATAGCGCCTAAAATAATTAATACACAACATCTTAAGAAAAACCGAACGATTCGGTTGAGCAAGCACTGCTTAATGCCACTATGTAACTACGTGTAACTATTTTATTTCAATCACAAGTCACAATTAACTAACGTACCTAAGAAAGGCGGTTACTGCTAATTACACATTTTTTGTAGATAGCCAAACCGTCAGCCTAGGATAGTTTTACTGCAAAATCGTAAAGCCGACAAACTGCACGGACGGATTTGTGACTCGAAATGGAGGGAGACAGGTCCTATGAACATGTGTCGAGAAGTGGATATCGTACGTGCAACGCCAAAAAATCGGCCCAGAACGGAGTACAGAGCTGCATCTCATTCACGTCACAACAGATGTTCAAAGTGGTCTCCATGGGACGCAGGGCTGGCATTCACACTTCGTGTCATGATTTCAGACGCTCTCTCTCCGAATAGCGTCACAGGCATTATGAACACGCTGTTGAAGGGTCTACACATTAGGAACCGGATCAGCATACACAACGCCTTTAAGACGCCTCCAAAGGTAAAAATCCAGGCAATTTAAGTCCAGTGATCTACCAAGGCATGCTACTGGGCCTCCGCATCCTATCCAATGTCCGGGGAAGATGCTGTTGAGATGTCGGAGAACTCGATGCGGAAATGGGGTCGTACTGCCAAAGGCACATTCTCAATCAGCCCAGGCAGAGTAGTCCACAGGAAGTCCAGGTACGTTCCTGTGTCGAGGTGGTGCAGAATAATAACCGGTCCAAGTGTGTGGCCGCCAAAAATCCCTGCACACACACTGATGCTGAAGCGATGCTGAAGAGACACCTCAACTATTGCGAGCCGGTTGTTTTAACCACACAGATCAGGATTATGCTGATTGATGATACCAGTTCTAGTAAAAGTTGCTTCGTTGGTAAAGAGGACTGATGACAGAAATCCCGTAACTGTGATAATGTTGTGAAAAAACCATCGACGAAGTCCTTCCCGGGGAGGGAAATCCGCTGCTGATAATCCTTGCACTCGTTGTAAGTGACAGGAATAGTACTGGTTGTCATGCACGATACACATAATCGTAGTTTGGGTGACACCATGTTGGGGTGCTCTTGCTTGGAGCTTGTACAAGAGATTGTCTCAATATCCTGTAGAGCCTGGTGCCTCAAATTCGGTGTAGGCACAGTCCGCAGCATCCCTGCACGTTCGCCTGTCTGAACAGTAGAAATGGCATATATATCCGCAGGTAACAAGGCAAGATGAGATACTAAATGAAGAAGTATGGATGTGAGTCAGGATGACGTCCTCAGTAACAAAAGCTATGGAGACTAGAGCACACAAACGCCCAAAAAGGGCTTTAAATGTTGTGTAATGTGGTTTGTGTCTGTGAGGGAACTTGTTTTGGTATAGCCTCTCGACCGTTTCCATCTGCTACTGAAACACCATCTCTGCTTTCTCCCGACATGAACGCCGGACCATTCTGCTGCTTGCAGTATGCTGCGTCACTCACACAGCCTGCAACACGCAAAGAACGCAAGGCACGTGGTCAGGGGAACTTTCATTCGTCAGCACCATCTACCGTAACAACGATGTATTTTCAGGCGCATGTTCATAGCACTTCTTTTCCACCATTTTCGATCCTGCTCTTTATCGGTTTCATTAATGCTCACCCTGTATAGTTTGTGTGATAGTCTGCGTGGCATGTAACCGCACAATTTGGCGATAGAACATTTTCGATAGATTTTTAATGGTTGGAAATATTTGCGCGGCTGCTTTCGTGATTCTTACAACATTTCACCAAGCTGCTGGTTGAGAGGCTTGACTTTTCCTTCGTGGTCGCTTACCACAAGTTCGTGCTTAGGAAACATCGTCCGCAGTCGATACCTGTAGAATTCAGTGGGCTGCAATGCCGAACTTAGTTTGATAATCATTCTTGAAGAACTCTGAATCTATTTCTAAATTCGTTGTGCAGTTTTAGTTCAGCAGTTGACACTCCTGTAAAATCAGTGATGGAAGACGGTTTTTTCGCCTATAGATCGGCTTGAACATTGAGTTTAGACAAGATTCCATGCATTTCACTACTTTCTGAGAGCTGCAGTCTGGCTGTGAATAAACCGAATTATTCATCTAAAGCACAAGCGTTGGCTACAGTTATCGGCAATCTCCTGCCGCTTTCCAAGACTGTGTATTGAACTTCATCTAAAACTGAAAAGTATAGCTCTGACATGTGGTCACCAACTAGACAAAGCCACAACACTTCGACAACGAGACAACACAGCTCGGAGTGAGTGGAAGGTCGCAATGTCACCACGAAATTTTCATCTAAATGCCTGAAGCTGGTAACATTCGGGTGTATTATTGAAACCTAGCCATAATTACGTTCAACGCTGTAGAGGTGTCTATGCGAGGCACCTTGTGTTCACATCTTGACTAATGAGTCAGGCCAGTGGAATCCCCTGCTCAGTGCACGGGTTGCTGCTCCGAGACAGAGGCAGACAGACGCACGGGACTCTGGCCGATGAACCTGGCAGCAGCTCTGTATACAGGCGGACGCTTAACAACGCGTAATTGCTTTCCACTCCCTTGTGAAATTAGTTTCCTATTCTCAGCCAATTTCGCACTCCATTCGAGGGGGCTCCTACAAAAGGATTATTGAGAAGAGTTGGCTGGCTTATTGAGGGAAGCTCAGTTCCATTAGCGAGGAGCAGCAACTCGCTGTTTGACTACCAACGCGTTCTCATCTATGATACAGGTAATTCTCTGATAGGGTCATATTTACTACAGAACGAGCAATATTCTCTTACCACCGGTATTAACACACACAAAAATCTAGTCAAATCTGTCTTTGCTGCGGTATTTACTCATTTTACGTCCCTGGGACCGTGAAAAAGCTAAGACAACTGAGTGAAGAGCATAAGATCACAATGCAAGGAATTTATGGAACTATTTTACGGTAAAAAGGACTTACTGGAAACAAAAGAAAATGGTGTAGTTAGCAGATTCAGGAAGGACCATACTGTGTTTGCGATATTGCGGTGGTACAACAATTGTAGCAGAACGTAGGATAAATTGTAGCAGTTTAAAGGTATATGTCCTGGAGGTAAATGTTCGAAAGAAAATATGAAAACTATGGTTGATATGGTAATGCAATAAAAAAGGTATTTACGACGCAGAACCATAGAAAAAAAGTATGGCAACTGGAAACGAATTTTTTTTAAATGAAGGAAGTAGTATTTCCTATGGATGCTTGGATAAACAGTCAAAAAAATGTTAAGGGAACGTCAGTTTAGACTTCTATGGTGGTGAAACGTGTATACCGTGAAGACTCTAAAAGTAGTATTCACATATCTTCGGAACGTGGCTCTGGGTGAAGGTAGAAGGACTGAAAATCCATTGGAAAATAAGGAATGAGGAAGTATTACAAAGGGCATATCTGGAAAGGCAATTCATAGAGGCGAAAGTAGAAAAAAATTTGGTAAGAGATTCGACAAGCCTGTATAATAAAGAAAGCTTTAGAATAATCTGTGAATGTGGCTAGTTACAGGTTCCATAGATCATTTGAACGATTATTTTATCAAAATGATGTGGAACGAGTTAGTTTACAAGTGACTGTAGTTAACATTAAGGAACACATTAGCAGTTTATTCTTGCTCATGCAACTACAGTTCAAAACAAGTTTTTGTACTGTCTATAAGTTTTTAGGTAGAAATTCGTCAACGGAATAGAAGGAGTTGTCCAGCAGAAATGATTTCAAATTAGGTTTAGAACTTGCTTTGCTACCTGTCGGATATTTTGTATTATTGGAAAAATGATCAAAAAATTTTATGGTGAGTATTGAACTACTGTTTAAGCCATTGACAGCTTTAACAATAGACAATAAAGGTCTTCCCCCCCCCCCCCCCTTGTGTTGCAGGTATGTACATCACTGTTCTTCTCAAATAGTGGCAGATTGTTAATGAAGAATTTCTTTAACGAAAATGTCTATAGATATGGCACAATTAAAATGCCTAGCTCCTGGTAGAAGTGCCTACACGACGTTCGCGGGTGATCACCATACATTACTCTTACCGCTTGCTTTTGTGCAATCAACACCTTCTTTCTAAGTGATGAGTTACACCAGAAAATTATCCCGTATGACATTACTGAATACAAATATGCAAAAATGTCAGGCGGTTGATACGGTTGTTTCCAAGATTAGTAATTGTACACCCAGAAATTTGGAGCATAATACCCCACTTATTGACTTCTGCTCATGTGCTACATCAGTTGTGTGTATTACTCTGTTGTATAGAACTGAACGTAGTGTAACCTTTTTCAAATTTTAGGGGGAGGCCATTTTGCAAGAACCACTTATTAATCTATGGAAAATATCATTTATTAACCCTTCTACTGCCTTCTCTGTAAAGAGTTGAACAGATAGTGGTTAACAGGACAAGTTCAAAAATGGTTCAAATGGCTCTGAGCACTATGGGACCTAACTTCTAAGGTCATCAGTCCCCTAAAACTTGGAACTACTTAAACCTAACTAACCTAAGGACATCACACACATCCATACCCGAGGCAGGATTCGTACCTGCGACCGTAGCGGTCGCGCGGTTCCAGACTGAAGCGCCTAGAACCGCTCGGCCACTCCGGCCGGCAAGACAAGTTCATTATGGTACAGAATCCTAGAGCAGACAAGATAATGTGATAAATTACGCTTGCTGTTAATGATCGGCCTCTAAGGCAGAGTTGGTGATAATGGTAATAAGACCACAGAAGATACAGAGTTACAATCACACTAAGTTTACCACCACAATTATTGACAGAAACAGCGTCCACTACAAAGAAGTTTTTCTTGTTTTTTTTTCTTTCCTAAACACTTTGACACCAATATTTTGGTTTTTGATAGCATAACCCCATTACTGAGGCACAAATAAATAACTGCCGATACCTCTCACAACAGTTCATGGTACTTTTTCTCAATTACATGTCACTCTGCAAGAATAATCCGGCTGTTCCCGGCCATGGCCGGCCGGAGTGGCCGTGCGGTTCTAGGCGCTACAGTCTGAAACCGAGCGACCGCTACGGCCGCAGGTTCGAATCCTGCCTCGGGCATGGATGTGTGTGATGTCCTTAGGTTAGTTAGGTTTAATTAGTTCTAAGCTCTAGGCGACTGATGACCTCATAAGTTAAGTCGCATAGTGCTCAGAGCCAATTGAACCCTTTTGGGTTTTTTTTCCCCGGCCATGTTATCAGTTTATCAGTTTAAGCCATCTGAGACTCTTCAGGACAACAGGCTCCTCACCTTTGCGTTATCTACTAATAAAAGCACACTTCAAGTTACTAGAGAACAACTTGAAGAAGTCGATAGTAATAAAATCGACGAACGGTGTCAGGGGATGAGGCGATATCGTGCGGTCCCTTCGTCGCCCTGTCCCAGGGCTTCGCTGGGCGACGGCACAGCGGTAGGCCCGGCGCTTAGCGCACCCCGGCCTCGTCCATTAACGCCGGCTTTTGCACCCGAGCTGCTCTCGTTTCAAGGAGCTCCTAAGTTTTCCTCACAAGACATCGCACTCCATTTCATTCCTCCCGCGGGAGGCACATAGTCGGCGCTATGGAGAGGCAAACGTGAACCCTCCACTTGGCAGCTAGGCATTCTGACCGTTAATCTAGGGAGACGGGCGAATTTTGTGAAACTGAATTAGGGGATTATGAGTAAAGGAATTTGCATTTACCAGGAGAGCTAGCCGAAACTTTCTAACTTTTATAGTTTTAGATTATTTGGTATAAGCGTAGTCGTTGGGACAAGTGTAGTTGTGGGAATGAAGAGAAAACAAGTTTAAAAATGAACCGAACGACATGAAATAACTACCACGAATTTATAGTTCATCCTTGAATATACATTTCCATGTGTCCAAAAAATGTTTTGCATTCGGAATGTTCGTCTCGACTTGTAGGACGAGCAGAGGTAATGGAGTGTCAGTAGTGCCACATAACCTATAACCTTAACTCCACAAACTGTTTCAGGTACAGTAAGCACGTTAGGCCGTCGTAGCAATAGGAAGGCAAGAATGACAAACATATTTATCTTTTCGGAAAGCGTATTTGTTTAGAAAAGTCACCTTGTTCGATGGGCAGAGATAATAGTCTACCGCAACGGTCACGATTATTATCCATGACAAAGCTGTATAAAACTATCCAGGTAATGAATGCTTTAAAGCATATAAATGGTATTCGTAATAAGGTCATCAGAGAAGGGAGTCTCTTATTCGTGATTAATAAGTTAGCATTTTCAAAATATAGGTATGAAGCTGGGCATCTATGATGCCCTTTTGCCTCTGATAATTACAAGTCTCTTTTTCCACAGACAGTAAGTTTTAGAGCAAAATCGGTATGCAACCTCAGAATCCGGATAAAAAAAAACTTTGTAACGATGCCTCATTTATCTCTGTGCGGTTAGTATGTGTTGAGAAAAAGAATATTGACTTGAGAAATAATGTGTATGTTGATCGTACGCCATCTGTAAATATTTGCAACCACATCGTTATTTAACGAGGCCCAACGGCGTTCCCGCAGTGGTAATACAGGTTCCCGTCAGATCACCGAAGTTAAGGGCTGTCGGGCTTGGCTGACAGTTTGATGGGTCAGCGCCCAGATCTGTTGGCAAGCGGAGAGCACTCAGCCCTGGTGAGGCCAATTGAAGAGTTATTTGACTGAGGAGTAGCAGCACCGGTCACGAAAACTGACAATGGCCGAGAGAGCGGTGTGCTGACCACATTCCTCTCAGTGACCACATCCGGTGACGCCTAAGAGTTGAGGATGACACGGCGGCCGGACGGTGCCGTAGGACCTTCAAGGCCTGTTTGGATGGTGTTCGCTTATTTATTTATAGGAAGCTGTGAAAATTCGCTTTTGCGTTATGTTGTAAAGTCCTAAACCATAAAATTGTGACCGTGCAGTCTTCGCCACGTGGTTAGTTATTATTTAAGGTGATACGGAGAAATAGTAGAATATCGCCCGAATTATTTAAATGTAATTACTGTGGTCTTTTTTTAAAAAAAACACAGGCGGATGATGCCATTTCAAATGTCTCTGAGCACTATGGGACTTAACTGCTGAGATCATCAGTCCTCTAGAACTGAGAACCACTTAAACCTAACTAACCTAAGGACATCACACACATCCATGCCCGAGGCAGGATTCGAACCTGTGACCGTAGTGGTCGCGCGGATCCGGACTGTAGCGCCTAGAACCGCTCGGCTACTACGGCCGGCGATACCATTTCACTTTTACTGTTACGAAAGTTTAATCAAGAATTCCCGACACAAATATGAATTTAAAGTATTTCATACATAGTTTTGTTTGCGTTAGTCGGGAAAACGAAAGCTGAAGTGACACAATGGAGTTCTGGGATACTCGATGGTCAATTTTTTCCCGTTACCTATCAAATCCCAAAGAAAGCAGGTGTTAACAGATGTGAAAATTACCGAACTATCAGTTTAATAAGTCACAGCTGCAAAATTCTAACGCGAATTCTTTACAGACGAATGGAAAAACTGGTAGAAGTCGACCTCGGGGAAGATCAGTTTGGATTCCGTAGATATGTTGGAATACGTGAGGCAATACTGACCTTACGCCTTATCTTAGAAGAGAGATTAAGGAAAGGCAAACCTACGTTTCTAGCATTTGTAGACTTAGAGAAAGCTTTTGACAATGTTGACTGGAATACTCTCTTTCAAATTCTAAAGGTGGCAGGGGTAAAATACAGGAGCGAAAGGCTATTTACAATTTGTACAGAAACCAGATGGCAGTTATAAGAGTCGAGGGGCATGAAAGGGAAGCAGTGGTTGGGAAGGGAGTGAGACAGAGTTGTAGCCTATCCCCGATGTTATTCAATCTGTATATTGAGCGAGCAGTAAAGGAAACGAAAGAAAAATTCCGGATAGGTATTAAAATCCATGGAGAAGAAATAAAAACTTTGAGGTTCGCCGATGACATTGTAATTCTGTCAGAGACAGCAAAGGACTTGGAAGAGCTGTTTAACGGAATGGACAGTGTCTTGAAAGGAGGATATAAGATGAACATCAACAAAAGCAAAACGAGGATAATGGAATGTAGTCGAATTCAGTCGGGTGATGCTGAGGGAATTAGATTAGGAAATGAGACACTTAAAGTAGTAAAGGAGTTTTGCTATTTGGGGACCAAAATAACTGATGATGGTCGAAGTAGAGAGGATATAAAATGTAGACTGGCAATGGGAAGGAAAGCGTTTGTGAAGAAGAGAAATTTGTTAACATCGAGTATAGATTTAAGTGTGAGGAAGTCGTTTCTGGAAGTATTTCTATGGAGTGTAGCCATGTATGGAAGTGAAACATGGACGATAAATAGTTTGGACAAGAAGAGAATAGAAGCTTTCGAAATGTGGTGCTACAGAAGAATGCTGTAGATTAGATGGGTAGATCACGTAACTAATGAGGAGGTATGGAATAGAATAGGGGAGAAGAGAAATTTGTGACACAACTTGACTATAAGAAGGGATCGGTTGGTAGGGCATGTTCTGAGGCATCAAGGGATCACAAATTTTGCATTGGAGGGCAGCGTGGAGGGCAAAAATCGTAGAGGGAGACCAAGAGATGAATACACTAAGCAGATTCAGAACGATGTAGGTTGCAGTAAGTACTGGGATATGAAGAAGCTTGCACAGGATAGAGTAACATGGAGAGCTGCATCAAATCAGTCTCAGGACTGAAGACCACCACAACAACAACAACCTATCAAATCCTTTCCTCTTTACATTCCTGATAAAGATGCGACGACCGAATTGATGAGTATAGTAATTACAACAGGAATAATTCTTTTGTCTTGGACTTTCTTTATATTGGTCAGAAGGTATCCACACCCCTTACCAATAATTCAAATAAATCACAGCTCAAGTCAGAGGGTTTGTGATAATGTAGTAATTATGAACTCTAACAAATAAGGCTGCTACCATAAAAGCTATTGATGGTGTGTGTTGCACTCTACACGATCGTGCTTCGATGCCACACATTTTTCGCAACGATGTTACTGCTCAAAGACCTTGGCTGCAGAAGTCTGCACTTTGTTGTAGAAATGTGTCGCCTAGAGTCTCACGTCTTGTCGTTCTGACATTCCCATCCATGCAATGTTTTCTTCGTCCAAAGAAACTGATATCCCCTGGGCGACATATCGTCATAGTATGAGGAGAGGGGGAGACGAAATTGGTTAGCCCAAAGAGGCAGAATTTCCCACTGACCTTTGCAGAACGAGGTGGGGCGTTGTTGTGGAAGGAAAACAGCCCCTTCTATAGCTTCCCGCAACGCTCTATCTTGACACACTCTCAAAGCCTCGTTACGAATTTTCATTAGTATTCTACAGGACGCTTAGACAATTTTGGTTATCACTGATAGTTCACTGAGAATTTAAAATTTTTTGTCGGCATGTGGGTGTAACCAGGCTACAGGCTAATGTTTCCAGCATGAGTTTTCTCCAATACATACGTGACAGACGGCCTGTCCCTTCAGGGCAAAAGCCGAAATGGTACGTTTACAGCCCTCTGCTGAATGGACAACAGTACCCACTCCACTGACCGGCCAATAGGTAGGCGAGAGAAAGGAGCCACGTGGTTGCTGCTGGTCGTGTCCTGGGGAGCAGAGGACAGTGACCCTGCTATCTTGGTTTCCAGGTCTGAGACAGAGCAGACACGCTCTCGTTTCCATCTTTCAGATGGAATAGACTGTCCCGTGCAGTTGTTATACTTCTTTCACTCTTTCAACATCGTCCATTATCGTATCAATCCTAATTTTTACATTTATCTTCGAACATTTACCTTCATAATTGCGTAGGCTTCCGCGGCCAGAGTCAGTCGACATAAAAATTTTCTGGGTTTGGAACCGCGTCATAACGTAAAAACTACTGCTGCTATAGAAAAACCAACGTTTCGCCCACGATTGCAGCGGCCTTCTTCTGGGTCTAATGTCACATACCTTAAAGCTGCTACAAATTGCACATGAGATGATAATAATCGTGGGATACGGATATAGACTTATACAGAAGGCGGTAATATCGCGTACACGAGATATAGAAGGGCAGTGCATTGGCGGAGCTGTCATTTGGACTGAAATGATTCATGTGAAAACGTTTCCGACTTGATTATGGCTGCACGACGGGAATGGACAAACTTTGAACGCGGAATCGTAGAAGCATAGGACATTCCATTTCTGAAATTAGGAAATTCGGTATTCCGATATTCACAGTGTCAATGAGTGTGCTGAGAATACCAACTTTCAGGCATTACCTCTCACCACGGACAGCGCAGTGGCCGATCGCCTTCACATAGCAACCGAGAGCAGCAGCGTTTGCGTTGAGCTGTCGGTTCTAACAGACAAGCAGCACTGCTTGAGATAAGTGCAGAAATCTGTGTGATGTACGACGAATGTATCCGTTAGCACAGTGAGGTGATATTTGCCATTAAAGGGCTACGGCAGTAGAAGACGACTCCAGTGCCTTTGCTGACCTCAGACATCGCCGAAAGTGCCTCTTCTGGGCTCGTGGTCATATCGGCTGGAAAATCATGGCTTGATCTGATGACTCCCAATTTCAGTTGGTAAGAGTTCGAATGTGAAGCAGACTCCCAAGAAGCCATAGAACAAAGTCGTGAAAAAAGTGTAAGACGTTGTGGTCTCCTGATCTTCATTGCTTACATATTCCGCCCTCACAATCAAATTCCGCACATCAAGATGCTTCATTCGAACCCAAACTCGATAAGATAAAGTCAATGTTGTATGAATTCATGTAACTGATATGCAAATAACTACTAAATCGCAGGTGCGCACCGAGATTGAAATACTCGAGGCTGGTGTACACACACACACATTCAAGACACAACGGTCGCAGGGGCTTTTAGTTTGGGAGAGGCAAACCACATGATGGGGGGCCGGTCCCTTCAGAGGACGAGACAACCTATCTACGTCAGCCAGCGACCGCCCACAGACCAGACAACGTGTGCCCAAGTGAAAGGAAGAACGACCCCGTGTTCGGCTTAAAAGTAAATTCCGCAACATTGTGTGGGAGCGCCCAGCCTACGCATTCTTTACAAACATAGCACGCAGTTTCAGAGGTACGCCAAACGCCGATGCTACAGATTTCCGGATTGGTCGCCTTAAACGAAACGTCATTCTCCCGTTTTAGAAGAGCAATGCTGATTGGCAGACGATATTCCTGACGCCTTGAGCTGAAGGAGTAATGGAAGAGACCGAAAAATATACCCCTTCACGTCTGCCGTGGAGAGGGGCCGTTCCGTTGTCGCTCTTGGAGAGAGAACAAGTAACAAGAGCGTGTGCACTCGTACATGTACTCAAAGAGTGAGGGAAAAGTCTCTCCTCAGTACTTCACTGGGAGAGCACCTCTGTCAAGAGCGAATTGGAGTGCGACTCTATATCGAGTCCTTGTGATTAAGCGTTGTTCACTGTGTTGGCCACCACAGTTATTGTGCGGTGTGAACGGACAGAGTTATAGTTAAACGCCTGCGAGCAAAATTTTGAGTGGCATATCGGTGGACTGGTTATCTGACCGATGTACCACGCCAATAGTTAGACTAGGGGCGAATAGGAACCCTTGACTTCATCAAGGCATAGGGAGAGTTTGATTGGCGAAGGTCAATCCAGATAGAACGAGAGTTATCTTATTTGTCAGCAGCGAGCGGCGCAGACAGCAGTCATCGCAGCTTACAGTATTGTGCACTACAGCTCTTGCAAGCCCCATATTTCCTCCACAACAGTAAACTTCACTGTATTTCACACGCGACAGCCTTGACCATACCTAGCAACATTCTAACGGATAATTATTCAAGTTGAGTAGGCGTGGCTCTCAGCCATTCTGCCAAGTCAATAACAACCTTAAACTTTGTATAGAAATTTCATTAGCAAATCCTATCCTTAAGAGGTAACTTCACATTCCGAAAAGAACCCGGAAATTACTTGTTCAGTTCATAACTAAAAGTATCATTGTGATTTCTCAGAATTTTTGCAAAATAAATTATAATTTTCGTCACTTTCATGTTTTTGTTGCAGTAAATAGTACTCCTCCAGTACCCAAGTATCCCATTAGTTACGTAAGAAATTTTGTGAATTTTCGTGTCATTTCCTTACAGCAGACGACTCCAGGAGATATTTATTGCTGAAAGTTTTTCAGGCATTTCTCTTTAGAACGTTAGGAGCGTCTGTCTGACTTCTGTAGTAGTGTGGGGGTGGAAATTGCATCTTGCAGGAGCCACAGGGTAAAGGGTACATCTCATATTAATCCGTTGCGCAGAATGACAGAATAGCACCCACACACTCACAAAAGTACTGCTCAAGTTGGTGGTTGCTCCATATTGGTGTGACCTGCCTTTGCATGGAATGGGTTGGGTTCTCTGTTTATGTTAGGCTACTTGGAGACCATTTGCAGTCATTCATGGACTTCACGTTTCCAAACAACGATGGAATTTTTGTGGACGACAATGTACCATGTCACCGGGCCACAATTGTTCGCTATTGGATTGAAGAACATTTTGGACGATTTCAGTGAATGATTTGACCACCCAGATCGCCTGACATTAACCCTTCGAACATTAACGAGGCATAACTGGGAAATCAGTTCTTGCATAAAATCCTGCACTGGCAACATTTTGCATTATGGATCTCTATAGAGACAGCATGGCTCAATATTTCTGCACGGGACTTCCAACGACTTGTTGAATCCGTACCACGTCGAGTTGTTGCACTACGTCAGGCAAAAAGAGGTCCGGTCCGACACGATGTTAGAAGTTATCCTACGACTTTTGTCACCCCAGTTTATTACCTTCTGCTACAACTGCTGCAACATCACAGTGGCGCAGACACGTGACTGACCTTTCTGGCTTTGCTAATATTGCATTTTTTTGTGTCCTGCAAGTTTTTTTTACCGGAAAATAGCATCATATCTTACTGAGCAGGCAAACTCGGCTCTGAGACTCCGTGCCATCAACTTTTTCACTGTCCCAGAAACGGAAAATGAATAAATACTGTTCTATACACCCCACAGCAATCTTCTAGCGGCCACTGGCTAGTTCGATCGGGACCCACCTTTCTCTCCTCCTCCTATTCCCGTATTTCGCTAACACTGAGACAGCCGGGTGCCCCTGCAGTCCACCCTGGACTTGCGCTCATGTACACGGCATTTTCAGAATAAAGGCAAAAATTTATTTCAGCTCTCTCTTTCATTTCAAAGCTCATTCCT
Organism: Schistocerca serialis cubense; assembly: GCF_023864345.2. Taxonomy (NCBI): domain Eukaryota; kingdom Metazoa; phylum Arthropoda; class Insecta; order Orthoptera; family Acrididae; genus Schistocerca; species Schistocerca serialis. The sequence continues at coordinate 540,843,842 of NC_064638.1, forward strand.
TCCGGCGCCTCCTCTCCCTTACTTGACACAGGCAGCCTCCACTTTAGGTTTGACCTGTATTGTACGCTGCTGTGGTCGTTTTCCCGTTGGGAGCATAATTTGATAGCATCACGCCAGCGATCCCAAAACGCTAAGCGTCACTTGCCCGATGATGGTTGGGCCTCCACTTTTTTCGACGGCGATGAGCCTAATTCTGTCATTGCTTACTTCGGTCCTTTGTCTCGGGGTAATAGTGATACACCTAGCACTCGTAGATAGTGATTAAGTTTCTAAAGCGGTCACCTGGACTGACATGACACAGGTGCAAGTTTTCCACTGCTGCTCCAGTTCGGTGGGCTTTCCGAACTGGTACGAGCAGTCCAGGCGGCAGTGGGTGGAGAAATCTGTCACTTTCAAAATGCCGTGCAGTATAATGAAAACTGGTGCGTGACTGGTTTTCACTTTTTCCACTGTCATGACGATTGAGATACGTCGGCCTTCGAGCACCGTAACGCACACTTGTCTTGCCATTCCCAGCTCTTCACTTGCTACGTTCCGCGTCGCACAGACTTGTTTGACCACAATGATGTCAGAGGACGCTTCGTCCTCGCCATGTAACCACTGTTGCTGTGCACCTGCTCTCTCTCTCAGCATCCATTGTTGCAGAGTTATTCCCCTTGAAATACAGAAAAGGAATTTCCACACGGTCCCCTACTTTATCGGTGAGTTGCGCCGTTTGGTTTTCGCCCCTCTACCAGCATGCTAGGGTGCTGTGGCACGGAGACTTCATTGTGAGCTAAAAATGCACACTTGTACCCTCAAAAAAGAATTTTTTGGAGGTTTATTTCTCAGCCTACCAGTTGCAGCCATTGTGACATTCGCGAGTGTTCAGAAAGTGTGTCATAGATACTACAGCAAACGTCTCTTTGAGGATGAATCAGTCGTCAGATTGTGTCCCTAGTACTCACGCATTCGCAGTACTGCTGTTGTATGAAACACTCGAGAACGACCTAGTGGACGCAACCGATCGTACGAGAAGGACGTTTATGTACTAACTGGAGGTGTGATTTACTCGATTCAGATAAGGAATAACATAGAGTAATGTCACTGTGCTACATATTATACTCTAGAGCAAGTAACGTAGTGTTATATTATTCTTAGAAAATCAGATTCGCCAAGATCGTTTGTAAATCTTTTTATTGATTACCGGAAGTCTTGAGAAGGCACCAGGCACCACTAGCTCCACAACATCTTGTATTCAGTCGGCTGTGCGGCTGTGATCTGTGTTATTTTGCAGATATTTGCCATTGCGACCAATTTCTATCAGCTGGTGTCCATGCATATACTGTGCGTGGATAAATAATTTAACATAAATTTCGATTCTAAAAAATTGCACAGTGTGATGTCAAAAGATAATTTATTGTAAAACTGGAATTTAAAAAATGGTTTCCTAATACTGTCAAAAGTACTTTTAATGAACTGAAGCGAAGAAATTTGTAGTGTGGCACATGTAGTCTAAAATTTAGGCAAGTACAGATCAGCTGTCGAGTACCGCAATGTAAACAACTGTGTACAGTCATCTGTGCAGATATCATACTAGCTCAGTCGCCATTGTGGTATTAAATGAAGATTCGGCCAAGACATCAAAACATCAAATTCAAAAATGGTTCAAATGGTTCTGAGCACCATGGGACTTAACATCCCAGGTCATCAGTCCCCTAGACTTAGAACTACTTATACGTAACTAATCTAAGGACATCACACACCTCCATGCCCGAGGCAGGATTCGAACCTGAGGCCGTAGCGATCGCGCGGTTCCAGACTGAAGTGCCTAGAACCGCTCGGTCACAGCGGACGGCTTCAAAACATAATTTGTCTCTTATATTTATGGTACTTTATGTTTAACATGCTGACGTTCCTTGTTACTCTCTATTGTGAAATGAGACATCACTATGTAGCTTGCAAATTTGTAAAGATAGTGAGCTTCTGTTAATACGTTACAACGTACCCTCTTTTTTCCCCTTTTTTCTGGTCATCAGTCTTCTGACTGGTTTGATGCGGCCCGCCACAAATTCCTCTCCTGTGCCATCCAAACTCCTCCTCTCAGAATAGGACTTGCGACCTATGCCCTGCTGGATGTATTCCAATCTCTGTCTTCCTCTACAGCTTTCGCCTTCTACTGGTGCCTCTGTCTTAACAGATGTTCTATCATCCTAACCCCTTCTCCTTATCAGTGTTTCCCCTATTCTCCTTTCCTCTCCGATTCTGCGCAGAACCTCCTCATTCCTTACCTGACCAGTCCACCTAATTTTCAACATTCGTCTGTAGCATCACAGTTCAAATGATTCGATTCACTTCTGTTCCAGTTTTCCATGTTACGCTACCATATAATGCTGTGCTCCAAACAAACATTCCCAGAAATTTCTTCCTCAAATTAAGGTCTATATTTGATACTAGTAGACTTTTCTTGGCAAGGAATGCCCTTTCTGCTTTTGATGTCTTCCCTACTCCGTCCGTCATTGGGTATTTTGATGCCTAGATAGAAGAGATCCTTAACTTCATAAACTTCGTGACCACCAATCCTGATGTTAAGCTTCTGCCTCTTCTCATTTCTGCAACTTCTCATTACTTTCATCTTTCTTCGATTTACTCTCAATCCATATTCTGTACTCATTAGACTGTCCATTCCATTCACTTTCACTTAGGACAGCAAAGTCGTTAGCGAATCGCATCTTTGATATCCTTTCCATTATCAACCGCAGCGTCAGAATTGCCTCTCTGTCAGAATTGTCTCTCTATTGCCTTTGCCTTTCCTAAAGCCAAACTGATCGTCAGCTAACACATCCTCAATTTTCCATTCTTCTGTATATTATTCTTGTCAGCAACTTGGATTCATGAGCTGTTAAGCTGCTTGTGGGATAATTCTCGCACTTGTCAGCTCTTGCAGTCTTCGAAATTGTGTGGATGATATTTTTCCTAATATCAGATGGTACTTCACCAGGCATATACATTCTACACACCAACGTGAACAGATGTTTTGTTGCCATTTCCCACAATTATTTTAGAAATTCTGATGGAATGATATCTATACCTTCTGCATTGTTTGATCTTAAAGCTCTCTTAAATTCTGGTTCTAATACTGGATCCCCCTTATCTTCTAAATAGATTCCTGATCCTTCCTCCATCGCATCAGACAAATCTTCCTCCTCATATAGGTCTTCAATCTACTCTTTCCATCTGACAGCTCTTTCTTCTGTATTTAACAGTGGAATTTCCTTTGTATTGTTAATGTTATCCCCTTGCTTTAATTTTACAGAAGGTTGTTTTGACTTTCCTGTATGCTGAGTCAATTCTTCCGGCAACCATTACTTTTCTGATTTCTTCACATTTTCATGCTTCCATTTTGTCTTACCTTCCTGCACTTCCTATTTATTTAACTTCTCAGCAACTTGTATTTCTGTATTCCTGAATTTCGCTGAACATTTTTGTACGACCTTCTTTCATCGATCAACTGAAGTATATCTTCTGCTACCCATGGTTTCTTCGCAGTTTCCTTCTTTGTACCGATCTCTTTCTTTTCAACTTCTATGATTGCACTTTTCAGAGATGCCTATTCCTCTTCAGCTGTAGTGTTTGGTTTGTTATTCTTTTTTGCTGTATCTATAGCCTTAGAGAACTTCAAGCGTACATCATCATCCCTTAGTACTTCTGTATCCTACTTCTTTGCGTATTGATTCTTCTGACTTATCTCTTGAACTTCTGCCTGCTATTCATCATCACTACACTGTGATCAGAGTATATATCTGCTCCTGGGTACACTTTACAATCCAGTACCTGTTTTCAGACTGTCTATCTGAACATGATGTAATCTAACTGAAATGTTTCCATATCACCCCGTCTTTTCTAAGTATACCTCCTCCTCTTGTGATTCTTCAACTTCGCTTTTACCAGTTGAACTTTATTACAAAACTCAATTAGTCAGTCTCCACTCTCATTCCTTGTCGCAAGCCCATATTATTCTACAACTACAACCTTTTCTTCTAACCTTACGACTGCATTCCAGTCCCCCATGACTATTATATTTTCATCTCCCTTTACGTTTTGTATTACCGGTTTAATATCCTCGTATACTATCTCTGTCTCTTAATCCTCAACTTGCGACGTCGCCATGTATACCTGAACTATCATTGTAGGTTCTGGTTTGTTGTCGATTCTGATAAGAACAACCCTATCACTGAACTGTTCACAGTAGCACACTCTCTGCTCTACCTTCCTATTCATAACGAATCTTTCTCCTGTTATACAATTTCCTGCTGCTGTTGATATTACCCTATACCCCTCCTACCAGACATCCTTGTCTGCTTTCCATTTCACTTTACTGACCCATACTACGTCTACATTGATCATCGGCATTTCCCTTTTCAGATTTTCTAGCTTCCCTACCACGCCCAAGCTTCTCACCTTTCAAGCCCCGACTCGTAGAACGTTATCCTTTCGTTGATTATTCATGGTCCCCTCCCCTTGGCAGTCCCCTCCCGGATATCCGAAAGGGGGAACTATCCCGGAATCTTTTGCCAATGGAGAGCTGTGGCGGGTTTCGAATCCGGAATCGAGAACGCTCTGATTACTAATCGAAGACGCTACCTGTAGACCACGGCTACCTCGTGCAGTTTGCGAAAGCTGCAAGAAAGAGTTGTATTGTTGTTAAGCTTACTTATCCGTTCTTTTTCAACAAAATTATAGTCTGTTTTATGTGGTGACCACATTTTGTAGTAATTTTTGAAACAAATTCAATGGTTAGAAATTTGGTATTTTGTCGAGAGCATGGGACACCACAGAATCCATTAGTACAAAATCAACCTTTAGGTGCCTTCAGCACGTTGGTTATATTTGAATTTTGTCATCAATTATCTTGCCTTTAGTCATTAACGTAAATTAGTTTGACACATATTTGACGAATTTTCTTCGTAGCATGGGCCTTACCCAGTATGTCGATACAACCATGTGGTCGCCACTGTGCAACAAAAGATAGCAGAGGTTATAGTACGACTTCAGATACGGCCTTTTGCGTATGAATGGTGTGAGATAAGTAAACTAGGGTTGAAATTCTTTGCTGATTTTTTATTTCTGGTCTGCTGGTCATTGCCTCCACACTTCCACGTGAGTGGGTCTCCAAGGAGACTAGACCACCTGCATGATAAATTAGGTTCAGATAGAAAATGCGTGTGAAGTTTAATCATCATCATCATCATCATTTAAGACTGATTATGCCTTTCAGCGTTCAGTTTGGAGCATAGTCCCCCTTATAAAATTCCTCCATGATCCCCTATTCAATGCTAACATTGGTGCCTCTTCTGATGTTAAGCCTATTACTTCAAAATCATTCTTAACCGAACCCAGGTACCTTCTCCTTGGTCTACCCCGACTCCTCCTACCCTCTACTGCTGTACCCATGAGTCTCTTGGGTAACCTTGCTTCTCCCATGCGTGTAACATGACCCCACCATCTAAGCCTGTTCGCTCTGACTGCTACATCTATAGAGTTCATTCCCAGTTTTTCTTTGATTTCCTCATTGTGTACACCCTCCTGCCATTGTTCCCATCTACTGGTACCTGCAATCATCCTAGCTACTTTCATATCCGTAACCTCAACCTTATTGATAAGGTAACCTGAATCCACCCAGCTTTCGCTCCCATACAACAAAGTTGGTCGAAAGATTGAACGGTGCACAGATAATTTAGTCTTGGTACTGACTTCCTTCTTGCAGAAGAGAGTAGATCGTAGCTGAGCGCTCACTGCATTAGCTTTGCTACACCTCGCTTCCAGTTTTTTCACTATGTTGCCATCCTGTGAGAGTATGCATCCTAAGTACTTGAAACCGTCCACCTGTTCTAACTTTGTTCCTCCTATTTGGCACTCAATCCGTTTATATCTCTTTCCCACTGACATTACTTATGTTTTGGAGATGCTAATCTTCATACCATAGTCCTTACATTTCTGATCTAGCTCTGAAATATTAATTTTCAAGCTTTCAATAGAATCTGCCATCACAACTAAGTCATCCGCATATGCGAGACTGCTTATTTTATGTTCACCTATATTAATCTCACCCAGCCAGTCTATTGCTTTCAACATATGATCCATAAATAATATGAACAACAGTGGAGACAGGTTGCAGCCTTGTCTTACCCTTGAAACTACTCTGAACCATGGACTCAATTTACCGTCAACTCTAACTGCTGTCTGACTATCTATGCAAAGACCTTTAATTGCTTGCAAAAGTTTGCCTCCTATTCCATAATCACGTAGAACTGACAATAACTTCCTCCTAGGAACCCGGTCATATGCCTTTTCTAGATCTATAAAACACAGATGCAATTCCCTGTTCCACTAGTAACACTTTTCCATTACTTGTCGTAAGCTAAAGATATGGTCCTGACAACCTCTAAGAGGCCTAAACCCACACTGATTTTCATCCAATTTGTCCTCAACTAATACTCGCACTTTCCTTTCAACAATACATGAGAAGATTTTACCTACAACGCTGATCAAAGAGATACCTCTGTAGTTGGTGACAATCTTTACTGTTTCCATGTATAAAGATTGGTGTGATTACTGCTTTCGTCCAGTCTGATGGAACCTGTCCCAACTCCCACGCCATTTCAATTATCCTGTGTAGCCATTTAAGACCTGACATTCCAATGTATTTGATGAGTTCCGACTTAATTTCATCCACCCCAGCCGCTTTATTGCACTGCAATCTATTGACCATTTTCTCCACTTCCTCAAATGTGATCCTATTTCCATCATCATTCCTGTCCCATTGTACATCGAAATGTGAAACATTACTGATCGTATTGTCACCTACATTGAGCAACTCTTCAAAATATTCCCTCCATCTGCCCAAGGCATCAACAGGATTCACCAGCAGTTTTCCTGATCTGTCCAAAATACTTGTCATTTCCTTCTTACCCCCCTTTCGAAGACTGCTAATTACACTGCAGAATGGTTTTCCAGCAGCTTGACCCAAGGTCTCCAACCTGTTTCCAAAGTCTTCCCAAGATTTCTTCTTGGATGCTGTAATTATCTGTTTGGCTTTGTTTCTTTCTTCAACATAACTTTCTCTGTCTACCTGAGTTCTATTATGTAGCCATTTTTGATATGCCTACTTTTTCCTTTTACAGGCTGCCTTTACTGTGTCATTCCACCAAGCTGTTTGCTTCATCCCACCTTTACACACTACTGTTCCAAGACATTCTTTGGCCACTTCTAGTACTGTGTCCCTGTACCTTGTCCATTCCTTTTCCAGTGACTGCAATTGACTACATTCAACTAAATGGTACCCTTCTGAGATCACTGTGTCTGATTGTGTCTGATTTCCCTATCCTGAAGTTTCTCCACTCTTATCCTCCTACATATGGACCTGACCTCCTGCACTTTCGGCCTCACAATACCAATTTCACTGCAGATTAAATAGTGATCAGTGTCATCAAAGAATCCCCTGAATACACGTGTGTCCCACACAGCCTTCCTGAATTCCTGATCTGTTATTATATAGTCAATGACAGATCTGGCTCCCCTGCCAAGTATACCGGTGAATGTTCTTTTGTTCGAAAAAGGAGTTTGTGATTACAAAGCCCATACTGGCACAGAAATCCAAGAGTTGTTTCCCGTTCCTGTTGGCCTCCATATCCTCTCCAAATTTACCCATAACCTTTTCATACCCTAGTGTTCGATTTCCAATCCTGGCATTAAAATCAGCCATGAGCAGAACACTGTCCTTTACTCTAACAACATCACTGAGTGCGTCATAAAAACTATCCATCTTATCTTGATCTGTCCCTTCACAATGCGAATATACTGGCAAAATCCTAATTTTCTTGCTAGCCACTGTCAAATTTATCCGCATCAGTCGTTCGTTTACATACCTTATTGCAACTATGCTGGGTTCCATTCCTTTCCTGATGAAAAGCCCTACACCCCATTGTGCTATTCCTGCTCTGACTCCTGACAGGTAGACCTTGTATTCTCCAACTTCCTCTTCTTTCTCACCCCTTACCCGAATGTCACTAACAGCTAAAACGTCCAATCCCATCTTACTTGCAGCCTCTGCCAGCTCTACCTTCTTCCCAGAGTAGCCCCCATTGATATTAATAGCTCCCCATCTCGTTACCATTCGTTTGCCGAGTCGTATCTTAGGAGTCCCTGGTTTGTCAATTAGAGGTGGGACTCTGTCACCTCCAAAGGTCCGAGGCATTTTGCTCTGATTGTTGCCAGCATCATAATTATAGTACCAGGAAAGCAGGTTGCTAGCCTTACTTGCCCCGAGTCCCATTGAGTTTTACCCCTAACGGTTGAGGGACTAACCGGTGGATTTTGGTAGTCTTTGCCGTCTGAGCACGAAGGTGGCCATGACACGGAATAAGTCCGAGATGCCCAGCCTTATTCCAACGTAACTGGTATCCCGACTGTCAGGACCACTTACTTAGCCACTCATACGTTGCCCATGGTTCATGAACTAGGACATGATACCAGGAACCCACACCCTTTAATTTCATAATAAAAACGAGAATCTTCCATAGCTGAGTAAACATAAGAGCCATTGATTTCCGACTACCCAAGTGGAATAAGATGAACTAATCAATGGGCTAAGGACGTTCTTGAAGTAATTCCGTATAGGATTTGCGTGTGTCTCGTGTGTAGTTTTTATGATGTTTCAGAAACGATCTACTAAGGTGAGTTCCAGTGTACCACTTTGACTTCCAACGTGGAGTTGGCTGCACCGATATTGCAAACTCATATTAAGACACATATGTCTGTGTGAAGAATTCAGTAGTATGTAATAAATTTTATATGTGCCTAATATAAGATAATAAATAATAAATGTATGATGATATAAAAGAAATTATTCAGGTAGTGAAGGGAGACGAAAATTTAATAGTCATGAGTGAGTGACTGGAATTCGAGAGTAGGAAAAGGGAGAGAAGGAAGCATAGTGAGTGAATATGGATTGGGGGAGAGAGATGAAAGAGGAAGCCGTCTGGTAGAATTTTGCACAGAGCATAACGTAATCATAGCTAACACTTGGTTCAAGAATCATAAAAGAAGGTTGTATACATGGAAGAATCCTGGAGATAGTAGAAGGTATCAGATAGATTATATAATGGTAAGACAGAGATTTAGGAACCAGGTTTTAAATTGTAACACATTTCCACGGGCAGATGTGGACTCTGACCACAATCTATCGGTTATGAACTGTAAATTAAAACTGAAGAAACTGCAAAAAGGTAGGAATTTAAGGAGATGGGACCTGGATAAACTGAAAGAACCAGAGGTTGTACAGTGTCTCAGGGAGAGCATAAGGGAACAATTGACAGGAATGGGGGAAAGAAATACAGTAGAAGAAGAACGGGTAGCTCTGAGGGATGAAGTAGTGAAGGCAGCAGAGGATCAAGTAGGCAAAAAGACGAGGGCTAGTAGAAATCCTTGGGTGACAGAAGAAATATTGAATTTAATTGATGAAAGGAGAAAATACAAAAACGCAGTAAATGAAGCAGGCAAAAGGGAATACAAACGTCTCAAAAATGAGATCGACAGGAAGTGCAAAATGGCTAAGCAGGAATGGCTAGAGGACAAATGTAAGGATGTAGAGGCTTATCTCACTAGAGGTAAGATAGATACTGCCTATAGGAAAATTAAAGATACCTTTGCAGAAAAGAGAGCCACTTGTATGAATATCAAGAGCTCAGATGGAAACCCAGTTCCAAGCAAAGAAAAAGCAGAAAGGTGGAAGGAGTATATAGAGGGTCTATACAAGGGCGATGTACTTGAGGACAATATTATGGAAATGGAAGAGGATGTAGATGAAGATGAAATGGGAGATACGATACTGTGTGAAGAGTTTGACAGAGCACTGAAAGACTTCAGTCGAAACAAGACCCCGAGAGTAGACAACATTCCATTGGAACTACTGACGGCCTTGGGAGAGCCAGTCCTGACAAAACTCTACCATCTGGTGAGCAAGATGTATGAGACTGGCGAAATAACCTCAGACTTCAAGAAGAATATAATAATTCCAATCCCAAAGAAAGCAGGTGTTGACAGATGTGAAAATTACCGAACTATCAGTTTAATAAGTCACAGCTGCAAAATACTAACGCGAATTCTTTACAGACGAATGGAAAAACTGGTAGAAGCCGACCTCGGCGAAGATCAGTTTGGATTCCGCAGAAATGTTGGAACACGTGAGGCAATACTGACCCTACGACTTATCTTAGAAAATAGATTAAGGAAAGGCAAACCTACATTTCTAGCATTTATAGACTTAGAGAAAGCTTTTGACAATGTTGACTGGAATACTCTCTTTCAAATTCTAAAAGTGGCAGGGGTAAAATACAGGGAGCGAAAGGCTATTTACAATTTGTACAGAAGCCAGATGGCAGTTATAAGAGTCGAGGGGCATGAAAGGGAAGTAGCGGTTGGGAAGGGAGTGAGACAGGGTTGTAGCCTGTCCCCGATATTATTCAATCTGTATATTGAGCAAGCAGTAAGGGAAACAAAAGAAAAATTCGGAGTAGGTATTAAAGTCCATGGAGAAGAAATAAAAACGTTGAGGTTCGTCGATGACATTGTAATTCTGTCAGAGACAGCAAAGGACTTGGAAGAGCAGTTGAACGGGATGGACAGTGTCTTGAAAGGAGGATATAAGATGAACATCAACAAAAGCAAAACGAGGATAATGGAATGTAGTCGAATTCAGTCGGGTGATGCTGAGGGAATTAGATTAGGAAATGAGACACTTAAAGTAGTAAAGGAGTTTTGCTATTTGGGGAGCAAAATAACTGATGATGGTCGAAGTAGAGAGGATATAAAATGTAGACTGGCAATGGGAAGGAAAGCGTTTGTGAAGAAGAGAAATTTGTTAACATCGAGTATAGATTTAAGTGTCAGGAAGCCGTTTTTTGAAAGTATTTGTATGAAGTGTAGCCATGTATGGAAGTGAAACATGGACGATAAACAGTTTGGACAAGAAGAGAATAGAAGCTTTCGAAATGTGGTGCTACAGAAGAATGCTGGAGATTAGATGGGTAGATCACATAACTAAAGAGGAGGTATTGAATAGAATTGGGGAGGAATTTGTGGCACAACTTGACAAGAAGAAGGGACCGGTTGGTAGGACATGCTCTGAGGCATCAAGGGATCGCTAATTTAGAATTGGAGGGCAGCGTGGAGGGTAAAAATCGAAGAGGGAGACCAAGAGATGAATACACTAAGCAGATTCAGAAGGATGTAGGTTGCAGTAAGTACTGGGAGATGAAGAAGGTTGCTCAGGATAGAGTAGCATAAAGAGCTGCATCAAACGAGTCTCAGGACTGAAGACAACAAAAACAATATAAGAATAGAATGAGATTTTCACTCTGCAGCGGAGTGTGCGCTGATATGAAACTTCCTGGCAGATTAAAACTGTGTGCCCGACCGAGACTCGAACTCGAGTCTCGGTCGGGCACACAGTTTTAATCTGCCAGGAAGTTTAATATAAGAATATTTTTGTCTCTTTAGCACAATGTCCCACATTATGGCAATTCATCGCGTATTCCCGTCATAATGAAATAATACTAGTAACTAAATTCAGTTGCTACTTAATTTAATGTATTTCCAGTAGCATGAGAATGAATGACGAGCATGATTATCACGTGAGAGCAGTAGGGGGAACAGCAGAAACGTAGTATTCCTCCCCTGTCCCCGTGCATGTTTTAAATTATGAGACCGCTACGTTGTAGATAGGAGCCATCAGCGAGAAGAAAATAAGTAATGTGCTGATGTTCTGTTCTTAAATCAGTCGTGGCTTACATGACACAATAAATTACATATTCAATTGAGAATCTGTGGTTTCGTTGTCTAATAATTTCAGCCCCAAAATCACTCATAACGGGAATACTGATTAGTTTTCCCAATCGTTCAGTTATAATCAATCAGTAAATAATTTTGTGAAGTCAATTAAAAATAGATCGTGTCTGACTGTAAGCAAATATCTTCTAACTTCCTTGGTTGCTTGAGGCCTTTCACGCGTTATCTGTTGTATCTAGATTGACAGTTTGTATTTCACTTAACAATCGAATAATAATTTTGGCCCGACCAGTTTTTGTGAAATCCCAGGCATTAAATCAAGGAAGGTACCGGTAACAAAAGTAACTGTCCTCAATGGAAAGCAAGTGTATTCAGTCTGGCAATTATCTCCCTTTGAGTTCGACACAAAGAAATACAGTCGGACGTAACTAAATGGAAAGAAGCAAATCAGAAACGAACGGTAATCGTTCAGAGTTTCTATTTAAATGTTCAGTTCTGTTTCATGCATTGTAAAGGTCACATTGTAGACTGATGTTTTAAAGAACGCTCGGAGCAGCCATCTAACAATGAGGCTAGTAACTGTGCGTTATTTTTTAGCGATAGGCTCTTAGGTAATGTGTATTTTGAAGTTGTCATCCTATTGCAAGATAAATTTCTTTATTTCCGTCTATGATTACAAACTTGTAGGTCCTCAGACTCCCGGTTTCAGGTAGGAATGACCATTTTCAGATCTGCAGCAAAAGACGTGGGAAACACAAATACAAATAGTGGATCGTCTACAGCTTAAAACAATAAAATAGGACATAATGGAAAGTATTACTGACATACATGTGAGAAGTATGTGCTTTAAATATGACGAGGCTTACCTGCTTGTGATCATAGACGTAAATAAAGAAATTTGTTCTACATTTTCTGGATCATTGTTCGATTCGCGATCATGTCGGAGCTTGTGATCCTGTTCTAAGTTAGTCAGTGTAATTATTACTTCACTTTTCAAGTTCTGTGCATTGTGGGGAATCTTATTTTGCTATTTAGTTCCAAGCTATTATCACTGTATTTTGAACTGTCTTATTGCGCTGAGTGCCTTGTAATAAACGAACTCGGCTCCTATAGTAAATACCATTTTTAAAAGGCTGTGTGCCTGTGATTAATGTTATTTCGCATTTGTGTACTCAGGCTTTAAATTTTAAGAGATATTCACTAATTGAAATTATATAATTACTGTTGCGTTCTTTTTCAATCTGTACACTGCACTGAGCTTTGACAAAACGCCATTTACAATGTTTAATAATTTATTTTGTAGTTGAAAGGTCACATTAGCTTGAGCGTATTGTAATTGGATTACGTCAAAATTCGTAAGCACAGTTACGTTGCTCAAATCAGGGTTTAACTTGCGTATTAAGTGGATCTCGTATTTTACAGTTGTCATCTAAAGTCTTTAAAGCTCACTTGAATTTTGACAGCTTCTCTTTTCCTGACCTGTACACTGTGTTTATCATCTGTGGTTACAGCTTAGTTTCATGTGGGTCACCATCAGACTGTTGAAGTGCTATTTTTTTTAGCATGATGGCATAGGAAATTGTAATATTAAGTACAGAGCACGTGTTATTCATTCTGGGAACAGGGCAGTACCGAAGAGAAGATCAGAAGTCCAATTCCCTTTAGTACTGCTCTGTTTAGCTTGTTATTAGTACGTTTGCTTCTAAAAGTCCTGTATTGTATTGTGGAATTCATGACATGCTCTGCACATGAGACGTCGCCATTATTTAAGTAATGATAGATGTGATGTTGTGGCTTAAACTGTTTAATCCGTGAAGACGGTCTGTGACAGAAACCGGTCGATATTTGGGTTTAAAATAAAAGCATGCATTTTATACTCTTTGAAAACATATCTCCAGACCGGTCGTTCTCAACTCGACGCGCATATTCATATTTAATTTGAGTGTCTTGACGTGTTTTCAGAACTCGGATCGCGTGCATTAAGTTCAACGACAGTCGTTGACCGCGGAATCATTGGCAATGTTTGGCGAAAATCACCAGCCAGCAGAATCATCGCACCGTCAAACCGGTTCTGACTGTTTCGCATATCTTGCATTGTTCGGTCTACTGCTCCCAAAGATTTTTAATGCTGCATCGTACATTCATCCCAACGATCAGTTTGCATTGTTCCAAAACCTTGACGATTGCATAGTTCTTCGATAGATTTCACATCGGACTTTCGTTGATTCGCACGTTCAACAGCAACTTGAGTGCTGAATGAGTTGTTCGACCGTCTTCCAACAACGTAGCTGCAATTCCTTTTGAAGCAAGTGCAAGTGTAATTTAATTTTGCTAGCGAATAGTTGCAAAAATCAGTGCGATCAAAAAAGATTCACCAGATCCAACGTGAACATTCAAGAAGAAAACACCTCAAATTCCATGATTCACAACTTTAATGAGGGCGTCGTGTGCGTATTTTCGTTTCCGATTCAACAGCAGAACGTTCGTTCAATCTGATTCTCTCAATGCCTCGCAATCATACTGTTTCAACTTTTGATTAAATGTGTCGTGCATCGGACGGTCGGGTGCTGTCAGGCCTAACCGAGGGAATACCTTGTTCGACACAGTCATGCACAGGTCCTCAAGTAATATCGATACCTCATTGTGAATTTCCTCTCTCAGCTGCAAATCTGGATCTGATGTTCTAATGTGAATATCATACAAAATATCATCATACATGTCATCATTGTATTTGGTCTGCAAATCAATCGGTTTGCGTGGGAAGCATGTTGAGATAATTACGAGTATCTAAATCGGTATTCGTATATGGCGAGCATTTGACGAAATCAGTGTCTCCGATGGTGTAATCCCAATGAGTGTCATTCTTTAGCAATCGTAAATACTGACAGGCCTCTTTACACATGCCACACAATTCAGCATTAACAACATTAACATTTGGGTCAAGAACGTTCACCCCCAGGAAATGCAAATAGAAACATTTGCTTTGTACATAAAAAAGCTCCTTTTCTTGCCGCACTGTATTTTATGTCTCCAAGACACGTTTAGCCTTTTGCTTCGAGGTATCATCTGTGGAATCTAGAATGATAAAATTATGTTTTGAGATGTTTTATTTGTAGGTTGTAAAACAGTTCACATCTCATTTTATGTAAATAAGTGATTCCTAACGTGTTTGGTTGGAATATGCACTTCCTCTCACCTGGTCACATGCTGGATGTCATACTACAGCTCTATGTACGAAACATAAGCGTGTTTTTAGGTTTCGAACTTTTTTCTTCTCACTTTTCATCTTATTTTCCCTTATTGTTGTGATGCACTATCAGTCTTCTGTCACTAATTATAGACATTTGAGGGAAAACTGTGATTTCAAGACGTGACTACTGCGAGTTCACAATGTGTCCGTCCGATCTTGTTTGGTTTGCTTATGTACATGTAGCCAACCTAACGAAGTATATGCTGAAAACTAACGTCTATTGATTTCCGTTATGTTTATATCTAAGTGTGCGCACGTGTGTCTGTGTGTGTGTGTGGGGGGGGGGGGGGGTTGGAAGAGAGAGAGAGAGAAAGAGAGAGAGAGAGAGAGAGAGAGAGAGAGAGAGAGAGAGAGAGTACACATGCATGGATTTTTTGTGTGGGAGGGGGGGGGGGGGTGTTGGTGTTTATTCAGTGCGAGTTGTAGAACGTTGGATACGAATGTAATAGCTATCAGAGAATGGTTCAAAGTTTGGATATTCGGCTGATTTGAGTTTTTGTTTAAGTGCTTTGTGAAGAAGTTCATGGATAAGTGAGTGGAAAAGGGTTGGGTGGTGGTATTATTATTGTTGTTATTATTTTACAGCGAATAGTTCATCTGAGGACTACGTTCCAATTCTTTGTTCTTTTATTTTCTTCCGATACGCTCTAATCTGTTCACTATGTTTCTTCTTTCTGACTTCCTGCCATTTTGAACCAGTTTTTTTAGCTGCCCTGCTTGGAATCCTTCCATTTTCAATATGCTTTCCGGGAAGACATCTCTGTTGTTTATATTTTCGTTTTTTATATTGTTTCTTTCTAAATCTTTTTTACTTCGTTGACCCAGCATGTGGACGTCTTACCCCGCAAATATTTGAAAATCTTATTAGTAAACCTACTGTCTTTCATTTGAAGTAAATGTCCAAAGAACATGAGTCTTCTTTTTCTCATTACGTTTAAAATATTTGCTATATTACGGAATATTTCAGCATTACTTCGTAATTTACAACCTTCTACTGCGTTTTGTTGTCCTAATATCTTCCTCATAATTCACCTTTCACGAACTTTTAATTTATCTAAAATATACACTCCTGGAAATGGAAAAAAGAACACATTGACACCGGTGTGTCAGACCCACCATACTTGCTCCGGACACTGCGAGAGGGCTGTACAAGCAATGATCACACGCACGGCACAGCGGACACACCAGGAACCGCGGTGTTGGCCGTCGAATGGCGCTAGCTGCGCAGCATTTGTGCACCGCCGCCGTCAGTGTCAGCCAGTTTGCCGTGGCATACGGAGCTCCATCGCAGTCTTTAACACTGGTAGCATGCCGCGACAGCGTGGACGTGAACTGTATGTGCAGTTGACGGACTTTGAGCGAGGGCGTATAGTGGGCATGCGGGAGGCCGGGTGGACGTACCGCCGAATTGCTCAACACGTGGGGCGTGAGGTCTCCACAGTACATCGATGTTGTCGCCAGTGGTCGGCGGAAGGTGCACGTGCCCGTCGACCTGGGACCGGACCGCAGCGACGCACGGATGCACGCCAAGACCGTAGGATCCTACGCAGTGCCGTAGGGGACCGCACCGCCACTTCCCAGCAAATTAGGGACACTGTTGCTCCTGGGGTATCGGTGAGGACCATTCGCAACCGTCTCCATGAAGCTGGGCTACGGTCCCGCACACCGTTAGGCCGTCTTCCGCTCACGCCCCAACATCGTGCAACCCGCCTCCAGTGGTGTCGCGACAGGCGTGAATGGAGGGACGAATGGAGACGTGTCGTCTTCAGCGATGAGAGTCGCTTCTGCCTTGGTGCCAATGATGGTCGTATGCGTGTTTGGCGCCGTGCAGGTGAGCGCCACAATCAGGACTGCATACGACCGAGGCACACAGGGCCAACACCCGGCATCATGGTGTGGGGAGCGATCTCCTACACTGGCCGTACACCACTGGTGATCGTCGAGGGGACACTGAATAGTGCACGGTACATCCAAACCGTCATCGAACCCATCGTTCTACCATTCCTAGACCGGCAAGGGAACTTGCTGTTCCAACAGGACAATGCACGTCCGCATGTATCCCGTGCCACCCAACGTGCTCTAGAAGGTGTAAGTCAACTACCCTGGCCAGCAAGATCTCCGGATCTGTCCCCCATTGAGCATGTTTGGGACTGGATGAAGCGTCGTCTCACGCGGTCTGCACGTCCAGCACGAACGCTGGTCCAACTGAGGCGCCAGGTGGAAATGGCATGGCAAGCCGTTCCACAGGACTACATCCAGCATCTCTACGATCGTCTCCATGGGAGAATAGCAGCCTGCATTGCTGCGAAAGGTGGATATACACTGTACTAGTGCCGACATTGTGCATGCTCTGTTGCCTGTGTCTATGTGCCTGTGGTTCTGTCAGTGTGATCATGTGATGTATCTGACCCCAGGAATGTGTCAATAAAGTTTCCCCTTCCTGGGACAATGAATTCACGGTGTTCTTATTTCAATTTCCAGGAGTGTAGTTTATGCCAAACATTCGCTTGCATATAGACATTCAGGCTTGACTACTGTGTTGTAATGGCTTATTTTTGCATATTTGGATAGGCACTTTTTGTTGTTTAGTAGTAAAGGAGTTTTGCTATTTGGGGAGCAAAATAACTGATGATGGTCGAAGTAGAGAGGATATAAAATGTAGACTGGCAATGGCAAGGAAAGCGTTTCTGAAGAAGAGAAATTTGTTAACATCCAGTATTGATTTAAGTGTCAGGAAGTCATTTCTGAAAGTATTCGTATGGAGTGTAGCCATGTATGGAAGTGAAACATGGACGATAAATAGTTTGAACAAGAAGAGAATAGAAGCTTTCGAAATGTGGTGCTACAGAAGAATGCTGAAGATTAGATGGGTAGAT
Source organism: Schistocerca serialis cubense (assembly GCF_023864345.2). Taxonomy (NCBI): domain Eukaryota; kingdom Metazoa; phylum Arthropoda; class Insecta; order Orthoptera; family Acrididae; genus Schistocerca; species Schistocerca serialis. The sequence continues at coordinate 540,861,794 of NC_064638.1, forward strand.
CACATAACTAATGAGGAAGTATTGAATAGGATTGGAGAGAAGAGAAGTTTGTGGCACAACTTGACCAGAAGAAGGGATCGGTTGGTAGGACATGTTCTGAGGCATCAAGGGATCACTAATTTAGTATTGGAGGGCAGCGTGGAGGGTAAAAATCGTAGAGGGAGACCAAGAGATGAATACACTAAGCAGATTCAGAAGGATGTAGGTTGCAGTAGGTACTGGGAGATGAAAAAGCTTGCACAGGATAGAGTAGCATGGAGAGCTACATCAAACCAGTCTCAGGACTGAAGACCACAACAACAACAACAACTTTTTGTTGTAGAGGTCTTTGGTGATACCATATGCTCTCCCCATTTTATGCAACGTTTGCTCTATTGTAGATTTTTCCAAAGCATTTTCTTGGATATTTTTAGATATTTGAATGTTTTCACCCTCTTTGTTGGCCAATATCTGCCTTCAGGAATTTCGGAGCATCCTTAACGTTTGTTACAAATTTTGTTTATCTCTGCAGAAATTCTTAAGCAAGTTCTGCTGGCTATTTCTTCCAGGACGTTTGTTTATGTTGTAACAGATGGCACATTTTCGGGAAGTGTAGCGAAATCATCTGCAAATGCAAGACAGTTGATTGTAATCTTTTTGGTTCCTCCTCCTAACCTTACCGGTGAGATATTGAGTTCAATAAGTTTTTGGTTTCAAATTCTCACTGTTTTCTCCAAAACACCGTTAAAAAAACTGTGAATTGGCCGCCGTCATGGCGTACACCTGTTTTTATTTTGAAAGGCTGTAAAATTTCTTCCATAAATTTTACTTTAGGTAATGTATCTGTAAGTGTTTCACCGATTAGGTTTACCATTTTAGACTATACGCCAACTTTTCGAATTATTTTATCTATAGTTTCTCTGTCAACAGAATCAAAAGCCTTTTTGAAATCCACAAACGTAACTACAGTGTTATTTGAATTAAGTAGGCTCTGGCGAATTACTGACTTGACATTAAATATTTGTTCTAAGTATGACCTTCCACTCCTGAAACCACCTTGATATTCACTTAAATCACTGTCTAGTGTTGTTTCTATTCTGCTTAATAATATTTTGGGAAATACTTAACACGCTACAGGCAGTAAAGAGATTCCTCTATAGTTGTTTGCATCCTGTTTATTACCTTTTCTGTGGTGTGAATGTATCAAGGCAACTTTCCATTCCCCTGAGATTTTTTCTGCTTTCTAGATTTCTTCAAAGAGTAAATTTAGCTCCTTTGCTACATTTCGCATGGAGCATTTCAAAAGTTCAGCTCTAATAGAGTTTTCTTCACTAGCTTTGTTAGTTTTGAGGGGTTTACTTATGTCTTCAATTTCATCTATAGTTGGCGGTAAATCTTCTCCCAAATTTTCATTAATATCTAAAAATTCCAGTTTATAGCATGGTTACGACAGTTCAGAAGCAGATGAAAATATCTTGCTAATATTATTATTATTGTTATTAGTATAGTCTTCTGTTGTAGACTTTGTTATTTTATCTATTAGTATAAACAATGAGTTCCTTCATGAATGGTGAATGAAAAACGCGCCAAACTACTTCGCTACTGCTAATATAGCAGCCCCTTTGATCTTGAGTGACTTCATCGTTGGAATTCTATGCATAAATTCCCACCACAGAAATGACACTTTCTTTGGTCATATATTTGCAGATGTATGTGATGGATTTCATGGAATGACAAGATTCGACGTTGATGTGTGTTTTAACTCTAGCAATACCAAACCATTTCCCATAATGTGCATTACCGAGGGGAGATTTCATTAAAAACAATAATTTTTTTCATTTTTTAAATTAGAAAGTAACTGACTAGATTACAAAATTTTAAAATTGGGCATAAAGTACCCCTCCCCCGCCTTTGTACTTCGAGGGATAAATGACTTCGAGAGTAATGCCGTATACGGAACAATCCGAAGACTGTCAACTTCATGTCCCGTTGATTTACTTTGGCAATTGTTGATCTTCTTTTCTCCGCCGTCAAACGGACACAACACTGAATAAGCGTCATTCCCGGAAACTGTTTCTGCTACTAATGCCCGTGAATAACGCTTTGAATATTTGCCATCGACCATACATTCGGAACTGTTACTTAATATTGCACATAGGCCATGAATCATGTTCTTGATACAACCAATTTCAATACAATCTTTGTCGGGAATATCCGCTGACATTACATCATCGATTTCATTCGGTCTTGTCTTCTCAATGAATCAAATGAGAATACGTGATTGTGGCTATCCGCTTTTCTGCAGCTCCACTGAATACATCTATCAACGCGTCTCGTCGAACATGCGGTGCTTCACAATTAAATCCATCAGTGATTTCGATTTTTGTTTGAAGACTCTCGCAGTGATGTCATGGCGATCGATGGATGACTGGCCACGGAATAACTCTTGTCGAACTTCCATCTACTGTGGATTGCACGTGAACGTGATGAACAGATCTGGTGTGCGTTATTGACGAACGTACGACATGGCATCTTTAGCGTATTCATGCGTATGAATGTCGCGGTCTGCCGAGGTACGTTGCTGGGAGAATCGTCATCGGCCGACATTCTATGCATTTTCGTCAGCACTGACAGCATCTCGAAGGTGAATGTAGTCTTTAGAACGGAGTTTTGTCTGGTTCAATCTGACGAATGTCAATTGCTCACTTTAAACTTAGACATACATATTGGAAACACATTGGTGAAACAGACGACCATCTTTCAAGATAAGATTGTCTTCATTTTCACGAACCAGCTATGAATATGATTAATACTTCACTGAATAGACGGTTTTGCTCATTTCAGCGCCTGTAACTGAATTTTTGTGTCAATGAAATGAATTCATCTTATTACAAAAATATATATTTAACAGTCCGCTGTAAGAGGATTGCTCATCTTGATCGATAAATGATAACCGTCTTCATCTTGGAAAATATGTTGGAATATTGCAACGTGTCATATGATCGCTGTGTTTCGTACATACCGTGGCCGGATGACAAAGGTGTCCTCAACGTAATAATGCGGACTGGAGTGCTGTTTTTTCGAACGTTTGCATAAAACTGTCTGCTGCAACAGGCGATAGAGGGGAACCCATAGCTACAAAGTCCATCTGGTCATAGAAATCCTCTTCCCACCTGAAATAGGTGGTCGTCAAACAGTGGCACACTAGCTCGCAGATATCAGGTGCCATGCGTTCCTTTAAGATGTTCATGGCGCCCATCATGTGTACATTCATGAATAAGCACTTCACGTCGAAACTGACCATCAGATCCGTACCCTAGACACATTTTTCTTTCAGAAGTGCTACAAAGTGGATGGTGCGCTTGACGTATGAATTTGTGTGGCTCACTAGATGTCTAAGTTTCGCGGCCAATTCTTTTGCTAGTTTGTACGAGAGTAATCCCAAAATTAAGGTCTCCTATCTTTTGCTATTTTGTACGAGACTAATCCCAAAATTAAGGTTTCCTATTTTTTGTAAGTACAGAACTCTGTTTGTGTGGCATTTGGTCACACTGTTATGAAGAGTGCTTCACGCGCTGTGTGTAAACATGGGCACGCCGCGCTGAGGCGCCCAGTCTTGGCTTGGCAGCCGTTGAGAATGGAGCTCCCGTTGGATGTTAGCGCCAAGTGCGAATTGCGCGCAGTTATTCGGTTTTTGAACGCAAAGGGCACTGCGCCGATTGAAGTCCATCGCCAATTGACGGAAGTGTATGGTTAGTCATACATGGATGTCAAAAATGTTCGTAAGTGGTGTAGAGAGTTTGCAGCTGGTCGGACCGAAATTCACGACGAACAAAGGAGCGGGAGACCATCAATTTCTGAGGAGACAGTGTTGAAGGTTGAGAAAAGCGTGTGTAAGGATCGGCGGATCACCCTGGATGATCTCTGCACATTGGTTCCTGAGGTTTGCCGAAGCACCGCTCACAGAATCTTAACGGAAACATTGAACTACCGGAAGATGTGCGCAAGATGGGTGCCACGCATGCTGACTGAGGACCACATGCGGCAACGAGTTGATGCTTCCCGCGCATTTATTCACCGCCTTGCAGCCGAACAGGACAACTTTCTGGACTCAGTTGTCACGGTGACGAAACATGGGTATACCACTTTACACCTGAAACCAAGCAACGATCACGCCAGTGGCGACATCCTTCTTCGCCCGGCTGATCCCGGCGGAGGTTCGAGTCCTCCCACGGGCATGGGTGTGTGTGTTAGTCCTTAGGATAATTTAGGTTAAGTAGTGTGTAAGCTTAGTCCCATAAGATTTCACACACACACACACACCTTCTTCGCCAAAGCCGCGGAAATTCAAAAAAACGTAGTCTGCCGGTAAAGTCATGACAACCGCTTTTTGGGATCGGAAAGGGGTATTGTTGGTCGACTTTATGCCCACTGGGACCACAATTAACGCTGACAGATACTGTGAGACTCTGAAAAAGCTCAAACGGGCAATTCAGAACCGAAGAAGAGGAATTTTGAGCAAGGGCGTACACATTCTCCATGACAACGCTCGCCCACACATCGCTCGGCAAACCGTTGCTCTCCTGCAACAGTTTGAGTGGAACATAATCACCCACACACCCTATAGTCCTTGTAGTCCTGACTTGGCGCCCAGTGACTATCACCTGTTCCCTAGCTTTAAAGAACATTTGGCCGTAAAGCTATTCAGCTCCGACAAAGAGGTGAAAGAAGAGGTTCATAACTTTCTGAACAACATGGTGGCGAGCTGGCATGACATGGGCATACGAAAACTGCCACAGGTTCTACAAAAATGCATCGGCAGAAATGGCGATTATGTCGAAAAATATTTAAATGTTCAAACTGTAGACTGATGTAAACCATTGTAGAAATAAACAGGTCTATGTACTTATAAAGATATAGGAGACCTTACTTTTGGGATTACCTTCGTAGGTCGGTGAATTAATACTACTCACTATGGCGTAAATAAAAGGCTTCTTTGTGGACCTTTGTATGTATGTATTAAATCGGGGACCTAGAAACGACGGAGATGCTTTGCCCCGCAGAAGCCTTTAGTGGTTCACAACCTCACAACAGGCCACGGCAGTCCACCCACCCCACCACCGCCCGACACCGAACTCAAGGTTAATGTGCGGTTCGGCCCCCCCGTGGACGCCCCCAGGAACGTCTCATATCAGACGAGTGTAGCCCCAAATGTTTGCGCCGGCCGAAGTGGCCGTGCGGTTAAAGGCGCTGCAGTCTGGAACCGCAAGACCGCTACGGTCGCAGGTTCGAATCCTGCCTCGGGCATGGATGTGTGTGATGTCCTTAGGTTAGTTAGGTTTAACTAGTTCTAAGTTCTAGGGGACTAATGACCTCAGCAGTTGAGTCCCATAGTGCTCAGAGCCATTTGAACCAAATGTTTGCGTGGTAGAACAATTATGGTGTACGCGTACATGGAAACGGTGTTTGCACAGCAATCGCCGACATAGTGTAACTGAGGTGGAGTAAAGAGAACCAGTCCGCATTCGCTGAGGTAGATGAAAACCGCCTTAAAAGCCATCCACAGGCTGGCCAGCTGATGTTTGTAGGCGAGACGGGGCGTTCAATAAGTACAAGGTTATCTGAACACGCCGACCGGGGTGGCTGAGCGGTTCTAGGCGCTACAGTCTGGAACCGCGCGACCTCTACGGTCGCAGGTTCGAATCCTGCCTCGGGCATGGATGTGTGTGATGTCCTTAGGTTAGTCAGATTTAAGTAGTTCTAAGTCTAGGGGACTGATGACCTCAGATGTTAAGTGCCATAGTGCTTAGAGCCATTTGAACCATTTATTTTTTTTTTATCTGAACACGAGAGATATATTCGTCTCAAACAATACAACAACTCAACGGTGGCAGAACACCAGGAACAGTGCAGGATGAAGATTGGATTTCGAGAGGTCCGTACTGACGAAACAGCCGTTTAGCTTGAGGAGGAGGCTACAGAAATAGCCAAACGATCCGACAACATGAATAGATAAGACGGGTACCGACTTCCAGCATCTTGGCTGCCAGCATCTTGGCGGCCAGCAGTGACAGCTTTGCAGAAGGACAGCTCTCGCAAAGCAACAGGCGCGCGGCAGGCCACAGCGGCGGAGGGTACACAGGCTTCTGACGCGCCTTAGTCGGTAATAGGCAGTTAGTAAACAGCGTTACGCTGTCTTCCGAGCTCAGTTTCCTATTCGCTGATTTCCACTAATGGCAAGCAACAAAGGAAACTGCAATGGAAAACGTCTGTTTCTGCCCATGACTACACGCAATGCAAAGACCAATAAAAGAACACCTAATACGCTTCCTCCTCATCCTCATAGCCAATGACAGCACTCCTTCATAGTGTATAAGTAATCAAACTAGCGCCCATTCAGCGTCACTCAGGTTGGAGCCCTGACAGTGGTTACTTGCGAGTACGTGCGCGTTGTTCTTTACAGTCACGAGGATTGCTCAGCGTTCAGCGTCCTGTAGTCGTAGTGTCTCAGTCGACGTTGATTTGTCGTTCGCCTTTTAAGGCAGAGTTGTTATTTCGTACGCGTCCCGTTTTACCGGGTGTCTACAAAAGCGACAGGCGTTAGCATATGTCGCCTGCCAGAGCCCTGATTACGTCAGTCAAGCCAGGGCAAAGCATGAATAGGACCAAGAACAGGAATCCGCAGATAGGCGACTCTTCCGCCGCCCTTCGCCGGGCAATGTGACACCGGCGGCTCGACGGCCGTCCCGGTATGCTGCCGGCTGTGCCGATACTCACACCAACCAACGGGCTAAGGACCGACCGCATCGTGCCTCCTGTCACAACTCACCGATAACCACTGAGAGTGATACCGATTCACGTGAACCCTGTACAGCCTCGCGTGAGGGACCGTTCTTCCTCTTCGTCCTCTGATGATTCTCATGGCCGCCTGGTGATAGACCTCTCACTTAGTGACGGTCAAGCCATGTCGCCCCCAGGCTTTAATACAACCGCCCGCCACGCGGTCGCCCCGTCGGGTGCTGCTCCGTCTACACCATCTCGTCTGGCCTTCCGCAATCTAAACGATCTTCCACTCAGGCCTGCCGCAGTGGCCGTGATTCGGATTCCGATTCCGATGCCTCCGCACCTGGAGCGGTGGCGCCTGTTGCTGCCGTGGACCAGAGCATGGGTCCTCCTCCCGACCCTACTTCTCAGAATCCGCCGCCGCCACCACCAAAGAAGAAAAAGATGTTGTTTACAATCCCACGAACTACATTAAACTGAACACTGAACTGCAACGCCTTATTGCGGGCCAGCTGCGGGCAGTATACCAGAAAGACCACATGAAGTACCTGCTTGACACAATGGATGATTATTTCCAAGTGCTCAACTTCGTGAATTCCAGGGCTTTGGAGTACTACACTCATCAGGCTTCTGGCGACAGAACAACAAAATCGTCATCAAAGACCTTTCTTGGGAAGTTACAGAAATAGACGTCAGGGATGAATTACTCCACCTCAAGTTCCCGGACCCTTTGCTCCACCAATACAACGAGAGGGACCCTGAGAGCCGGAAATTAACCCCTATTCCATGTTGTCTCCCTTATTAGGAGAGAGGACGTCGAACGTATTTATCAAATCAGATGTCTCCTGTGCACCAAGGTGTATACTGAATCATATGAATCCGGTAACAGCACCTTCATCTGCCGTAGGTGTCAACGTTCAGCGTTTGCAACATACTGGCAATTACTGTGGCCTTTTTGGTGTCTCAAGTGTGCTGGCTCGCATCTGTCAGAGGACTGCAAACTCCCTGCCTCAGAGAAACACACATGTGCCTGCCATTTAGGCACTTCTCACCATCTCCACAATCTGGCTTCCTGGAAGGGCTGTTCTATATACCAGAAGGCTATGAAGTCTTTCTGCCCTCCACAGAGGAAACCTAGGAAGAATTGGTCACCCCCGCCATCACAGGACTACACCCATTTCCCTGTCTTAAGGGGTGAACCTGATGACCATCCTACCACTGATGCTCAGGCGCCTGAAGCATCTGCAACACAGGATCCCCTCTGGCTCCATCTCCTATGACCACATTCGCTGCAGCAGCTCAGTCTCCTCCTGCTCATTCGTCCTCTGTGACGCATACCAACGCCCACCAAACTGGAACACTGTTTGCAGCCTCCTCCCGCCCACCTGCTGCAGTGCTACAGCCCTCCATTGCGGCACCTTCTCCAACAGCCACTACACCCACGCCTGCCTGTCGCTAAGTCAAGCAGCTCACTCGGGATATTCCTCCAGTGGTGGGGACAGATGCTTCTTTCCAGGATGACATGTGAGAGATCCTCCAAGTCATCTCTCTGTTCATGTGGCCCCACATCAGGGCTGTCATTCGTGAAACATCTCAAAAGATCCGTTGGTCAGAGGATGAGCTCTCTAAGGTCACTGCCCTCATAAAAGGGCTCAGGCACATTTTGTTATAATGGTGAATCACCCGTCACACAACCATCAGCCCCTTCAGGATCTAGTTGTCTGTATTTTTAATGCTAATTGTCTTAAAGGTATGAAGACTAACTGAACACTTTCCTCTAAGACCACCATGTGACATTTTACTTGTCTCAGAAATCTACCTGAAACCCACTGATGATTTTCGTCTCTGCAACATGGTTTGCTATCGCAGTGGCCGACTCCATCGCCAAGGTGGTGGCACAGCAGTGTTTCTGCATAAATCACTCATCTATAATCACGAGATCCTCCAATCACTCGAGGCAATGGCAGTCACTGTTTCTACCTGCCTCGCTGCTATCACTTTTGCTGTGGCATATTTGAAGATGATCTCCGTACCTTGACATCATTTTACAAACTCATTATTGGGTCAGATCTCACTGCCAAGCATCCGGCTTGGCATTCTAGCATTGCTAATCCCAAGGGCAGACTCCTCCTTGACCTGGAAGATCCTCTGGCTCTGTCAATCTATGGCCCCCATACTCCCATCCATACACCAGCCCTCTCTGACTGCCAGCCAGACATTTTGGAAGTGGCCATTTTCAAGAACATTGTGTTGCAGTTTTCGTTGGAAACTGGCCTCTGACCATAACTCAGCGCTCCTACACCTTACTGACATCAAACTGTCTTTAGACGTCCGTTCTACCTTGATCATCATGGATTGGAAAAAATTTGCCAGGAGCCTTAATAACACCACTCGACAACATCTTGACCAGACAACACCAGCTAATTTGGTTAGTGCTGTTTATTACCTAACCACAAAAACCCAAAAGGCAATGAAGGCTTCTACTTCCATAGTCCCAAGGGATTTAATCCCATTCGACATGCCTCCCCTCTTGCGCAAACTCAAAATTCAAAAGAAATGCTACCACAGGCTGTGGAATTAGTTTTGTGATCCTTGAGATAAACATCACATGAAGCGTCTCCAACGTGAATTCATCCACACAGTGGATGGCTTAACATATGGTGCCCTCTGCATGGTAGAAAGTCTGGCCAATGTGTTTCAGGCCCAGAACCAATTGCTCATCCAGGACCTCATGCCTGATGAACTCCAAGATGAACGCTATATTCTAGCTGCTGTTGCAACTTTCAGACAAAGGTCACCTCTGACTGCCCCTCAGCTTAAGGCCCCAGCGGATATCCAACGGTTCCTCCAGCGGAAGCATGGCCAGCCGACTCCAGGTTTGGATGCCATCTTAAATGAACACCTCCATTGGCTCCCACGCAAGCCACTGATTTTATTTACCAGTATCCTGAACCGCTGTCTTACAACTGGCCTTTTTCCCCACAGTGAAAGCAGGCCAAAATGATTGCTTCCCCAAACCTTTAAAGGATGCTACAGTCCCTACTAACAACAGGCTCTTTAGCCTTCTGAATACCGTTGCCAAGATTCTGGAATCTTTGATCCTCCACTGCATTTACCAGCCTCTGATGGCGGCTGAGACAATGCATCCAGAACAGTTTGGATTCGCTTCCCACCTGTTGGGTGAACTCCATGTCCTTAGGATCATGGAACATGTCAGCAAGGACTTTAACTCCACCACGTCGACGCCAGCGGTTTTCCTGGACCTGTAAAATGCGTATGGCAAGGTTTGGCAGGACAATCTTGTGTACAAAATGCTGACACAGACGACCATCCCCGACATCTACGTGAAGATCGTGGATAATTTCCTCCATGATAGGACCTTCTTGGTTATGCAGGAAGGTAAACGCTCCAGCTTACGTCACATGTCTATGGGTACCCCTCAAGGCTCTGTATTGTCGCCATCCTTTTTAATATTTATGTTAATGATATGCCACTCCTCCCACACTGCCACCTGGCGCAATACGCCGATGTACGGCGCTGTATACCATCAGCTGCAGCACAGACCAGCTCATTGCTCACCTCCAGAGGCAAGTGGACACGACGGTGAGGTGGTGTCCATCCAACGAGATTTCCCTCAATGCCGCCAAAACTACGGCAGTCTACTTCACTAAACAGCGCCCCGACCTTCGCCACAACATCACAATTGCAGGCGTCCAGGTCCCATCGTCCCCTGATACCAAATATCTAGGTGTCTGGATGGATACAAAGCGGAATATGTAACCCAAAAAGGACTCAAGCTGATGAAAGTACTGGCACTGGCACCCTGTTCCTCTCCCCATCCAGAGGACTCTGATTACGACCACGGCTAACAATAGCCTTCTTACTGCATTTCATGAATTGTTAGTATTGACTTGACCACTTGATGGGTGTCGACCACTGTTGATACAGCATGTCGTTCGTAGTTATGTTACCTCTTGCCTGCAACCTGAATTTCCACCGTCGGAGGGTGATATGGGATTTCAAGTCCCACCGCCACAGCTTCAAAGTGCACTCCACTGATGTCTTTGGAATGACATCATTGTCGAATGGAAAAAAAAATATTCAGCAGTTAGCAATACACCCTGGGGAAGGTGTCTTGCAATAGTCGCTGAAACGTTGGAATTTTATAGTTGACAATGCGGTAACAAACTCAAAAGAATTTTATTGACTTATGTGGATTTAGCTGCTGTGTTTCTGAACTTATGTCAGGAAATGTGTGGAATCTGTTCCTGTTCCAGAAACCAATGAGCTGGTGGCGGAATCAACGGCGCCAATCTGACTTTACCACTTGCACAACACAATCCAGAATTTCATTTCTATATTTCAATGTCTTAAAATGTGGGCACGCAAAAATCATCCATCCAATAGAAACGGACTGATCTGCACTGTAATCAAGTGTCACGTTGTAACGGAATGCAGGTCGATAAGTATTCGATACAATATTTGTTGCTCTTCTTTCACGATCATCCAATTTCATAGCCGCGTGATTAAGTTCTACTGACCGACGATGTCTCATTCGATGCATATATATTCTTCGTTTGCGTTTTCTCTTTATGTTTGTATATGTGCTGAAAGTGTTTGTGATATTTGATACCATTCAATTTCATTTCTCTCTTCGCATTGCTCTGTATTTCGTTTAGATCGAAAACTTTTTGGTTTGTACAAAACATTCAAAAGAACGAGAAATTTTGGAATAGAGATTAATGGCTAAGCACAATTAATTCACACATATTTGCTTTGTCAATATATAGCACAGAGTTTGCCATTACTGAATGTCACAAGCATTTTTATTTCTTGAATATGACATCCCATAGATGAACTCCACTTTGGTGCACACACTTCTGCGGCCTGATAGGAACGTCATGCTTGGCTCTAACAAACATTTAAAAGGAGTCCTGGAAATATCCTCTCGTATTCTTGCTTTAATTTCTTCTGTGGTAGCAGGTCAAGCATAGCAAACCGCGCTCTTAAGGTAGCCCCACACGTTGTCAGGTCAAGCTATCTTGGGGTCCATGCAATGTCACCAAGCCTTGAAATGACACGGTTACCAAACTCTTGTCGCACAGCTCACATCGATATCCATGCCGCATGTGCCGTTGTTCCGTCATGTTGATCCGGACTGTTGGCAAGGAATGGGGTAGTTCATGCGCAACAAAACTTTCCATCATGGCAACATTTCGAATAGGCGTTACAGTGGTTGCGCACCCATCATCATCTTCAAAAAGTAGGAACCTATAACGTCACTCTATGACAGGGCGTTCCGTACAGTTAACTTTGGTGCTGTACTGTGGACGCTCGTCTAGCTGACGCGAATTTTACTGAGACCGAGGTGGAAGTGAACTTCATCCGATAACCACAGGTTGTTAATGAAATGCCGGCCGAAGTGGCCGTGCGGTTAAAGGCGCTGCAGTCTGGAATCGCAAGACCGCTACGGTCGCAGGTTTGAATCTTGCCTCAGGCATGGATGTTTGTGATGTCCTTAGGTTAGTTAGGTTTAACTAGTTCTAAGTTCTAGGGGACTAATGACCTCAGCAGTTGAGTCCCATAGTGCTCAGAGCCATTTGAACCATTTTTGTTAATTAAATCATCTTCGTCGTGCACTTTTGCTAACATGCGTTCAGCATATTATCTACGCATTAGCAGGTTGTTAGGTTGAAGCTAATGAACGATCTGATGCTTGTACGGATGGAACTTTAAATCCATTTTCAGTTTTCGTTGAAACCCCGAACGACGCAACTGTAGAGCCTCTGCGTGACATCGAACAGAGCGCTGTGGGCATCTTACGAAAGCAGTTCGGCCAGCTTCGATATTGTCTCCCGTATAAGCAGTTCGGGGTCTCCCTGAAACCTTTTTTTTTCGTTGCAGAGCCCGTTGCTTCAGATTTGTAGACTCAGGTGCTGATCGCATGCGCTGAAGGAATACGACCATGCCGCCCGATGTGGAAATGACACCTAAATTCTCAACGCGCGGCCTTCTCACTTCCATTTTCATGCCAAGATGGCGTGAGAAATATTCTATATGTGATACGGCGCCACCTACCTCGCAGTGTTGCCACAACACGTTCCAAAATTTCCCATTCTTTTGAAACACCCTGCACTGCGAGTTTCGATACTTAAATTGCTCCGTCTTATCGGCGGCATTGCAATGTTATTAAATCGTTCGATTCAATTGTGTTGGCTGAGACACAATGTGCGATACGAATAATCAGAATTCAACTGAAAACAGACAACTGATTAACTTTGTTGTTACTCAATAACCGTTCGTCACTTCAAAACTCACAGTATTTAGTACGTAGACCTGTAAATGTGTTTGAGATAAAAGAACGAAACCTAATTCATTTCATGAAAAGATTGCAATGACTTAACAACACAATCACAGTTCAACTAAAAGTAAACAACAGAATCAATTTTGGTAACTATGTAACAGATTCGTTTGATTCACAATTTGATGATCAGCTGTCAAATGATATTTGCTCACTCAGTAGCGGAATAAATTGGAACTGAAATAAAATAACAACATTTGTTTTGAAGATAGCGAAACAACACAAAAGTAAAAACTAATGTAATTTTATTTTGATTTAAGCTACAATGCGTTTTGTAGATTTTGCTCCAGATCTTCCAATTTTTTTCGAAAACGTTGAGTTCAATTTCTTCCATCCCGGGAGCATTACGAACACAGCAAAATAAGAATCAACCAAATGTGTTGTTTCTGTCGTCAGTTATGATCGAGAGTGCACATAAAAATTATGATTTTTTTCCAGTTTCTCCGAATTCTTTTTTCCTGAATACTTTTCGAGGAGCATAATGAACAAAACAAAAAAAGGATTACGCATGTCCATCTTTCGAATGGTGATTTATGGTCTTGAGTTCATAAAAAAATTCTATAGGGAAAAGGATCAGATTTCCAGAATTTTGCAATTCTCAGGGCAACGTCCCCAATTTTTCTTTCCCTAAAAACCTTATTCGCTCTATTATTCGGATTATTAAGAATATGTATCTTAAATTAGCCGAATCGGTCCAGACGTTCTCAGTTGATGCACTTACCAACGAACAGCATTTAATTTTTATTTATATAGATTAATCACTCGCACTGAATGCTCGGAGTAAACAGTCTTGTTTGTTTACTGTCAATAGTGGCGATCTGAACGTAATCCACAGCATATGTTAAACTGAATCGTTCACATCAGCTTAAAAACTGTGAAATTAAAGTGATAAAATAACGAGATAAGTTGCCTCAAATTGAAATACTGTGACCACAAATTCTGGCACATCAGACGACTCAGAGAAACATACATTAGCGACGAAACTAATTAGTAATCTTGTACACGATTTTCATGGTGTATGTAATGGAAGAAAGACTGCAAAGTTAAACAGATTTCAGGAAGTGTTATGTAACCGCTCATACTGGCACATTACCCGATGCAGAAGAAAATAAACTATGAATCCGATTGGTAATTCCCATACACCATTTTCGTAATGTACTCAGTTGACCACGGATGAAAAAAGGACTGTAACGTTAAACAGAATTTTGGGAAGTATGCCAGTTCCTCAGTATAACTTCCTGATTTCCAGGAGACTGATAACTGTTCGCTCAACTGTTCTGGGAAGCGAATACGAAGTGCGAGAACCAAGTCGTGAATAGGATTACAAAGGCCAGTACTTAGGGCATTCGCGCTGCTGCCGACGTCGTCGGCAGAAAGCTCTGAAACTTCCGCGGGAAGTTAGTGCACACGTGAATACTAATATTGGATTTGAGGACCCGGTACGGAGCGCATTCCTCGAGAGGTACGGTAACGCGTACCGCCACCGACACCTCAAGAAAGTTCCTCTGGTTCTCTCATACATCTACCATGAAGAATTGTAAAAGTTACAATGCATATTGTATTACACATATATGCTCTGGCATACAAAAACTATATTCTATGTATGAAGAACAGTACAGGCTGCTTATGATTAAATTATCGCTACATTAGAGGGCCTCATGAAAAACAAGCGACCGTAGAAAATGAAACTTCGTAGAAACATTCGTTAGAACATATGGTAAAGAAAGAAATAATAATCCATTGCAGCAAACACGTTTTAATTTCCACGTGAGAGAATAAAATTTGTTACCTGCTTACCACGTATACCTTCTAGGTTACAAAGGTTGGTCAATGTGACGACCATCTGTACCCACGACAACCTGGAACCGCACTAGAAATACTATTTCACAGCTGTTCGCAACACTTTTCAAACGATGGACCATGAAATGTTGAGCTCTTCTGACACAGCTCGCGCATTGTTTGAAGATCGCACATTGCGTCCAGCATTTTCAGCCATGGCAACAGTAACTTTTTCAACAATTGGTGGTGCTATTGGTCGTCTGCCTCTCGCAGAAGAAATTGCCAAATCGCCGGTTAATTCGAACTTCCGAATCATGTTCTTCAACGACGGCGCGGAGAAAGACCTCTCGACAACCCTCTAATGCGTCGATACTCATTAGACCACTCGACAACCCCCTAATGCGTCGATACTCGTTATGAGGTGTTGCTTTCATTAAGCAGCCCTACGAGTGCTTACCATGTCTAGACCCAAGTTGATGGTCTACAGCTGTAACGCACACTGATGCTTGCGTTTCAACCCAATGTCACCATACTTGTATCGGCACCTAACGGCAAGCCATGACAGATACGTCTCTGCTTCTCAACCCTTAACTCACGACATAACTAACAACATAAATCTGCAACGCACAGTCTGAACATCGTTCCCATAAATTTGGGTCCCATTCGGTAAATAGTTTTCCTCCTACACTATCTCAATTTTTTTAGTTTACACTGAATCACATTTATAATCTGATAAAATCATTACCATTTCGGTCATACGGTGAAGACATTCGGTTTTGTGCATTACTGGTGGCATTTGATGAACAAAACGGTGGAGTGCTAAGACGCCACCTCTTTTTGGTACTTTCAGACTTTTTATGGCAACATTTTGCTCACAGAAGGTCACATTTTCAGTGTAAGATCTAAAAGTGAACATATTATAGCCCAAAACGGTTACAGTAATTATGCGGACGGGTTTTGGTTGGGGAGGGGGTCTTTGAACTGTGGTTGCACAAGAGACCGATAGGGGTCGTTCGTGAATTACCTCTTTTTAGCGCAGTGGTTAGACACTGGACCCGCATTCGGGAGGACGACGGTTCAGTCCCGCGTCCGGCCATCCTGATTTAGGTTTTCCGTGATTTCCCTAAATCGCTCCAGGCAAATGCCGGGATGGTTCCTTTCAAAGGGCACGGCCGACTTCCTTCCCCGTCCTTCCCTAATCCGATGAGACCGATGACCTCGCTGTCTGGTCTCCTTCCCCAAACCAACCAACCAACCTGTTTTTACTGCCAAGCAGTTGTGCGGTGGCTGTTATTCCATTTTGCTTTCCTATGCGTTGTGTGTTGATCCTTGTTTTTGTATGTTGTTTTCAAATAAATGAAGAGAGCACTCCTGATCCATCACGGGGTTCCGCGCTTTACCGTACTATAAAAGAGATTACATCTAAAACAGAAAGTTATGATCAGAAATTGCTGTCTACATGCGTCTGTCTAATTCCGTGATCACAGATACGTCTCTGCTTCTCAACCCTTAACTCACGAAGTTAGTTATCTACAACATATACTACGAGATGTGGTGTTTGCAACCCCTATTTTTAAACCGTCATTTAAGGCGTAAATGATTTCAAAATTTTAATTTATGTTATATAACATTTATTTTTACAATTAAGTGTTTTTAAATACTCCATGTTGATTTTATTGTACTAAATCAAGCCTGATTTTATTACACTAAATCAAGCCTGTAGTAGAGAAATACAGAGATTGGAATACATCCAGCAAATAATTGAGGATGTAGGCTGCAAATGCTACTCTAAGATGAAGAGCATGGCGTACGAGAGGGATTAGTGGCGGACCACATCAAACCAGTCACAACAGTGATGGCTCAAAAAAAAGTATTTTAGTTTTTATCACCCAAAATCGCATTTTGTGCAATTTTTTAAACAGTACACATAAACGAACTGTCACAGAACTGAATTTTACATTCTGATGAGTTACAGTATCTCAGTAGCAAGTAAATTTTCACACAAAACTAAATTCCACGGCTTAAAATCACACATTAAAATTGCTTTCGATAGGTAGAAAATCAAAGTCAGCAAAATTAACATTAATGCTGGGATCTACATTTTCTTTACCACTACTCACAACACGTCTGATTTTAATCAACACTTTACTTTACTGCAAAAATAGAAATCTGCCCATCACAATTCCTCTGAAGTTGTTCCTCTGAATAATCCTCTTGCTCACTAGTAGAATTATGATACCAACTTTCGCATAATCGTCTTTTTTTTTTCGTCCGTTTCTTGCTGTCTATAACTGACATCTTGTGCCATCCACCGACTTACAATTTAATCAAACATAGGATCGTTAAATTTGACACGTTCCTGCGAACAAATTTTGTGTCAGCGAAGAAAACACGTACATATTTCACGTCACGCGTTCTAGGAAACCCCAACGCGTGTCAGCAAGAAACAAAGAAACCTATAGTGCAGCCGAGAATAAGACAATGTAGGGTTGGCGAGTTTTAGGAGGTTAGGGAGATGAAGAAGCATCCTGCCAGAACTGACGTAGAATAAGTCCGAAAATTTTCGCGTCGTCTAAGAGATCACCCTTCGTGAAATTAGAGTTAACGTCCAACCTACATAATACTAGCGATGAAGCTTACAGAAAATCAGTTTGCGTCTCGTTTATATCAGTCATTTTGTCGGTACCTTTTAAGTCAATGAGACTGACTCGAAAAACAAAAGTAACGACTACCAAAGCTCTTGTTTCCGAAAGTGAATTTTCATAAACAAATGGTTTCAGTTCAAGTTCACTGTGAATTTATGAGCTGAGATACGAGGTGAAACTACGTATTCATCATGTGTCCTCATCATATATCTACCAACTGACATACGCCGGGAAGTAGCTGCTAATGCCGAAAAAAAAAAATCGAAGAAATTGAGTCATACCCAGTGCATCGGGATGCTCCATCAATATCTAGGTTGATATCTAGGATGATCTTGTTACAGTCATCGCCTACGTTAAATACAATAGCTACGAAATACAGTGACAATTTGTGGGCAGCCAAACTAAAACATCTCCAAGCAGGGGTAAAGCCAAAAGAAAGCTTATCGTCCGGACACAATCGCAGTTGGCCAATCTAAGAACATCTTAATAAAATGGGGATACTTACAAAGTCCATGACCGTGCAGCTTCTCTAGAATGAAATGATAACTAAATCGAAACTCTTAGCTGCCGAAAGGTGTTGTTGATATACATCAATGGGGACAGCTGAAAATGTGTGCCATGGCCGGCACTCGAACCCGCGATTTCCTGCTTACATGGCAGACACTCTATCCATCTGAGCTACCGAGGGCACAGAGAGCAGTGCGACTGCAGGGACATATCCCTTGCACGCCTCCCGTGAAACTCACATTCCCAAATGTCCACAACCTACATTTTTAGTGTTGCTAATATATATTTGCCCATTCACTCCTTACTCGCGCCAGACTAACCTGACGAGTCCCGCAAGAGTTCGGGCAAAGCGTGCGCATTCTCACAGAAGAAGGTCAATGGGCCGGGTAGCCTTTAACTATATGAAGATGGTAAGAGTTCGGGCAAAGCGTGCGCATTTGCACAGAAGGGAATGTGGGTCTCAAGGGAGGCGTGCAATGAATAAGTCCCTGCAGTCGCACTGTCCTCTGTGCCCTCCGTGGCTCAGATGGATAAAGCGTCTATCATGTAAGCAGGAGGTCCCGGGTTCGAGTCCATGTCGGGGCACACATTTTCAGCTGTCCCCATTGATGTATATCAACAACACTTGTCGACAGCTAAGCATTTCGATTTAATTATCATTTCACCTGTATTAGTATCTGTGTTGCCTTGGTTCTTGCAACGAGGAAGAGTTGTTCAGGGCACAAAAAAGTACAGTAGCAGTTTTTGGGCAAAAACTGTCTGCCTTCAGTTTTGTGTGTTGCATTTGTATAAATTCTTTCTATTTCGTTACCTGAACCTGTAAATTTATAGAGTCCCACGTGTATGCTTACAATTCGAGTAATTAATGAATCACATACTCAGACAGTTGCCTACTTTATGCTGGATACTATGAAGAGTATGGTGTACGCCAGCTCAATAAGAGCAGAAGAGGATATCTCACTAATTCACTCTGGGAGTGAAACATTCAACACTCATCTAACCTTTTTTCATCGTGTGCTTCAAATCTGAACCACTTATAACCGTGTAGGAAATCACAACTTTAAACAGTTTCTGCACCGTGTGATGCTGTTGCTTGATTCTTTAACGAAATGTAGAATGCATACGTATCATTGTATCCGAACCATTCTCGAACTGCAACACTATATACGTAGCACCATGAATTTTCAGAAATGTAGTCAGTTTAAAATCATATGTGCGTCAGTCTCTGCGCTCAAGTAGAAAGTTAGAATTTAAAAAAAAAAATAGCAATTTACAGTGTAATTGTGGTATTCGGTGTCATAACGAAATGCGAAACGCACACCCATCAACATATGCAAACCATTCTCAAAGTTCGCCACCACACAGCACCGAAACTATGGATTTCCAAACACGGACTGCGCCAGAAAAATGTTTCCCATCCCACTCAACACGCTAAAATAAGCAGCGTCAGTGGCGTATACAACGGATCATAGTTAAGTGGTTCACAAAATACCTCTTTAACAAATTCTATGACAAGTCGGAGAAGAAATGTACGATGAAATTGCAAATGAAGGACAAAAAATGCAAAATGAATAAAAGTTTTACTTCATTGTCATTAGTTTGACTATGCACTAACATTGTGTTTCAAAGGCTGTTGTTTCTAATTCTGTAATTAATATCCGAAGATCTCCGTGTCAGTACCATATCTGAAGGACACAAATAAGTAGTTGAAAGTGTAGAAGAAAATACGCCGCTCTTCCATTTTAACCCATTTTTGCTCTTATTAATTTTAGCTCCTTGACTTTAGCGGCAGGTGAAAGGACATATTGATGGTCTGTGTATATCGTTCGTTCTTCGGCTTTGTCGTGAAAACCTTAATTAACGCTGTAATAAGAAGCGCTCAAGTCTCAAAGTCCCAAAGCTGCTTATTATGCGACCAGAATATAATGGATTGAAGAGGATCTCTCTAAAGCCGTTTAAAGAAAATGTTGGCTTCAACCCTCTGTGGTGATAGTCGTACTAAAGACGTAAAAAAAGTAATAAATGTAACTAGATAAGTATTTTATAATGCGTTATATCGTACTAAAGACCAGATCCTAAAAAAGACAATCCCAATACTAATTTTGCACTTCTAATTCGCAAAGCGCATAACTGCTATGAACAGATAGAAAATTCATGTACTACGAGGTGTGCCTATAAAATTTCGGGACTGGTGTTGTCACAGAATAAGCACGCATGCGCCAAAGATTAACTATCTATAGTTGTGAAGCGTGAAACCTTGTCAATCAAATGCAGCACCCATGGTGTCTGAAAACAAACCAGTGTTGCCGTACCCTTTGTTTGTGTAAGAGCTGTTATTTTGTTTTGCCGGAAAAATTGTAAGTGTAATAATAGAGCAAGAAATCGTCGTGAAGTTTCGTATGAAATTAGGAGAAACTACTACTGAAACCTATCTTTTACTGAAAGAAATGTATGGCGGAAATGTTTATCGCGTAACGAATTTTTAAGTGGTTCTAGAGTTTCCAAGATAGCTGAGAAGATATTGAAGATGCCTCATGCCTGAGATGCCCTTCAAGACCAAAAACGGATGAAAAAAAAGAAAAAGTAAGTAATCTACTCTGTTCTGACCCTCAGTTGAGTATTCCATCGATTTCTGAAACTGTAGGAATTGACAAATAACACTTAAGGCAAAATCTACATAAGCAATTTAACATGAGAAAAGTGGGTGCAAAACTGATGCCGAAAATTCTCACGATCGAACAAAACGAAATTCGTGAAAATGTTTGTACTGACACTTTGAATACCATTGAAAATTATCCTTATTTCTTGTAGAGAGTCATAACATGTGACGAGTCTTGGTTTCTCAGTAATGACCCAGAAACTAATCGTCAATCCATGCATTGGAAGGGCCCAGCCTCACCGAGAGTGAAAAAAGCTCGAATGAGCAAATCAAGTTTCAAAATCAGTGATGATTGTTTCTTTTTTTCGATGTTTATGGAGTTATGTACCATCACTCGGTTCCTGAAGATCATTCTGCTAATCAAAGTCACTAACTTGAGGATCTTACTCAACTCCGTGAGAAAATAAAAAAAAAAGACCCGAATTGTGCAAGAACATGTCAAGCCTTCTGCATAAAGATAACGCACTGACTCATACCGCATTGCCTGTTAAAAGGGTTATAGCGAAGAAAAGCATCCCTGTGGTAGACTACCCTCCTTATTCACCTAACCTAGCACCGTGTGACGTATCTATTCCCCAGGGCCACACCCGCATTAAAACGGACAGTGTTTCAGCCCGTTCAAGCAGTGAAAGGAAAAGCGGCACGTGTCATCAAGGAGGTAGACTGAGGTTGGCAATAACTAAATATGGACGTTTTTTAAATAAAATATTTTACAGCAATAGTCCCAGTATATCTTACATAAATAATTGTTTAATAAACGTGGTATTTTTGAAACTTTGTGACATTTTAAAAATATTTGTGGGAAGCGGACTTGACCCCTAGACGTCTCCTTTGGAAGGCGGTTCTCTTAACGACCGAGCTGTCTAGGCAGCCCTCAAAGCTACAGCTCCGGCAGTATTTCTCTCCTACTTCCTCTTTCTGATTCGATAATCTTCACGGGTTCCCAGGACGCCAGAGCTCTCTATCAGCGACCTTCAGTTTGTTGCGGTCTGGAAAAGGCTACTGTATTCCAAAAGTGAAGAATATGACGGAAACGCCGCAATCCTGAAAGGCGTTATTTAGCACATTGCGCATGCGCTTACTGTCCTGTAGCAGTACCTAGTTTTCATCGATTGACGAACGTACGTGTGCAGTACTGTACAACATCTATTTTAGTGATGAAAAACAAAATAATTGCTCTAAGTTACAAGTAAAACACATCGTATAGAGTCTCCAGTATTAAGTATTTAACCGTGACCCATTACTACTTTGTCATCAGGACGACAGTTATATTACAGCGCTGAGGCGAAGATGTGGAATTTATGGTGTTACACTGTATGTTATACAGTAACAAATATATCGTACAAAATCATCTCGATATCTGTGGACAACATCATCGCGTGATTATAAAGAGGCCAAGGGAGAGTATTCATTTAATTATTGCAGTCCTGACATTGTTTTCTGTCACGTGGCGCCATGCTACGCACACTCAATACTTTCCAAAAGATTCCATACAATCTAAATCACATACATCTTTCGGATGTAGTATGCCTGTCCGTCGGAAGGAGAGGAGTAACTCGTTATAAACAAAAATGTGATCTTGCACAGAACAAATTTTTGCTCTGAAACTGATTTTCAGATATCAAAACATTTATAATAAGAAAGTAGTTTCTACTTCAGCAGAGTAAAAAACAAGTACATTGCTCGGTGGACTGTATGTCTCGCTACCACATTTTGAAAGAATTTACACAGCAATTAACACATAATGGAATACTGTACAATGACCTCTTGGATGCACCAGCTTGTTTCTAATACATCGAAGTAAACACTTAGACACGTGCACGAACCCAAATTGAACAGCGCTAACAAAAAAAACTGCGCAAAGAGCGTACCAACATCTATGTACTATCACTCATTGTTTCTCTTCCATTACTGGAAAACAATATTCTGCTACACCCTCCCTCTTTGCAGAACGCTTCAGTATTAACTGTGTTCTTGCTAGCAGGTGACCAATATCTATCTACATGGATACTCTGCAAATTACATTCAAGTGCCTGGCAGAGGGTTCATCAAACCACCTTCACAATTCTCTATTATTCCAATCTCGTATAGCGCGCTTAAAGAATGAACACCTATATCTTTCTGTACGAGCTCTGATTTCTTTTATTTTATCGTGGTGATCGTTCCTCGGTGACAACAAAATATTTTCGGATTCGGAGGAAAAAGTTGGTGATTGGAATTTCGTGATAAGATTCCGCAGGAACAACAAACGCCTCTCTTTTAATGATGTCCAGCCCAAATCCTGTATCATTTCTGTGACACTCTCTCCCATATTTCACGATAATACAAAACGTGCTGCCTTTCTTTGAAATTTTTCGATGTACTCGGTCAGTCCTATCTGGTAAGGATCCCACACCGCGCAGCAGTATTCTAAAAGAGGACGGACAAGCGTAGTTTAGGCAGTCTCCTTAGTAGGTCTGTTACATTTTCTAATTGTCCTGCCAATAAAACGCAGTCTTTGGTTAGCCTTCCCCATAACATTTTCTATGTGTTCCTTCCAATTTAAGTTGTTCGTAATTGTAATACCTAGGTATTGAGTTGAATTTACTGCTTTTAGATTAAACTGATTTATCGTGTAACCGAAGTTTAACGAGTTCCTTTTAGCACTCATGTGGATGACCTCACACTTTTCGTTATTTAGGATCAACTGCCACTTTTTTCACCATTCAGATATATTTTCTAAATCGTTTTGCAGTTTGTTTTGATCTTCTGATGACTTTATTAGTTGGTAAACGACAGCGTCATCTGTTAACAACCGAAAACGGCTGCTCAGATTGTCTCCAAAATCTTTTTGATAGATAAGGAACAACAAAGGGCTTATAACACTACCTTGGGGAACGCCAGAAATCACTTCTGTGATTATCTTAGAAGAAATGGTATGGAATAGTAAATAATTCAAAAATCCACTTAAAGATCCCTTAAAGCTTGCATAAGTAGTTAAAGCAACACTGTCAGTACTGAGATCTGTGTCCCCAATGGATTATCGAGACATGAGTTCTGCTAGTAGCCCACAGAAATATTACAGATGAAACGTAGTCTTACCTCTCTTCCATCATGTAAGAAACCAGCTCCATGTCAGGTTTCAGAAGCAACAAAAATCAGTAAAATCCTTTCAAAGCATAATTCAGAGGGAATACATGAATTGCAGTACCGAAGATGTGCTGAGTCTGCCAGACTTTTTCAATCAGTGTTACCAGAACCTCCAATGTTGCTAGAACCTTCAGTTAGAGAACTTTCCATCTGCAAACAAAAAGATGACTTAAAGAAGAACCAAGTACAAGACCAGAGAACGCTTTGACGGCGTTGGAGTGATACAACTCATTTTTCCCCTAATATTAGAACTTTGCTCGGATTTCTAATCACCCTTCCAGTTTGAACAGCAACGACAGAAAGGATATTTTCGTGTTTAAAAGTCTAAAAATCTACCTAAGAAACAGTACAAAACCAAATACAACGAGTGGTCTCGTTCTCCTCCTTGTGTACTGTAGCTCTCCAGAGGAAGTAGTGAATCACTTCTCGAAAGTGCCAAGACGAAGAAATACTTCTGTTTGAGGTGAATGCTAGCAGCTATTTTGCATTTGACCATTTGCTTAATATCGATAAATTTTTCAGCTGAAATTAAATAGCGAATATTGTGTCGCTATAAAATTTAGAGACAATCCACACACTCTGAAAAAAGTTCTTGAAAAGTGATTTGTTAATAGCAACATTATTATATTCATGTTTCGGTGTAAAACTTTGATAATGCGAGGTATTTAAAGCTCACGTCATCTGACGTAACATATTTATGTCCCATGCAGTACCCTCATTCTAGGTGTCTTAATCAAATATCCCGAAGTTTGTGAACATTTTTAGTTCTGCCTACAATGAAACATTTTGCTTCCACAACTTTAAGATCAACCGAAATCCTGAATTTTTCACTAACGCATAATCAGTTAAGAAAACCACCGTTTGAAACTACATCATTTGGTCTTACTAAATGTGAGCCTGCGTTTAATTTTACAGTGCCACGTGTCTCTAAGCAAGAGCTTTGTTTAACTTGACTTAAACAGGATGACCGCTAGCGCAGTCCGCCCCGATAGCTGAATTGCCGGCACGGTAGCTCAGCGTGTTCGGTCAGTGGGTTAGCTGCCCCCTGTAATAAAAAAAAAACTGAGTTACTCGATCAACAACGAACTTAAACGGATGTCTTACGACGTCCGCCCCGAGCAGATGCAACGAATAAAAGCGAGATTTAACAAACAAACAAACAAACAAAATGGTCAGCGTGACGGACTGCCGTCCTTTAGGCCCGGGTTCGATTCCCGGCTGGGTCGGGGATTTTTCTCCGCTCAGGGACTGGGTGTTGTGTTGTGTTGTCTTCATCATCATTTCATCCCCAACCGGCGCACAGGTCACCCAAAGTGGTGTCAAATGTCACAAGACCTGCCACCAAGGCGGCTGGACCTGCCCCGTAAGGGGCCTCCCGGCCAATGGCGCCAAACGCCCATTTCCATTACCGCAAGCGCACACGCCTCTACTGTGCAACTTTTGCAGCTACAGACAAGTTTGTTCGGCCTCATCGACTTCTACGGCGTTCTCGATCAAACTTTCTCTGTTTGGAAGTGGGTAATAGAAAGGCAGCCTTTCATTACCGACCCGATACTGCAAACATTCAAGTGCTTGTACGTGCCGTTAAATTAATTTCTGAAGACAAAAGCTATCTAAGTCAGCTCCATAATTACTGTAAATAAACCGGAGGGGCACTTTGTGCAGTCAACAGTGTAAAGCCATCTTTTCCTGTAAGATTAATTTTAATTATACTTCATTTTCTCTCGTCCTGGGAGTTGATATTTGACGAAATTTCTACTAAGCGTGTGATGTTGTTTCGTCAAGAGGACAAAAGATCTGACTTACCTCTTTACCCGAACTTTTATGCTGGTAACAACCGCTTGTCTCGAGCTACAACATTTAATTTCCTACCTTTCCCCCCAGGGATGTCAAGCCAGCAAAGTAAACACTGGCACTTTTGCCGCATTGTGAAGTGTGGAAGAATGTACTGAGAAGTTAAGCTACTAGTACAGAATCCTGGACAACGTGGTTAAAAGGCCATACACATATGCGGCTGTTATTTGATAAATATACTTACGTAAACAGCAAAGATGGTTGTAGCTATGAGGAACGTAAAAGAAAGCAGTCTCATGTGAAACAAGGCAATTATAAAAGACATGGTATTTCAAGCAAATGCTGTCAAGAACGTGATGAAATCGTGGAAATGAACTATTCGGAAATGCTTTGGTGAGGATATCAAATGACACAATAAAAATGTGGTAAACAACTGGAAACAGAAAGAGTATGCACGAAACAAAACGGAGAAATGTGTTGGGTAGACACCAGTTTTCATCAATTCTTGTGGCAAATGTAACAGAAACTAACAAGAGGCAGGGTTGTACGATATTCAAAGACTCACTTAACAGTTTGCGCAGTGGACGATTGTAAACAGTTAAAATAATGACATTCTAGGAAAAATATACCAAATGAGGTGTACGAATCCATTGAAGTCTAACGAAGGGAAATTTGATTGGAAATCTTGAAGCTTTACTAGGTAGAAGGTGGACCAATATAAATACAAGAGAAATATGCAGTAGTCTGTAGAAGACATATCCCCAAAACTGGAAAAATGATGTAATTGCTCTTTCCTTAAAAGAAAGTATGTCATCAGCCTCCTCTCCATACTGTACACGTTATTCACGAAACGTGTTGCTAGCTGCATATAGAAAATTGTATTTTAATCACCAAAGAAAGGCAAGCTGTAGAAGTATACATACTGAGACTGACTGGTTGCAAACCATAAATAAAATAATCCACTGGAGCGTCGAGTGAGAATTATCACTTTGCGTAAGACTGGTAGATTTTCAGAAACCTTTTGACTCAGTTTCAACTAAATCAGTACTGACAGTTCCTGAGAAAAAAGAATTTGGTTTCCTATGTTTGTATACTGAAGAATCTATACGTCAATGCCACAACTTCCATTAGACCACACCATGGTAGCGACAACTTCAGAACCGACAGGGAGGTTAAGAAAGAAGGTTCCATATCAGAAAAACTGAATTCTGCAGGGCTAGATAAAATTTTCAGATTCCTTAACTGGGAAAGCGAAGAAGGAATACCTGATACTGCAACATTTCTGACGCATCCTCGTGTTTTATAGTTCTCATCTAATGCAGAGCAACTTTAACAGCGAATGAGAGGCCTTAACAGATAAAAAGCAACAACTTCGATGCTAAAATAATGTACAATGAACACATTTAAAAGAAAATAGAATACATTAAAGGGGGTCATAGGATCAGTTGAAGAGTTTGTGTATTTAGGGCAGGTTGTGTTAAAGTGGGGGGAGAGGCGGAAGAAGCTGGGAGCACGAATAGGCCTCCAGGAAGAGTCGCTGAGCTGGCGAAATTAAGTTCAAATGGCTCTGAGCACTATGGGACTCAACTGCTGAGGTCATAAGTCCCGTAGAACTTAGAACTACTTAAACCTAACTAACCTAAGGACAACACACACATCCATGCCCGAGGCAGGATTCGAACCTGCGAAATTAAGTCACGCACAACGAGCGTGATTATATAATTTATCTCTTGCACAAGCAATCTGGACTTTTTATTGTAATTGCTTTACTGTTTACTGTAACATGCTATGGATTGGGAACTGCTTCCTGCTGCGGTTAGTAAACACATAAAAGTTATTTTTATAATAAAAAATAAGGAAAGGAGTTCATTAAAGCATTTTGTAGTGAGAGCATCTTGGGTACGAAAACTTTGTTCGTTGTATTAAAGACAGCACTTAGCTGTAAGTGAAGCGTGCCTTAAGATTATATGGAACAACACACTGGTGCACACACATACACATACGCGCGCGCGCACACACACACACACACACACACACACACATACACACACTAGCGCGCGCGTAAACGCTCACACGCATTTTAAAGAAAACTTTGCTCTGCTAAAGCTAGTCAGCAGAATTGAGCGAATGGAATGTGCAGCAAGGAAACAATGACGGAACTGGTTCACCATGTGTGGAACACCTGCTCACATGTGATGCGGAGACGTCGTTCGTGGCTAACTAAGGGTGACCAAGGAACTGATTTTACAACGAGACAATTTCGGCTTTATAGCTTCGCCGTTCAACGCTGTCCATTGAGCTACCAATAAAATTTGGGGTGAACTGATGGATCCATCACCGACTGTGGCCCCACACAAGCCAAGAGCAAGCACGTCCCACAGCTGTCAAAATGTGGACACACAATGTCGAAAGCAGCAGACGCTATGCCTTCGGTGCCGGACTGTCGGGAAACAGAGCTTTCACCATTTAATTAAACTCTTCTTAAAGAGAGGACAACTACAGCCTCTCACATTCGCTTTGGAAAGAAAGAGCTACAACGACTGGATTAACAGTGAGCCCAATATGCAGACTAGTAGTACCGCCTGCTGTGCTTTTAGGAAACTAAACACCGTTTTCAAAACTAAGTTCCTTATGCGTCACAAAATAAAAGTTTTCAGTGATGTTCACCTCTGTGAATCATCAGTTTAGATATGTGAAAGTGAAACTTGGATTTTTTGATACGAAAAACAACAACTGAGGTTTGAACAAGCTACAATGCACGTTGTGAACTACTACTAGGAATGACGGGAAATTTTAAAAAGGCTATCAGGTATCAGACTGGAGTGGAAGATTTAACTTTGACTATAATGAAAATCTAGAACATTGGATAGACAGTAGATGGACCAAAGAATTCTTTTTATGAATGAAGTAGATGTAACAGTAACAACGATGTGATGGAAGGTGATACATCAGGGGTGGCCAAGAATTGGGCTTACGAACCTTGCCCCGGCAAGAGTACGCTCAGTGACTCTGCACAGTTCCCCCACCGCTACACCATACTGTCTGAACCGTGAACGTGCCCATTCGAATGACGCTGCAGCCACGCTATGAACGACTTGATTTTATATTCCACATTTATCAACAACGTAGATCACAGACAATCACTATTATTTAATTATTTTTTACGCTGAAGATATAATTTGTAACTGGTACAAGCTCTCAGCATACAGACAGACGCAGACAGTAGCTTATATATATTTAGAGTCCCCGTCCCTGTATTCTGTCATTCCCGTTCATTTTTAGAGGCCTGTGACGGTAGACCGCCAGACAGCATCTTTTTGTGCAAACAGTCATTGGCCTGTGACCAGCCTTCATACTACGCACCAATAGCGAAGTGTAAACAGTGCTGACACCAGGACTCTGCCGAAATGAAGAGAATCGTGCCGACCAAGAAATGCCACATCGAAATACTAAATAAAATACTGCGCCGTATTGAGTACTCCCGGAAAGGAACGGGCAAAGCCTACAAAGGCCAAGCCTTGTCCCACACACAGACCACACAACTGGTCCGTGTGAAGTTTGGCACGCTGCAGCAGACCCTGTGGGTCATGAAACGATGAAACAACACAGGCGTGTATTGCTGAAGAATGTAGGTGTCTAGAGGTGAACTGCAACCACAGTTGGATGTTGAATGGATGATAATGGTAGTGATGGTGGTGGTTGTGGTGGTAGTGGCGGTGGTTATCATGATGACAGTACGATTGTGAGGATGATGTTAATGATGATCATTTGTTGGTTATATTTTGGTGATGATTATGATGGTGAGTTATGACAGTGATGGTCATGAAATGCATCATGACAGTTATGATGTTGGTGATGGTTATAATGGTAGTGGGGGGGGGGGGGGGGGTTAATGCTAGTCGTTGTGATGGTGATGATACTGATTGTCATGGTTAAGATTTTGGTGATTATGATAATGTTGATTGCAATGGTTATAGTGACTGTGGTAGTGGTAGTGGTTATTATGTTTATTCTGATGGTTATCAAGTTGGTTGTAATGCTATTGGTTACATTTATTATCATGACGATGATAATTATGATGGTTATACACTGATAGTTATGGCGCTAATGGATAGAGTAGTACATTGAAGAAAACAATTGCAGCATTAAGTGTGCTTGCATGATTCAGCTAATAAGTGTTGCCCACACAAGGCAGTGCTCCACCTGCATCTTGGTGTGACATAGAATTAACTGTTAGAAATTGCGATGTGTCTGTATGATGGGAAAAAAGTCGACTCGGAGACAAGTATTCACCAGAGAAGCCACCCCAGACTTCCAGGCTTCCTAACGAACGTAGTTATGGGACAGACCAGACTGCAAGTTTTGACTGGAAGTCACGACGATAATAACGCGTTGAACACTCAACAGCTCGCAGAATTTGAAGGCAGTGGAGAAACTTAGAACGGAAAGATGTTTTAATGGAACATTTTTGGGCAAGTATCTGTATCTTTTACCAACATGGCGTCATGGAAAAACCAACAGTAGTTGCTAACAAACAATTCGACACGTAAGACAAGGAATTTAGCTGATTAAACAGATGTGAGGACACGCCCACAGAAAATCTTTGCAAAATATTTAGAGGGAGTGGCATTGGCTGTGGGGAAACGTCACTGTGACGTAGCAATGTAGTGGTGGTGCTCAGTTCTACAGGTATACGTAATAACATTCCAACGAACAAAGTTTCATGATTTTATTACACACAAATATTCAAATAGAAAACTCAAGAGGTGAACCCCCAGTTACCCTTACAAGAGAGTCGACAAACAATTTTATCACACAATGGTTTTTTTAAATACAACTTTTAAGATCAATGAGCGGGAAAATCTGAATTTAAACTTTCAGTCCTCTTTTAGCTTTAAGAAACAACTAATATTACGACAGCAACTAATGAACCAGCATTACATACGTACTTGGAATCAACCAAAACAACTTTCAAATTATGTACTGGGTTCACCTTCCTGCACTTAGAATAAACAATTTTAAAGCGCCCAGAGATAGTCTTTGCATAAGGAACTGTTTGGACTGTGCAGCTCACTCCAAGTGCCATCTACTGGCTGCTTCCAAACTGGGTAGGTCATACTGTCCAGTATAGTCTGCCTTGCAACCTGCTTGCGGAACTGGATCTCCCAGGTCCTTTGTGCACACAGGTAAGATTACCTGTCGTTGTAACGGCCTTTGGTAGCTCTGAGACCCCGTAGCGGAAGGGCGTGTCTGTCTCTCAGCTAAGCCAGGAGCCGCAGTTGGCGCGCTGCCTGAGCAAGTTGTAAAGTTTATTCTCATAAACACTTATACCAGACAATTTGTACCGTCCAATTGTTGTGAGCGGAAATAAGGGGAGGACAGTGAGTGCTCTCGCACTATACATTCAAACTCCAATGTACCGCCACGGGAGGAATAGCTCGTGCGTACAGCAAGAAATTCTATTAACTATCGTGGCAGACAGAAATCGCGCAGATCTCACAATCAGTTAACAAGAAAAATTTGAATTTACACTCTGAGTTCACCATACTTCTCTTCAGAATAAGTAATATTAATGTTTTGAACACGGCTGTGATCAGCAACCGTAATTAATTACAATGTCCCAAATTTCCAGCCAACTGGTTGCAAATAGAATTTAAAATTCTTTAACTAGTTTTCAACGCCAACTAGGGGCACCTTCTTCAGAAGAAACTGTTACCTTACATGCGGTTAAAAGGAAATTTGAGCGACATCGCTCTAGTCAAAACATTAAAACCACAATAAAATATATTTCCACCCGAATACATAACAGGTATAGTCAAAATTTTAAAACAATATATAAATATGCCACTAAGGGCGCCACAGTGGTATAGGACACTAAATTCCAGTAAGAAAGAGGTTTCCTTGAAGTGAAATATTCAGTATTAAAAAGTGTGTGCTTTAGTATCTAAGTATTTTAGTATTTAAGTTTTTTGGTTATGGAAAGTGCTTTTCAAAAGGTCTCCCCTGGCCAAATTTTTTTGCTTCTTTCAAGTTATCTACTGGGCTTTTTCTATTTTAAAAACGTAATTTATAAGGGTGTCGTAGTCAAATAATTCCAGTGCCTGCACCAACATTGTTTACGTTGAGTGATATTATTTGAAGAAGCAATTTCAACACTAGCAAGAAAGTAGGCAAAATTCATACTTCTGCTTTTCCAATACTTCATTGTTTCATTGCCTGGATAGGCTGGCGACCGTTAGTACATATTTTAAACTACTAAATGAACCTGGAACTGAGGTGTCCTAGCTTCAGTATAATTATATTCATACTGTGTTTATTTCTAACCACCGCGTAAGATCTTAGGGAAATAATTGATTAGTCTGATTTACTTATCCATTAGACACAACAGGTGGTCAGATCCTGTCAAAGGGCTAACTCTATTGATTAGCTTTTCTTATTAACAGGGACGATGTACTATAATACACACCGCAGTTGATAGGGAGATCAATATTAGCAATTTTACCTGTTGTTCCGTAATTTCAATGCCTGTCAATGACAAGGTAGAACGCTTCCCAGTTTCTGCACTATCCCTAAATCACCCCTCCACTACTTTGGAAGTACCTTGTACTACATTGCGAATGCAGCTAGATGACTGTGCAACACATCCAGTCGACCATACACACCCGAGTATACCAGGCAGCGTCCTATACCGACACAAAGAGGTTATCTACATTATTTCCAGAACATCGATCATAGTGCAGAATTTACGATTGCAACTGGCCATCTTTCCCTGTGTGGATGGGCGTCACAGAATATTGTCGAATTTGTAGGATAAAGCGGGAGATTGACAGCTCCTTCCCACATTGTCCTTGACCAATTCGTCCTGCAACACAAATATTACCCAAGGCACCTGTCCAAAAGCACAAGGTCTCCACATAAGTGTGCATGTCAAGGAGGACCTCTTATCGGTGTATAGTAGACATGAAGGTGTTGCATTGCTATAACAGGCGGTTGAGATTAAACATGTGGTTCATACATCATGAAGGTCCAGACATACGGAGTTTGAAACGTTTCACTTAAAATAACCGTGCAATCAATTCTGAAGCATTATTCCACTGTCCAGAGTCAGTACCAGGAAGGTATCGGCATGGGAGAAATGTTCATAGAGCATAAACACACATTCCAATGATTACACAGTTCTGCACCTAAAATGCTATCCTGTTAAGCCATACGCTTACTGAACTATTAGTCGTGCGGAATGCAACGCTCTTAATACTGCGATTGAGGATAATTTGTCCAACATCAGGCACATAACCACCCTGCAAGTACGTTACCTCATTCATTACGGTGATAAACTTTAAAATGATCGAACTACTTCCTTCTACACTATTCCTGTACCCTAGGAAGGCATCATCATTCTATGTCCACAGCTCGAGATACTTATAAATCAAATTGAATGAAGTTTGGAGACTGTTGTTCAGTCCCTTAGGAAATTAATGGATTTTATACGTCTTTTTAATTGGGAAACGTACGTACCCTCAATCACACTTCCAATGTCAGTTGTGCATATCATTAGTAATAGTAGTGGTATCAGTTTTGATGGATGGTGTTGTCTCGCTAGGAAACAGAGCGAAGAAAAACCGACTTAAATGTTTTTGATACCCGACGCATTGAGGTACCACGCACACACACTGCTGCAGGAAAATTCACACGAAGAAGCAGCAACTTCTTACGAGGGAGTAATCACCACGATCAGTACACAATGGAGATGTAACAGTCTTATTGCTGTGTACAGTAGCAACACCACAGCTCGGGTAGCATTCCTCTTGCACAAAGATGTCCTGATGTCATGTTAGATAGTTTTGATCATCTGTAGGACAATATAGTTATTTCATCCTAACACCACATCTCTCAAGTACACCGCCTAGGGAATGGTTTAAGCCCGATAAACGCAATGATTCTTCTGTTTAATACAAAAGGAATAGCACTGTTTGTGAGAACTAGCCGTAATTCGGAAATACATATATTTGACTGCATATGTGAGAACGCAGTTACAGATCACGATGCATATGTCTTGCCTGGTTTAACAAGACGGCTCTGTGTAATACACTACTGACCATTAAAATTGCTACACCACGAAGATTACGTGCTACAGACGCGAAATTTAACCGACAGGAAGAAGATGCTGTGATATGCAAATGATTAGCTTTTCAGAGCATTCACACAAGGTTGGCCCCGGTGGCGACACGTACAACGTGCTCACATGAGGAAAGTTTCCAACTGATTTCTCATACACAAACAGCAGTTGACCGGCGTTGCCCGGTGAAACGTTGTTGTGATGCCTCGTGTAAGGAGGAGAAATGCCTACCATCACGTTTCCGACTTTCATAAAGATCGGATTGTAGCCTATCGCGATTGCAGTTTATCGTATCGCGACACTGTTGGTCGAGATCCAATGACTGTTAGCAGAATATGGAATCGGTGGGTTTAGGAGGGCAATACGGAACGCCGTGCTGGATCCCAACGGCCTCGTTATCACTAGCAGTCGAGATGACAGGCATCTTATCAGCATGGCTGTAACGGATCGTGCAGGCACGTCTCGATCCTTGAGCCAACAGATGGGGACGTTTGTAAGATAACAACCATCTGCACGATAAGATAACAACCATCTGCACGAACAGTTCGACGACGTTTGCAGCAGCATGGACTAGTAGCTCGGAGACCATGGCTGCAGTTACCCTTGACGCTGCATCACAGACGGGAGCGCCTGCGGTGGTGTACTCAACGACGAACCTGGGTGCACGAATGGCAAAAAGTCATTTTTTCGGATGAATCCAGGTTCTGTTTACAGCATCATGATGGTCGCATCCGTGTTTGGCGACATCGCAGTGAACGCACATTGGAAGCGTGTGTTCGTCATCGCCATACTGGCGTATCACCCGGCGTGATGGTATGGGGTGCCATTGGTTACACGCCTCGGTCACCTGTTGTTCGCACTGATGGCACTTTGAACAATGGACGTTACATTTCAGATGTGTTACGACCCGTGGTTCTACCTTTCATTCGATCCCTGCGAAACCCTACATTTCAGCAGGATAATGCACGACCGCATGTTGGAGGTCCTGTACGGGCCTTTCTGGATACAGAAAATGTTCGACTGCTGCCCTGGCCAGCACATTCTCCAGATCTCACACGAACTGAAAACGTCTGGTCAATGGTGGCCGAGCAACTGGCTCGTCACAATACGCCAGTCACTACTCTTCTTGATGAACTGTGGTATCGTGTTGAAGCTGCATGAGCAGCTGTACCTGTACACGCTATCCAAGCTCTGTTTGACTCAATGCCCAGGCGTATCAAGGCCGTTATTACGGTCAGAGGTTTTTGATCTGGGTACTGATTTTTTAGAATCTATGCACCTAAATTGCGTGAAAATGTAATCAGATGTCAGTTCTAGTATAATATATTTGTCCAATGAATACCCGTTTATCATGTGCATTCCTTCTTGGTGTAGCAATTTTAATGGCCTCTAGTGTACATATGTCGCCTTTGTTGGAGTGTGTGTTCCGCAAACCCATTTTCTGGGTGAGTTTTGGTTAAATTATTTGTTATCAAGCGCTCTCGTAAATGCTTTTGGTAGACTGATTTAACTTGAGGAAATTTAATGGCAAGTATTCTCTGGAATTGTTTGTTTATAGAACTGTCTTCATTAAAGTAGCCGATGTGCTACAGCTTTGGGGAATAACTGATAATTGTATGATCTGATTCTTAATAATCAAAAGTGGTGAAGTGCGCTCAGGAGACTTAGTCATGTTTGCTCCTGGTATTGTCTGAGGATGTTTTAAATTTCAACTTGTTAGATTAAAAGGCAATGTGTTCAGTGGAGGTTGTTTTAAAAAATTGTTTTCATATTGTCATTTAAATTTTTTGTGATACTGTGTTTGCATAAAGTCTTGTAAGTGATTGTTAGGAAACAAAACGAAAGTATTTCAGTGTAAATGAAACTGATTAACTAATGATTGTTGGATTTTAAATAAAGAAAGAGACTAACAGCTGCCCTCAACAAAATAAATGAAATAGTAGGGCACGGTGCTGACTGTTCAGCCAATATATAAAAATGGTTGTTGGACTACTGAAAATTAATAAACTTTTGTAATAAGTAATGTTCGACTTTCAGTGTACAACAAGCCCGATCCCCTCCACCTCCTAAAATCCGCGTCTCTGCCCTACACTTGCTCTGTGAAACAGTCTTGGCAAAAGACATTTGGTACTTTGACCTTCTCTGTGTCATTCTGTTTCAATGTCATTATTGTCGCAGTGTTTGATCAGACAATTCTGCTCGGTACATACTTGTCTAAAGTGTGTTGTGCGCCGCGCTTCAACTTCGTCCATTGACGCTCAAAAAAGATCTTACTGCCTTTCTTTGTATTCATATTTTCGGCCGTATTCAGTGATGCTGTAACGGCCTTTTGATTACTGATTCCCTGTTATACACTAACTGAATCGAAAAGTTCGTGTCTGTTTGCTCCAGCAGGTTTAGGATGTTTCCATCGCGAGTCAGAGGTTTTCTGTCAGAGGTAATTTTCGGATAAAGTACTTAAAACAATTTCACATTATTCTATGTCCTTTCTAACCATTCTAATCACTTAAATCTCCCAGTCTATAGCTGGTAAGTTAAAATCTCCACCCAATACTATAAAATATCCGGAAAATTTGAGGTAAATATTTTCCACATTTCCTGTTGACTGTTCTGTCACTAGTGTTGAAGATGCATTGCGTCTGTAAAAGTGTCCGATGATCCATATTCGATCCACCTTTAACACTTATCTTCACCTAAATTATCATACATTCTATGTCTGTATTAAATGATTTGGATGAAGATAACTGTTAAATGTGGATCAAACATTTCCATGGCATGCTTTTAGAGATCCTCTGCCTCAGCAACAGTACTGGCGGAACAGTTGAGAGGAAACTTGGAGAATCTTTCGCGTAAATTTCCTGGTCATGTTGTAGTATTAGGTCGTGATTGTAATTTATCAGCTACAGACTGGGGTATATGAAATGCTTTGGCTGTCAACGCACAACTCATGCCCAAACTCAATCTTTCATACATCGTTGTTCCTGCAT
Source organism: Schistocerca serialis cubense (assembly GCF_023864345.2). Taxonomy (NCBI): domain Eukaryota; kingdom Metazoa; phylum Arthropoda; class Insecta; order Orthoptera; family Acrididae; genus Schistocerca; species Schistocerca serialis. The sequence continues at coordinate 540,898,533 of NC_064638.1, forward strand.
CACAACCTCTCGTACAGATATAATGCGAATCCCGTACGGGGGAGGACATTTTAACTGAAAGTCAACGCTTGGTATCGGCGGATAAATAAGCTATTGCAGTGCCTGTCTTGTCAAGAAAAACGAATGCATACTCGAAGGAACATTGCATCTTTCTTCTTAACTCTTTGATGCACAGATTTTATGTTTAATTAATTTTTTAATAAAACATGCATTTTCTATGTCTGGTGGGGTTGCTAATAAAGGAAAACATGAATTAAAATTTTTTATTGTATTGATTTTGGTTTTAGATGGTGGTATATATAATATACCACCATGCCACTTAGGGCCGTACCTAAAGTTTTTGAGATATCTTGGTTTGTGCTTGTAACTCACCTTTAAATTCTACTCTAAGCAGTAATAATTAGTATAATTAATGTAAAATAATTTTATTTCTGGCAATTGGTCATTTACAATACAAAATCAAATTACAAACCTTACAAATAAAATATGTTTCTTATTCCTTTTTGTGAAAATCTTGAAAGCACCTTTTTGTTTTGCTAAGGCACAAAGGCACTTTGCATTCAGCGCACATCCAGAAAGTGCGCACTTGCTTCTTTTTTGTACTGCATTTCGCACAACGTCTGGCGGTAGTACGCTCTGGCTGGTGGGATGAATTGTCGAGACGCTGGCGTGAGGAAACATATGGCTTGTTTTTCTTTACGTGGACTTGACTCTCATGAAGTCTAGATGGCCTCAATGGTGTTTTCTGGGTTACTAAGCTTTGCAGGATACTCATCCTGAAGACTTTGGCAGTCATTTTTTCTCTATCGCCTAGTTCCTTCCAAATTATATAGCTGTTGACGATACTGACATCAAGCAGGTGAAAGAATATTCGGTGCCACCACTTTTTACTTCTCCGGCTTATTTCATATGATTTTTTCAGTTGGTCGAACTTGTCGACATTGTTCATGTGTGCATTGTAATCCATCACTGCTTGAGGACAAGGTAGCTCTATGCGTGAACCATCTCTTTCACGGCGAGTCACTGTAGTAACTTCAGGACTGTGAAAATTTGAAAGGAGATGAACAGCTCTCTTATCTTTCCACTTCAAGTAGAGGATGCCACAGTTGCTGACCCTCCAGTCAAATTCACCTCTGCTTAATTCTTTGTCTGTTTTTAATTTGGGTAAATGTTTCCTTGTTGGTTGAACTGTCCCACAGGCATATATGTTTCTCTGCTGTAAACCAGCCAACAAGTTATAGCTATTGAAATAGTTGTCGAAATAAAGATAATGGCCTTTATTTACGAGTTCAGAGGACAAACTCAGCACTACATGCTCCCCAAGGCCTGTTTGCACTGTGTCACCTACTTTTCCGGTGTAAATATCAAATTTCAAGTTGTAAGAGGTCTTGTCACACAGCATCCACACTTTGTAACCACGCTTTATGGGTTTATCTCTCATGTATTGTTTCATACTGTTGCGGCCTTTGAATTTGATCATTGACTCATCAATTGCTAGGTGTTTGCTGGGTTGGTAACACTTGGAAAAAGATTCAGATAGTATCTTGATCACTGGTCGCAGCTTGTACAGTTTGTCATAACCTGGGTGTCCTTTTTCTGGATGCAATGTGTTATCATTCAGATGAATGTTCCTCAGTAACCATCCAAACCGATTTACTGCCATCAGAGATGCAATATAACGATCATGAAGTTCTGGGGCACTAGACCAGTAGTCTCTGTATGCTGGCATACGCTTTATACCCATCAAAATGTTGATTCCCAGGAAAGTTCGTATTTCATTGTCAGTTGTTGGAGTGAAAGACTTGCCAGATTGCGTCGCATATAAATTTGTTTGGAAAACGATTAGCTGAACTAGCTCTTTTGGAAATATTTTTTCGAATATATCGATAGGTTCTGGATCATCAATGTCCCTAATAAAAGCACTTGGTCCTGATTCACTGTCGAACTGCATTCCTGAGGTAGCATTGAATTGTTGTCCCCAAGTTGGCGCTGTGTCAGCAGCGCGTTTTGGCGGAGTGGACTCACTTTCTTCCTCGCTCTCTGAAACTTCGCCTTCAGACGACACAATAGCCTCCGCAACAATGCTTGCTTCATAATCAGATTCGTCATCTGTGGTGTCAACAGTGGAATCCTCGTCTGATGGAATTTCACACAATAATCGTTCGATTTCTTCATCTCGTAAGCCTCTTCTTGACATTTTCATTTTCAAACAACAGCCTGAATCCAAGTAAAGAATACGTAAGCAAAACAAAATGGAGAAAGAGCTAAAATAAGTCACAACACAATTAAAAACTAAACTTTGTAGCGGAGGATTTCGAATTTTATACTAGGAAACGAAATGCAATAGAATACTGCTACATGCACGGTGGTACAAATAATATACCACCAAAATAAATTGTATATAAATAACGGAAGATTGTGCATATGAATGTATACATGGGTTCATACCGTAGCTGTGACGTCCAAGATATGGAAAAAACACAGGCGCAACAAGAAATTCGTTATAAACCACTATTCACACGCAAAAACCATGCACAACTCAGCACGCAGCTTTCACAGTTGTAATCTATGCAATTCTTGGCGGGAACTGATTCCTTATAGGCAGTGAGTGCCATCTGTCTGATAAGTAGAGAACTAGGTGAGCATATTAGAGTGGTGGTCGTGCAGTTAAACCACTGTGCAAAGAGCCAAGAAAATTTTCAAAAGGTGGTATACTATGTATACCACCGTGCTCCAAAGAGTTAACAACACAGGCACTAAAAGTCTTAAATATCTTATAGACTGGAACACAGACATTTGGCTCTTCTTTGAGTGTTTCTGTTTCTTGACTCATTCAATTTGCTGGTGATCGCACGCTATACTCGGTCGCATGGCAGTGTGGTTAGCTACTCTTTAGCTAGATAGCGACGCCACTTGGTTTCTCGCTGTAGTACCAACGTTGGTGCTCCACCTAGCATTGCTGTGGGCTACCTCGCCTTTCTATTGCATCCGAGCACCTCAGTGTGGTGACTTACTTTTGTGGATACCTTTAATGAAAGAAATCACTTACATCTAGTTGTACTGATAAAACCGCTGGACGTTACTAGATAATCCCGCTGAGAACAAAGGTTATTTCGCTGGGTGTTCCGACCGCCGTTTTCAGCGCAAAATTGCGGGTGTACTGACCGCGAAACTGCGGATCGCGTTTAAGGATATTACGTGGCAGAGTTCGTGAACAGGTGAGAAGGCAGGAAAAATACAATATCAGATAAAACGGGAATTACGATTATGTGTGAGGCTTAACGCCAGTCACTGAATTTTGCATCTCATCACAGGCGGAAATCCTAGGGGGCCAAAGAAGGTCTTGGAGGTCATGCCACACTCTTCAAACAACTTTCTACTAAAAGTGATTATATTTTTACTCTTAATTTACAAATTTTACCTATTTTTCGTAGAATACAAGGCGTTGACAAAAGGTATGGGATAGGAATATGCAGGATATGCACATACCAGATGGCGTGGTATCGCGCACACAAGGTATAAAAGGGCAGCGCATTGGCGGAGCTGTCATTTGTGTTCAGGTGACTCACGTGAAAACGTTTGCGACGTGATTATGGCTGCACGACGGAAATTAACAACCTATGAACGCGGAATGGTAGCTGGCGGTAGACGCGTGCGACATTCGATATCGGAAATCGTTAGGGAATTCATTATTCCGAGATCCACAAAGTCAAGAGTGTGCCGAGAATACCAGATTTCAGCCATTACCTCTTACTACGGGCATCGCAGTGGCCGACAGCCTTCACTTAACTACCGAGAGCTGCGGCCTTCGCGCAGGTTTGTCAGCTTTACAGACAAACGTCACAGCGTGAAATAATCGCAGAAACCTGTGGGACGCACGAATAACGTATCACGAAAGAGCGGCGGAATTTGATGTCAATGGGTTATGGCAGCAGACAACCGACGCAGGTTTCTCTGCTAACAGCACAACATCGCCTGCAGCGCCCCTCCTAAGCCCGTGACCAAGACTGGACGCTAGACGGATGGAAAACCGTTACCTGATCAGGTGTCCCGATTTTAATTACAAATAACTGATGCGAGGGTTTGAGTGTGGCACAGACCCAACGAAACCATAGACCCTAATATGAATATGAAAATGGTATTTCATCTTTCGGGCTGGCCACTGTGACCGAGCGGTTCGAGGCGCTTCAGTGCGGAACCGCGCAGCTGCTACGGTCGCAGGCTCGAATCCTGCCTCGGGCATGGATGTGTGTGATATCCTTAGGTTAGTTAGGTTTAAGTAGAGGACTGGTGACCTCAGATGTTAAGTCCTTTAGTTCTTAGAGCCATTTGAACCATTTTGATCTTTCGGACATGTCCGATACCATTGGTGATCTTGCAGCTCTCGAAGAATGAAATTACGATGAAAGCCAGATCTTTAGCTGCTTATGGGCGTTGGTAAATATCAACGGGGACAGTTGAAAATGTGTGTCCTGACGGGGACTCGAACCTGGGATCTGCTGCTTACATAGCAGACGCTCTATCCGTCTGGGCCATCGAGGACATAGAGGAGACTGCGACTGCAAGGACTTATCTCTGGCACGCTCCTCGTGAGACTCATTTTTCCAACTTACTGTCCACACACTACGTTTGTAGTGTCCCTGCCCACTTTACTCATTACTCGCGGCAGTCAGTCTACCGTTTCCCGTAAGAGTTCGGGCAATGTCATTGCATCCGCACTGAAGATCATTGGCCGGTGAGCCTTGTCTGTATGAAGATGGTATGGTATCGATAAGATGGTGTGGTATAGATAAGATGGTATGGTATATATATGGCTTACCGGCCAATGATCCTCAGTGCGAATGCACTTACATTGCCCGAACTCTTACGTGAATCGGTAGACTGACTGCCGCGAGTAATGAGTATAGTGGGCATAGCACTACAAACGTAGTGTGTGGACAGTAAGCTGGAAGTGTGGGTCTCACGGGAAGCGTGCCAGAGATACGTCCCTGCAGCCGCACTCTTTTCTGTGTCCTGGATGACTCAGACGCAGAGTGCGTCTGTCATGTAAGCAGGAGATCCCGTGTTCGACTCCCGGTCGCAGCACACATTTTCAACTGTCCCTGTTGATACGTATCAACGCCTGTAAGCAGCTGAAGGTCTGGATTTCATTCTATAGACCCTAATTGTCAACAAGGCACTGTGCAAGCTGTTGGTGGTTCCATAATAGTGTGGGCTGTGTTTAGATCAAATGCACAGGGTCCTCTGGTCCAACTGTACCGATCATTGACTGGAAATGGTTATGTTCGGCTCTTTGAGTCCATTTGCGGCCATTCATAGACTTCATGTTCCCATGGCAATGCGCCATATCACCGGGCCACAAACGATCGCGGTTCGTTTGGAGAACATTCTGGGCAGTTTGAGCGAATTTTTGGCCACCCAGTTCACCCCACATGAATCATACGGAGCAATTATGGTACATAGTCAAGAGGTCTGTTCGTACACAACATCCTGCACCGGCAACACTTCCGCAGTTATGGACTGCTAAAGGGGCTCGATACCTCTGCCGGAGACTTCCAATGACACGTTGAGTCCGTGCCACGTCGAGTTGCTGCTTTACACTGGGCAAAATGAGGTACGATTCGACATTGGGAGGCATCCCATGATTTTTGTTACCTTACTGTGAGAACTAAAAGTTTCTTAAGACATTCTAAAAAATTACAATCTTCGATTAACAGAGCGTACTTTTTAGTTGTGTTCCTGAGGGTTAGCCCACCTGGCTTGGTTTGCTACATGACCAGCTGTAGAAAACATTCCAACCAGGAAAAGGCGTTCACACTCAGGCGGACAGCATCTGCTCCCAACAACAAATTTCACACTTTTCGTGAGTCTGGTGGAGCTGCCGTTTCACAGGAAGCCGAGGCAGGAGAATAAAGATGCTGCACTAAGGAATGTAGATGGAAATGACAGAATTGTACAGCATTCGCACCACTGATATACTAGCATAGGCTTAGCCTGTAGACCTGTGTTCACAGTCTCAGAGTGAATGGTAATGCTGAGAGCACTCTTCGACTTTATAACATATAAATTATTAACTAGTTATTGTTGTCAAATTTTGTTATACTATAATTCTTAATTCAACTGCATGAAACGTTTTTTCTCAAATTTTTGATCAAATGCTTTTCGCGTGATGTACTAAATGTCTTCATATTATTATTTTGTTGTTATCTTTAAATTCTTTGACACTTACGCTTGTTAAAACTGCGACTTACGGTAAGGTATATTGGTGACGGGTGTGGGGGAGGTGGGGGTGGGATGGGGGGAGGTAGAAAAGACATTCATAATTCACTATATTCAGCGTGTGTGTGTGTGTGTGTGTGTGTGTGTGTGTGTGTGTGTGTGTGTGTGTGAGAGAGAGAGAGAGAGAGAGAGAGAGAGAGAGAAAGGGAGTGAGGGAGACAGGACCCTTCCTTTGACAGAACACTTTTTTTTATCAAAATATGGACGAAATAATGGAAACTCCCAATAATGTGAAGATAGGTATTTACGTACTGATACTAAAGAGTGACCACTAACTGTGTCAGTCTTTTGATACAACAATAATTTAGTATGTAACTACATAACAATTATTACCCTCCGCAAGCCACTGTTTACTTTTGGTCCGTGGACTTTCCAACCATGGCGTTTCCGACCGGTTTTTAGGTGCGGCAGGTACTGTGGCACTTCCGACCAGCTAGTTTTGCACCTTGGCATTTCTGACCAGATCCTCAGCCAAGGCTAGTATTTTTGGTCGGAAACACCACGGTCGCAAAGTAAACAGTCGGGAATTCCATGATGCCATTACAATGTAGTAGGAGACAACTTTGGACCATTATTAATCACACGATGTGGGAAGAGTTAATATGTCTCTGTATGTGTCATTCTATTCCTTATTCGTATGCTCATTACACTAACTATATTGTATAGCCAGAGAAAATCGCTATGCTAGTCCGACAGGTTATGCGAAAAAAATTACATTTTCTATGATGCTACTGCGTCAATTCTGCGAACATCTTTCACGCTATCGTGATAAGTGAACGTCGGAGTATGCAGATGAATCTGCTTGCCTCTGAATTTCTTCAACTTCTTACTCCATCCTGTCCTTTTGAGGGTAGTAACCGGCCAACCAGTATTGCAAGTCTAGACGCCACGATACTTCTCCCAGTTTTAGCAGTATATCCAAGTCATCCCATAACTGTCTCTACCTCCTTGTCAATTTGATCAAATCTCTGGCTGACGCCACTGTAACTAACCTGTTTCTACGGGTTATTACGCTAAGAGTGGGAATTGAAATGCTTATTGAGTGTGAAATTAACCTGAGAAGATTAGGGTCGCCATCGACTCCAATCATACAACTAATCAAAGGTTTGGCCGAGTCGGAAAATAAATTAATTTGATCACAGACCAAAAACTCATAAAAATGCGTACGTCGTGATATCGCTCATAGGTATTTCCCGTGCACTGTCCACGAGAATCAACCATTTAAGATAAAATAGCACATGCATGAACACTGTGCAGAAGATCAGCTCCCAGCAACACACCTCAAAATAAGACTTTGTTTCAAAATAAAAGGGGAAACTAATCACTGAACCTGTGCTTAAGGAAACGCATTGGATGTGCTAACAGGAAAGTTACGAGGTGAGTGGCTTAGGTGCAAAAACGTAACCTCGGAATGCAAGAGAAAATTGTGTATAAAATCGTTTATTCCTAAGATATGGATGTGAGGCATGTACACAATTACTGATAACATTAATTCCTAAAACATTAAAGAAAAGCATCGATACATACGCCGTTATAATCTACACCTAAAATCATTGGTGTGAATCATTCATACAACTGCTGTTGCCTGATAACTGATCGCAATAACTCGTGAAACGGTACACGTTTCGCAGTACACCTGCGTGCCCACGTGGTTTGTGGAGACGCAGTTTCTAGGTATCGTGGCCAAGTTGCAACAATATCACATCACACAATCATGAACAGTTAACATTCTTTAAAACAAACATGAGACCGGACAGTTAGTGATGACGGTAGCCCAACAAACTCTAATGTTCAACCACGTGGTCGGACGAAAGATACATAAAGCAAGAAAAATTTACCAGACGGGAAAGCTATAAATATTTAGAAAGATGAAAGCTTATACAAGCACAGCGGAAGGCAAACAGACATTCATACAGAAGCGAGTGTTCACTTCTTATCGACACCTTTGTGTGGCGCTCTTCCGGTGGATCCAAGTCTGCTATAGAAATTTACTAAAAGAAAAATCTGCCAAAGTTTTGCATTCCTTGCTGCGACAAGGCAAAGCAATCTTTCAGAGTTGAAAAGCGAGACCAAAAGCTAACAGCTCTCCCCCCACCAAGTAACAACGCGCCACGCGGTCAGTCTAATTCACCCTTCTTCGACTGGAGCACAGCTGTGGACGCTTCCCGTACCGGCGGCAGACTGCCTCCCTTTTTCATCTCCAGCCTCTTCCACCTCCGCGTGGCCCGGAAAACCCAAAGATGTCATTTCCGCCACCAACCTAGCGAAGGTGGATTTCTCACAAGTAGCGCAAACTTCTTTGCCTACTTGACCACTTCGAGAGTTGGCTATTCTGTACAACTGCTGCTGAATCTGTACAACTATCGCAGACTTTCTGCAGCAGACTACGCCACCGTCTAGAAACGTGACACACAACCATATTCATTCAACGACACTACTATGAGAATTATGAGAAAAGAGAAACAAGTAAAAGAAAGAGAAATGCTAGTGAAAATGGGCTACCGGACTAATGAAAGGTGGCTACAGGACCCTTTCACCACTTCCTCCAGAGGGTGGTAGCTAATGACGGAAATACGTCTTTAGCCCCCTTTCCCCTCCCTCCTTTCCCGCCGCCGACCAAGCAATCAATTCTGTGTGTTATTTCCTGGTCGTTTCATTCGCAACATTAGTATTAAATTCGTACCCAGTACTAAAATAGAGTATGCATTTCCGGCTGTCGATGTAGCTCATCAATCAGAATCATTCGAGAGAAACTATCCAATGACGCGCATACCCGACGCATCCTAAAGAATAACACACAACAAGGTTTAAACTTGGGAAAAAACACCTCATTCACGGTAGAAAGTTATAATTCTTGGGTGTGCATATTGATGAAAACTTGAAAGCATATCACAGACTTGCTAAAACGTTTAGATTCGACTGCTTTTGGCGTAAAGACAGTAGTTAGCTTTGGGAACGAAGAAGGCAGTAAGAGACTTAGACAAAAAGTATTCATTGCAAAAAAAAGAAAGTAAGAATTGTGTAGGGTTCAGAGACGTACATATTTCAGGCATTTCTTTAGGTAGCCAGGAATATTAATAACAACCTCACAATACATTTTTTTAGATTACGATATTTGAAATTAACAATTTGACAGTAACAGAGATTTTCACAACGCTAGAAGGACACAAGCTCGGTATTACAATGTAATGGATCTAACTTCTGCACAGAAACGGGTGAGATATGCAACTATAAAACTCTTTGACAATCTTCCCTTGGATGTAGATTAAAAATGTTTCCCCTTACTAACTCGTTCTATGTCATAGAACAGTGTTTCCATCACAGGGGTAACTACTCCTTAGAGGTGAAATTAAGTTTTATGATGGTAAAAACAAATGTGTTCAGTTGTGTTTGTGTTACGAAACTAAAATATTTTTTTTAAATCATGACTATTATCACTGTTTAGTAATATTAGAATACTGTGTACATACTACCATAATTTTTTTAAATATTGGAATTAACATGTGACATAGTGTCGTAGAGGTTGCTTATGAAAAAAATGTATTGAGGTCCTCATATAGTCCATCTACTTCACACATACTTTGTACTTTGTACTGTGCATTTATGATAGTACAATTGAGACTAAAACTTCACATATGCTTAAATATCTCGTGAAAATTCAACCAGAAATTTCTTCATTATTCCCTACACAACAGTACATGAAATAATTGAGAGTTCAACTCGACAGTAACTGCCTAAGGACTACTACACTGCTGTGGAGTGTGCACAGTATTATAATCATTATAATTATTAGTGGCACTTGGCCAGACGCAGAGCATTGTAAGTTCAGAAATGAGGAGTCCAGCAATCAAGTGATTTCTAAATGGGAATATAGCGCACGGATTTTGACTTGTTTGATTTTAATTGACGGGGGAGGGGGGGGGGGAGGTTGCAGGGTGTGGGCGAAGAAGCAGCTGTCACTAGGGAGAGGATTAGTGCAGAGGAAATACATTAGTAACAAGTGTCTATCCTTGATAGATATTCCTTTATGAGAATAAATTTTCGGTGTCATGCACAATGCACTGAGAAATGATACATCATTCTATAAAAAAGGTTGTTAGAAATAAGCAGCACTAATTGCATCATTGAGTCATTAGTATATAGTTTAATAAAACAACTGCAAAAACTCAGTATAATTTATATTTTTCTACATTTGGAATATAAAAGAGATCAAAGAAAATTCTTTTTTTTTTTTTCTAAAGTTTGGTTAGTTGCTAAAGTTGATGACTGGGTGAGAGGGAGATGGGGGGGGGGGGGTGGTGAGGGGGAGAAGGAAAGAGGTACTAGCTAATGACTGATTGCACTCAGGGGTAATGGTCGCAGGATGGCTGGGAACCACTGCCTTAGAGGAATTTTTGAATACTTAGTAATTTTTACAGGGTGAGCGAGAGTCCACCGAGAAACTTTCAGGGGTGATACAGTATGGACCAAAACAAGGAAAAAAATCATGAAGCCTAAACTGCACTTATCCATCTTCGCTATTGTGAGGCACAACTCTTTTACCGAAAGCCCTCTGCTCATATCTCTTACGTCATGCGTTTTAGAGTCCATGTTTACCGGATATTTTTTTCTTATTTTGGTTCAAGCCATCTCCACACTAAATATGGGAAAGTAAGAGCTTGCAGTAGAAGATTTCACAATATCAAAGATGAGCAAGTGATCATGGCTATTAAGGTATGCACTTCAGTGAGTAAAATAGTGAGTCACGACAGTTTTGGGCATTAGTATGTTATACATTGCTTCTTGTAGTCGAGAAGGATATCAGTCAAGGTAAACACGAACCATGTCTTGGAATATGTACTTTCCTACCATCTTTTGATAGAATTGAACTTTTTACAAAGGCCGTCTTCGGATCCAATTGTTGCACTAGAGGACAATGCGTTGTTACCCACTCGTGTACTACTAAGAAGTAAGATTTCCTTTTTCAGTAATATAACATGGCATGTCCACTGAGTTTAGAAATTTCCGACTCTTGAGTTCCAAGCTTAGGTGATTCTGAAGACGATAAACGTAATTAAAAATACAACAATATTACGCATATTTGCATATTATAATTTGTATTTTATTTGTAGCAATAAACGACGATAAATTCAGCAAATCGCTTTGACTCCACATATTTACTTTTACAGCTGGTAAAATAGCTACAAAAGTTTCGTATAGAACGTACAAGTAACCACCCAGTGGTAATGAGCTGGAGATGTGTTAACTTCGCCAGACAAAACATGCGCTGTCCAAAAGATGCGCTGTTCTTGGCCCATAAGCGTTCCAGAGCTATAGCGCTACAATGGCGAGTATTACAACAATGCAAAGCAGCCACAGACTGCACACAGCATAGCCAGTGATTTTCATACAGAGGTGGCGTTACCAATAAAAAAACCTAAACAGCCTACTTACAACTTCAAGAAATTTCTTCCCTATGTACCGTGCGTTTATCCCGAATGTAACATCAGATAACGGAGTTAATGCACGATATGGGCGAGACTTTGCTGAAGCTGAAGATTAATTAGCCAGAAGCTCCGATGCAGGTAACGAAGGAGCTTTCCTGAATGTAACATACATGTAAAGTATTTGATTCAGCACTTCTCACAGTTAAAATGTATAACTTGGCTATGTCCACTTTTCCTCAAACTCGCAGCTGATATACTACAAAAGTCAGGTCTGTTTTCTGCCAAAACGATCACTGGAAGTCATTTTCTAATGCAAATAACAAAATAAAAGAAGGGTGTGCTGCTGGGTGTTTGCATCCAAAAGGACAATATTCCGAACATTGTTTTTATCGCCATCATTATGTGTGCTGAGAATGCTGTTAACTTTTTCTTATACTTTGCTCGTATCTGTTGACAACAAGACTGTTCCTAGCATGCTTTCTTGGAACACCCCCTCTCGTTATTTTTGTATGTGATTAGAACTCACAATCAGAGATATAATCCTTACTCCCGATTAGAAATAAAAATTCCCATTTGGTCAATCTAATTTATTCTGTCTGTGACTACTCTCATTCGCTGAGGCGAATACTGTATACAAATAGTTCTTTGTAAAGGCCAATTCCGATTTTCCGCCACATCACTATCCAATTCGAGCGATGCTACATCTCTAATGATTTCATAGTCGGCAGGGAGAAAAATCCAGATCTTTCTTGTTTTCATGCTATTACTGATACATTCTTCAAGCACTTTCATGAGTATGTAATGGGTTATGAAATATTTCCCTTACCATTCGACAGTGTGGAAGCACGGAAGAATGGAGGATTAGCGTTTAATGTGCTATCGACCACGAGGTCGTTGAACGTGGGGCAATCCAGTTCTATGCCTTTCAGAAATCTATGACTGTACCGTCTGTCTGATTCAGTGTCAAAAATTTAATAGGTATCATTAAGAAAAACGGGACACGTGTTCTTTTGAGTTACACTTAAATAGCTTAGCCTTATTTTTCCGTTCTCGCAAACAAAATTAGAAACCTCTGTGTTATTATTTCGCTACGTTACAACGATTTTTGAAATATAGATTCTCGTTTCTCGGGTTATTCTAAATTAATATCACTTGGTGTGCTCTAAATCCTAGTAATTTCACCAACTATTTTTAAAAACGTCGTAAATGTATTTATAATTTTACTTGCAGTGTCTGAACTGCGTGTGATCTGGTGTTCGCGAAGCTCTTTTTCCTGATATTATGATCTATCTTCACGCGGTCTCCCTGTTAATCTACGTTTGGCACTGTTACTGGTGGGCGGTGGCCGGATGTCCTCGTCGCAGACCCTCAGGGGTGGGGCGACGTAACTAGTAGACGAGGTGGAGAACAGATTAGCGGTAAACATGTCTGCCAGCTAGAATAGTGGAGTAACTGTGATGCCTTGTAATCACAATCAGTGTGCTACTAGTACCTTACATGAGGTAAGGGTAACGGACAAATTTCTGTATCTGTGTCGGAACATAACATCCGGCTGGCCACGTCGATAGCGATGGGACAAGCGTCTGGGTGTAACCGTTTGCTTTTCATTCAGTCGGCTTTTTCACTCGAATGTACCAATTCACTGCGGCCACATGGGTAATTTGAATGTTTTTACTCACTCTTCGAATCAGGGTGGTTACACTTCATGTGAGACAACCAAGGGACTACAGTCCCTGACGGTTACGTCAGTTATATGAATGCTTTCACTAGGTTTTCGGGTTTGAGAGATTCCGTTTACATACTTTTCAGATTTTTTGGTTATTCATGAACCGTGGTTATAGATGTCAAACTTTTTTAGAGACAAACAAGGCATATTTCGATGGGAGACGAATTAAAACATTTCTAAAAATATTTATATTCTAAATTCACATATTTATTTACTTCATACCAATTTTTAGTACTTTTGGCATTAAATACGGGTTTTTGGTTGATTTTAAAAGTTTAATACTGGTGATACATTGTAAATATATATTTAAGTAAATGAACAATTACGTTTTTATATAATTCCGACTCTCTCTTCCCGCTGGTTTCCACCCATCATCGATGATTCTTTTTCGCTAAATGATGAGGTCACGTGAACATTAAGCGTAGAACATGATTTTTTTAATTGTTTGGTGAGTTAAGCACTTGCTTTTTAAGTATATACCATCATTTGTCGCTAGGTTTTTTTTAAGAAATATTTCTCATCGTTTATTAATTTTCTTTGAATTTCTTTACTTAATATGCCTATACACTACCGCTCAAAAGTTTTGGTTCACCCATTATTAAATACTGTACACACTATGTAATGTACAAACACACCGTATAAACTAAACAGACCAACAAAATAAATATTTTCTCTCCCTATAATTAGGTACAACTGAATATAGCCTCTTCAAAGTATCCTATCTTCGCCCTCAGAACAGCTGCACAAATTCCTGACGTTCTGGAGGTAAGATTTCGTAGTGTGTTTTGCAGGCATTTCAGTCCAGCACATCTCTAAATTATTCCATAGATCTTCAACATTACCTGACCTCAGCTTTCTGACCTTGTCAAGCTCATCAAATCAGAGTTCAGTGAGATTTAAATCAAGTGACTGACGTGCGCAAATCATATCCTTCAGTTGCTCATATTTGTCTTTTCCGTTGTTTTTCTGTTCTTTCTGTGCAATTTTGAAGCATGTTTGGAATCATTGTCCTGCTGCACGGGAAACCTACGACCAGTCTCTTGCCAGAAGTAACGGTATTATTGACCAGTATCCTGCGATATCATGCTTTCTTTAATGTTCCATTAATTATCACTGCACTGCCAATTCTATCATCCGCTAAACATCCCCTCCACCATGCTTCACCACTGGCGTCACTAACTGACTCTTCATACGTTCTCCACGAAGTCGACGAACAGCATGTTGGACCATAGCTACACTCTCCAGTTTTTATGTTGCTGTGCCCATTGCAATCTTTTCATATACAGGTTTTTTGCTGCTATGCACCCCTTTAAACCTTGTTCACGAAGACGGCATTGCACTGTTAAGACAGAGATTGGGGCTGCTCGCAATGTTTAATTCCTCGTGAATTTCAAGTGCAGTATGATATCACTCGGGGCATACCAGATCGCGAAATACTTGCATTGGCACCAATCTGCTTGATCCGCTGCAATGTACACGTATACGCCTCTGTAGATTGGGCTACTCCAAGTTCTCTTGCTGTTGTCTTACTATAATTGGCCTCCTGATGCAGAGCTGCAATTACAGCTCTTTTTCAGCTCCAGTCCCCTGTTTCCGTCCCATTATTAAGTAATATGATTGTTGTTGTTGTTGTTGTGGTCTTCAGTCCTGAGACTGGTTTGATGCAGCTCTCCATGCTACTCTATCCTGTGCAAGCCTCTACATCTCCCAGTACCTACTGCAACCTACATCCTTCTGAATCTGCTTAGTGTATTCATCTCTTGGTCTCCCTCTACGATTTTTACCCTCCACGCTGCCCTCCAATACTAAATTGGTGATCCCTTAATGCCTCAGAACATGTCCTACCAACCGATCCCTTCTTCTGGTCAAGTTGTGCCACAAACTTCTCTTCTCCCCAATCCTATTCAATACTTCATCATTAGTTATGTGGTCTACCCATCTAATCTTCAGCATTCTTCTGTAGCACCACATTTCGAAAGCTTCTATTCTCTTCTTGCCCAAACTATTTATTGTCCATGTTTCACTTCCATACATGGCTACACTCCATACAAATACTTTCAGAAATGGCTTCCTGACACTTAAATCTATACTCGATGTTAACAAATTTCTCTTCTTCAGAAACGCTTTCCTTACCATTGCCAGTCTACATTTTATATCCTCTCTACTTCGACCATCATCAGTTATTTTGCTCCCCAAATAGCAAAACTCCTTTACTACTTTAAGTGTCTCATTTCCTAATCTAATTCCCTCAGCATCACCCGACTTAATTCGACTACATTCCATTATCCTCGTTTTGCTTTTGTTGATGATCATCTTATATCCTCCTTTCAAGACACTGTCCATTCCATTCAACTGCTCTTCCAAGTCCTTTGCTGTCTCTGACAGAATTACAATGTCATCGGCGAACCTCAACGTTTTTATTTCTTCTCCATGGATTTTAATACCTACTCCGAATTTTTCTTTTGTTTCCTTTACTGCTTGCTCAATATACAGAATGAATAACATCGGGGAGAGACTACAACCCTGTCTTACTCCCTTCCCAACCACAGTTTCCCTTTCATGTCCATCGACTCTTATAACTGCCATCTGGTTTCTGTACAAATTGTAAATAGCCTGCCGCTCCCTGTATTTTACCCCTGCCACCATTAGAGTTTGAAAGAGGGTATTCCAGTCAACATTGTCAAAAGCTTTCTCTAAGTCTACAAATGCTAGAAGTGTAGGTTTGCCTTTCCTTAATCTTTCTTCTAAGATAAGTCGTAAGGTCAGTATTGCCTCACGTGTTCCAGTGTTTCTACGGAATCCAAACTGATCTTCCCCGAGGTCGGCTTCTACTAGTTTTTCCATTCGTCTGTAAAGAATTCGTGTTAGTATTTTGCAGCTGTGGCTTATTAAACTGATTGTTCGGTAATTTTCACATCTGTCAACACCTGCGTTCTTTGGGATTGGAATTATTATATTCTTCTTGAAGTCTGAGGGTATTTCGCCTGTTTCATACATCTTGCTCACCAGATGGTAGAGGTTTGTCAGGACTGGCTCCCCCAAGGCCGTCAGTAGTTCCAATGGAATGTTGATTCTCCCGGGGCCTTGTTTCGACTCATGTCTTTCAGAGCTCTGTCAAACTCTTCACGCAGTATCGTATCTCCCATTTCATCTTCATCTACATCCTCTTCCATTTCCATAACATTGTCCTCAAGTACATCGCCCTTGTATAGACCCTCTATATACTCCTTCCACCTTTCTGCTTTCCCTTCTTTGCTTAAAACTGGGTTTCCATCTGAGCTCTTGATATTCATACAAGTCGTTCTCTTATCTCCAAAGGTCTCTTTAATTTTCCTGTAGGCAGTATCTATCTTACCCCTAGTGAGATAAGTCTCTACATCCTTACATTTGTCCGCTAGCCATCCCTGCTTAGCCATTTTGCACTTCCTGTCGATCTCATTTTTGAGACGTTTGTATTCCTTTTTGCCTGCTTCATTTACTGCATTTTTGTATTTTCTCCTTTCATCAATTAAATTCAATATTTCTTCTGTTACCCAAGGATTTCTACTATTCCTCGTCTTTTTACCTACTTGATCCTCTGCTGCCTTCACTACTTCATCCCTCAAAGCTACCCATTCTTCTTCTACTGTATTTCTTTCCCCCATTCCTGTCAATTGTTCCCTTATGCTCTCCCTGAAACTCTGTATAACCTCTGGTTCTTTCAGTTTATCCAGGTCCCATCTCCTTAAATTCCCACCTTTTTGCAGTTTCTTCAGTTTTAATCTACAGTTCTTAACCAATAGATTGTGGTCAGAGACCACATCTGCCCCTGGAAATGTCTTACAATTTAAAACCTGGTTCCTAAATCTCTGTCTTACCATTATATAACCTATCTGATACCTTTTAGTATCTCCAGGGTTCTTCCATGTATACAACCTTCTTTCATGGTTCTTAAACCAATTGTTAGCTATGATTATGTTGAGCTCTGTGCAAAATTCTTCCAGGCGGCTTCCTCTTTCATTTCTTAGCCCCAATCCATATTCACCTACTATGTTTCCTTCTCTCCCTTTTCCTACACTCGAATTCCAGTCACCAATGACTATTAAATTTTCGTCTCCCTTCACTATCTGAATAATTTCTTTTATTTCATCATACATTTCTTCAATTTCTTCGTCATCTGCAGAGCTAGTTGGCATATAAACTTGTACTACTGTAGTAGGTGTGGGCTTCGTATCTATCTTGGCCACAATAATGCGTTCACTATGCTGTTTGTAGTAGCTTACCCGCATTCCTATTTTCCTATTCATTATTAAACCTACTCCTGCATTACCCCTATTTGATTTTGTATTTATAACCCTGTAATCACCTGACCAAAAGTCTTGTTCCTCCTGCCACCGAACTTCACTGATTCCCACTATACCTAACTTTAACCTATCCATTTACCTTTTTAAATTTTCTAACCTACCTGCCCGATTAAGGGATCTGACATTCCACGCTCCGATCCGTAGAACGCCAGTTTTCTTTCTCCTGATAACGACGTCCTCTTGAGTAGTCCCAGCCCGGAGATCCGAATGGGGGACTATTTTACCTCCGAAATATTTTACCCAAGAGGACGCCATCATCATTTAATCATACAGTAAAGCTGCATGCCCTCGGGAAAAATTACGGCTGTAGTTTCCCCTTGCTTTCAGCCGTTCGCAGTACCAGCACAGCACGGCCGTTTTGGTTATTATTACAAGGCCAGATCAGTCTATCATCCAGACTGTTGCCCTTGCAACTACTGAAAAAGCTGCTGCCCCTCTTCAGGAACCACACGTTTGTCTGGCCTCTCAACAGATACCCCTCCGATGTGGTTGCACCTACGGTACGGCTATCTGTATCGCTGAGGCACGCAAGTCTCCCCACCAACGGCAAGGTCCATGGTTCATGGGGGGGAAGTAATATGATATGAGGTATACAACCACCCTACCAGATGCACGTAATGTACTGTAAACTGATGCGAAGTTATTGCTACACAGACCTGAAGGAATGAGGCCTATTCGAACGGAATCATCTTAAGTAAAAGCACATGATGTTGTTTTGAGTGCTCAAGAGCGCCCTTCTATGCGAACAACTTGTCAGATACACAACAGAGGCGATTAGTTTTTACATGTTTATACTAGTTCTGTTATCAGAACGGGGATAAGATACAACATTCGAAACGAAATCCCTGTTTTAGTAACAAATCGAAATGTTTTGCCCTATAGTGTAGTTTCAGAACATGAACCATCCTTGCAGATACCGTATCTTCTTCTCCTTCCTAGCTTTTTACCGTGCCACCACGGCTAGGCGTGTCAATTAGGATTCAGCAATGTCGGTGATAGCGAGTGGCGGGTTGGACTTCCTAACGCCACCACTTCCACCATATCGCAATCCGTGCACTCCATTCGTTTGGGTTAGTGTTAACTCAAGATCAGATGTGAGAACGTTTTCCAAATGTTCGCGTTGCGTGCAACTGAGGTGGGACGCAAGTATCAGTCGGGCACTCACCTGCTTCTTGGCTGTGGGAAATTGACTGACTGATTGATTAATTGAAGGGGATTATGGGACTAAATGGTGAGGTCATCAGTCCCGCAATTCCGAAGTTACACACGGAAGAGAGAGAGTCCCCTATAAGTGGATGGGTCCAGTCAGAAGATTCAAACTATAAGAAACGAGGAAGTTAAAACACGCGCAGGAGAAGCTATAAAATGGTAGCCCAAATCTAAAAACTGAGAAACAGAGGGATAAAAGAGCGGTGTTTACAAATGGGAGTGCTCATGAATCCAGACCGGGAAAACTATTACAGAGGCCCAAACCACAAGCACCCTGCTCCAGGAGTAAAGCAAATCCTTATATCTGAAAATAAAAATCAGTTTCACGGAGGAAACTGAGGACTGGTCCAACCATCCGTGAATCGTATGCTAATATTAAATTTAAGAAACCTGGAAAACTTAGTACGAAGGGCAAAAAGAAGGGGACTTGCACTAATATATGGGCTGCTCAACCACATTGTGGTGGTTGTTCGTTTCGCAAGAGGAAAGAATGAGTGAGCCTGGTATGACCAATGAGTAGACTGTATAACACGGTGGACTCCTTCTGAGAGGAGCGGAAGGAAGAGCGCCAAACTCATTGATTGTGCGGTGTTTATTACTGAGAGCAATAGACGCCAGATGCCATTCCACTTTTGGGCAAAGAGAAATTTGACGTAATCCGCATATCCACAGCTGGAATTATCAAATGAAATGGGGGATAAATATCTGCTCCTCTAGCCTAATGTTCAGCCAGTGGGCTGCCCACATGACCTGGGACCCAGAGAAAGACAACGACCAATTGGCACGGCCAAGAGCAGAGAGAAGGTCATGGATAGCAGAGACCTCGGAGGATAAGACTCTGAACAGTTGATTGTCACTAGCGGCCCAGAAGACTGCGGAGCTTGGAACAAACACGCTAGGAAGAGGCTTACGTCCCCAGGGAGGAAACATAGCGTTCCCAGCATTCCTTCTTATTCTGCTTATTAAGGTAACGAGCCTTAGGACAGAGACGCTTAAAAGCGAGGAGGGTGACCAGTGAAGGTTGTCGTTTAAATCGCTGCTGCGCCCGTCGGCAGTCATGGACAGCAACTGCTACATCCTTGGCCTTTCACAGTACCGGTCGACGACGAGGGGCACCTATGAATAGGGGGAGAGCAGTGCCAGCAGGGTGAAGAATAGTGGCAGAGACGCCCTATACGAAAGCAATTCCAGAGAGAGGTGTCGACGTGCGCAACAGACGTATAATGACCAATTGGTCCTGCGGAATGCTCAATGTGGAGCCTGTCTGCCTCGGAACGACAGAACCACCGGTAAGTGGTAACTGTCACAAAGATCATCATGGGGTGACCAAAGTAGGTAAGGTACGAGAGCAGGGGAGGGGATCGGGAGATCTATAGCAGTTAAGATGCCATGAACAGCCCTGAAATTGGTAGGTGAACCGTCATTGAGGAGACACAAATCAAAGTCTTTAATAAGTGGGTCAATTAGTAGACCTCTATCCGTCAATCCCCCACAGAGCATGGTGTGCATTGAAGTTCCCGAGGAGGAGAAACAGGGGCGGGAATTGCTGAATAACGCAGGCAATTCAACATAAGGAAGTGACCTACCTGGAGGGAGGTAGATATTGCAAATGGTGATTGCTGGTGTCGTTTGTATCCTAACGACTATTGCTTCCAGGTTGGAACGAAGAGATATCCAGTCACTAATGACATTGGAGTGAATCAAAGTGCTGACCCCCTTAGATGCAATCCCAGGGCCAGCTTGGTTCCGACAGGACGCCCGATAACCACGAGTGGTTATCACAGAAGGGCATTTCTTGAAGAGTAAGACAAAATCCAGGCTAGGAGGACACAAGATGTTGTGTTTCCGGGAGGTGACGATAATATCTGTTGCAATTCCACTGGATTATCAAGTGGCGAGAGGCCAAGTTACACATAAAGAAGCCTAGAGGAGGTCATGTCACTCAGTCAGTGGTCATCACCGACAAGGATGGGGTGACATCCATAAATAAGATGTCAGACTCAGTTGCGAGGGATGAGATAGTATCTCCAGAGCACTGGGGGAGCCTTGTCCTGGGACTTACGTTTCTTCTTGCGCTTCTTCTTCAGAGGTGGAGGAGGGTAGGGCACACAATAATACAGGCTTCTGCAACATCCGCAACCGAAAGAGAGCGAGCGACCTTGGGGCACACAGATGGTATGTTTCGTGGCCGAGTTGTGGAAGTAGGCTTCTGGCCTGAGAGGCGCTGGGGAGAGGGATCCCAGGTAGAAGTTCCATCTAGAGGAGGTGCCAAAGAAGGGAGCCGCTTCTTTGGTGGGGAAGGGGGAGCGGCTGCTGGAGGGAAGGTCGTGAAAACTACAAGGGAGGAGCAGAGGGGAACGGGGCTGGGGCTGGGGTAAAAAGAGGTAGGATGGGGAAACGATGCAGCAGAGATAAAAGTTGAAGAAAGTGACACCAGATGGAGTCTCTCATATTTTTGGCGAGCCTCAGCATAAGAGGGGCTATGCAGGAACGTCTGCTCTTGAATCCTCTTTTCTCTTTTGTAAGCTGGGAAATCTGGCAAGCGAGGGGAGTGGCAGTCATGACACAGTTGCCATGACTGCCACTCCCCTCGCTCACCCGATTGCCCAGGGGGCGGAACACAAGGGCTTCCTTCATGGAATGGGTGTCCACTGTCACCACACAGAGGGTCCACGGTACAGTGGGAAGACATGTGCCCAAAATGCAAGCATCGGAAGTGCATCATGGCTGGTGGGACATATGGCTTCAAGCCACATATGTAGCACATAACCTTGACTTTCTCTGGGACGCTATACCCCTCAAAAGCTAGAAAGAAGTCGCCATTATCAGGCCAGTTGTCTTTGTCACCCTTCTGCACACATAGAAAAAAATTAACACTGCAGGTTAGCCAGAGTTTCCCATCAGTTTGTAGGATGAGGTCGCTCTGAAAAATCACTCCCTGGACCATATTCAGCGATTGGTGAGGGGTAACAGACAATGGGACATTACCAAGACGATCACAATCACTAAGAGCTGCAGACTGGTCGGCAGAAGAAGCTTTGATCAACAGGAAGCCCGATCGCATCTTACTGAGAAACTCCACTTCACCAAAATTGTCCTTGATATTCTCCACAAAAAATAATGGTTGTGTGGCAGTGAATGTGTCTCCAACCGCCCTAGTACAAACGAGGTAGCATGGAAAGTGTTTCATCCCAAGACAGCGAGCCTGGCCCTCCTCCCACAGTGTAGTCAGGGAAGGGAAGGCTGCTGGGTCATATGAAGCAGCGTTCAATGATCCTTCACCATTCAAAGAGACAGCTGTTTGAGAACAGCCAGACTTTTGCGAGTTGATACGCATCATGCACCAAGCATCCGCCCCAATACCACCCACTTTGGTCAGGGGCTCTCCCCATGGGTGCCACCCAGCCATAGTAAGGGCCACCTGGCACAGTGGCAACGTTTCTGTCTTCTTCACGTACTCATACGTGAACATCTGTGCTCAATTTTATACCTCAATGACACATCAGCTTAGGTAGTTTCATGTTAATTGTACCTGAAACACCTAAATCCAAAGATAAATATTAATCAGCATTAAACGGTGAAGATAAGCGTTAATCGTTAAGTATAAAATTAAAGGAACATGTAAAATGCTTATTTTAACTTTTCACTCACCCTCTGAGATTTCTTCATGTACCCAGGGGTAGAGATACATTACAAGGTTGTGTATAGGCCCACTGAGTGTATATTCGAGCTATCGCTTAGCAAATTACAGACTGACTGCACACAGACTAATAGTTGGATTGCTTAGGCAACTACAGTATTAAGGAGTGGTTTCAAGTGTAAGAACGTTGTCCTAGTTCAACCGACAAAAGAACTACAGACTGGTCTCACTTGAAAAGGAAGAATGAGTAATTCAGTCTGTATGCCAAACTACGACAGCATGTGTCGATGGTTTCTACGCCGTTGCTCGCACAGACTAGTTTAACTCAAACGCATAAATAAATAATGAAATCGATACATAAACCTACAACTGAATGAGTCGATTGTTTTCCAACAACCAAATGAATGGATTATTTTCATTCGGTTGCTCCCACCTCTACTTGTCGAAGGAGGAAATAGAAACATATAGTAATTAAGTGGTTCCCTCACTGCCTTAGTAGAATCGTTAGTCAGTGGGGATAGTCAGGTGATTTCAGAGAGAGAGTTGATATAATCTTGCGGCAAGAAGAATTTGGGGGGGGGGCGGAAATCACACTAACGACAGTAAATAGCACAGACAATTTACAGCAGCGGACTCAGAGACTGTGCAGCAGTCAGCGACAACCACACAATCGGTTTTAATGGATGTCGGAAAAATCATTCGAGTAGGCAATTACATGGTTACCAGATTTCAAGCGCTGCCTACACATAGCGACCAAGCGCTGCCTATACATAGCAAGAACGATGCAGTGTAATAATAAAAAAATCTTACTAATAAAGGTTTTCATGCTTGACCTGACGAACCCAACTATAGGATTTCGTAGAAACTTTCCAGCGGTTGTTTCGAATAACGAAAGTGACAGAATAACAGAAAATGAGTTTTTTGATCAACATTTAGTTATTTAGAGTCGGTTATGGTGAGACATTCAGTGAATTTAAAAGCAAGGGTGGTAACATTACGAGTGCAATCGGAATTCCATTGTTAAATTCGGACGAGAGAGCAGATAGGTGGAAAGAGTACATTGAAGACCTCTATGAGGGGGAAGATTTGTCTGATGTGATAGAAGAAGAAACAGTAGTCGATTTGGAAGAGATAGCGGATCCAACACTAGAAACAGAATTTAAGAGAGCTTTGGAGGACTTAACATCAAATAAGGCAGAAGGGATCGATACCATTCCATCAGAATTTCTAAAATCAGTAGGAAAAGTGGCATCAAAACGACTACTCACGTTGGTGTGTAGAATGTATGAGTCTGGGAGTATACCGTGTGACTTTCGGAAAAATATCATCAACACAATTCCGAAGACTGTAAGAGCTGACAAGTGTGAGAATTATCGCTCAATCAATGAATTTTATCCATAGTGGATGCTGTTGAACCCCGCGACTGTTTCTTTATAGGCTGTAGAAAAATTTCCGCTACCAGTCACAATAAAAGGTTATTTATTTGTCACACGACCGGTTTCGGGCTTGCGCCCATCCTTAGGTGTTTATACATTCATGTACATGTTTATATTGCTGGAGATAACTGTATAAATACAAAAAAATTATTTGCTGGTGACTAAACAGATACAAGTGGGACAATTGTAAGCTGCAAGGCAGGATTTCTTGAAAATTTATCTGTACTTATCTAAAGATGAACCATCATTATTATAGTTACGCTGTGGTGACAGTTTTTCCACTTAGTTACACACTTATTATCATTTTCACGTCCATATTTCAATTTTATAAGAACAAGGACGCAGCAGGTGTAAAAATGTTGCTCATACAGAAACATGTAGGTTATGGTCAAAGAATGTAACGACAGGAAGTGCAAGGGTGTTCCACATACAGAAACTTAAAAGGATATTACAGACTGCGAAGTTTTTTGATTCACATTAGGAAATTTTTTGATCCACATTTTTGTCGGAGAACTTAGATCTAGGAAGTACAATGATATTATATATATGAAATTGCTAAAAGCTATTACAAGTTAAAAATAAAAAAATGACGGCTAGAACTGTTTTGAGCCACACTGTGGCGAGAAAACGTCTGAAACTGTTTCATGGCAAAAAGAATATCGAAACTGTTGGCTTTACACCGGTCCGTAGGATCAGAAATATATAGATAAGCGACCACAGTTATTAACTCGTAGACCCAGTTCACGAAAGAGGGAAGGTGATTTATAATGTGATAAACCTAAAGAAGTGTACAAAATAAAGACAAAGATCTGCAGCGAAAAGAGCTTACAAAAAAAGGTGCACTCTAAGGGAAAAGGTAATAACTGTCTTTCAAATTTTTTAGATCTGCCTCCAAGAAACAAAACGGTCAAAACAGGCACGTTAAGCAAGCGGTGGGCGCTGCGTTACATCCTCGTATTTGAAGAGTAAAAGATTTTGTAGAGCTCAGAAAATTCGTAAAGTTCTTTAGGTAGTATCAGTTTGGTTTTGTATGACTGACAGGTCATCCAGGGCAGAGATGCTAGAAAGATAGACCCTCATTGTTCATACCTCCCATCCCCTCACTATTCCCTTCCACTACACCTAACACAGTCAAGTTACTTCTTCCTGTAGATCTTAGAGAAAGTCCTGCTAACCTCTTCCTTCTACTAACAAGAATTTTCTCTCCTGGACTGCTCTTTCCGTTATCTTTTCGTTTCGAATTTTATATGCTTGTTCAAATCCTAACATCGTACTGTTCCCTGTTCATCAAATACTTCCAGTTTCCTCTCTCTAATGTACGTTCCAGACGCACGTTAATGCACTCATTTCAAATGGTATCTGAATAGTTGAAACGAGAAGAGCTGTTGTGATCAGGAAATCTCTATCCGCCTGTGTCAACTTATTTTTCATATCTTCCGTCCTGTATTACTTAGTACAGAGGCATTTTTTCGCTTCTTCTAGTTTGTATATTCTCCAGTTTGGATGTCGAGCAGGTCAATATTCTTCTTCTACCAATCTTCTTCGCTTTCGACTTTTGTTTTCCCGTAACCCATAATCCGTTCCAAGTATGTTGTCCGTTCCATTTAATAGGTCTTCTGCGTCTTTCGGGAACAAGGATTAAGTCGTGAATGGACCTTATCATTGTCGTCTATTTTCCTTATACCTTACCTCTTCACTTGAGATTTTTCTTCTAGTTTCTTCATTGGTCTTAAACGTACGAGTTAAGCAATAACGCTGTTAAAGTCTAACAATGACATGCACCATTCTATATCTACATCTACATGGATACTCTGCAAATCACATTTAAGTGTCTGATGTTTGTTGATATTGCAAATTACTCAGTTGGCTCCTTATTTTATCCTCTTGAGCTTTGGGTTTCGAATATTTCATTTCTTCTTATATTGCCGAAGGTTTTGTCTATGACCATAAATTCTATAATGATATCCTAACATTTTTCGTTCCGTATTCCATTACCAAACGCGTTTGAATTCCTTGCATAGTACCTCGCCGAAAGTACGCATACAGTACTTTGATGGCAATACAGCTGAATAGGCCAGGAGAGGCTGTCGCAGCGTAACCAAAAAAGACGAAGTAAATATTCCTGAATTCCAATCAAAAACAACTGCCAAGATGAGAAACATAGAAGTAGATATCATCGGTGTAGCAAAGCAGCTTCAATCACCTAATAAAGGGAAGGCCTCCGGTCCAGATTGTATACCAGTCAGGTTCCTTTCAGAGTGTGCTGATACATTAGCAATTATATACAACCGCTCACTCACAGAAAGGTCCATACCTAAAGACCTCAAGTCACACCAATACCCAAAAAGGGAAATAGGCCCATATCACTAACGTCGATTTGCAGTAGGGTTTTGGAACATATACTGTGTTCGAACATTATGAATTACCTCGAAGAAAGCGATTTATTGACTCATGGCCAGCACGGATTCAGAAAACATCGTTCTTGTGAAACACAACTTGCTCTTTATACTCATGAAGTAATGAGTGCTATCGACAGGGGATGTCAAATTTTTTCCATATTTTTAGATTTCCAGAAGGCTTTAGACACCGTTCCTCACAAGCGTCTTCTAACCAAACTGCATGCCTATGGAATATCGCCTCAGTTGTGCGACTGGATTCGTAATTTCCTGTCAGAAAGGTCACAGTTCGTAGTAATAGACGGAAAGTCATCGAGTAGGACAGAAGTAATATCCGGCGTTCCCCAAGGAAGTGTTATAGGTGCTACACTCCTGGAAATTGAAATAAGAACACCGTGAATTCGTTGTCCCAGGAAGGGGAAACTTTATTGACACATTCCTGGGGTCAGATACATCACATGATCACACTGACAGAACCACAGGCACATAGACACAGGCAACAGAGCATGCACAATGTCGGCACTAGTACAGTGTATATCCACCTTTCGCAGCAATGCAGGCTGCTATTCTCCCATGGAGACGATCGTAGAGATGCTGGATGTAGTCCTGTGGAACGGCTTGCCATGCCATTTCCACCTGGCGCCTCAGTTGGAACAGCGTTCGTGCTGGACGTGCAGACCGCGTGAGACGACGCTTCTTCCAGTCCCAAACATGCTCAATGGGGGACAGATCTGGAGATCTTGCTGACCAGGGTAGTTGACTTACACCTTCTAGAGCACGTTGGGTGGCACGGGATACATGCGGACGTGCATTGTCCTGTTGGAACAGCAAGTTCCCTTGCCGGTCTAGGAATGGTAGAACGATGGGTTCGATGACGATTTGGATGTACCGTGCACTATTCAGTGTCCCCTCGACGATCACCAGTGGTGTACGGCCAGTGTAGGAGATCGCTCCCCACACCATGATGCCGGGTGTTGGCCCTGTGTGCCTCGGTCGTATGCAGTCCTGATTGTGGCGCTCACCTGCACGGCGCCAAACACGCATACGACCATCATTGGCACCAAGGCAGAAGCGACTCTCATCGCTGAAGACGACACGTCTCCATTCGTCCCTCCATTCACGCCTGTCGCGACACCACTGGAGGCGGGCTGCACGATGTTGGGGCGTGAGCGGAAGACGGCCTAACGGTGTGCGGGACCGTAGCCCAGCTTCATGGAGACGGTTGCGAATGGTCCTCGCCAATACCCCAGGAGCAACAGTGTCCCTAATTTGCTGGGAAGTGGCGGTGCGGTCCCCTACGGCACTGCGTAGGATCCTACGGTCTTGGCGTGCATCCGTGCGTCGTTGCGATCCGGTCCCAGGTCGACGGGCATGTGCACCTTCCGCCGACCACTGGCGACAACATCGATGTACTGTGGAGACCTCACGCCCCACGTGTTGAGCAATTCGGCGGTACGTCCACCCGGCCTCCCGCATGCCCACTATACGCCCTCGCTCAAAGTCCGTCAACTGCA
The DNA here is from genome assembly GCF_023864345.2 of Schistocerca serialis cubense. Taxonomy (NCBI): domain Eukaryota; kingdom Metazoa; phylum Arthropoda; class Insecta; order Orthoptera; family Acrididae; genus Schistocerca; species Schistocerca serialis. Next base: position 540,926,502 of record NC_064638.1, read on the forward strand.
CATACGGTTCACGTCCACGCTGTCGCGGCATGCTACCAGTGTTAAAGACTGCGATGGAGCTCCGTATGCCACGGCAAACTGGCTGACACTGACGGCGGCGGTGCACAAATGCTGCGCAGCTAGCGCCATTCGAGGGCCAACACTGCGGTTCCTGGTGTGTCCGCTGTGCCGTGCATGTGATCATTGCTTGTACAGCCCTCTCGCAGTGTCCGGAGCAAGCATGGTGGGTCTGACACACCGGTGTCAATGTGTTCTTTTTTCCATTTCCAGGAGTGTATATTGTTCCTGATCTATATTAGGAGACAATCCGAGTAGCCCTATTAGACTGTTTGCAGACGATATAGTCATTTACCGTCTAGTAAAGCCATCAGATGACCAAAACGAATTGCAAAATGATTTAGATAAGATATCTCTATGGCGCGAAAAGTGGCATTTGACCCTGAGTAAAGAAAAGTGTAAAGTTATTCACATGAGTTCAAAAAGAAATCCGGTAAATTTCGATTACGCGATAAGTCACACCAATCGTAAAGCTGTAAATTCAACTAAATACTTAGACATTACAATTACAAATAACTTAAAATGGAACGATCACATAGATAACGTAGAGCAAACCAAAGACTGCGATTCCTTGGCAGAACACTTAGAAGGTGCAACAGGTCTACTGAAGAGACTGCTTACACCACGCTTGTCCGCCGTATTCTGGAGTATTGCTGTGCGGTGTGGGGATCCGCATCAGGAAAAAAAATGTAAATGTCGTGTAACTAGGGCCTCCCGTAGGGTAGACCGTTCGCCAGGTGCAAGTCTTTCGATTTGACGCCACTTCGGCTACTTGCGCGTCGATGGGGATGAAATATGATGATTAAAGCAATACAACACCCAGTCCCTGAGCGGAAAAATCTCCGACCCCGCCGGGAATCGAACCGGGGCCCTTCCATTCTGTCGCGCTGACCGCTCAGCTACCGGGGGCGGACTCTGCATCAGATGGGACTGACGGATGACATCGAAAAAGTTCGAAGAAGGGTGGCTCGTTTTGTACTATAGCGAAACAGGGGAGGTAGCGCCACGAATATCATACGTGAATTGGACTGACAATCATTTAAACAAAGGCGTTTTTCGTTGCGACGGGATCTTCTCATGAAATTTCAATCACCAGTTTTCTCCTCCGAATCCAAAAACATTCTGTTGGCACCCACCTTCATAGGGAGAAAAGATCATCACGATAAAATAAGAAAAATCAGAGCTCGCACAGAAAAATTTAAATGGTCGTTTTTCCCGCGCGCCGTTCGAGAGTGGAACGGTATAGAGACAGATTGAATGTGGTTCATTGAGCCATCTGCCAGGCACTTTATTGTGAATAGCAGAGTAATCACGTAGATGTAGAACCACATCCGCACTCTGAATGATGGAAATGGAAGCTACAATCAATTGCCTAAAAGCGTAAAACTGAATAGTACTATTAAGGCTTTAATGACCGGCATTTATACCCGTTCAAACATCCGAGCAGAGAGGCCGTGGTCGATGTGTAACACTACTTACTAACGTTTCGTCTCATTTGTGGGACACATATTCATCGATAAAACACGGAATTGCATTAAATGCTCGAGGGACTTTGTACTTGTACTAGCATTGTGAGCTGTACAGAGGGCTCAAATGGCTCTGAGCACTATGGGACTTAACTGCTGTGGTCATCAGTCCCCTAGAACTTAGAACTACTTAAACCTAACAAACCTAAGGACATCACACACATCCATGCCCGAGGCAGGATTCGAACCTGCATGTACAGAGGGAATCACCCACTGCCTAATGTGGCGAATACGTCATCATCTCTAACATATTTCTTCCTCTCCTTTTTTCTAGCATCGCCGGCCGTGGTGACCGTGCGGTTCTAGGCGCGTCAGTCCGGAACCGCGTGACTGCTACCTCAGATGTTAAGTCCCATAGTGCTCAGAGCCATTTCAACCATTTTTCTAGCATCCATCTCGTATCTTGATAGGATCGGCATGTTAATTTTTTGTTTTCGCAATCTTAGCGGTAGAGAGTGGCCGAATTCTATTCCTGTCGACACCCGTTTTCTTCCCGGGACGGAATTTCTGCACCCCAAATGCTTGTCTCTAGCGATAATGTGAAAGTGTGCGAACGTTTTATTAATGTTTGAGCATCACGTAAGCGAGGCGCGTCGTGGGTACCATCCACTTAGTTGGATGTGAGAAACAGCACAAAAACCTCGTCCACTCTGGACAGCACACCGACTCTCGAGGTTAATCTGCCGGGCGAATCCGATTCGGGAACAGCGCTCTTACCCGAATCTCGGAAGCGGTGCTAACGCACGTCCAAGAGGGTCCTGATCACCTGTAACATCACTCTCGCTCAAACGTAACTGATCGTTAGAATTACTCTCTTGATGCAAAGTCGGCGTCCACCTTTTATTTTATTTAACTCCCTGTTCGTTTGCGTTAAAATTATCGGTACGCTTGCGACCAATGTGTTCCCGAACAACACACCTGCAAACTGGTTTTTTTCGGGGATCATATCTCGGGTTCTGTTGGTGGTAGAAAGGTAGAGTAAAGTGTTTTGGGTAGCACTTGGGCCAGGGCCCATTCGTATACCCAACAGAAGAATCATCTTACTGTAACTATTCTAGACTACAGAGTCGAAGTTTGAAAATTGCACACTTTTTCCAGATTAGGTAAATGTAGTAGATCGGTTGGTTCTTTTTGCAATGGATGTGGTCTACGGTGCTGTCGAAGAGGCTTGAGGATGCACAATTTTGTTCACGAGTGGTTCCTGAGAAAATTCCAAAAAAGCATTTTTCACCATTTTTCCCGGGCAGCAGCGAGTATCGTAGCAACTAACGGAAGAAAATTTCTCAAATTTTAACGTATATTCTCTAGCCGCTTACCTAGAAGTGACATCTTTTTTCAAAAATATTTATCCGTTATAGAAAAACACACCAAAAACTTGGTTTTTGGGTACAAAAAGCGAGTCGCGGGTTCCAAGACGACTATCCACGGCAAACGGCTGTAATTTTTACGATGTATTGCTTATGTCCCGATCTCGAACCTCTTTGACAATTTTCTTGATTTTTTATCCGTTTCCGAGATACAGAGGTTCAAAATTACTCTACTTGTACACGTAAAATACGCACAGAAATTCCGCTGTGAGGCGAAGACGTGGTTCATAAAGTGATGCAGCACGGAGAAATTGGCTTTTAAGCGTCTTTTTTCTCATCGGAAGAGTTCTGAGAAACCCATGTTGCAGTACTGAAATACATGCAGAATTTTTATGCAAGTAAAATCCAGCCTGAGGAGTAAACTTGTCTTTGCGGTATTTCAATGTCACATAAGTAATCTATTAAAAATTTACTCACCCATATAGTTCTTTTCGTATCAGTGAGACGCCGTGCTGTAACAGGGAAAAGAAGCAAACCAGCGGAAAAAATGCTCCTATCAGAGCACAGAAAAGGCGAATATGCTTTTGTTTAAATGACTTTGACTGAAAATTCCAGCTGCCTAATTCCATGTACTTCAATGCCTTTAAAGATTTTCCCAAAAATTTTGGCATGCGAACATATTCGCCGTCCTTTACGCTGAGAGAGAGGGAGAGTGGTGGTGGTGGTGGTGGTTAGTGTTTAACGTCCCGTCGACAACGAGATCATTAGGGACGGAGCGCAAGCTCGGGTTAGGGGAGGATAGGGAAGGAAATCGGCCGTGCCCTTTCAAAGGAACCATCCCGGCATTTGCCTGAAACGATTTAGGGAAATCACGGAAAACCTAAATCAGGATGGCCGGAGACAGGATTGAACCGTCGTCCTCCCAAATGCGAGTCCAGTGTGCTAACCACTGCGCCACCTCGCTCGGTTGAGAGAGGGAGACAGTAATAAATACTGGAAAATAGTAGGAAGTTGTTGTTGTTTAGTGTAAGACGTGGTGGTCTTCTGACCTTCATTGTTTACATATTCCGCCCTCACAATCATATTCCGCACATCAAGACGCTTTGTTCGAACCCAAACTCGATAAGGTAAAGTCAATGTTGTATGAATTCATGTAAACGATGTCCAAATAACTAATAAATCGCAAGTGCGCACCGTGGTTGAAATACACGAGGCTGGCATACACACATACATTCCAGACACGACGGTCACAGGAGATTTTAGTTCAAGAGAGGCAACCGCACGCCAGGAGGCCGGTCACAACCCATCTACGTCGGTTGGTGGATGCCCGTGGAGCAGACAGCGTTCGCCTGAGGGAAAGGAGGAACGACCTCGTGTTCGGCTTAAAAGAAAATTCCGCTACATTGTGCGGGACCGGCCAGCCTATGCATTCTTTACACAGTTTCAGAGATTTTCACAGGGAGACAGCAAACGCCAAATGCCGATACTACAGATTTCCGGATTGGTCACCTTAAACGAAACTTCATTCTCCCATTTTAGAAGAGCAATGCTGATTGGCAGACGATATTTCTGACGCCTTGCGCTGAAGGAGTAATGGAAGAGACCGAAAGATATACTCCTTCACGTCTGGAGTGGAGAGGCGCCGTTCCGTTGTCGCTCTTGGAGCGAGGAACAAGTCTCTCCTCAGTACTTCACTGGGAGAGCACCTCTGTCGAGAGCGAATCGAAGTGCGACTCTCTATATTGAGTCCTTGCGATTAAGCATTGTTCACTGTGTTGGCCGACACACTTATTGTGTGGTGTGAATGGACAGAGTTATAGTTAAACGCCTGCGAGCGAATTTTTGAGTGGCATCATGGTGGACTGGATATCTGACCAGTGTACCACGCCAATAGTTAGACTAGGGGCGAATAGGAACCCTTGACTTCATCAAGGCATAGGGAGAGTTTGATTGGCGAAGGTCAATCCAGATAGAACGAAAGTTATCTTATTTGTCAGCAGCGAGCGGCGCAGACAGCAGTCATCGCAGCTTACAATACTGTGCGCTACAGCTATAGCGAGTCCCATATTTCTTCCACAACAGTACACTTCATTGCATTTCACACATGGCAGCCTCGACAATACCTAGCAACATTCTAAAGGATAATTATTCAAGTTGAGTAGGAGCGCCTCTCAGCCATTCTGCCAAGTTAATAACAGTCTTAAACTTTGTATAGAAATTTCATTAGCGAATCCTATCCTTGAGAGGTAACTTCACATTCCGAAAAGAACCAGGATATAACTTGTTCAATTCATAACTCAAAGTGCCATTGTGATTTCTCAGAATTTTTGCAAAATAAATAATAATTTTCGTTAGTTTCATGTTTTTCTTACACTAACTAGCACTACTCCAGTACCCAAGTATCCCGCTAGTTACGTAAGAAATTTTATGAATTTTTGTGTCATTTTCTTACAGCGGACGACCCCAGAAGATATTTATTGCTGAAAGTTTTTAAGGCATTTCTCTTCAGAACGTTAGGAGCGTCTGTCTGACTTCTGTAGTAGTGTGGGGGTGGAAATTGCAGGAGCCACGGGGTAAAGAGTACATCTCAGATTAATCCGTTGTGCAGAATAACAGAAGCTCAGATCAACCCCACGTTCACCAACAGAAATAGCGAAGCAGACACAGCCTGAGAGAAATAGTGGGCCACAGTGGCAGTGGAAAATACACTCCTGGAAATTGAAAAAAGAACACATTGACACCGGTGTGTCAGACCCACCATACTTGCTCCGGACACTGCGAGAGGGCTGTACAAGCAATGATCACACGCACGGCACAGTGGACACACCAGGAACCGCGGTGTTGGCCGTCGAATGGCGCTAGCTGCGCAGCATTTGTGCACCGCCGCCGTCAGTGTCAGCCAGTTTGCCGTGGCATACGGAGCTCCATCGCAGTCTTTAACACTGGTAGCATGCCGCGACAGCGTGGACGTGAACCGTATGTGCAGTTGACGGACTTTGAGCGAGGGCGTATTGTGGGCATGCGGGAGGCCGGGTGGACGTACCGCCGAATTGCTCAACACGTGGGGCGTGAGGTCTCCACAGTACATCGATGTTGTCGCCAGTGGTCACGTCCCCGTCGACCTGGGACCGGACCACAGCGACGCACGGATGCACGCCAAGACCGTAGGATCCTACGCAGTGCCGTAGGGGACCGCACCGCCACTTCCCAGCAAATTAGGGACACTGTTGCTCCTGGGGTATCGGCGAGGACCATTCGCAACCGTCTCCATGAAGCTGGGCTACGGTCCCGCACACCGTTAGGCCGTCTTCCGCTCACGCCCCAACATCGTGCAGCCCGCCTCCAGTGGTGTCGCGACAGGCGTGAATGGAGGGACGAATGGAGTCGTGTCGTCTTCAGCGATGAGAGTCGCTTCTGCCTTGGTGCCAATGATGGTCGTATGCGTGTTTGGCGCCGTGCAGGTGAGCGCCACAATCAGGACTGCATACGACCGAGGCACACAGGACCAACACCCGGCATCATGGTGTGGGGAGCGATCTCCTACACTGGCCGTACAACATTGGTGATCGTCGAGGGGACACTGAATAGTGCACGGTACATCCAAACCGTCATCGAACCCATCATTCTACCATTCCTAGACCGGCAAGGGAACTTGCTGTTCCAACAGGACAATGCACGTCCGCATGTATCCCGTGCCACCCAACGTGCTCTAGAAGGTGTACGTCAACTACCCTGGCCAGCAAGATCTCCGGATCTGTCCCCCATTGAGCATGTTTGGGACTGGATGAAGCGTCGTCTCACGCGGTCTGCACGTCCAGCACGAACGCTGATCCAACTGAGGCGCCAGGTGGAAATGGCATGGCAAGCCGTTCCACAGGACTACATCCAGCATCTCTACGATCGTCTCCATGGGAGAATAGCAGCCTGCATTGCTGCGAAAGGTGGATATACACTGTACTAGTGCCGACATTGTGCATGCTCTGTTGCCTGTGTCTATGTGCCTGTGGTTCTGTCAGTGTGATCATGTGATGTATCTGACCCCAGGAATGTGTCAATAAAGTTTCCCCTTCCTGGGACAATGAATTCACGGTGTTCTTATTTCAATTTCCAGGAGTGTAGCTGACAGTGACAGAACAATGTTAGGGAAAGAGTTAAGGAGACAATGACGGAGAGGAATAAACAGAACAAGAAAGTGCAAGTGGATGAGAGCCATGATAATGAGAGACAGAGTCTATGACAATGGCAGCGAGGAAGAGAGAGATAGTGACAATGAGAGGCGACAGCAGCAGTGTGATGGAATGAATGAAATAGTCGCAATAAGAGAGTGACAGTGAGAGGAGACAGTAGCAGTAGTAATGAATGAAAGTGACTGTGGCAGCGAAACAAAAGACAATGAGACAGTGGCAGAGAGACACAAAGAGATAATTACAACGAATTCAGCTGGTGGGTGAGTGGGTGAGTGAGAAATCGCAAGTGGAAGTGGACAGGTGTGAGCAACTTACAGCGATGCACTAGTGGGTGTGAGCGAGTTACAGCTGGAGGCACTGGGCAATGAGAGGCGAGTTGCAAGTTAAGAAGAGTGTGAATATGTTCACATGCCAAAATTTTTGGGAAAATTTGTGAAGGTGCTGAGAAAGATAGAATGAGGAAGCTGGTACGCCACTTTTCAGTCAGAGTCTTTTAAACACTAGCACAATAGCCTTTTTTGTTCTCCGATAGGAGTATTTTTCCGCTGGTTTCTATTGTTTCTCTACATAAAGCGCACATAATAACGCGTTGTCTTGCCTGGAACGTTAGTCTCACGAAATTAAATTTCATGAGCTCCACACTATAAAGTCGATCCATCAGTTTGTCCAATGTGACAGTTCTTGTATTCGGATATGCGGATATTAATATTTTATTTGTGATTTCGATAAAATTGGACGGATATTTAAATCACCAACTGTCGCTATTGGATGAGCTACATCTTTTGCATTGCTACTACATTCTTTTTATTTTCTTAACTAGCTTAAAAATCGTTTGAACCCCTCATCGGCCAAAACGTTTCCAATGCGACCATTAATCTTATTGCTAAGGGAGAGGGAAGGTTTCCACCGTGGCAGTCGTTACTTGTCATTAGTCCTGGATTTCTCTCTTCCTTGCCGTAGTGCTCGTTCCATATCCCTACTAGAGTTACGAACTACATTAAAAACCGACTCTAAGTAACTACGTTGTTCTTGTAAGTAGATCAGCTCTCACACTTTATACGTCCTATTCGTTGCCGGCAGGTGTGGCCAAGCGGTTCTAGGCGCTTCAGTCTGGAACCGCGCGACCGCTACGGTAGTCGGTTCGAATCCTGCCACGGGCATGGATGTGTCTGATGTCCTTAGGTTAATTAGGTTTAAGTAGTTCTAAGTTCTAGGGGACTGATGACCTCAGATGTTAAGTCCCATAGTGCTCAGAGCCATTTGTCCTATACGTTAAGGTTTTGCTTACACCCCTTTTTTGCTTAGAGTGATGGCTAGACTTATCATGGAGGAATCGATTTCTACGTCTTGCTTTTTCTGTGTACTTTGTGGCTGAAAATACCGTCTCACGTTTAATAATTCATTCACGAAATTAAGATGTCTGTTCCTGTCTTTCTACATTTTGAAAACGATGATAATTGAAACAGAAAGGAAGAGAGAGTTAAATTAAGATATTGACGCCGACTTTGTACCAACAGAGTAATTCTAACGATCCATTAGGCCTACTTTTAATTGAGACTGTTGGCACTTTTCGGACATAATCAGGCACCCAGCCTCAATGATGAATGGTCGTGCCCTCTACAAAGATTACGGTGAGACTAAGTTCGGGGCCCCTTGAGCTACCGATGCAGTTGGTTCGTATATCTCCGAAGATATATCGCGAAAATGGGGGCGAAACGTCAGTAAATAGTGTCATACATCGTCCACTGCCTCTCAGTTCGGAAGTTTTAACAGGAGTATAACACTTGTCACTTTTAAGTCGAAAATGTAAGATTAAAAATATTTTTACACTCCTGGAAATGGAAAAAAGAACACATTGACACCGGTGTGTCAGACCCACCATACTTGCTCCGGACACTGCGAGAGGGCTGTACAAGCAATGATCACACGCACGGCACAGCGGACACACCAGGAACCGCTGTGTTGGCCGTCGAATGGCGCTAGCTGCGCAGCATTTGTGCACCGCCGCCGTCAGTGTCAGCCAGTTTGCCGTGGCATACGGAGCTCCATCGCAGTCTTTAACACTGGTAGCATGCCGCGACAGCGTGGACGTGAACCGTATGTGCAGTTGACGGACCTTGAGCGAGGGCGTATAGTGGGCATGCGGGAGGCCGGGTGGACGTACCGCCGAATTGCTCAACACGTGGGGCGTGAGGTCTCCACAGTACATCGATGTTGTCGCCAGTGGTCGGCGGAAGGTGCACGTGCCCGTCGACCCGGGACCGGACCGCAGCGACGCACGGATGCACGCCAAGACCGTAGGATCCTACGCAGTGCCGTAGGGGACCGCACCGCCACTTCCCAGCAAATTAGGGACACTGTTGCTCCTGGGGTATCGGCGAGGACCATTCGCAACCGTCTCCATGAAGCTGGGCTACGGTCCCGCACACCGTTAGGCCGTCTTCCGCTCACGCCCCAACATCGTGCAGCCCGCCTCCAGTGGTGTCGCGACAGGCGTGAATGGAGGGACGAATGGAGACGTGTCGTCTTCAGCGATGAGAGTCGCTTCTGCCTTGGTGCCAATGATGGCGTGTTTGGCGCCGTGCAGGTGAGCGCCACAATCAGGACTGCATACGACCGAGGCACACAGGGCCAACACCCGGCATCATGGTGTGGGGAGCGATCTCCTACACTGGCCGTACACCACTGGTGATCGTCGAGGGGACACTGAATAGTGCACGGTACATCCAAACCGTCATCGAACCCATCGTTCTACCATTCCTAGACCGGCAAGGGAACTTGCTGTTCCAACAGGACAATGCACGTCCGCATGTATCCCGTGCCACCCAACGTGCTCTAGAAGGTGTAAGTCAACTACCCTGGCCAGCAAGATCTCCGGATCTGTCCCCCATTGAGCATGTTTGGGACTGGATGAAGCGTCGTCTCACGCGGTCTGCACGTCCAGCACGAACGCTGGTCCAACTGAGGCGCCAGGTGGAAATGGCATGGCAAGCCGTTCCACAGGACTACAACCAGCATCTCTACGATCGTCTCCATGGGAGAATAGCAGCCTGCATTGCTGCGAAAGGTGGATATACACTGTACTAGTGCCGACATTGTGCATGCTCTGTTGCCTGTGTCTATGTGCCTGTGGTTCTGTCAGTGTGATCATGTGATGTATCTGACCCCAGGAATGTGTCAATAAAGTTTCCCGTTCCTGGGACAATGAATTCACGGTGTTCTTATTTCAATTTCCAGGAGTGTATATGTTTTGATGTTCCGTCTCTCTGCTTTTTGCCTTTTTTCCCTTTAATTGGGATTACTCTTTTCTGCCGATTAGCGCTCGTTCAGTGGAAGATTACCTTATCATTTGCCTGATATTTCATGTCGTCTATGCCACGTCTAGGTAACGTCTAGCTTACGTGTGACAGCAGTCACGTAATTTTTTAGAGATAGATATATCTTACAATCAATTTAAGACAGAAAATATCATTTTTTATCATGTATTTGCGGTTTGGGAGTTGCAAAATTTACTATCATGGAGTTAACTGTAACTCTTAGTTACACCAATCGGAGTACACAGATGCTTAGATTGTGACCAACTATACTTGACTGTTCAGCTGTATTCAGCCTTTTGTCTACTACCTAAGCATTTAGATGCTTGTTATCTGTATATTTAAGATAATTTAAATATATAATATAGTTTCTCCTTTTGTCATTCTCTGTAAACATTTCCTCTGACGATTAATTTCTACGTAGTCGAAAGCAGTAATGACGTAGAGTGACCAGAGGCTGGAAACGTAAAGAGAATTTTGCTTACAAGGCGGTCACGGTGCTTCGCGGTCGCTGAAACGAAACTGATGATGTTCTATCTGGCGCCCCATGTGCCCTCTTTAAGAGTCAAGACCTGTACCTCTGTCTAGCCAATCTTTTGCTTTTGCAGGTGTGAATTCGAAATGCGTAGTCTATCCTGCTCTACGGTATTAGAAAATCTTAATCATGGCAGGCGAACAATCTGTAACAAAAACGACGAAAAACCTGCAGCTTTCGAAATACTTAGTGTTCCCATTCTTTCCACACCACCATGAATAGTAATTATCTACGTAATAGAATGTACAGCCGAAAGCTTGGTAGAAAGCCATAGCCTTGCTTGAACACATTATCTTGTCCAGTAAATTTAAGTCGTTATCGATTAAAGGGCAGGAGAGTCTTGTTTGCGAAAGTGTCAGCCGGGCATGCAGAGAACATCGATCGCCTGCCTGTGGTGGGAGACACTGCCGAGCCAAAGTCCCAAAAGTGAGCATTTTGTCACCAGGCCTAGTCAGTACGCTATACGTATCGCTGCAGGAATGTAGCGTGCGACATATCACTGGCCTATGGGGCATATTTATATACACAACCAGTATTAAGCAAAGAAGCGAAAGTTGACAGGTAGAAGGAATGTATAGGGGGACTATACAAGGGAAATGAAGGCAATGTTGTAGGACGGGAAGAGGAAGTAGAAGAGATGAGAGGTGTGATACTTCGAGCAGAAATTTGACTGAATGACCTAAATGTAAACAAGGCCCCTGGAATAGAAGACTTTCTCTGTGAACTACTGATATTCTTGGGAGAGCCATCCATGGCAAAACTACCCTACCTGATGTATGACACAAAAGAATGTAATAACTCCACTTCCAAAGAAAGCAGGTGCTGACAGGTGTGAATATTACCGAACTATCAACTTAATAAGTCGTGGCAGCAGAAATTGGCATTATTTATGGAAGAATAGAAAAACTTATAGCAGCCGACCTCGGGGTGGATCAGTTTGGGTTCCGCACAAATGTAGGAAACGCAAGACAGTGCGTACTGAGACTACGAGTTATCGTAGAAGATAATTAATGAAAAGCAAATACCTACTTGTATATATCGAGACTAATTATAATATGAATGTGGATACCGCTAAAGTCATCGAAGTCCTCTAGGGGCCTGCTGTTTTCCATGATGGTAGAGTGGACTTTGCACTTACAAATATTCAAGAAGTACTGGGTGAAACATGGCTTACTGTCGCTATTGTCCAAATTGATTCTGTTCTACGATCCCTGGCTAACAGCTTGGTGAATTTCTCACTTCGAGATGTTATCGCCTGTAGGTCATTCATGATCAGTCAATCGTGGAATGCAACGAGGAGCGACACTTCTGCCAATTTTTATTTTGATAATCTTGGCTGTGTGACCAACTACAGCAGGGCGACCATACAGACAGCTACAGAACGTTGAGACGAAAAGCGTACTGAACGAGCAACAAAAACAAAAAGCAAAAAAAAACAAAAAAAATAAAACAAAACAAAAAATCCCAGTTCTACATATTCAATAATTGTATTATTGGTAAACTGACGTGAATTCTGTATTATGTGCCTTGCCAAGATTTTTACTGCAACTACTTTGAATTTTATTAGTTAGAGATAGATGGGGAAGGACACGGTTCTTCGCGCGTAAAGTTTATTTGAAAGTATGCTTATAATATGTTACAGCGTTTATTCTTTTCTGATTAGTAGTTTTGTGCTGCTGAAGCGACAGTATATTTCAGAAGGACTGCTGATTTTCAAGTTTAATAGGCTGCACAGTTTTACTTCACCTGAAAATAATTACTTACAGAGACACTTAGTTATTCTTTAGTTTTCATACAGTTTCTTAGACAGTTGCAACTTTTACAATACGCGTGCAGGGACGGTCATTATTTTTGGCAATTAGATGCAGAATACTTTCCTGTGGGACATAATTTTAATAAATCATTGCGCATTCACTGGCAATTTATTTTAGGCTCCTACTGCCGGTGATCTCACCTGGACTGAACTTAACATCCTTTACGGGTCCAACATCGGGACTGGGCGAAGACATATAGGCAGTATACGAGTACTCATTACTCACCTCCCAATAGGCAGACAGCTGCAACGTAGATTAATAGCATTTTTAGATTTAGAGAAGGCTTTTAACGATGACTGGAACACACTCTTTGGAATTCTGAAGGTAGCGGTAGTAAAATACAGAGAGCAAAAAGTTATGTGTAACTTGCACAGAAACCAGGCATCAGTTATAAGAGTCGAAGGTCATGAAAGGGAAGCAATGTATCAGGACGGCGTGAGACAGCGTTGTAGCCTATTACCGATGTTATTCAGTGTGTACATTGGGCAAGGAAACAAAATACAAAAAAACTTTGAGGACTACCCATGACATTGTAATTCTGTCAGGAGCTGCAAGATACTTGGAAGAGAAGCTGAACGGAATGGATGGTGCCTTGAAAGATATGTGAAGAACATAGCTCAGCTTTAGCAACCATTCACTCTGATGCCAGTTGAATCGTTGTGCGTAGTAGAGACCCCGAACTCTCCCAGTTGTAACATATCATTATGGAATCTGCGCGTGAACTTGGTTGACAGCCTGCTTCTTGGAGAAGAAACTACAGTAAGTTATGCCTCTGGGACAAATCGAGAATGGACTGATAAATGTTGAAAGTTTCTCTAAAATATTAGTAAATTTTCTTACATGACGAGACTATTGGTGCGATTCCAGTTGTGATTTTATCTAGATTTTCAAACAGGTGCACAACGCAGTTGTTTGTTGGCATCTATCTTTAATGGCGAATTTGGGACAAATGGGCGAAAATAGATCTCGTGCATGTTAAGAAAATGATGTTAAGGCACAAATACAAATTATTGGACACGAGTTCGTGGAGATTCTGTACTGCCCGTTTGCTACTCAAAACGACTTTTGGTAGTTGTGCGCAAAACACGGATTTGACACTTATGGGCATCTAATTAAAGCGAGTGTGGAGCGTCATATTTATATCATGTGAGCGAGTACCTCATATTGTTAATGAAGTACGTCCAGAAGTGGAGTAGTGGATGAGTGTTACGTTCTGAGTACTCCAGACCAAAAACGTTTGAGGAAGGACATTTTAGAATATTGTTTGGAAAGTTAAACATTGATATGGAGTCGCAGTGTGAGTGTAGATGAAGCGTGGGTGCCCCGCTGCGCATCAAAGGCGTAAGTGCCAAAACAGTTAAATGTGCACAGGAAACAGGAAAAGTGACGGTGGTTTTTTAAGAGTACGCCGCGCTCCACACAGTATTATTGGGTATTTCCCATATTGAGCTGAAGGAGATCGACCAGAATCGGAGCAAAAAAGGGTACTATTCCAGTAGAACAACGAGTTGTGGTGGCAAAAGCGCACGAGCTTTGTCTGCAAACAGTGCCCTCATCCAGTTTCAGAAATTTGATCCCATATGATACTTGTAGTGATACCGATCTTAAAATATAGGACACGTAATTTTGTCGGTGGTTCAGATGCATTTGGAGCAATGGAAATACTCCTTTTGTTTGCAAAAGAAATTGTTATTTACAAATCTTTTCCGAACATATCACTCTACTGTCTTAGACCGTTATCACAAGCGAATTGTTGCTATTAACCGGATGCATAGTTTCAGACCTATAAATTTAATGTTTTTGTTTATGAATTTTGCGTAATTCTTGTGGTTCCGTGATTCTGTGTGTGTGCTTAAGATGGAGAGAAACAGAGTGAGAAATACTTACAGAAACTGTGAATGGTAACTGCAGTGATGCAAGAAATACTATTTGTTACAGTATGTATGTCGCATCAAGTCAGAGGACGATACAAGGAAGTAAAATTTGACGTTTTTATGACTTCGCTGGTGTATATGGTGGAGTGGTCAGTAAGTGATACCAAGTAATGGTGCATGGTAATAAAACTAATTTGTTGGAACAGATTTATATTACTTCATAATTCTTAACATGAAATATTTTCTGATAGTCATGCTGTTAGGTATTTGTTAACGATCTCATTATTATTTAAAGTTTGTGTAAGTGACGCTTGGTGAGTCATGTAGATGAGGTAAGGATATGTGTAGAATTTCAAACAGAGAAACATAAAAAGAAAACCACTAATCTGTCAGAAATTCTTTCCATAGAAGAATAGTTCCCTCACAGCCATTTACTTTTTATTTGTGAAAGTGCACATTCTGTGCGAACTACGAAATCTGTAGGTAGCCCTTTTAGACGTCAATAAATTAAAATCTAGTGATAATCATTTTATGTGAAACAGAATTACACAGGGCGTTAGGGGTATGAGTGCAGATACTGTGTTCATTGGTAGCTTAATATGTACTCACTTCAGAGTGTTACTGGTTGTTTCTCTGCGTCTGACAGTCTTCCCGCAAACACAGAACTTGATTTACTACCTCATGTCTTCTGCACAGTCGTAACTGCACCAGTTAGTGGACTACGCCGGCCAGTACAGACAAACCGTTTTGCATCCATGCATCCACACTTCAACACCTAACCTGCTGCCCAGGGCAAAAATAAGCATTAGTGGCTTGCTCTTGCTTATGTTCTTGGACATAGTAAGCAATCTGAAAACATATTACTCCTAATACTTACTGGTCTGCAAATTAAGTATATAATGAAATGGTTCAAATGGCTCTGAGCACTATGGGGCTTAACATATGTAGTCATTAGTCCCCTAGAACTTAGAACTACTTAAACCTAACTAACCTAAGGACATCACACACATCCATTCCCGAGGCAGGTTTCGAACCTGCGACCGTAGCGGTCGCGCGGTTCCAGACTGTAGCACCTAGAACCGCTCGGCCACCACGGCCGGCTAAGTAATTAATACTGTAATGTTGTTCAGTACTGTGTCGTCAGTCATCAATAAAGATACCTGTACTTATACCTATAACACCCTATGTAGATGCATGAATACACCATATCGGTTAGAACAGAAAAAAAGTCTTGGTTGCATGAGACGGGTTCATTTAATCCTCACTTATGACGCGTTTCGCCTGTTCTAGGCATCATTACAAAATGTGGGGAAATTACAAACTAGTATCAGTAGAATTTGCTATTAAAGGCAATTATAAATAAATAAATTAAGAATAAGAAGAGGAAGACGTGCATCGATTGAACTACGGAGCACAGGGCTACGTTTGTGTTTATGAGGGCATGTGAGGGGTATAAATTTCAACTCATAAAATATTGCACCTCAACTGAGCTTACCGATAAAAGTTCTTGCTAATCATAACCAAGGTGTCGAACGTAATTAACAGCCCCGATCAATTCTTCTTACTCGTAACCGAGGCATCAAACATGATTTAAGTTTAATCAGTTGCACATTAAGTTAATCTTCACCCATGAAATATTGGAGCAAGATGGAATCTTAAATTATCTTGACCTCTCTACGGCTGACTGGGGTAAAAGTAACTTCGGTATTTTCAGAAAACCTTCCGTTAGTGTTTCAACAGTGCACTCCTCCTACAATCATCCAAGGAGCTGTAAACTCAATTATTTCAGAGTCGTTATAATACGAATGTGTGAACCCCTCTCTCTGACGGCGATATCAACAAAGAATTAGACATATTGAATTTTGTAGCACTTGAAATGGTTATAGCTCTTCGCTGGTCAACTGTTTATAGTTTATATGATGAACCAAAAAACGCTGCAGTCTCCACTGTTAATTCCTCGCTTGCATCCGCGGTGCGCGAAAGCACACGTATGGCTATCCCATTCCTTGGGTCGTTTTCACACAACTTGGCTAAGCTTTTTCGGAATACTAATGTTGTTTTTTCGAAGGGCTATCCCATCCGATAAACGCTCCCCCATGACGAGCAACCTATCAGGGATTTATTCTCTAAGTCAGCTGTCTACAAAATCAAGTTTACAGAAAGTTCTACCTAGTATATCGGTCAAACAAGGAGATCTTCCGCTATTAGGTATAGTGGACATCTACTGACAAAAAAAGGACAGGTGAAAAAGTTTACCACCCTCCTCCCTCCCCTTGCCCAGCACCTCCAATCTGGCCATCGTCCCCCAGGTCTAGGAAACCTTAAAAATGCTTCGCATGGCCAACAAAGGCAAGAAACTGAATTTATTTGAAGAGTTTGGAACTCCTAAGCATATCTATTTAAAATCTCCGAATCTAATAAATGAACATGTCTTTTCGAAGCATTAAACATTTTTGGATACAATGATGCGTAATTTTCAATGATGATTGCCACCTATATTGCTTATTGATTATTTTATGTAAGCCTTAGCCACCCGTTAGTTACGTTCTAGCACGCCACTTTGCACGCCTTTCCTCACTGCAGCTCTACGAGGCCTTCACCCTTGCTTGACAGTCTAGTTGCCGGCATGACAGTGGGTGCTCACAGTGTTATAAACGGACCGTGTTTGTGTTCATGGGTAACTTATCATCGTTACAGTTTGTTTTCCGGTTTAGCTACTGTCACTACCTTTTCCGTGTTGCTTCTAGGTGATGTAATGAAGCATTGACAGTGGCTATGTCGTTCCTTTCTCCCAGCTCTATGGGACTCTTAATTACGTTCTATTAGAATGAATTTTTATCACTAAACTCAGTTACAGTTCAGT
Organism: Schistocerca serialis cubense; assembly: GCF_023864345.2. Classification (NCBI taxonomy): domain Eukaryota; kingdom Metazoa; phylum Arthropoda; class Insecta; order Orthoptera; family Acrididae; genus Schistocerca; species Schistocerca serialis. Next base: position 540,943,979 of record NC_064638.1, read on the forward strand.
GTTTTATGAGTTGAAATTTATACCCCCCACATGCCCCCTGAAACACAAATGTGGCCGTGTGCTCCACAGTCCAATCGGTGTATGTCTTACTTTTGTTACTCTTAATTTATTCATTTATAATTGTCTTTATTAGCAAATTATACAGATAACAGTTTGTAATTTCCCCAGACTTTTTGATGATACCTATAATAGGCGAAACGCGTCGCATGTGAAGGTCTTATGAGTCCAACACTATTTCAGTTCTAAAGATCTATTACGGTTGCTGTGCCAGTACCACTGCGGTAGTTATGGAGTGGAGTGCTTTTAACAGCTCATCGGTGGTAACGAAGAAGTTAGTTAAGGACTAGGTAGTTTCATCCCAAGGAAAGACAGTATGGGCATTAGTAGAATAATAACGTAATGATTATGCCACCATTTTGGAGTATTAACCCTCACTCTTACCACCTACTGTATTTAGGCTTTGTACACTCGGACCTCCTTATTGATACCACAGCGTAGATTTCGTTTTGCCTACGCTATAGTTTACTCATCTGCGAATGCTATATCTTTGTCCTATGTGCTCCTGTTTTTTTTTTCGTTTTGGAGTCATCAGTCATTTGACTGGTATGACGCGGCCCGCCACAAAATTCTCTCCTGTACCAAACTCTTCATCTCAGAGTAGCACTTGCAACCTACGTCTTCAATTATTTGGTGGATGTGTTGCAATCTCTGTCTTCCTCTACAGTTTTTAGCTTCTACAGCTCCCTATAGGACCATGTCAGATATTCCCCAATGCCTTAACACATGTCCTATCATCTTGTCCCTTCTTATAAGTCTTTTCCATATATTCCTTTCCTCTCTGATTTTCTACAGAACCTCCTCATTCCTTACCTTATCAGTCTACCTAATTTTTAACATGTGGTTGTAGTACCACAAGTCAAATGCTTTGATTCTCTTTAGTTCCGGTTTTCCCACAGTCCACTTTTCTGTGCTTCAAACTTATATTCACATATATTTCTTCCTCAAATTAAGGCCAATATTTCATACTAGCAAACTTCCGTTGGCCAGGAATGCCCTTTTTGCCAGTTCTGTTCCGGTTATGATGTCCTCCTTACTCCATTCGTCGTGGGTTATTTTCCTGCATAGATAGCAGAATTCCTTAACTTCATCTACTTCATGCCCATCAATCCTAATGTTAAATTTCCCGCTCTTCACATTTTTGCTACTTTTCATTACTTTCGTCTTTTTCGATTTACTCTCAATCAATATTCTGTAGTCAATAGACAGTTCATTCCCTTCTGCGGACCCTGAATTCTTCACTTTCACCATGAATTTTAATTCCACTCTGGGAACTTTCCTTTTATTTCCATCTTTGCTTCTTCGCAGTATACACTGAACAGTAGTAAAGAAAGGCTACATCCCTGTATTACCCTCTTTTATTTCCATCTTTGCTTCTTCGCACGATAGATTGAACAGTAGGGAAGAAAGGCTGCATCCCTGTCTTACCCTCTTTTTAATACAAGAACTTCGTTCTTGGTCTTCCACTCTTCTTACTATACTCTCTTGACTCTTGTACATATTGTATATTACCCTCTCCCTAAAGCTTACCCCTATTTTCCTCAGAATTTAGAACGTCTTTTACTGTCTGACATTTCTGGTCAACAAATCCTATGAACGTGTCTTTTCTTTAGTCTTGCTTCCATTATCAAGTGCAACGTCAGTGCTACTTCTCTGGTGCCTTTAGCTTTTCTGAGACCAAACTTATCGTCATCTAACACATCTTCAATTTTCTTTTCCATTTTTCTGTATATTATTCTTGACAGTAACTTGGATACATGAGCTGTTAAGCTGATTGTGCGATAACTCTCGCACTTGTTGGCTTTCGCAGTCTTCGGAATTGTGTGGATGATATTTTTCCGAAAGTCAGATGGTATATCGCCAGACTAATACATTCTACACACCGACGTGAATAGCCCCCAATGATTCTAGAAATTCTTACGGAATCCCTACGACCTTATTTGATCTTGAGTCTTCCAAAACTTTTCTAAATTCTAATAATGCCTCTCCTATCTCTTCTATATCCACTCTTGTTTCTCCTATCACATCAGACGAGTCACCCCCCTCCCCCCTCCCCCATAGAGGCCTTCAATCTTCCCTTTCACCTATCTGGTCTTTCATCTGCATTGAACTTCAGACTTCACATTGCACTCTTAATGTTACCACCCTTGTTTTTAATTCAAATGAAGTCTGTTTTGACTGTAATCAAATATGGAATGACCACATAAAAAAGATAGTGGGAAACGCAGAAACCAGACTCAGATTCATCGGAAGAATCTTAGGGAAATCTAACTCATCCACGAAAGAAGCGGCTTATAAGGCGATTGTTCGCCCAATTCCTAAGTATTGGTCATCTATCTGGGATCCCTATCACGTAGGACTGCTACAGGAGATAGAGAAGATCCAACGAAAAGCGGAGCGTTTCGTAACGGAATCGTTTAACTGGCGAGAGAGCGTTACGGAGATGCTAAACAAACTCCACTGGCAGACGCTACAAGCGAGTCGTTGTGTATCACAGAGAGATTTATTATTGAAATTTGCCCCCCCCCCCCCCCCACGTACATCTCGCGTACTGACCACGAGGAGAAAATTCATGAATTTAGAACCAGTACTTAGGCTTGCCGACAATCATTCTTCCCACGCACTATTTGCGATTGAAACAGGGTTGGAGGGATCAGATAGTGGTGCCGAAAGTACCCTCCGCCACACACCATTAGGTGGCTTGCGGAATATGATGTAGATGTAGATGAATATGTCCTCGATCCTTGGTGCGGAGGCCGCCACCGCTTAAATCTGATTAGTAATCAGCACAAGCGGGCAAAGAAATTCACCCTCCTTCTGGCAACTGCCTTGTCGAAGAGGGTGGATGAGCGGACAGAGGTTCAGGGCACTCTCTTGCCCTTGGGTTGGGAAACTGCCCGTTAAAGGCGGATGAATCAACAATGATCAACGGCGTGAAGACGCAGAAGGCAATGGAAACTATTGCATTAATGGCACCTAACGTATATCCACAGGGCATGTAGCCTGTAATTCAAGAAGAGTCATGATGAAATCTCCACTGGCAAAAGATTCCGTAATAGTCTCCCATTTGGATCTCCAGGAGCGGACTGCCAAGGTGGAAGTGACCATGAGAAAAAGATTGAATAATTAACGGACGAATAACGATCAACGACCCGGGGCGTGGAATGACAGAAGCTTGAACGTGGTAGGGAAACTAGAAAATCTGATAAGGGAAACGCAAAGGCTCAATTTAGATATAGCAGGGGTCAGTGAACAGGAGTGAGCAGAGATTGTTACTGTGAATAGTTCAGTGACAGGGTTGTTCTTATCAGAATCGACAGAAACCAGCACCGTCAATGACGGCTCAGGTACACATGCTGACGTCGTAAGCTGAAGATGAAGTATAAAAGTATATAATTATATTGAAAGGGTAATACAGTACGAAAAGGGAGATGAAAATCTAATAGCCATGGGCGACTGGAATGCTGTTTTAGGGGAAGGAGTAGAAGAAACGGTTGCAGGGGAATACGAGCTTCGGACAAGGAATGAAAGGAGAAACACTAATTGAGTTCTGTAACAAATTTCAGCAATGTCGCGAATATTCTGTTCAAGAATCACAAGAGTAAGAGGTATACTTGGAAAAGGTCGGGTGATACGGGAAGATTTCAGTTAGATTACATCATGGTCAGACAATGATTCCGAAATCAAACACTGGATTGTAAGCGGTACCCAGGAGCAGATGTAGACTCAGATCATAACTTAGTAGTGATGAAGAGTAGGCTGAAGTTTAAGAAATTATTCAGGAAGAATCAATACGCAAAGAAGTGGGGTACGGAAGTACTAAGAAATAGCGAGATACGCTTGACGTTGTCTAAGGCTGTAGATACAGCAATAACCAGCAATAACGAATTGCTCAGTAGGCACTACAGTCGAAGAGGAATGGACATCCCTAAATAGGGCAACCATAGAAGTTGGAAGGAAAAACATAGGTAGAAACACAACTCACAGAGAAATAAAATGAATATGAAGTGCAGGGAAACTAAGGCGAAACGGCTGCATGAGAAATTTGAAGAAATCGAAAAATAAATGACTGTCGGAAGAACTGACTTAGCATAAAGAAACGTTAAAACGACCTTCGGTGAAATTAAAAGCAAGGGGGGTGACATTAAGAGTGCAACGGTAATTCCCCAGTTAAATGCAGAGGAGAAAGCGGATAGGTGGAAAGAGTACATGGAGGCCTCTATGGAGGGGAAGATTTGTCTGATGAAGAAATGGGAGTCGATTTCGAAGAGACAGAAGATCCAGTATTAGAATTTAAGAGAGCTTTGGAGGACTTAAGTTCAAATAAGTCGGAAAGAATACATAAAATTCCATCAGAATTTCTAAAATCATTCGGGAAGTGGCACCAAAAGGGCTATTCACGTTGGTGTATAGAATGTATGAGTCTGGCGACGCACCATCTGACTTTCGAAAAAATATCATCCACACAATTCCGAACACTGCAAAAAGACAACAAGTGCAAGAGTTATCGCACAATCGGCTTAACAGCTCATGTATTCAAGCTGCTGACAATAATAATATGCCGAAGAATGGAAAAGAAAATTGAGGATGCGTTAGATGACTATCAATTTGGCTTTAGAAAAAGTAGAGGTACGAGAGAGGCAATTCTGAGGTTGCGGTTAATAATGGAAGCAAAACTAAAGACAAATCAAGACTCGATCACAGGATTTGTCGAACTGGAAAAAGCGTTCTACAATGTAAAAGGGTGCAAGATGTTCGAAATTCTGAGGAAAACAGGGGTAAGCTATAAGAAGATACGGGTAATATACAATATGTACAAGAGCCAAGATAGATTAATAAGAGTAGACGACGAAGAACGAAATGCTCGGATTAAAAGGGGTCTAAGACAGGGATGTAGTCTTTCAGCCCTAATGTTCAATCCGTACATCGACGAAGCAATGATGGAAATAAACGAAAGTTTGAGGAGTGGAATTAAAATTCAAGGTGAAACGATATCAGTGATACATTTAGCTGATGACATCGCTATCCTCAGTGAATGTGAAAAAGTATTACACGATTTGCTAAATGGAATGAACAATCTGATGAGTACGGAATATGGATTGAGACTAAATCGAAGAAAGACGAAAGTAATGAGAAGTAGCAGAAATTAGAACAGCTATAAACATAACATCAGGATTGATGGTCATGAATTAGATGAAATTAAGGAATTCTGCTTCATAGGCAGCAAAATAACCCATAACGGACGGAGCAAGGAGGACATCAAAAGCAGACTAGAGCTCGCAAAAAGGGCATTCCTGAGCAAGACAAGTATGTTAGTATCTAACATAGGTCTTCATTTGATGAAGAAATTTCTGAGAATGTACATTTGGAGCACAGCATTATATGGTAGTGAAACATGGAATGTGGGAAAATCAGAATAGAAGAGAATCGAAGCATTTGAGATGTGGTGCTACAGACGAATGTTGAATATTAGGTGGACTGACAAGATAGCAAATGAGGAGGTTCTGTGCAGAATCGGAAAGGAAAGGAACATGTGGAAAACACTGATAAAGAGAAGGGACAGGGTGATAGGACATCTGTTAAGACATGGGGAAATGACTTCCATGGTACTGGAGGGAGCTGTAGAGGAAGACAGAGATAGCAATACATCCAGCAGACAGTTGAGGACGTAGGCTGCAACAGCTACTGTGAGATGAAGAGGTTGGCACAGGAGGGGAACTCGTGGAGGGCCCTATCAAACCAGGCACAAGACTGATGACTCACAAAAAAAAAAGAAACATGCTGGGTTAATCTTTCCGAAAATCATTCCTTTTTTGACTTCTTCACATTTTTCATGCAGTCATTTCGCCTTAACCTCTCTGCACTTCCTATTTATTTATTCCCTAAGCAACTTGTATTTCTGTATTCCTGAATTTCCCTGAACATTTTTGAATATCCTTCTTTCATCGATCAACTGAAGTATTTCTTCTGTTACCCTCGGTTTCTTGGCAGTCATCTTCTTTGTACCTATGTTTTCTTTTCCATCTTCTGTGATTGCCCTTTTTAGAAATGTCCATTCCTCTTCAACTTAACTGCCTACTGAGCTGTTATGGCAGTATTTGTAGCCTTAGAGAACTCCAAGCGCATTTCCTCATTCAAAAATGGTTCAAATGGCTCTGAGCACTATGGGACTTAACATCTGAGGTCAGCAGTCCCCTAGACTTAGAACTACTTAAACGTAACTAAACTATGGACATCACACACATCCACGCCCGAGGCAGGATTCGGACCTGCGACCGTAGCAGCAGCACGGTTCCGGACTGAAGAGCTTAGAACCGCTCGGCCACAGCGACCGGCTCTCTTCATTCCTTAGTATTTCTGTATCCCACTTCTTTGCGGTTTAAGTCTTTCAGACTAGTCTCTGAAACTTCAGCGTACTCTTCATTACTCCTAAATTGTGGTCTGAGGTTATATCTGTCCCCGGGGTACTGCTTACAATCCAGTATCTGATCTCATTATCTCTGACTGAACATGATGTAATCTAACTGAAATCTTCCCATATCTTCCGGTCTTTTTCAAGTATATCTCCTCCTCTCATCATTCTTGAACAGAGTATTCGCCATTACTAGCTGAAATTTATTGCAGAACTGAATTAGTCTTTCTCCTCTCTCATTCCTAGTACCAAGCCAAATTCTCCTTCAACTCTTTCTTCTACTCCTCCCCCTACAACCGCATTCCAGTCCCCCATGACTGATAGATTTTCGTCTCCCTTTACGTACTGAATTACCCGTTCAGTATTCTCACATACTTTCTCTATCTCTTCATCAACTATCGTTGTTGGTATTGGTTTGTTGTCGATTCTGATGCGAACAACACTGTTACTGTACTGTTCATAGTAAAGCACTCTCTGCCCTACCTTCCTCCCATAACGAATCCTAGTCACGTTGAACCGTTTTCCGCCGCTGTTTATTACCCTGTACTCATCTGACCAGAAATCCATGTCTTCTTTAACTCTCATTTTAATGACCTCCACCATAAGTAGTGACACGCCCTGCTAAACCCGTAGGACAGGATAGGTAGTTTAAGTTGTAGAAAGGGGCCAAAATAAGCGGCTGTCAGCTACACTCGAACATACAACGTTTTATTTGATCAAACATTACAAGAGCCAAGAAAATATTTTTTAAGAAAAACTCAGCTTTAGTTTCGGAACTTAATTAGCGGCTGAATGCGCCGTGCAATCTCATGCCTTAAGGGTAAGATCACTTTAATTTAAAAACGGCTGAAAGCCAATAAGCTAAAGTTCAACCAAAACGAGAAATTTAAAAGACAAACTTTATCTTAAAACAGTTCCTTAATTAGGCTGAAGGCCCAAACCGTCGGACGCCTTAAGGGCAAAACAACCTTAATCTAAAAATCGGCTAGAAGCCATACAAGTACAAACAACAAGAACAAACAAGAAAAGGCAGTACACCCAAGGGCGCTCAGAAGTTCCGAGGGTCGGCCTGGAATTCAAACACTAACGCTCGCTTAGGTGAGACAGGCAGTTAGCCCAACCATTGTCTATCCGACGACAACCCAACCGACCGAGAGTCAACGAACCCTCCGTTAAGATAACCTCCGCTTCACCCGATCAGCACACAACAGGGTGTTCAATGGAACAACGTAGAAGGTATTGGCGCCCACAACCGATTACACATTGAGCTGTCAAACTACACACTGTGCTGGACAGCAACAACATGATGAGGAAAATACACTGCTTGAATTCACGTCATCGGCCAGGGCAGATAACCGGAACGTTAACAGCCACAAGGCAGAAGATTCTGCTGGTGCACTTCAATTCAAATAACCAAGTACAGTTAAACTCCACCGGAGGGTGGCTAAAACTTGCCAACTTGAAAACACACGTTGTTGCTCGCGGGAAATTTCCCACAGCCGACAAAGAACTCCAAACGGCACAATGTGAACAGTCGTGACATGCTGGTAGATTAAGTCAAAACTCAACTTTCATGTCCAGGATCGGTGAGCTATGAACCTCGTAGCAATGGGAACAGCACCACACACTCCGACACCGCATGGAGGCCCCCAGCGGGCCTGGTCAAACAAACTACGTGCCGTGGAGATTTCCTCGCTGCTCCACGCCAACCGACCAACTGCCCGCACACAACCCAGCCGGAAACTAGAAGCACCAGGCCAAAGATAGTCCAAGGTGCGAATATCGATACACACCGCTGCTGCCACCGTAGAAGGAGAGGATAACACCATAATCGCGATAACTGCGGGAGACAAAACACAGAATAGCAACCAAGGTTTAATCCAACGCATAGCAGAGCCAGCCACGGCTCATGTACACTGAGCCTAAGCATTTCCCTTTTCAGATTTTCTAGCTTTCCTACCACGTTCAAACGTCTGAGATTCCATGCCCCGACTAGTAGAACTTTATCCTTTCGTTGGTTATTAAATCTTTTTCTCATGGTCACCTTCTTCTTCGCAGACCTCTCCCGCAGACCCGATAGTGGGACTACTCTGAAATCTTTTGCCAATGGAGAGACACTTCTTCATTACAGGTCACAAGTCCTGTGAATACACATCATGTTTCTTTAACGCAGTGATTCTCATTGCCTTCTACATTATCATGCCGTTGAAAATTGCTGATCCTTCCGTCTTTGGCGGCAATTTCCCACCCCAAGGTATCTGCATTATTCTCGTTTGCGTGTTATATATATGTACAATGGAATAGTCAAAAGGACACCGCGAAAATGTGGCTGGAACTGATTCAAATCAGCTGAGATCGATGGAACCAAGAACTAGGATCTGCCATGCAACCTACTAACCACATGGGCGAAGACAAGTGCAACTAAAGGAACCCCTCGTTGATCATCCCAGTGATGCGGACGACAGTACGCCACATTTCGATGGAATACGGTATAATTTGTCAATGATAATGTCATTTACAATTTGGCTGGTGTCTTGCCTGGTATTACGGGCGATGAAATGACGTAGGAAGTCTAACATAAATCTTAGTTTAATGTTCCAGTTACCACGCAAAGACTGGAGAAAGATTAGGTTTGATCTTACAGCAAACCACTAAGCAACTAACATTTTTAACTCTTTCCGAAATTATGGTCATTTTCCAGTCCATCTCGGTTTTATAATTAATTTCAATAAAGTTTCATGTCTGTAATTTTGAAGTATTAATTTTCTATGTAATTTTCTTCACATTCGCCTGTATTGCTTCATACTCTGTCACATACTTTGTGATGGTGTTGCCAGTTTGGCCTTGTTCATAACCATTTTCGTAAATAAATAACGCGCGAAGTGATATTTTGTTTCATGCTATTTTGCAATCAGTTGCTCTCAGTTATCCAGAGATACGGTCCGAAAGATAAAAATTGTCATCGCTTAAATGGTGAGAAAATGAGTGTCCCTATGACGATTTCCGCCAGCGGTGATGTAAATGAGTCAGGGAAAATGCGTGCAGTAGTAGCGCCGGTTATTTTAGACATTAATTTGCTGTCAGAACAACGCCAGTTTCCAAGCACAGATGCTTCCGCACGCTGGCTGTTTCCACCATGTTGCCTATCTGCCCCGCGAGTCTGGCTTCCTTCTCTACGGCACAACTCGTATTGTGTCAGATCCCCAGCTTCCAGTTCACCCTACGCGTTAATGCTATTTGCTGACAGAAGAGAGTACTTGAAAACAGTTAGAAAGAAGAAAGGGTTGACCTTTTTTTATGCCAGGGAGGAAATTCAACTGTCCACGTAAACGTTATAAATGTTTAGACATTTCTGCACATGGAGGTTATTCTGTCAAGTCCCAATAAGAATTTGAAAAACAAAATTACGAAAGATTCAAATCTGCGGTCTGTACTCGGACCTACGTTCTGGGACAATACTCTCTAACCTCTACGAGAATCGCGAGACACATGGAGATGCTCTGCTACGAACCTGTGGTAACAAAAGACAACAGCAAGACAAACAAGAGATTAAAGATGTACTGAGCATGTTTAGAACAGACTTTCCGACACACCTAAAGTTCTGACATTATGATAAAAAAAATAATTGAACTACAATAAGCCTCAGACGTAGGTATTTGAGGGTACATGTGAATGAATAATCAAAATTTCATAATCACGCTGGTGGGGGGGGGGGGGGGGGGGAGAATTACCGTGTGATTTAATGCGCCCTGTAAGCCTTGTGAGCCACTGGTTCAATATTATCGGTTCTATTTTGCTGAAATGATAGAGTTATGGGATATGAAATACTTTGTATACCGGTGTGTTGTAGTGTATCTCTGGTTTGTTGAACCATACCGTCTACAGTGGGTGACAGTGCGTTCAGGAATGTCCTTTAACCTTTCTCTGAGTCTCCTTTTAATACTATGTAAATGGGTAGGATAGGTGCTGATCCATGGTGGAGGCACTATGGATTCCTGTCCTGTGTGGTCGTCGTCTTTGACCGGCTGTAGACTGTTTGGCCCTCCAGCGTCTCGCTAGAGCAGTGATTCCCAATCTGGGGGTAAAAACTAAAGGATTCGATTCTATCTCAGTCACAAAACTAAATTATTTTCAAAAGATCATTACTATTACCACAATTTGGTAAGTCTCTAATATTTTCATAATTACTTTTCTCAATTAGTAGCACTAATGCAGTGGAGGTTACAAGTTCCTCACATACTCCACCCACTACTCACATATATTGTGCTTTGTCCCGTACATCGGTGATGATAAAAGAGAGACAACGACGCAAATGCTAAATATCGCAAAAAAATATCTTCTCGAAGTTGTAGATGCTACCTGCAGTAGTCCATAAATTGCTTCACTTCTCTCTTCACCGGCCGTTGTGGCCCAGCGGTTGTAGGCGCTTCAGTCCGGAACAGCGCTGCTGCTGCGGTCGCAGGTTCGAATCCTGTCTCGGGCATGGATGTGCGTGATGTCTTTAGGTTAGTTAGGTTTAAGTAGTTCTAAGTCTAGGGGACTGATGACCTCAGGTGTTAAGTCCCATAGAGCTTAGAGCCATTCGAACTTCTCTCTTCGAAACAGATAAATGAATTCATCGACAGCGCGACACAGCAGTAACTACATAAGGGCTACTATAGTGTTGTACACAGTATTATCATTATTATTACTATTATTATTATTATTATTATTATTATTATTACTACTATTAGTGGCAGTGACTAGATGCAAAACATTAGCAGCCTGAAGTCTCCCAATTTCTGGCAGTTCAAAAGTAAAGAGTGCAGCAATCAAGTGATTTCCGAACAGTAGGTACAGTGCACACATTTTAACTAGGTTGATTTCAAACGGGGTTGCAGTTTGCAGGTCAAGCAAGTGCCGCAATGAACAGGAGTACAAATGTCTGAAAAGTAGCTGTGTGTAGAACTTGCGATGCACCACGAATTCTTTCCTGATTCAAACACACACACACAAACTATCATTCATCTTTCATCATTTAAAAAATAAAAGTGTTCCAAGAAAAGTCCTTCACTCTACAGTGTAGTTAGGAGTTAAAAGTTGGCAATAAATGTGGGGGAGGGGGCGCAGGAGACGGTGGGTCGGGGGGGGAGGGGGGGGGGAGAGGGCGGGGGTACTAGTTAATGCCATGCGACCGTTACGGTCGCAGGTTCGAAACCTGCTTCGGGCATGGATGTGTGAGATGTCCTTAGGTTAGTTAGGTTTAAGTAGTTCTAAGTTCTAGGGGACTGATGATTTCAGCAGTTAAGTCCCATAGTGCTCAGAGCCATTTTGAACTAGTTAATGTCTAATTACACTCTGGGGGTTAATGGTCCAAGAAGGGTCGCGAACCTCTGCGCCAGGGGGCAGCGACATGCAAGTCGGTTGTACAGTGTGTCCCACATAAAACCGATGCATCTGACGCAGCGGTTAATCATTTCCAGCACAATTACTTGTCAAGTGGTAACACTGTCTCGAAAGTGGCTACACTGCATTTTATCGGTAAGTCGAGTTCAAAAAATGGTTCAAATGGCTCTGAGCACTATGGGACTTCACATCTTAGGTCATCAGTCCCCTAGAACTTAGAACTACTTAAACCTAACTAACCTAAGGACATCACACACATCCATGTCCGAGGCAGGATTCGAACCTGCGACCGTAGCAACCCCGAAGTCCCGAACTGAGGCGCCTCGAACCACACGGCCAACGCGGCCGGCGGTAAGTTGAGTACAGCTGTGTGTTCGTGTGTCAGATGTTGTGAGAAGCTGGTATTGTTGATATGTTACAGAAATGGGGCAGTTTGCGTTAGAATAGGGAATCGATACCGTGCAGAGTTACATAAAGACAAGCTCCACCAAGAAATGTTAAGAAATATTTCAAGCGAAGTATCCTGGTTGGACACTCCCCACGACCGGCACTATTCAAGATATGTACAAGAAATGGGGCGGCGTAGGATCCGTTCAGAATGTGCAGAGGAATAGGCGACGGACAGGAGGACCTCTGAAACTATAGACAGGATTCGCGTGGTCATCACGAGAAGGCGCTGCTAGTCGGTACGGAAGTTATTGCAGCAGATTGGTGCATCTGTACATCGTGTCACTGTGTGCCAAAAAAATGAAATAAAAAGTCTATCGTGTGAGTGTGGTATGAGGAAAAAGAGTTCTTTATTGTAATTGGCTGTTAATATCAATTGGTAGACCCTTGTCAGATGAGCCTTTTTTTCATTTTTCAAGTTATACAAAGTCCCAGAATTGCAGCTACTGGCCACTGGACAACACACATACTCCGCATTGTGAGGTAACGGGCGAGCTGTGGCGCCCTGGAAATATATGAAGGGCTCGGAGAGATATAGTCATAAGCCACAACTTTCACGAAATTGAGTTTTTCATGTTGCGGCATTCTTAACAATGTCTTCTTCACAATGTGTTGAAAAAGTTCCATGTTACTGCAACAGATGGCAGGCTATGATGGAGTGCAGTTCTATGCTGTGCCATCTGGCGGTAGTTTCAGAAGATACATAGTCACAAGCCACGGCAAAATGGCAGGTGGGTCAGGGACGTCTGAAGCGTCTTCGGGTCTTCAACGCATATTTGACACAGACAGTAGTGGAAGTGAAGAGCTTGACCCTTTGGATCCTGACAGTGATGAATCTTGGCATCCATCGACCAGCAGTTCCAGCTCAGATGATGTTTCGGTAAGTATATAAAATGGTTTACTTCTGGTGATTAATTTCCTGTGGCTTGTGACTTTGTTTCTCTCAACATTGCCAACGCATTTGACAGCCATCCTGTGTGTTAATGATGAAACTTGATGGGCACATTTATATAACTACTTAATGGTGCAATAATGTAGTTTCAAAGGTAAAAGATGTGTAAAAAATATTTTCTCATTAATGTGGTTTTAGCGAAATTTTATGTTTTGTGTGGCTTATGACTATATCTCACAGAAATTCTTTGACTATTTTGCTCTTCATATTATAGCTTGAAATAAGTAGAATAAATGAAGAATCACCCGAAAAACCAAAGCCTTCACAGAAAAGAATGCGAAATATTTATCAGTGGAAGAAAAATAAACCAAAACGTCGACGAAATGCTGGTCAGCAGTATAAGTCTTTAAAAACCCACAAGACTGTTCAGGCTGCTACTGTAGGAAGTCCCTGTACTTGTTTAAATAAATGCTTCACAAAACTGCTTGGAGAGGAAGAAAACATTTTTCATTCATTTTGGGACATAGGAAACTTTAATGTCCAGAATACTTACCTGATGAGCTGTATGAAAATGGAACCGAAAAAGCAGAGGTTTGTTCACTATTTAAATAAAAATGGTTTAATATTTTGTATATTTATTTCATTTTGTTACATTTGTCATAATTTCTTTCAAAGCTATCCAAAAAAGACTTCCAAGAAAATATCATCCAGGGATGTTACATTTTCTTATAAAGTGAGGGAATGCAGAATACAAGTAATGATCTGCAAGGAAACTTTCCTAAGGGTTCATGGCTTACAGATACATGCACGAAGAGTGAGGAATTTGCAACATCAAATGAAGCAGGGATTTGCAGTGCCAAAAGAAGATGGAAGGGGTTTGTATGTTACTCTGTGCTATAAGTTAGGGATGTACTCAAACTGAGTACTATACAAATATTTCTATTAGTCAGAGGATATAAGCTCATCCTTTTTTTTCTTTCAGGAAAACATGGAAACTACCCACATAAATTTCAAGACGAAGCTGTACAAAGTGTTAGAGAATTTCTCAACACCATACCGAAATATAACAGTCATTACAGTAAGCAACAGAACCCCAATAGAGTGTATTTGGATTGTGATCTCACAACTGCTTCCATATTTCAAGATAAATACTCAGAATACTGCAAGGGAAAGCAGGTTCCTGCAGTATCTGAAAGTAAATTCAGATAAATTTTTGTATCTGAATTTAACATAGGCTTCAAACTACCAAAAAGTGACACCTGTTCAAAATGTGATGAATTTCTAATTGCAATAAATAACCCACAATTATGTGCAGAAGTAGTCACAGAAAAGAAACAACAATATGAACTGCATCTCAAAAAGGCTGACAGAGGACAAAATATGATTGTGTCTTTAACTGCTCTGGCTAAAGAAAATTCGAAAGAGCATCATGTGATAGCAATGGATATGCAGCAAACATTTCCCACACCTAAACTAACAGTTGGTCCAGCATTTTACAAGAGGAAAATATGGACATACAACTATGGTATCCACGACTGTGGATAAAATAAGAGTTATATGTTTCTGTGGAGCAAGAAAGATGGAGGACGAGGTTCAGATGAGGTTGGGAGCTGCTTATTGAAGTACTTGGAGATAACAAATCATCAGACAAAACATCTCCACATAATGACAGACAACTGCAAGGGTCAGGCAAAGAACTGGACTATTATTGCTTTGGAAAGGTCCCTTGTTGCTACCAAAAGATTTGATTCTGTCCAGCATTACTTCCCTGTGGTAGGTCACACCATGCTACCTTGAGATCGTGATTTTGGTCGCACTGAATGGTATGCAAGAAACAGACGTCCAATAGTGTACACTCCAGATGAATGGGCAGAAGTAATAAAATCTGAGTCCAAAACATTTCATTATAACTAAAATGGAAAGAGAAGACTTCAGAAGTTTGGAAAGCCTGAAGACATTGATCTCAAAACGTACAGAATCCACGTCTGGAGATCCCCTCCATTTCAGTGAAGCTACTCAATTTAAGTTTGAGTCTGAAGATCCCTTCAAGCTAAGTGTAAAGCACTCTTATTCAGACATAGGAGCTTTTACGTCGGTGGATATTCGTGTCAAAAAGAAAGGAAGGCTAGTCGAACCAAATCCATATCAGCTGCGAATAAAGTACAGAAAGTCACTACCAATTAACCAGAAAAAAACTGATGATGTACTGTCTCTTATGCCATACATACCTGCAGCAAATCAAGATTTCTTTCGGTCATGTACTGGAAATAACGTGTACAATGATGAGGTAGAGGAACTTCCTTGATGTAACTGTATCAATGAAAAAGTAATTTATACATCTCAGATACCTGATATGTATATATTAATGTGTAAAAATTATATATTCTGCTTGCTGTGTAAGAGTAGTTAAAATAAATCCTTACAAATTAATACATTATGTTTTAAACAATTTTTTGGGAGATATAGTCATAAGCCACCATTGACTACATCTTAATTAGAATCATTCTAAAATTAATATTTTATAGCATGCAGACAGATGACTATTTAACAACATGCTTTGCAAGTATTAAGCAAGTGTTTGCAGTAGAAATAAAGTTTCTATTTTCTATTAAACATTTTCAGACCTCCGTGGAACTTTAAACTCGCTGTATCTCAAAACTAGTTCGATGTGGCTTATGACTATATCTCTCCGACCCCTTCATATGTTCGGATTTGGGGCGGCCGCACAGGACGCTCGTCAAAGCCAGGGCCCGGCAGCAAACACGTGGTGCCAAACGTTAGCCAGACGAGAGGGGCAGCCCCAGCGCGCGGTCCAGCCACGTGGCTGGCAATTCCGATGTGACGAGGACGGTGCTTTGTGTCGGTGAAGGAGATGTCTGTGCCGGGAGTGCCAAAGATGGCGGACTTTGTGAAGCCATCATGGCAGACATTTCACAGTTCGTATAGAAATTAATAGTAGCCAGATGAATCATGATACCTCAAAAAGAAACATGTACATTACTATTATCTGCACGACGATTCTGATGCTGTTATCAGATTTTCAATATCTTTATTAGTCTGAAGTTTAGTATCTGACGGTAAATTATACAGGTAACACCCAGCAACGAATTTCCAAAATACACTCCTGGAAATGGAAAAAAGAACACATTGACACCGGTGTGTCAGACCCACCATACTTGCTCCGGACACTGCGAGAGGGCTGTACAAGCAATGATCACACGCACGGCACAGCGGACACACCAGGAACCACGGTGTTGGCCGTCGAATGGCGCTAGCTGCGCAGCATTTGTGCACCGCCGCCGTCAGTGTCAGCCAGTTTGCCGTGGCATACAGAGCTCCATCGCAGTCTTTAACACTGTTAGCATGCCGCGACAGTGTGGACGTGAACCGTATGTGCAGTTGACGGACTTTGAGCGAGGGCATATAGTGGGCATGCGGGAGGCCGGGTGGACGTACCGCCGAATTGCTCAACACGTGGGGTGTGAGGTCTCCACAGTACATCGATGTTGTCGCCAGTGGTCGGCGGAAGGTGCACGTGCCCATCGACCTGGGACCAGACCGCAGCGACGCACGGATGCACGCCAAGACCGTAGGATCCTATGCAGTGCCGTAGGGGACCGCACCGCCACTTCCCAGCAAATTAGGGACACTGTTGCTCCTGGGGTATCGGCGAGGACCATTCGCAACCGTCTCCATGAAGCTGGGCTACGGTCCCGCACACCGTTAGGCCGTCTTCCGCTCACACCCCAACATCGTGCAGCCCGCCTCCAGTGGTGTCGCGACAGGCGAGAATGGAGTGACGAATGGAGGCGTGTCGTCTTCAGCGATGAGAATCGCTTCTGCCTTGGTGCCAATGATGGTCGTATGCGTGTTTGGCGCCGTGCAGGTGAGCGCCACAATCAGGACTGCATACGACTGAGGCACACAGGGCCAACACCCGGCATCATGGTGTGGGGAGCGATCTCCTACACTGGCCGTACACCACTGGTGATCGTCGAGGGGACACTGAATAGTGCATGGTACATCCAAACCGTCATCGAACCCATCGTTCTACCATTCCTAGACCGGCAAGGGAACTTGCTGTTCCAACAGGACAATGCACGTCCGCATGTATCCCGTGCCACCCAACGTGCTCTAGAAGGTGTAAGTCAACTACCCTGGCCAGCAAGATCTCCAGATCTGTCCCCCATTGAGCATGTTTGGGACTGGATGAAGCGTCGTCTCACGCGGTCTGCACGTCCAGCACAAACGCTGGTCCAACTGAGGCGCCAGGTGGAAGTGGCATGGCAAGCCGTTCCACAGGACTACATCCAGCATCTCTACGATCGTCTCCATGGGAGAATAGCAGCCTGCATTGCTGCGAAAGGTGGATATACACTGTACTAGTGCCGACATTGTGCATGCTCTGTTGCCTGTGTCTATGTGCCTGTGGTTCTGTCAGTGTGATCATGTGATGTATCTGACCCCAGGAATGTGTCAATAAAGTTTCCCCTTCCTGGGACAATGAATTCACGGTGTTCTTATTTCAATTTCCAGGAGTGTATAAACGCTTCATCCGATTTTGTCGACCGCGTGTCTTTAGAAAGCTGTTAGTGTTAACCTAAACTGGTATAAATTACAGGCATGTATAGTCTGTCTGTAAACTCAAGAGCGAGCAGCGCTTTTGGTGGGGGAAGCGGCCTTTCCTGGAAGAACGCTGCCACCGGCCTACAGGGGCACCAAAAATGTGTTGCCTGTTGCCTGTCTAGCGATGTAGACCGGCGTGCAGTGATATACGTCGTTTCTGTTCGTGAAATCTTAGTTGCCAGTCTCAGTCAGTTTACTTTGTATACTTACTGATATAATTCGATATCCAGAAGTGATGGATAATCGTCTAGCACTGCAAGAAAATGTGCAGATTACGAGGAAGAGGAGGTATTTGTGGAGTAACGAACGTTCAATCGTGTCTAATGTTATTACAGCGTGTATTAAAGAGGCGACCCAAAGAGAACTGTTGGGTAATATTACCAGTCCCAATCAAAGGGCTGCAATTTATGCGAACGTCAGCCTCGTCCAATAAGACGCATAAGGAAAGAACGTGAAAATAGGCCGCAAGGTTTAGTCATTAGTGGAATCGCCGCGAAGGAAAACTAATAATCTTGGGAGGAAACCGATCGTTATAGACAGTTTCAAAATCACGTAAAACCTTTGATGCTTATGGAACACTAAATCTCTACCTCGGTAACTATTCACCTGAATCTGAGAGATATTGCTTGAAATATGTGCACAACAGCTACTCTAAATACTGCTGAAATTTTCCTCGAAACATGTACATCGATTCTGGACTTCTAAACAAAAAGGTTGACATACGAGGTGCGTTTACATATTAATTTTTTTATTTTTTGGTAAGAACTTTGTTAATCTATAGCAATGTTATCCTTTTCAAAATATTCCCCATTACATATTATACACTTGTGCCCATGCTCGAAATTCTTTAGGAACTGTTTCTTCGGGATAGTTTATAGGTCTCTTAACTGTGCATTTTTAATCTCATCCATGCTTGTAAAATTGCTGTCCTTTAAGGCCTACTTTGAATTGTTTATGCCACTTGTATGTCCTTGGTTCACTGATATACAGATTCACTAAAAGCAATATTTAACATTTCTAAAAATTTCATACACTTTATTCCATTCCTATAACAAAACTTAATACTGATTCTCTAATCTGTTTTTTTTTTTTTTTTTTCTACAAAAGGAATAATCCTTGATGCTAGCAAAACACATGTATCCTTTTTGAAAGCTGACAACAGAGTAAATACCCAAGATGCATACTTTTGAGACATGTTTACGAAGACAGTGACAAAAAAGTAGTGCAAATCGGACTAATACAACACACAAAATTATAATTTCTGCGTACTTTTAAAACACTCTTCGTTTTGCAAGTTCTTCAAAGAAAACTTCTACCTTTTAGTAGAAACATAAAGTAAGAACAAGCCTTAAATTCTACAGATTGATTGCATTATATGGGGTTCGTTTTACGAATAGCAACAGAGGAACATACAATACATTCACATTAACAACCGAGCGAGGTGGCGCAGTGGTTAGCACACTGGACTCGCATTCGGGAGGACGACGGTTCAATCCCGTCTCCGGCCATCCTGATTTAGGTTTTCCGTGATTTCCCTAAATCGCTTCAGGCAAATGCCGGGATGGTTCCTTTGAAAGGGCACGGCCGATTTCCTTCCCCATCCTTCCCTCATCCGAGCTTGCGCTCCGTCTCTAATGACGTCGTTGTCGACGGGACGTTAAACAGTAATATCCTCCTCCTCCTCCTCACATTAACAGGCATTCGGTTCTATGTTTGTAGTATAATCCTGACTTCCATTGTTATCTTAATATTATTTACTCTATGATGTTGTGTTTCGGAAAAAGCTATCGTTTTTTGTATTCCTTATGGTCTTAATGCATCTGTCTACAAATGAACGCAGCCAGGACGTACCTGTACACGGCGTCGCCACAGATTAAAAGCGCGCGCTGCGACAGGGCAGGTACTACGTTGCGAAACCGCCTGTAGAAGCGCCCTGTGACGTAGCTAGGTAGGCAGAGTGGGGACTCGCTCGCTCGCTCTTCAGTTTACCGACAGACTTTAACTTGAATAGTACATGAGTTACTGGAGGTCAAAGTGACCGATTACTATCGATCGCGTCAGGCCATAAGTACTCCACAGTTACACGAAAAAACGGTAGCATCATGCTTATATATATTTATTCATCTATGTCTTTGTTTATATCCGATATATACTATTCATGAAGAAATTGGTTAAATATTTACTGTGTTTTAGAAACGACAGAGACATTAGGCTCCTGGCCTACCTTTTGTTCTATTCCTTTGTTATATGTTTATTTAATTTGTTTATGTATCTAACAATGTGTGTTAGAGCGTGTTTATGGTCCAGCCGTAGGAACATTCATTTAATTTCTCGTTACTTAAAAGTAAATCCAGTATTTCGTATGTGCTTAAATATGTTTCTGAGTGTACGTTCGCTTGGAGACATGGAGGGAGCGCTCTAGCCAATTAAGGTGCTCGTTAATTGTGAGACTGTATGGAAAGGGGGGATGAGGATTGGTTTCGAGAGAGGACACGAAGACAGAACACGGGAGAGTGCTGGGGGTACGGCACAGGACACGGGAAGTGCCGGGACGGTACGGTGCGAGGAACGCACGGTCGCGAGAGAGACTTGGAGTGCGGAGCGGTTTGCTCGTGGTCGCGAGAGATAGAAATATCTCGTAGTACTGACTTGTGCACTTGTGAGATTTCCGTGGCTTCTACAGGGAAGACGTAGTGTGCGTTTAGAAGTGAATATCTAGCCAGCTATGTTGTCGTTCATAACTAATTACGTGCAGTAGGAATCTATTGTTTCCCTGTTATTCAACTTATATTTTATTTAATTACTGGAGCATCGACACCAATAAGTGTTTTGCAGAAATATACCGCATTCTCGAAAGTAATTCTACTATCGTACTCATCATTTAAAGTCGTTAAGATAGTACCTGCAGATTTTATTTAATCGTAATCTTTCATTTATAAATTTAAGTGTTACTTTCATAATTGGCAATTGCCGAATGATAGAAACCTTCGACCATTCGATTCATGTGTGTATTCTTATAGTATACTGTAGACTCAGCAGTATTTGGCCTGTAACACGCCAACTACGTATCCCAGCCCCTGGACAACGAAACCAGCCAAAACTTTTAATATGTCAGCTTTGAGTCGGAGGGTGCGTAGTTATTTGAAAGCCCGTGGCATGAAAACCTCTCCACCTCAGAAGATGAGTGTTCGGCGTACGTTGTCTGCCATGCCCATTACTAGCCCCATATTTTTCAATTGCCCCTCAAATAATGATAGGTATCTAGAGATCTTTGAGTCGTCCTATACACAATTAATACACGGAGAGAAGCTGTATGCAGTATTCCAGCAGATGGAGCAACCGCGCACACATCCAATCAAAGTATGGCCCACATAACCAATGTGTGGCCAAGATAGACACGAAGCCCACGCCTACTACAGTAGTACAAGTTTATATGCCAATTAGCTCTGCAGATGATGAAGAAATTGATGAAATGTATCATGAGATAAAAGAAATTATTCAGGTAGTGAAGGGGGACGAAGATTTAATAGTCATGGGTGACTGGAATTCGAGAGTAGGAGAAGGGAGAGAAGGAAACATAGTAGGTGAACATGGATTGGGGGTAAGAAATGAAAGAGGAAGCCGTCTGGTAGAATTTTGCACAGAGCATATAACTTAATCATAGCTAACACTTGGTTCAAGAATCATAAAAGAAGGTTGTATACATGGAAGAATCCCGGAGATACTAAAAGGTATCAGATTATATAATGGTAAGACAGAGATTTAGGAACCAGGTTTTAAATTGTAAGACATTTCCAGGGGCAGATGTGGATTCTGACCACAATCTATTGGTTATGAACTGTAGATTAAAACTGAAGAAACTGCAAAAACGTGGGAATTTAAGGAGATGGGACCTCGATAAACTGACTAAACCAGAGGTTGTACAGAGTTTCAGGGAGAGCATAAGGGAACAATTGACAGGAATGGGGCAAAGAAATACAGTAGAAGAAGAATTGGTAGCCCTCAGGGATGAAGTAGTGAAGGCAGCAGAGGATCAAGTAGGTAAAAAGACGAGGGCTAGTAGAAATCCGTGGGTAACAGAAGAAATATTGAATTTAATTGATGAAAGGAGAAAATATAAAAATGCAGTAAATGAAGCAGGCAAAAAGGAATACAAACGTCTCAAAAATGATATCGACAGGAAGTGCAAAATGGCTAAGCAGGGATGGCTAGAGGACAAATGTAAGGATGTAGTGGCTTATCTCATGAGGGGTAAGATAGATACTGCCTACAGGAAAATTAAAGAGACCTTTGGAGAAAAGAGAACCACTTGCATGAATATCAAGAGCTCAGATGGAAACCCAGTTCTAACCAAAGAAGGGAAAGCAGAAAGGTGGAAGGAGTATATAGAGGGTCTATACAAGGGCGATGTACTTGAGGACAATGTTATGGAAATGGAAGAGGATGTAGATGAAGATGAAATGGGAGATACGATACTGCGTGAAGAGTTTGACAGAGCACTGAAAGACCTAAGTCGAAACAAGGCCTCGGGAGTAGACAACATTCCATTAGAACTACTGATGGCCTTGGGAGAGCCAGTCCTGACAAAACTCTACCATCTGGTGAGCAAGATGTATGAAACAGGCGAAATACCCTCAGACTTCAAGAAGAATATAATAATTCCAATCCCAAAGAAAGCAGGTGTTGACAGATGTGAAAATTACCGAACTATCAGTTTAATAAGTCACAGTAAGTCACAGCTGCAAAATACTAACACGAATTCTTTACAGACGAATGGAAAAACTGGTAGAAGCCGACCTCGGGGAAGATCAGTTCGGATTCCGTAGAAATATTGGAACACGTGAGGCAATACTGACCTTACGACTTATCTTAGAAGAAAGATTAAGGAAAGGCAAACCTACGTTTCTAGAATTTGTAGACTTAGAGAAAGCTTTTGACAATGTTGACTGGTATACTCTCTTCCAAATTCTGAAGGTGGCAGGGGTAAAATACAGGGAGCGAAAGGTATTTACAATTTGTACAGAAACCAGATGGCAGTTATAAGAGTCGAGGGGCATGAAAGGGAAGCAGTGGTTGGGAAGGGAGTGAGACAGGGTTGTAGCCTCTCCCCAATGTTATTCAATCTGTATATTGAGCAAGCAGTAAAGGAAACAAAAGAAAAATTCGGAGTAGGTATTAAAATCCATGGAGAAGAAATAAAACTTTGAGGTTCGCCGATGACATTGTAATTCTGTCAGAGACAGCAAAGGACTTGGAAGAGCAGTTGAAACGAATAGACAGTGTCTTGAAAGGAAGATATAAGATGAACATCAACAAAACCAAAACGAGGATAATGGAATGTACTCGAATTAAGTCGGGCGATGCTGAGGGAATTAGATTAAGAAATGAGACACTTAAAGTAGTAAAGGAGTTTTGCTACTTGGGGAGCAAAATAACTGATGATGGTCGAAGTAGAGAAGATATAAAATGTAGACTGGCAATGGCAAGGAAATCGTTTCTGAAGAAGAGAAATTTTTTAACAACGAGTATAGATTTAAGTGTCAGGATGTCGTTTCTGAAAGTATTTGTATGGAGTGTAGCCATGTATGGAAGTGAAACATGGACGATAAATAGTTTGGACATGAAGAGAATAGAACCTTTCGAAATGTGGTGCTACAGAAGAATGCTTAAGATTAGATGGATAGATCACATAACTAATGAGGAGGTATTGAATAGAATCGGGGAGAAGAGGAATTTGTGGCACAACTTGACGAGAAGAAGGGACCGGTTGGTAGGACATGTTCTGAGGCATCAATGGATCACAAATTTTGTATTGCAGGGTAGCGTGGAGAGTAAAAATCTTAGAGGGAGACAAAGAGATGAATACACTAAGCAGATTCAGAAGGATGTAGGTTGCAGTAGGTACTGGGAGATGAAGAAACTTGCACAGGATAGGGTAGCATGGAGAGTTGCATCAAACCAGTCTCAGGACTGAAGACCACAACGACAACAACAACACACAACCAATGTGTTCCCTGAAGATAGACTTAGTAGAGGCCTCTGGCCTTCAAGGTCGCCAGACTTAACATCCTGTGATTTTTATTTATGGGGCGCACTAAAAACTAGTGCATGCTGACAGTTCTCGCACAACAGACGATCTTAAACGGAACATTACTAGAGAAATTAACAACGTCTCGCCTACAAAATTACAGAGTGTTGCTGTCAACGTCATCACGCGAAGTCAGCAATGCTGAAATGCCCATGGCCTCACTTTCAGCATTTGTTTTAAACAAGTAACTGCATTATTATCAATTCTTTTTAGTTAGTTCATTGTTGCTTGAATCTCGGGCTTGAGGTGTACTGGTTTTATGCGTGTTACTCTGTATAAAGGCATTAACAAGCGCTCCATAGAGGCGGGAGGTTTGCTTGTCCTCGTTAGCGGAGGTGGCTTGCGGTCCATCAAGGCAATGCGACTTTTAGAGGGCTGCCGTTAGCATTGTGGTTCCTCGCTACGGCAGGGTGATTGGTTCACCGAAACAGTTCGCTTGTTGGTGTGTAGCGGACGTGTTTACCTCCGCTGTAGTTGCTTCACCCTGATAGGGCCACGGCTAGCTGCTTGTATCGGAGTGAGCCCGCAGTACTGGCTGAACTGTTGCAGTTTTCATAGCAGTTTTCATAACTTTCCTCCCGTAGTGATGTTAGACTTTCAGTTCCATTTAATATATCTCTTACGTATTGTTGTTCTCTTAAAATATTTTAGTGTTTTGAAGGCAAGATTAAAAGTAGTTACGCGCATGCCGTTGCTTTTCGATGTAGCGACCTGTAAACGGTTAGTTGCCGCCTCATTCAAACTGGGCCTTCACTTAAGAGACTTAAGAGACTGGAGCTTTTTAATATGAGTCACTTGTAACTGTTATAATTTAATTTGCCGCTTTGAAGGCGATTGTTTTGCTGGATGGTCTGTTAATTAGTAATTTTTATTTTTTGCGTTCTAAAATTTATTTATTCCTGAACCAGAATTTTAAGAAAATTTTAATAGCTTTTTATTTTAAGTGTAACATTAAAGTTTCATTGGTCTTTAACAAATAAATTTAAATGTTATTAATCGTTCTTTATGGATGTTCTGTCATAAGTTACTAAACAGGCTTCTATATTATTATTTACTTATCGTAGATAAATTGAAGTAAAACCGTATTTATGTTTAAATTGTGAACTGCACCACTCCACCGCCTAGCTCCCTACCGCTACAGGTGCAGTGTTCCGTTAAGAGGTGATTGCTGATCCGACTGGCACTGATGTAATTCATACTTATCCTTTCCGTGATGTTTGGGAATAAATGGCTCTTCCTTCAGGTTTTATTATTGGTACCCCATACACCCTGCCATACATGCAGCCTACAATGTGACCATACCAGTTGTTCTGGTGGTCTTTTCCCTGTGTTTGTTCTATGCCTTGCTACGGCAATGAACACCTGTGCAGCGAAGGTTCATTGAACCACCTTTAGCTATTTCTCCAACATTCAACTCTGTAACAGAGTGCGGGAAAAATTAACACTTTAATCTTTCCGTGCGTACATTGACTTATCTTATTTCATTACATTGATCATTTCTCCCCATGCAGATAGGTGCCGACGAAAAATTTCAGCATTCGGAGGAGAAAGTTGGCGATTGAAGTGTCGTGAAAAACGATTTTGTTTTAATGATTGCCGCCCAAACCCGCGTATCGACAGTTTCCCCTCTTTTGCGATAATACAACACGAGCTGTCCCTCTGCAATTCACCTACAAAATGTTGACATGAGGAAAGTTTCCAACCGATTTCTCATACACAAACAGCAGTTGACCGCCGTTTCATGGTGAAACGTTGTTGTGATGCCTCGTCTAAGGAGGAGAAACGCCTACCATCATGTTTCCGACTTTCATAAAGCTCGTATTATAGCCTATCGCGATTGCAGTTTATCGTATCGCAACATCGCTGCTCGCGTTGGTCGAGATCCAACGACTGTTAGCAGAATATGGAAAAGGTGGGTTCAGGAGGGTAATACGGAACGCCGTGCTGGATCTCAACGGCCTCGTATCACTAGCAGTCGAGATGACAGGCATCTTATCCGCATGGCTGTAACGGATCGTGCAGCCATGTCTCGATCCTTGAGTCAACAGATGGAGACGTTTGCAAGACAACAACCATCTGCACGAACAGTTCGACGACGTTTGCAGCAGCATGGACTATCAGCTCGGAGACCATGGCTGCGGTTACCCTTGACGCTGCATCACAGACAGGAGCGCCTGCGATGGTGTACTCAGCGACGAACCTGGGTGCACGAATGGCAAAACGTCATTTTTTCGGATGAATCCAGGTTCTGTTTACAGCATCGTAATGGTCGCATCCGTGTTTGGCGACATCGCGGTGAACGCACATTGGAAGCATGTATTCGTCATCGCCATATTGGCGTATCACCCAGCGTGATGGTATGGGTTGCCATTGGTTACACGTCTCGGTCACCTCTTGTACGCATTGAAGGCACTTTGAACCGTGGACATTACATTTCAGATGTGTTACGACCCGTGGCTCTACCCTTCATTCGATCCCTACGAAACCCTACATTCCAGCAGGATAATGCACTACCGCGTGTTGCAGGTCCTATACGGGCCTTTCTGGATACAGAAAATGTTCGACTGCTGCCCTTACCAGCACATTCTCTAGATCTCTCACCAATTGAAAACGTCTGGTCAATGGTGGCCGAGCAACTGGCTCGTCACAATACGCCAGTCACTACTCTTGATGAACTGTGGTATCGTGTTGAAGCTGCAAGGGCAGCTGTACCTGTACATGCCATCCAAGCTCTGTTTGACTCAATGCCCAGGCGTATCAAGGCCGTTATTAAGGCCAGAGGTGGTTGTTCTGGGTACTGATTTCTCAGTAACTATGCACCCAAATTGCGTGAAAATGTAATCACATGTCAGTTCTAGTATAACATAATTGTCCAATGAATACTCGTTTATCATCTGCATTTCTTCTTGGTGTTCAAAATGGTTCAAATGGCTCTGAGCACTATGGGACTTAACATCTGTGGTCATCAGTCCCCTAGAACTTAGAACTACTTAAACCTAACTAACCTAAGGACATCACACACATCCATGCCCGAGGCAGGATTCGAACCCGCGACCGTAGCGGTCACGCGGTTCCAGACTGAAGCGCCTAGAACCGCACGGCCACACCGGCCGGCCTCTTCTTCGTGTAGCAATTTTAATGGCCAGTAGTGTGTACACTCGGTAAGACATCATGCAGTTCACGATGTAGAGTATCCTCTACCAATATCAGTCATTTTCTTTCCTGCTCATCTCCCAAATGGAGAGAGAGAGAAACGACCGTCTATATGCCTCAACACGAGCCCTCACTTCTCCTGCCTTCCCTGTCCTTACGCGGGATCTGTGTTGGTGGCACTAGAATAGATATGCAGTCTGTCTCAAATGCCGGTTCTCTAAACTTTCTCAATTACCTTTGACGGAAAGAACTTCTCTTGTCCTCCAGGGATTTCCATTGAGTACACGGAGCATTTCCGTATATTCGCGTGTTCATCGAGACTACCGGTAACAAATCTAGCAGCACGCCTCTGAATTGCTTTGTTGGCTGCTTTTAATCCGAGCTTGTGGGGATTTCAAACCCTCGAGGAGCACTCTAAAGTGGCTCGCACTAGTGTTCTAATCGCGGTGTGCTCTACAGATGAGCTGCAAGACCTATCGCCTTCCCTACTACAATAGTTACGTGCCCGTTCCATTTCATATCACTCTACAACATATATGCCAAGATATTTTATCGAAGTGACTGTGGCAAGCAGCACACTACTATTATTGTACTGACACAGTACAGGTTGGCCTTACCAACTCATGTACCCTAACTTATATTATCTACATTTAGATAGAAATTCTATCTAAACCATCCGGTATCGTCCTACACACACTCTATGACAACAATTCCCGTTAAGTCCCATAGTGCTCAGAGCCATTTGAACAATTCCCGTACACCACCGTGTCATCAGCTAACAGTCGCAGATTGCTGCTTACCCCTTCCTCCGGATCATTTATGTACAGTATATGGCGAGCAAGAGCACTCCTATCACACTTCCCTGGGGCATTCCTGACGATACCCTTGTCTTTGCTGAACACGCGCGGTCCTGGGCAACTACTGGTGTCTCTTACTTAAGCGGTCTTCGTGCCACTCACATATCTGGGAAACTGTTCCGTATGCTCGTAACTTCGTTAACTGTCTGCAGTGGAGCATTGTGTCAAAGTGTTACCCCAAATCTAGGAAGATAGAGTGGCTGTCGCCCTCCATCCGTGGTTCGTAGGAAATTGTGCAAGAAGTACTGTGATCAAATCTCTGTGCCATGTGAATCGTTTCAATTTCGTGTAACTAAGTTAAACATTAAATTATTCAGCCAACGGCCTTGCTGCAGTGGTAACACCGGTTCCCGTCCGGGTACTGTTGGTAAGCGGGTTGGACTGAGACCTTGTGAGGCAAACTAAATAGCTACTTGATTGAGAAGTAGCAGCTCCGGTTACGGAAACTGACATACGGCCGGGAGAGCGGTGTGCTGTCTACGTGCCCCTCGGTATCCACATCTAGTGACACCTATGGGCTGAGGATGACACGGCGGCCGGTCGGTACCGTTGGACCTTCATTGCCTGTTCGGGGGGAGTTAAGTTTCTTTATTAAATTATTCATGTCAAAATAATCTTAACAAGAGCCCAAGTAAAAGCAACTAATGAGAGACAGTGTGCGTGTGTGAGCGGTAGGAGGGAATGGTATGTTCCTTGTGTGGAAAAATGTTCCCGAACTGGGCTTGTTCCCAGAGCACAGCTGACCTGTAGCAGAGTATTATGCTTCATTTAAAATGTATTGTGACCATACACTGCTCACAAAACGCGTCCGTAGTAAATCCGGCGCCGAGTTATATCAGGACTGTTCGTATGAGTAGCGGTATATCACAGAAACATGTTTGTAGGCTTCCGCGATCATAGTATTCCCATGAAATTCTAATGCGTTTTAAACCGCGCATGTTCTGAAATCACTGAGGCGATTATTGCGGGTAACTTTATCTGGATAAGGAAATTTTGAATTGTTTTAATTGTATGGGTTGTCATGTTACAACATTACACGATCTACAGCGCAGAAGAATATTATTGAAACTGTGCGGCTGTTTCACTCATACATTTGTTGGAACTGCTTTTTCTCATGTTGAGAGATCAGAGTGAGCAAGCTGTTTTATTTGCCAAAAACTTTCTAAAGCCAAGATTGCATATACATTTGCTTATTTACAACAATCGGTTTCGACAGACTTTGCTATCATCTTCATGTCTTCAAAAATTATTCTTATACAACGTTTTCATTTTGAGCTTGAACCTCACACCAAGTGTCACGTTAGTGGATAAAACGTAGCACAGTAAACAGAGGTTTGTCATAAATACAACTTTTAAAATGAAGGAGCACCTTGCACAGATGAAAGTGACGTCATAAAAATCACAGTACACAATAAAACACCCGGTTAGCCGTGCAGTCTAACGCATGGCTTTCGGGATTGGGAAGGAGCACCTGGTCGCCGGCACGAATCCGCCCGGCGGACTTGTGACGAGGCCCGGTGAGCAGGCCAGTCTGTGGAAAGTTTTTAAGCGATTTTCCATCTGTCTCCCCGAATGCGGGCTGGTTCCCCTCAGCTACACTATGTCGGCGATTGCTGCGCAAACAAGTTCTCCACGTATGCGTACACCAGACAAACATAGGGGTTACACTCGTCTGGTGT
This sequence comes from Schistocerca serialis cubense, assembly GCF_023864345.2. Lineage (NCBI taxonomy): Eukaryota > Metazoa > Arthropoda > Insecta > Orthoptera > Acrididae > Schistocerca > Schistocerca serialis. Next base: position 540,973,575 of record NC_064638.1, read on the forward strand.
GACACGTTACCAGGGAGGGGGGGGGGGGGGGGAGGGGGGTCCATCGGGGGCTGAACCGCACAATTACCCTGAGAGAATGGTTCGATGTGGGGCGGCGTAGGGGTGAAGTGGACTGCGGTAGTCGTCGTGGGGTTGTGGACTACTGCAGCTGCAGCGGCGACGGAGCCTCTCCATCGTTTCTAGGCCACTGGTTAACATACAGTACAATACAATACACAATAAAACGCATAGTAGCACAACTGTTTACGATAGGTGGACATGTAATCAACTGTGTGGGTGGGTCCTGTGTACAATGCTGGCCACTAAAAGGTACAACACAATGAAGGGGGCATGTAACGAGTACTAAATTTGCTCGAAGTGTGCTACATGTTTGGTTAGGCAAGTGCTTCGTCATAAGTCGAAGTAATGTCATTTGCAATCTGTATATAAGGAAAGATTATAAGCGACGGTTCCTCATTCGCATCTGAATGTCGGTTGTTTGTGAGGTCGTGTTGTGCTTCGGGTAAGAAGCAGGAACATTCACAACGACGTTACGGAATTCACTGCAGATCGAGACTGGTTTATCATTCCGTACTGAACGCCATGCAGGATCTCAACGGCCGCGAGCGCCATTTGATTGCTCAGCTGTGCAGGATCGTACAGCTTCGTCACGTGCCTAAAGTCAAGAAATGGACTTGTTTGCAGCAGGACAAGTTCCCACACTGACTGAAGCACTGTCATGGACTGACAGCACGGTGGCTTGCGGTGCCACTCGTCGGAGTAGCAGACAGAGAGAGAGAGAGAGAGAGAGAGAGAGTCGACGCCCATCATGCCACCGACGAATAACTCAGGACGCAGGAGTGACACATCGTTGTCTCTCCAGACGAGTTCCGATTCGCGTACTGTATCACGATGAACATATGAATACGTAGAGTATTCGAAGAGAAATGACGTTGCCGGATTGCATTCGTAGTCATTATACGGGCGCAGTACTTTGCGTGATGGTATGGAATGCTACTGGGTACACAGTAGCTCTGGGTAGTATAGCTGATAATTTGGATACCAGTCATTAGATTTCTAATGTTTTAAATTCGATGGCTGCGCCGCATCTGCCACTTCTACATCAGTACTGCGTAAGCCACTTCACAACGTGTGGCCGAGGATACTTCTGGTAACTTCTCTGTTAGAATGATTGTCGGTAACCCTCTGTGTATTAGTTCCTATAAATATTGCTGTAAATAGATCTTGCCGAAACCCGAGCAAATTAAGGTCCTCCGTAAAATCGCTAAATGTATTTAAAGATTCTGTCCAGTCACTCGTTGACTAGTCTGGTGCGGCAGCAGAAGATAGCAAAAGTGAAGCAGAAGTTTTTAATTTCGTATTTAAAAAATCGTTCACGCAGGAGATTCGTACAAGCACATCATCGTTTGACCATCGCACGGACTCTCGTTTGGAGGACAAAGTAATAAGCATCACTGGTGTAGAGAAACAGCTGAAAAGCCGGCCGGTGTGGCCGAGCGGTTCTAGGTGCTTCAGTCTGGAACCGCGCGACCGCTACGGTCGCAGGTTCGAGTCCTGCCTCGGGCATGGATGTGTATGATGTCCTTAGGTTAGTTAGATTTAAGTAATTCTAAGTTCTAGGGGACTGATGGCCTCAGATGTTAAGTCCCATAGTGCTCAGAGCTTTTTGAACCATTTGAAAACAACTGATAGAGTTGAAAACAAATAAGTCTCCAGGTCCTGATGGAATCCCAGCTCTGTTTTACAACTAGTATTCTACGACACTAGCCCCTTACTTAGCTTGCATTTATCGCGAATCTCTTGTCCAGCGCAAAGTTCCAAGCTACTGAAAAAAAAGTGCAGGTGACTCCTTTATATAAGAAGGGCAAAAGAACGGACCTGCAAAGTTACAGACCGATATCTTCAACATCAGTTTGTTGCAGAATCCTTGAAGATGTTCTGTGAACCGTGATTTATTTTCAAAGAACATTCTTAAGAATTTAATTTATTTACTAGTGATTCATCAAGAACACTAACACATTTAATCACACTATGTGAGCGTGGAACTAGTTGCCAGGGAGCAACTGATGAAATCGTAACCAAATTCCTTTTTAACAAATGGGGATTTTATTCACCTTAATAGCGCTTAAAAGCATTTATTTTTAAGAAACAGATTTAAAATTATAATCAGAAAGCACCCTCTAAATATCAAGTTACAATTTATTCAGAGGCAGAAAGAAACGAGTTTTGACTGTATGAGCTTTCGGGCAGAGAACTTTGCCGCCCCATTTTGACTTGGCCGTAGTTACGACCGCTCAAAACAGCCTCTGAAAGACTACAATGGTGCAAATTTGCAACACACCAGATTATTTTAAACTAAAAGTTTTAACAATTTACACAAGCACACAAACTATTCACCCCCTAGGGGAGATGGAAATGGTACAAAACGCTAAAACTAAAATATTAACTTTGCCACCTAAAGTGCAACTTGATTTTAACTTCTAAGAAAAGTCCTACTGTGAAAGGGTGGCAACTTTATATACTAAAATGATCATTTAAATTGTGGTGTCACCGCCAGACACCACACTTGCTAGGTGGTAGCTTTAAATCGGCCGCGGTCCATTAGTACATGTCGGACCCACGTGTCGCTACTGTGTGATCGCAGACCGAGCGCCACCACAAGGCAGGTCTAGAGATACGGACTAGCACTCGCCCCAGTTGTACGGACGACTTTGCTAGCGACTACATGGACGAAGCATCGCTCATTAGCCGAGCAGATAGTTAGAATAGCCTTCAGCTAAGTCAAAGTCTACGACCTAGCAAGGCGCCATTAGCCTTACATAGCAATTGATAGTTTGATAGTTATCGTATGAAATGTCTCATCAAGAACGCTGTATACAAATGGTGGATTAAAGTTAAGTATTCCAGCAGCTACATACTTTTCTTTATAGCATTTATGAAGTATCCTGTTTCAGACCATCAAGTCCGCATGCTTGCTTCATGGCCGCCTCCCTTAAATAATGTGCGTAGTGTTGGCAATCTGTCAACACTACAGATGGCGACGAGGATTAAAAGAGGATTTCGCGTTCGTATTGCTCTAATTTCTGGCACCGTTACAAACCGCCTTCTTTCTCTTTGATTGGTTTACTTGTGTCATGGCTTCGCCACAATCTCCCGATGTACTGTCCGAATTTTATCGCTTGCAGAATCAGCAGACGCAGGCGTTATTGGATGCCCTTGAACAGCTCGTCCAGGGTCAACGTGCAATGCAACACGATGCGGCAGCCGCCGCTTCACCGCTACCGCAGCCACAACTCGCAGTTGCACCACCTTTTAGGCCCTACGACCCAGCTCAGGAGACATGGACTGAGTGCTCACGCCAATTTGGATTTGATCTCGCCGCCTACAGAATTCAAGGTAATGAGCGGCAGCCTCACTTATTATCCTGTGTCGGTGTGTCCACCTACCGTGTGATAGTGAAATTGTTTCCCCGACGCGACGTAGCAACTCTGTCCTACGAAGAAAGTTTGTCGGCATTGGACGCCTATTTCAAAGAAACAGTCAATGTCGTTGCAAAAAGGTATACGTTCTTTCGTACAAAACGCACGGCCGGTCAGACTAATAGGGAGTGGGTTGCAACATTGCAAGGCCTTACAAGGGATTGTGCTTTTGAGTGTGAATGTGGACTCCCTTGTTCAGATACAATGGTACGTGATGCAATAGCACAGAACGTTTCTGATGTTCGCATACGGGAACAGATTTTGAAACTAGTTAATCCCTCCCTTCAACAAGTGATAGACATATTGGATAGACAAGACACGCTTGACTTTGCACAGGACTCATTTGCATCTTCGCCAGCCGTGTGTAACATTAACCGGCCCGCCGGGCGCGATGCACGGCCCGGTAAACTGTCCTTTCACACGTCCGAGCAGCTGCCGCTACGCTCTAAACCAGGTGTGCCGCACCAGCATACAAATGCAGTGAAATCATGCCCGCGGTGTGCTACTAGACATTCGCGTGAAAATTGCCCGTCACGCCAAGCTATATGCTTTTACTGTAATAAGAAAGGACATGTTCAAAGTGTTTGCCAGAAAAAGCTGCGATCAGACAATCACAACCATTCCAGGCCTTTTGCTTCACGCCGGAATCGAACCAAGAACACTCGGGCTTGTGGACCTTCGCCCATGGACATTCATGTAGTTAATTCCACTTCGTCCAGTGCCACTGTCTCTAACAGTGACTATGTTCGTCCCACGACAAGTGTGAGTCGACGTCGCCGGAAATCACGTCAATTAGCAAGTGATGCTGTACCTGTATCAGTTCAAATTGCACGAGACAGTCGCTCTTGTCGTCAGCAGGACAATAAACTTTTTGTAGATTTGGACTTTAATGGCAAGGTCATACCATTCCAGCTCGATACCGGAGCTGCAGTTTCATTGCTCAATCACGACACGTACAAACAACTGGGCAAACCTCCATTGCGTGCCGCAACTGTTAAGCTCACTACATATTCAGGACAGCAGATCCCTTTGTTAGGACAGTGCAGCCTTCTTGCAACATATAAGGGACAAACAAAACTTGTGTCATTTTACGTTCTTCGTTCTTCTACTGCAGTGAACTTGTTTGGTTTAGATTTATTTCAATTGTTTAACATGTCTATAGTAAATCAGGTCCTATCAGTGAATCAGACTGTGCCTTCAGACAGTGTTTCTCGTCTGTGTGAGAAATTTGCAGACATTTTTGCACCGGGCTTAGGTTGAGCTCTGAACTATGAAGCACATTTGGAACTGAACGTCAACGCGCAACCGAAATTTTTCAGAGCGCGCAATGTTCCTCACGCATTGCGTGATGAGGTCGCAAGAACATTACACGATTTGGCATCACAAGGTGTGAGTGAATGTGCGCAATGCCTCTTCCCTTTCAGCTCCGCTTCATCGCTTACGCCGCACTGGTGTTCCGTTCGTCTGGACGACGGAATGCGAACGCGCCTTTCGCCAGTTGAAATCGGCGTTGCTTTCAAATACTTGCCTTACGCCATTCGATCCCCAGAAACCCCTTTTGTTGATGGTAGATGCATCGGATTTCAGGATCGGTGCTGTGCTTGCGCACAAAGTTGGGTCGCATGATCGCCCTATTGCCTTTGCGTCCAAATTGCTCTCGTCTGCGCAAAGAAATTATTCCCAGATAGAGAAAGATGCTTTGGCTCTCGTGTTTGGTGTTACTAAGTTCCATGATTTCTTGTATGGTCGTCACTTTACCATCATCACAGACCACAAACCTTTGACGTCGCTTTTTCATCCGAACAAGCCTGTACCTCCGCGTACAGCGCAGAAATTCTTCACTGGTCTATTTTCCTCTCGCAGTACCGCTACGATATCTTGTATCGGTCCACTGCTAAGCACGGAAACGCCCATGCGTTGTCCCGTTTGACTGTTGCTGAGGATAGAGCATTCGATTCTTCCGAACTTGCTTGCATGTTCATTGATGCGGAAAACGATGAAGTGGTCGAATCGTTTCCGATTGATTTTCGTCGTGTAGCTACAGCCACAGCTGCTGACCCTGTCCTTGCTACCGTTTTGCGTTTTGTTCCTACGCAATGGCCTTTGTCAAAGTCTCGGATCGAGGATCCGTTGGTTCGCCGATTTTTTGCTCACAAGGAGAGACTTTTTGCCCGACGTGGTGTTTTGTTGTTGCGTTCTGATAATGATCAGTCCAGAGTCGTGGTCCCACGTTCGTTACAGTCCTCTGTTTTACGGCTTCTTCACCAAGGACATTGGGGTATAGTGCGAACGAAACAACTTGCTCGTCAGCACTGTACTTGGTTCGGAATCGATGCTGCGATTACGAATATGTGTTCTTCTTGCATGGCGTGTGCCGAACAACAATCCGCACCGCCGCGGAAAGTCTTAAGCCACTTCCCCTTGGCAACGCTTGCACATCGATTTTGCTGGTCCATTCTGGACTGCTCGATGGTTGGTTCTGGTAGATGCCTTCAGTAATTTTCCTTTTGTTGTCCGGATGTCTTCCACGACGTCAACTGCCACCATCCAAGCGTTGTCTGCTATCTTTTGCATTGAAGGTCTTCCGCAGACTATTGTTTCCGACAATGGCCCACAATTCATGTCCGCAGAATTTCAGTCATTCTGCCAGGCCAATGGTATTCAACATCTGACATCCGCGCCGTTTTCGCCTCAGTCAAACGGTGCCGCTGAACGATTGGTCCGGCCTTTTCAACTCACAGATGTTACAGTTGAAAGAGTCGCATTCTCGGGAGGACGCGTTGTTGCTCTTTTTGTCATCGTATCGCTCTCAGCCCCGAGATGGTCGCTCGCCGGCTGAGTTGCTCCACGGTCGTCCTTATCGAACCTTGATGTCTTTGCTGCACCCGCTGCATCAGGTTCCTGTGCAGCGGCAGACACCTGCTTTTGCTCCAGGCGACGTTGTATTCTATCGCAACTTTCGCGGTTCACGGCGTTGGCTCGCAGGGCGCATTCTTCGTTGCCTCGGCCGCGCGATGTATTTGGTTTTGGGGGCCTCTGGTGAGGTGCGTCGGCATCTCAATCAGCTGCGCCTCTGTCGTCGCACGGGTTCTGCCGCTCCCCGTCTGCTTTCAGCGACGGTGCCGTCCGGTCAGCGCCCTGGGGACCCATCTACTGGCTGGCCTCATCCCCAGGTGTTACCGACGATGCCTTCCATTTTGCCGCATGGCGACGCGCCGCTGCCGCCTCCGCCGCCGCCGCCTGTCCTCCCGTCGGCGCCGCCCGCAGTGGACGCTTCGCTGCAGCCGCCACGCGCCTCCCTGGGTCACGCGCCGCCGATCGCTTCCCGGGACCAGCTGTCCTCCGCCATGGAACTCTTGCCCGCTCCGGACCACATGGCGTCTTCGCGCGTCGGATACCCCGACGCAATGGAGGTCGACCCTTCGGCCCCTCCTGTCTATTTACGGGCGCATACGCCGCATGTTGACGTGCACCCTGGACTAGGTTTTCAGGCGTTTCCTAGGTCCCCTCGGACCCAATGGCCGGGTGCGGGTAGCACAGCCTCGCCTGTTGTTAGGCTCCCCACCTCATAGCATGCATCAACATGGGGTCCTCCCCACGGTGGGCGGAAGCCTTATAACACGACCGTTCGCCGATTTGCGGGGGAGGAATGTGGTGTCACCGCCAGACACCACACTTGCTAGGTGGTAGCTTTAAATCGGCCGCAGTCCATTAGTACATGTCGGACCCGCGTGTCGCCACTGTATGATCGCAGACCGAGCGCCACCACAAGGCAGGTCTAGAGATACGGACTAGCACTCGCCCCAGTTGTACGGACGACTTTGCTAGCGACTACATGGATGAAGCATCGCTCATTAGCCGAGCAGATAGTTAGAATAGCCTTCAGCTAAGTCAAAGTCTACGACCTAGCAAGGCGCCATTAGCCTTACATAGCAATTGATAGTTTGATAGTTATCGTATGAAATGTCTCATCAAGAACGCTGTATACAAATGGTGGATTAAAGTTAAGTATTCCAGCAGCTACGTACTTTTCTTTATAGCATTTATGAAGTATCCTGTTTCAGACCATAAAGTCCGCCTGCTTGCTTAATGGCCGCCTCCCTTAAATAATGTGCGTAGTGTTGGCAATCTGTCAACACTACATAAATAAAAGCCTATGAAATGCAATCTTATATAAAATTCTACACGGTTGGCCAACAAGTTAAGATGCTCTACAGTACACAGATACCGCCTCTCAAGATGATAGGCAAGATCAAAACACATTTCAGAAATTAAGCCGTTACACTCCAAAACCGACAAATATGACAGAGGCAGCTACTAACGTATGGTAGATTGATAGGGAGATTATCGAACAACCCGAACCGCAGGTTACTCTAACCCGCGCCTTCTCCACAAGGGAAAAACGGACCACCCAATTTATAAACAACAACCTTCCCGCGGGTGAGCAAACGGAGAAGAATGGTTGGACGACCCCAAAGCAAAACGGCTGGTGACCTCACCAAGAAAACAAGTAGAACAAGAGTAAATCAAACAAGATATCACCAATCACTTAACTTCTAATAAACTGCGATTTCTCGAGGAGACCTGGCGCAGCACCCCCAAATCGCTCTCCCTAACCATCGACTGCCAACCGCTTCAATGGACGCAGGAAGGCGCACCGATCTCCCGTCTTTCCTGGTCCGCACCAACCGACCGATTGCCCGCTGCTTCGTCCGCGACTGCTCCGTTGCGACTGCACTGCTGGTGCGTATCCCACTCACTTTCAAACACACGACGGCGAAAATACTGGCTCGGACCCAACCATGCAGAGGAAACACGCCCACTGGCAAAACGACATCCCTGCACCTGGAAAGGACCGAGCCAAGCTCCACAAGATGGTAACTGAAGGGGCCAGGAGCGCTCTGAGAACCAGTTACACCACGGCGTCGCTGCTCGCAACGGCCAGACCGATGTCGTGGGTTGACTCTTGTTGCTCTCGTGTCGACTGCGAAGCCACTACCCCTCGCTATATGGCGCGGCCCACTGGACTCATGTGGCGACCTCACATGCGCCAACGCTCAAGGCGGACAAGTCATCTTGTGTATCAGTGCGCGACCGACCAACCGATCGATCCAACCGCCAATGACCATTGCCTTAGCAAACTCGAGCGGACTGGCGGCCTAACGCGCAGACTCAGATGCAGGAACTAATCCCCGGCCGGGCGACCACTCGCTAAGTTCTCTTACTGGCGGAATGGAAAGACTCTCATTTATCCGGCTTTAAAGATTCATCCGAACGAAAGGCATACTACCACTCCGGACGACAGACAGACACTAACTGCCTCACAAATTCGGACGAGAGATAGACTAGCAAGCTGGGGACGAGAGACTGACCCAGACTCACCCCAGACTGACCCCGACTGACTCACTGGCGAGCTCATAGCGCCCCTTACATGCACGTGAACAGTAACCTTTCCCCCTTTCCCTCCAGAGGGAGACATCAAAGCTGCGGTTGCCACAGCGGCGCCACCGCCAGAGACGGAGGGCGACTGCTTCACACTACGCGCTACGGCGCGCTCTTCGAAACAGCAACTTTTACCACGGCTCATTCTGGTTTCGAATATAATAGATTTTATTGTGACTGAAAAGCTTATGTCCACAAATCAGCATGGTTTTAGAAAGCGTCACTCACGCGAAACTTAGCTTCCCCTTTTCTCACATGAGAACCTGCGAACCATGGAGGAAGGGCAACAGGCCGTTCCATATTCCCAGATTTTCGTAACGCATTTGCCACAGTGCCATACCGCCGACTATTAACGGAAGTACGAGCACACGGAATAGGTTCCTAGGTATGTGAGTGGCTCGAAGACTTCTTAAGCAACAGAACCCAGTATGTTGTCCTCGATGGCTAGGGTTCTTTAGACACATGGGTATCGTCATGGGCGCCTCATGGAAGTGTAGTAGGACCGCTGTTATTTTCTGTATACATAAATGATCTGGTGGGTAGGGTAAGCAGCAACCCGCAGTTGTTTGCTGACGATGCTGTGATGTATAGGAAAGTGTCGTCGTTGAGTGACCGTAAGAGAACAGAAGATCACTTAAACAAAATTTGTAATTTGTGTGATGCGTGGCAGCTAGCTCTAAGTGTAGAAAAATGTAAGTTAATGTATATAAGTAGGTAAAAAACATAATGTTCGAGTACAGAATTAGTCATGTCTGCTTCATACAGTCACGTTGGTTAAATAAGATTTGTTTTGACACGTAACCCCGTCCTTCCACCGCCCCCCCCCCCCTCCCACTCCCACCACTGCCGATCGAACACTGACCTTTTATTCATTCGCTTCAGTTTGGCGGCAGCTACGATCCAATACGGTTGATTACTGCTTAGCTATGCGACTTTAAAATGTGTGACAAAATTGACGATACCGCCAAGTGTGAAGCACGCAATGTTATCCGCTTTTTAAGCGCGCAAAAAGTCCGACCCATCTAAATTTATAGACATATAACTGTGGTTTACCGTGATGAAAGAAACGTCGGTAATGTTGCTGATGAAAGGTTATTGATATACACAAGAAAAAGTAAGGGCCATAAGATGTAATCTTGTGGGACACCACATGTAATTAGTTCATAGTTCGATGATGCCTGATAGCTTAATACATGTCTCATTCCTAATAACACCATTTGTTTCCTGCCAGAGATATAAGATGTGAACCATTTTGCAGCATTTCCTGTTACGCCATAATATTCTAATTTACTTCAAAGGATATTGTGATTAACACAATCAAATGCCTTTCACAGATCACAAAATATACCAGTTGCCTGTCATTTTTTGTCTAATGAATGAAGTACATTTTCACTGTAAATGTAGATGGCCTTCTCAATATCAGAACCCTTTACAAATCCGAATTGCGACTTTGACAGTATGTTATTTGTGATAAGATGGTTATAAAGTCGATTGTACATTACCTTTTCTAAATTTTTTAAGAATGCCGGCAAAAGTGAAATTGGATGGAAATTTGACGCTACTTTATCTCCCATCTTAAACAATGGCTTAACTTCAGCGTATTTCAACCATTCAGGAAATATTCCACTGATAAACGACTGGTTAAACAGATAGCTTAATATGTTACTAAACTCAGAATCAAATTCTTTAATTAACTTTGTTCATATTTTATCAAACCAACTTGATTTTGAAGATTTTATGATGGACATTACTACTGCTGGGATAGTGAGGGTCAAATTCATATTATGGAAGTTACTTAAAATGTCTGATCTGAGGTATCCCCTGCAGAACCTGACAACCCCATCTTTTCAGTAACAGTTATAAAATGTTTGTTAAAATGTTCTGCAACACTGTACATATCTGTCACTAATGTATCATTTACTCTTAATGCTGTTTGCCCCCCTTCATGTCTGGTTCTACCGGTCTCCTCCTTGACTATATCCCATATTGTCTTTATTTTGTTATCTGATATGATTATCTTTTTCCTTGTAATGTATTTGCTTTGATGTCCGTATTACAGTCTTTAATATTTTGCAGTATTTCTTGTAATGTGCTATAGCATCAAATAAGAACTGTTTCGGATTGACAGATACAGTTTTATTTTTGTTTTACAAGATACCTCTATTCCTTGAGTAATCCATGGCTTCTTTGTAGAGTAGGTCAGTTTTGGGAGAAAAATAAGGTAAGCACGTTATTATTTTATACTGTTTATACTTATTATTTATATTAATATTATTTATATTTTTAATTGATGCCATGAGCACTGTAAACATCACTCCAATGAATGTCTCTGAGGAGTGTCCTAAAATAATCAACTTTTGGCTTATTGATTACCCTCTTGAGTTCAGATTTAACAGATTTTATACCCTGTTCAGTATTAACATTTAACAGAAGGAACTGCATGTCATGGTCTGAGAGGCCATTGACTATTTGTTTTGTAATATAATTTTGTTCATTGGACTTTTCTACAAAAATATTATCAACTGCTGTTTGTGAGCAATTGGCTACCCTCGTTTGGAACTTTACATTGGGAATTAAGTTGAATGATAGTGTTTCTAACTCAAATAAGTTCTTATTGGGAGAGTCTTTAAGGAAATCTACATTGAAGTCACCAGCAACCATTATTTCGTTGTTTTTGGTTGTTAAATGGGCCAGGTTTGTGAACAGATTAAAGTTACTTGTAGATACTCGATATACACTTAATATTATGAAGGATTTTCTGTAAAATTCTACTTCTGTTGCACATACTTCCATATGCCGTTCTAGGCAAAATTTATCAATGTGTATGTTCTTAAATTTATGACAGTTTCTGATGAATGTGGCACCTCCTTTCTACATTTCCGCTCTACAAAAGTGAGATGCTAACCTAAATACTTTAACACTTAAAACTTCCTTACCAGTGGTCACATGATGTTCAGAGAGGCAGATTATGTCAGCTGTTTTTGAGGACTCTGATTCATCTATGAAGATAATTAATTCATTAATTTTATTTCCCAGTCCTCGAATATTCTGATGCAATAAAGATAGCTGACTGAGTTAAATTGGGTAGAGTTGAAATTTCTGCTGATTGTTGAAAGTGTGGTTCATCTGTAAAGGAGATCGCATATAGGACGCTAACGTAGCCAGTTATTGATTACTGTTCGAGTGTTTGGGATCCGCACCAGGTCGGGTTAATGGAAGACATCGGAGTAATTCAGAGGCGAGCTGCTGGGTTTGTTACCGGTAGGTTCGAACAACACACAAGTATTGCGGAGATGCTTCGGGAACACTAATGGGAATCACTGAAGGGTATGCGACGTTCTTTTCGAGGAGCACTGCTGAGAAAATTCAGAGACCCGGCATTTGAGGCAGAACGATTCCACTGCGACTTAAGTACGTTTCGCTTAAGGACCACAAAGATAAGAATAGCGAGATTGGGGTCGTTTTTCCCTCATCCTATTTGCGAGTAGAACACAAAAGGAAATGACTATTAGTGGTACAGGGCACCCTCCGCCACGCACCGTACGGTGGCTTGCGGAGCATATATGTAGAGGCAGATGTAGATATAGTTTCTCGAATTTTCTCGTCTTGGTCATTTTACGAGATGTTTGTGGGAGGAAGTAATGTGTTGTTCGGCTTTTCGCGGAAAGTACTCTCGTGAAATTTCAATAGCAAATCTCTCCGTCGTGGACCACTCCTCTCTTGTAGCTTCTGGCACTAGAGTTGGTAGAGCATCTGTGTAAGGCTCTCGTGCCGACCAAAGGCTCTTGTAACGAAATACGCCGTTTTCCGTTGGATTTTCTTTGTCTCTTCCATCAGTCCTATTTGCTAAGAGTTCAAGACTGATATCTGTCCGCAGCTTGTGGTCTAGTTGCTAGCGTTGCTGCCTCTGAATTACGGGGTCCCGGGTTCGATTCCCTGCCGGATCGGGAATTTTCTCCTCTCGGTTGTCATACGTGAAAGTGGCAAGACTGGAGTGTACAAAGATTGGAAATTTGTATGGGTGCTGGTAACCGCGCATTTGAGCGTCCCACAAACCATCCAACATTGATGAATAATACTCAAAAATCGGTCGAACAAGAGCCTTGCAAGCCACTTCTTTAGTGGATGAGCTACGTTTCCTTTCTATTAGTCTCAGTGTGGCATCCGTCTTCTGGCATCAGTTATTCCTACAATTTGTGGTCATTTCACTTAATTTCGCTCTGGATGTTCATTCCTAGATATTTTACCGTAGATACTGTTTCCAGAAATTTGTCATCAACAGTGTAGTTGTTCAATAGTGAATTTATTTTCCTATGTAGGCGCGATACGTTGCATTTACGTTCAGGGTCAACAGCCAGATCATGCGCCATTCTGCAAATCAGCACTGTCTTCTGGAGATTATATTTTGTTATAGACAACCGCACTACCTGCGAACAGTGTGTTTAAGAGCTTTTAATAGACCATTTATACTGGATGTTTCCGTAAGAGCGTGCAAAAATTTAACAGGACATTCAGGATTCACCAAATACAGTATTCTGACCTGGGGTCAGAGAACCCAGCGAAGGAAGATAATAGGAATAAAATCACACTACTGTGCACCTTTTATTTACATTAGTTAATCGCAAATACCATCACTGACATAATGAAGGTACCATCTGTACTGTATCTCACTAAATGTACTGAAACTGACGGCCATCAATGTCAGTGCAAGCATGACATCGGCGAACAGACAACTATGCCTGGTGTGTTTCGAATCACAAAAGGGGCAGCTACGATTCTGTCAACTAATTCCATCTCCACGCCCACTGGGATCTCATAAACAAATCAAATGACTTTAGATATCCCCAAAGGAAATAATCAAGGAGATTCATGCCCGGTGGCCTCGCTGGCCATGGAATAGGACCTCCCAAGCCAGGAACCAGGAAATACTGTACCGGTACGGCTGCATCGTATTGTACCGTAAGTCTCTAGATAGCACTGGATAATGAATGAGTCTGTCGTTGATTCATGACACATTTTGTCGTAGGACAATGTAAAAACGATACAACGGAGCCACTTTGTGGAGAAGCAGGTTAAACAAAACCTGCATAATGAGTTCCTGGTAAACAGGCCCGTCCTCGTAGGAAATAAAGAACACACATGTAAGTAAACAGCACAGTACAAGTAAACTTCTAAACATGATAGTTGTGAATAAGCTGAAAAACAGTAATGTTAGACAAAGCGGAAGGCAAGTTTACTTCCATATATCTTTAAGCTGGCTTCTCTGATCCTAGGTTCCCAACCTCAAATTTTTCAGTGGAGCATTCTCTATGTCCTGTTACAATTTTGCACGCCCTTACGGAAACATTCTGAATTCATTGTAAAGGTCTTATCACATTTCTCGGGAGTACTCCGACAATTTACATCTGTCGATTTTTTTCCATTAAGAGCGACTTGTGGAGTTCTCTCTGCAAGGAAGTCTTCACTCCAGTCGCAAATCTGGTCAGACGATAAGGTCGCATTTTGTAGTACGGGATGGTGTCAAGGAACACAGAATCAACCTGAGCGCCATTTTCTACAGCGTAATGGCTCTCACGGAGGAACAGAGAGAGCTGGGTTTCGAAGTGCCAGATCTCCTTTTGCCTGGCTTACGGCAACAAGGCAGTCTAGTGCGGGCTCAACAAGTGGATGGGAGTTCGCTGCAGGGAACACTGAGTCATGCTGCCTCTATAGCCGTCCACAACTGCTGTTCAGGATTTGCAGGATTTGGTGCACAAACTGCCCTGTCGACTAAGTCCCATAAATGTTCTGTGGGATTCATGTCGTGCGATCTGGGAAGCCCAATCATTCGCACCAACTGTCCAGAATGTTCTTCAAACCAGTCGCGAACACTTGTGGCCCAGTAACATGACATCGTTGTTTGGGAACATGAAGTGCATGAATCGTTGCAAATGGTCTCCAAGTAGCCGATCATAACTATTTATAGCCAAAGATCGGCTCAGTTGGGCCAGAGGACAAAGTCGATTCCATGTAAACACAGCCCACGCCATTATGGAACACCACCAGCTTGCACAGTGGCTTGTTGACAACTTGAGTCCATGGCTTCGTGGGATCTGCACCACGCTCCTACCATACCTGCCTCTTACCTATTTAAATCGGGACTCATCTGACTAGGCCACGGTTTTCCAGTCGTCTAGGGCCCATCGATCTAGTCACAAGCGCAGGAGAAGCACTGCAGGCGATGTCGGGTGCCATTACTGGATATCGGAGCTGGAACACATTGCCGAATAACTGGCACCACGCAGGGAAGCCGTACCGTACACTGCATGCAGACAAGCTCCACCCTCCCCCCCCCCCCCCCCACACACACACACAGTGAGATGATCTATGGCCGATCTCCCACTACTATATAACGATCTTGATTGTTCCAGGAATGTAGCGGCTGCAGCAACTGGGATACGCCATCGCTTGCCACGGTAATGATGCATGATACCCATACTAACAAATCCAACCTTGCATGAACTATCGCAACTAGTAAACCACTACTGTTCTTACTACCCATCCCAATGTCGCAGAGGTTTTTTTCCCACGGCACGAGTCTTGGCACTTTTTTCCCTCTGCTCTTCAAATTGCTGCCCTCACTCGCGTTTCGTCCACTATCTATCACCTGATGGACCGTGTTAATGCGTAGTCTTACCCAGACGCACGGATAACATCACAGCCCAGCATCCTGTGATCCACTTACTAGATAACTAAGATGTTGACGGAGGTGACAGTAGAACTTTTGGTCTGGTCACTACGTTGGTGCAGGCGTGGAGGGGCCCCATCTCCATAAAAAAAATTAAAAAATAGTGATGTCGGGTCAATTAACGCCTAATTTCGCCGCACGGCCGTAACGGATACGTTTGTCGTATGTCCCACTTTGATTTCTGAGCTTACGTCACGCAGCACTGACAACTGTACACAGATGTCGTGCCCTCGGTCGTTATGTGAGGGCCGTCGGCCACTGCGTTGTCCACACTCTTGACACCGTGAATCTCGGAATACTGAATTCCCTAATGATTTTCGAAATAGGATGACCCATGCGTGTAGCTCCAACTACCGTTCTGAGTTCAAGGTCTGTTAATTCCCGTTGCACAAACATCGGTATCAAAAAGGAAATGAATTACTGAAAAAATATTTCGGTCTGTAGAGTATGAAGTTTCAAAACTTTGCAAGCGAGGATACAGAAACAACTTTCTCAACGTCAGGAAGAGTACTTTAAATTGAGATATGACAACATGAGCAACAATGTATCTTTCAGTGGGCAGTTCTCCAAAAAGTAGTAACTTTAAAATTCGTTATGGTGACAAACATGTTAAGGCAGACTCGCATTCTAGAGCGCTGAGTTGAGGTCCCCGTTCTGCTTTCCAAGCATATAAGGGCCGATGAACAAGTTTCCGTTTGAAGGAATCGGTAGGCCAATCAGGCAAAATCGTATTGAAGTAATAATCCCACTGACTCACCACATTGCACCGTGTCCTGCTGCGTGAAGAAGTCCGTAACTGCCTGCCGCACAACCTCGCCCGGGAGGAATCATCGACCTTTCAGAGACTTATTTAAGGGACCGAAGGAGTGATGGGGAGAGATAAGGACTATAGAGCGCGAGGTGGAGTGTCTCCCATTTGAGTTGGCGTAACTTCCGCCGTAATGGATAAGGCTAGCTAGCCTCCCAGATCGACCGGCGTCTTGTGGCGAATAGCGGCCAGCACAGAACTTGGCGCACCATTCCACAAAGGTGATTTTCAACATCCATGCTGCCCCAACTCATTCTTCATTCTCCAAGAGTTGTTTGTCCTTCGGCAGCCAAGAAAATAATAACAGCACCACGGTCCTGTTTGGACACATTTGGTAATAACGCCACCATAGTTCTCGTTTCCGCATTCAGCACACGCATATCGGAATGCATGAATGCTTGGTGCTTACGTATACACATTGGTGTCGGGCCAGGTGCATATATGCTGCAGCAATGTCCTCAAACTGAAACTTTTTGATCGGTCCTTATAAGTTTCAAGTCATTTCCATGAATCGTGTTAACTAAATGACTCGATGGTTCCTTTGAAAGGGTCTGGTCATTTTCCTTACTTGTCATATCCGAATGTATGCTAATTACATCATAGTCGACAGGACGTTCATTCTTCCTTTTTAATAATTTTTTGACAGACCTTTTTATGCTTCTGAATTATGTGAACACGTTTACGACAGTCAGTCCCATCAAGTATCATTCTTTTTACCGAAACTTTGAAAGTGTTCTTCTTTCAGTGGTGTGTGTGAAAAGCACCCAGTTGCAGCGTTTTTCACATTTCGTGTTGAGCAGCTAATGTCGCAAGACTGCCTGAATGAGATGAGATGAGATTTTTCGCGAATCAGTCAAAGACAAAGCTGTACCATCCACAGCAGTAGCATACACAACAAAGGAATGTTAAACAAATTCTAGTATTTGTTGTGTTACTATTATCCGAGACAGTCCAATTGGCTATCTGGAAATCAGACAGTATTCGAAAAGTTTGGAGCCCTTCCTTTTGTACTTAGCTGCAAAACGGCGTTTACCTTTTTTTTTTTTTTTTCAATCGTTTCCGAGGAGAGCTATGTTTTATATCGGGAAAATGACGCGTAGTAGTGAAAGCCAGTATTCTGATTCTATATATCGAACATTTATCGCTTATCCAACTTTCAGTTTTTACTTCATAACGTAATCCCGTTTCTCCCAAACTTCTGCAGAGCTTTAACTTCCATAATTTTATTTGAATGGACAACACCCTATAATAGGTATTCCCCCTTAAAGCCGCCTAACGAAATTTCAGCTCAATGTTATGCTAATGTAATCACTAATCAGCCTCCGAAGCCAACGGAACGGTGTGATTATATCGTACTTACGTACGGACAAAAGGTACGACGAGCCAGAGTTCTGTACCAATCGATTCTGCTGCAGCAGCGTGAAGTGAATCAAATATCTGTCCGCAATACATCCTGTAACCGAGTGATACAGCGTTGACAGTCATTTTATTAGTCATTGGGGCTTAACATTGCCGATACCTCCTGACAATAGCTAGTTCAACGTCCTCTCCCAGCTTTTAATGCGTGTCAAAAACACTTTGCTTCCACGTGGTATCTACACCTGGCGACCGCAGGATAAAGCCGCACATTAGACTTGCAACGCCGCAGTCATCTATCGGAGCTATAATTAGATTCAGCAGGGTTATTGGAATACAATGTTATTATGTAGCGGCATCACGGGCTGGAGCACAGTTAGGTCAAAACATCAAACCATACAGTCATGTTTCCCTCTAAGCGCTGTTGATAAAACCCAAAGTAGAGACATACGCGTCAGATAGTGAGCAAATGATTCGACTACAGTGCGTGTCCAAAAAGGTATATGAATATTATCATAAAATAGAGAGAAGTGAAGCTAAAGAAAATCTTTGTTCACTTTGAAAGTCACATATTTTTCTGTGTTGGTCCGTTCAAATGGTTCAAATGGATCTGACCACTATGGGACTTGACATATGAGGTCATCAGTTCCCTAGAACTTAAAACTATTTTAACCTAACTAACCTAAAGACATCACACACTTCCAAGCCCGATGCAGGATTCGAAACTGCGACCGTAGCGGTCGCGCGGTTCTAGACAAGCGCCTAGAACCGCTCGTCCACAGCGGCCGGTTGTGTTGGTCGGAATGTGAAGTAGCAACTTTACTCTGTGACCTTAATGGTTCCTTAAGCTACGCCAGGCTGAATTAAAAGAAAATCAAGAATAATTCTCGAGAGGACATCCAAATAGTCGAGAAAGATATGCACAAAATTTTGAGAAGAGAAAGTTTTCATGATGGATGATTCCAAGCTTCTTTCTTCTTCGTTTTAGCACATTTAACTTGCCACACTCGGAAGGAAATGGACGTCGGTAGCTTGTTTGAGGCAGTACTTAAATATGATCTCTACAGACAACGTAGTAATCGAATTCGAGCTCTATATTTTATTTGACTTTTTTTAGGTAAAAAAGTGTCTTCCAATTGGGAAGTTATTTGGAGAGAAGCTTAGGAATTGCGGCAGATTTTTCGTCAGTGTGAACTGTGCCTTTATTTCTTGTGTTGATGTGATTTCATCTCATACCCAAGGAAAAACCTCCAAAAATTTTGCTGCCACCATTCTTATGTAGACATTTCACTGGCCTTCTCTACACAGCGGCCGCCAACTAATTCACTCACACACGCACCTTGCGCTTATCTGCGGACGCATCGCACCAGTACTGCTACACCGCTGTCTTCACCTGCTGGAATGATCACAGCGTCTTGTAAAGCGCCCTTGCAGAACACACAGCATGAGTGACGAGTCCTCAAATGAGAACAACCGCAGGAAAACAACAGCCCCGAGAAAGAGAGGGTTGAATGCAGCTTCTCAGTTGCGAGAGGATGGCGATCAAAATGTTTCTTTCTATCCCGAAAGGGTTCGAACAACTTGTAAAGCATTGTCTGCTCTTCCGTGCAGTGGCATCAACTGATGTGCGCCCGAATATTTCCCCACTAATCTGAATCATCTTTTTTTCCCCTTTATTGGTGATTTCATTCCCCCAAATTCAGGAGGGGTCTGGCAGGAACTACATTGCTACTCTTCAGTTAGATTTTCTTTGTTCCTTTCTTTCTTTCTTTCTTTCCCTTCACCTTTCCCGTTACCCTACATAAATGGCATATTTATATCGTTTTTGGCAATGCTGGTGGCATTTGGTGACTGGATGCCCTTCCTGATACCACCATTCCTACCGGGAAGGAACCTTTGTATCCATACTGCGTCATGTTTAAGTGTGATACCGTTTTCAAAGTCTCGGTGTGAAGTGTACTTGAGTCGGAACATAGGTACTAGCTCGGAATTAACCTAGCTGGATGTAGAAAACTACCTACAAATCATATCCAGGCCGCTCTCCAGCTCTCATCGCTAAACGTGAGGCTGTTTTGATCGTCTCCCCGTGTCCCGGAAGAGCCGCGTTAGCGCCCTCAGCTATCCGGTCGGGCGCTCATCAGCCAGACGATGCTGAAATATGTGTGGTTTCTTCATAATTGAAAATATTAAAGTAATAGGATTAAAATGTAATGAAAATATCTTTTAATGATTTACTATAATACACTGTAACCATTCTAATAAGGGGTACTAAACAAATGCAATTTTATTTAGCAAATATTGCTGATTTTGGTTTTGTGGCGTGACAAAATATGATAGTTGGAAAAGCTTCACTCCAACGAAAACGAAACACACCATTCGTGGAGACGTTGGGAGGCGATTTTAAGGGGCAACCCTGTTAGACACTCGATGGATGTGTAAATTAATGATGAATAAAGTCAAATAGGTAGCAAAGATAAAAATACAGAAAATTCTTAAGTTATATTTTGATTCCGTGACTAACGCAAAGTTTAATTTTACTTAAGAAAACGAGCAGTGCAAAACCAATAGGGCGTGCCATGGGACTCGGAAACGATTATGAAAGACAGACTGTCAGGAGGTAGGGGGCTGCTGTGAGTGTGACTGGTAGAGGGGCAAGCTCGGCCGGGGGTGTGTGTACAGTGGCGGGAAGACCGCGAATACCACGTGGGGGGCACGCGAGGCTGCCCGATACACGGCCCGTCATTCGCGCGTGCTGCGATCTGTATGGAAGATGGCCGCGCCCAAAGGTTTCTACACCCAAGTCCAGATAGATATCTCTTACGTAAAGTAGGCATCAAAGCGGGTATGGAAGCAGGTAGTAATTCGACATGGACAATAAATTAACACCTCATAGGCGTGTGCGTTACAGTTCGTGTGTTAATTGAAGTCAGCTTTAAAGATTTCTGTGTACATTCACATTTTCATATTCAAAAAGAAAAAACTGTTATTGGATTTTTTTTTTCTTTTCCTCGCTGCTTACTTTTGACCTGTTCTGGTGCTATAACAAATTGTCTGGCATTCAGGAGAGCTAAAACCGAATTTCACCTGCCGTCGATTAGCCGAGAACGGTGTAAAACGATATTACAAGTACGCGAATACAGACTATAACAAGTGATCAGTACCAGACTGATTTCTGTATATTCAACTGACTTTTCTGGTTTTGCAAGAAAGTCGCTCTGCCATGATAACTGTTCACTTAATCTCACCTCACTAGTTTAAAGACTAATTCTGTTGGAGTAAAGATCCAAAATACTTGCCACATCAGAGATAAAATTAATGTTGGGACGATTTGCAGCGATGAGTTATCGATTTTAAGCTGTTTCACTCTGACTGTGAACTGAGGGTTGGCTTCCGCCGGTTGTACGTAGACTGTGTTCAGTGTTTGCGACGCTCTAAAGCGCAGGAATTATTCATTATTCAGTGGATTCTCCATTATAGAATATGTAACTGCTTAGCCGCAGCAGGCAGGGGCAAAAGTTACTGGTAACTGCTGTTAATTAATAAATTAATTGTTAATTAATAAATCAACGATACGTAAACGATATTACAGTGGTGTGGTGTCCTGGTGGCGAAGTGTTATTACCTTGGCCTGCAGCAGAGGCATAGGGAGAGAATCATTCACGGGTGCCAGGCTGAAGAGGACGGAGACGTGGGGGATCTGTGTGACTTCTGCTTAACTCCAAGTGCTCGACAGGCGGCAGCACTGGATCGTTGAAATCTGACCAAAAATATGGCATCTGACGTGTTCGAGAGTTTTACATATACTGAGGTAGAAAAGATATGACGTAGTATCGGGCACAGTACTGCATAAATAAAACGGAGTACGATCGTATTTACACACGTTAAGGCAGCCAGGAATCATATCAGTTCGATGGAAACAGTTTCAGATTAGTTTCCTGGCGGCAGAACATATTCACAATAGAAAGAACATGACGACGGAAGTGTGTCTGATGCTAAATAATGATAATGAAGGTGTTGCATCTGAAAAGTCAGTCGAGGTCAGCTTCTAGTAAATGCTACGAGTACGTGCGTGGGAAGGAAGGATTACTGGATGACGGACAATTTGGGTGATACTGAGCCAGCAAGTGGAATGTATAAAAGGAGGCTGGGACAGCCAGGAGCAAATGTCGGTCTGGAGTGTGGGAGTGAAGCTGCGGGCTCGGAAACTTGCGTCGAATGACGTTTCTGCAGAGAGACATTTCTGTGGACGCGGCCGGCTTGGTGATTTTCTCCGCCTGGGACAGGGTGTATATGCTGTCATCATTTCATCATTGGCGCGCAACTCCAAATAAAAAAAACTTGCGCCGAGTGGCTGATCATTCTAGATGGGACTCCCGGCTATTAGTATCGTACGCACATTTTTTTTCCGCTTTAAGAGGGAGCCTGTTAAAAGAAAGGATATATGGGATCGGAGGCAGAGGTCGAAGTTCTCGACTGATAGTTTTGAGCTTCTTTATTTCGCTTTTGGCCGGCCGAATTGGCCGTGCGGTTCTAGGCGCCGCAGTCTGGAACCGCGAGACCGTGACGGTCGCGGGTTCAAATCCTGCCTCGGGCATGGATGTGTGTGATGTCCTTAGGTTAGTTAGGTTTAACTAGTTCTTTCCACCACAGTCTGTGTGATGTGTTTGGTACAAGTTGAACTGCAATATGTGTTTTACATTACGAGCTGTTTCGCGCCGTGATCATTTTCAAGTTCAGCTGCAACATTATGCAACTAAATGTACCTGGATGTTTTGTGTATCATCTTACTTAACAGCTAATCCGTGTTACTTGTGAACAGGAATTAGTTTTAAGACACGCGTCAAATTTCCATGTACACTATCTTATCGAAAGTATCAGACACTTTAGTGGATGTTATTATGGCATATCTCCACCTTTCGTCTTTATAACAGCTTGAACTCCGCTTAGTACATTGTTTTAACATAACTTCCAATAAACAGCAATTAAGACAAATCCCTAAAACATTCGTCCGAAAAACTGAAATCTACATGTGTCATGCAGTAGATTTATGAACCATAACAAATACGGGTCGGCCTGTAAACGCGCTCCTCTGCCTGGCAGGTAGGTATGTTTTCTGCAATTGCTCGGATCGCAAGCTTATACACGTGAACAGCCTGTCAGGTAAGTAACTGAATAGCATCCTGCGTTAAAACGTAGCTTGTAATTTTTTAGTATGTTTGCCGTTTTCAAGATTTTTAGTATTTCATGTCACATTACTCTCGAAAACTGAATGCCTTTAGCATAATTTCTTTTGGAGGGGGTCATAACCCCCATGATCCCCCCTCCCCCTACACCCGTTTGTTGTTAGGACGATTATTTCCTGTATCTCGGAGACGAAGCCGGAGGCCTGAGATGACACCGTCGCAAGTTCCTGTACCCTGCAAAATAGTGTCGAAATTGTCTCTGATATCTCGTCGTAATCTTCTCGTAGATGTCCAGCTGACAGCGGAAGTGAAAGCAAGCATGTAAACTTCAGAGTGATTTTTATTCTGTCCGGTCGAAACGGGGTGCACTTCTTTTCTATAAAGAAATCGCAGTTACTGTATGAGAGAAAATCTCGACTATGATTTCAGATGTTCATATTTTCCTTTCCCGTGTCCACTTCAACCAATTATGGGCAATACTGAAAAAAGCAAGTAATCAAGTTTTTTCTCTTAACGTTGAATAACTAATTTCGTGAAGCTAAATCGTTTTCTCTATCCATCCTAGAGCATAACAACACTAGTTTACTTACACACGAAGCTTGAAAAGACAAGCCTGCAAAAAACCGTATAATTTTTCCAAGTTCAAACGCTATGACGGTAAAGTATCATGGGAAAACTATGTTTCCTTAATCTGGCTAAGCATTCTTAATCTACATACGATAATCGATGATAATCAAGGGAAAATACGCAGAATGAAGATTCAGACAAAAGTTCTCTGTTATGAGTTCCCTGCCGTCTACTAGACGATCGGTGTTGATTTAATTCCGTAAAAGAAGAGAAAATTGGCAAGAAATTACTCTTACCTTGTTTTAGGTTTGAGCGAAGTGGTCTTATAGCATGCTGTGAATGGCAGGGTTTACCTCCAAAATCAAGCACCAGAGGAGTGGATTTCGTATTAAGACATCAGCTGTGTTCTAGTACTACTAGAAATTCAATATACAACGACGCATTAGCACCAAGTTATGGCGCCTTCTCAAGGATCCCTGCTACCCGCAGAAGCAATAAGGAGCTTGGAAACTATTGCCTCGAACCTCAGAATGTGTTAATGTATTCAGTTATTTTCTGTTCAATCATCGGAATCAATTTTCTTAGACTTTTGTATTGTTGTTGTGGTCTTCAGTCCGAAGCTGCGCTGAAGCAACTCTCCACGTTAGTCGATCCTGTGCGAGCCTCTGCATAACTACTGCAACCTACATTCGAACCATCTTACTTTGTTCAAGACTTGGTCTCCCTCTACAACTTTTACCCCTCAGACTTCTCACCAAACTGACGAATGGTTGATGCTTCCGGCTGTGCCCTGTCATCAGATTCCTTTTTAGTCAAGTTGTGCGATAAATTTATTTTTTCCTCAATTCGATTCAGTACCTACTCACTGTTATCCTACCCGCCCATATAATTTTCGAATTCTTCTGTGGCACCACATTTCCAAATATCCTATTTTCTTCTTGTGTACTGACAGAAAAAGCCAACCACCAGAAAAGAGCGGAGAAAATTATATAAGTCTTCGCTAGTTGATGGGGTATGTCATGTTATTTCAGTGATCACAATATGGAGTCAAAGATTTGCAAAGAACTTGGCAGCATGATCCCATAACGTTGCACCCCCTCTGGCATCGATGCATGCATTGATTCGGTTGGGAAAAGTGTCAGAAAGCCGTGGTGTTCTCTCCTAAGGCAAGCTGGCCCACACCTGCGGTAACTGGTCACTTGACTTCATGAATACTGGCGCTGGGAAAGGCTGATGTCCAATCTGGGCCCACACACGTTATAATGGCGAGAATTTTGGGGGCCCCGTCGGCTGCAGGAGTACAACATCACGCATACAGTTAACAGAGACACATGCCATGTGCAGACATACATTGTGTTGAAAAATGGCACCACGATGCCACTGCATGAGACTTAATGTAAGAGGACGCAGGGCGTACGTGATGTAAAGTTGTGCTGGAAGAACTCCGTCAGTCATTACCAGCCGTTACTTGAAGTCAAACCGGATGGTTCCCCCACATCATGGTGTTCAAGATAACACCACTGTACCTCTACAAAACACTGAAATAATGGGACTTATCGCTTAGTCGCCACCATACTAGCCGACCTTGGTCATCCGCGGTAGAGCAGAAACGCAATTCTTCGTCTTTCATCAGCAGTACATACTTACCAGTTCTGGCACCACCCCGAAAGCAGCAGCTTGTGTTGGAGTGTAAGCAGCAGGCTACGCACGGGACGGTAGTTCCCTAGTCCGGCAGCTGCTACTCTCCTACTATTGGTGCGGAATGTTGCAGGTAACCCATTACTCGTTGTCGGATAGCAGCCATAGATGTGAAAGGGCTATAATATGCTTCGCGCCACAATACGGCGATCCTTCTTTGTGATGGTCATAGGTGGTCCAGCGGAACCTTGACGATAAGTATACAAACCGTCATATCTCCTTGCAGTCCAACAGCGAGCCACAGTTACATTTCAGTGCCCAACAAACCTGTAAATTGCAAGATTTCCAACAGCCACCTGAACGGAGATCCTCAATGAGGCCCGGCTATTAATTCTCAATATATCGGCTGGATAACATACTTCAAATATTCATCTGAATTATTCGAAATCACTTTCGTAAAGTCTCACAAAACGAAATAACTCGTGGTAGTTGTTGTAGGTGCCCATGATACACTGATTTTATCTGTTTATTTGGTATTACAAAGACAGCACTACCATATTTCTCATTACAGTATTCTACAGAGACGTAACAGAAGTCATGGGACAGAGATATGCAGGTATACAGATGGCAGTACCATCGCCTACACAAGGTATAGAAGAGCAGTACACTGGCGAAGCTGTCATTTCCGCTCAGGTGAAAGGTGTAAAGATTTCCGACGTGATTATGGGCGCAAGGCGGGAATTAACAAATGCGAAATGGAAACGAAAGTCCGTCCGAACAGACCATGAAGGCCCAACAGTACCGACCGGCCGCCGTGTCTTTCTCAGCCCATAGGCATCGCTGGATATGGAGGGCCGTCTGGTCAGCACACCGCTCTCCCGCTCGTTTTGTCAGTTTACGAGACCGGAGCCGCTGTTTCGCAATCAAGTAGCTCCTCAGTTTGCCTCACAAGGGCTGAGTGCACCCCGCTTGCCAACAGCGCTAGGCAGACCGGATGGGCACCCATCCAAGTGCTAGCCCATCCTGATAGCGCTTAACTTCAGTGGTCTGATGGGAACTCTTGTTACCACTGCGGCAAGGACGTTGGCCGAGCTAGAAACATGGGACATTCCATTTCGGAAATCGTTAGGGAATTCAGTATTCTAAGATCCTCAGTGTCAAAAGCGTACCATATTACCTCCGACCATGGACAACGTAGTTGACCGAGAGCAGCGGCATTTGCGAGAGTTGTCGGTGCTAACAGAGAAGCAACACTTGCTCTGCGCAGCGGACAGTTTGTTACGCGGGACGGGGTGCAGTGGACACATTACGCTGCGGCTGACGGCGGCCACTCACAGCAGCGGTCGGCGCGCCGCTTGCAGACGTTGCAGGCACACTGCCGCCCCCGCAGACGGGCCAACTCCGCGCAGGTGCACTGCGAGCGCCTCCTGCTGCGGGCTTGCGAGGACAGGACATCGGTAAAAGGTGACGACCAGTCACACAGCCCCGTGTTATAAATTGTGCTGAAGGAGTCATGTCTCCATTCAAAGTGGTTTTAAACATAACAGGTTACTGGACAGTCATCTGCAGTCGAACTTCTGTATGTTGACTAAAAACCACTGCAGTTAATGTAAATTCTCTATTCAATGCACCACTAGTTTCGTAATTTAAATTACATCAACTGGTGCAAATCTGATTCCACTTATTTTCATGTCTTCTCCTCCAGTGGTTGCTTTCCGGCTATGTTCTACTAAGTGTTCCGCAAAATAAAATCACCAATATTTTTAAAAGACAGGGAATAAACATTGCTTACATAAGAGACAATTCTACTCAAAAATACACTCCAAAACTGACAAAAAACAGAAACGTACACCAGAAAGCTGGTATATATCAACTGCAGTGTATCACTTGTAATGTCAAATACATAAGACAAACAGGTAGTACATTTGATGTCAGATACAAACAACACATGAGACCCTGGAAGAATGGGACAAATCACTCCACAATTGCAGAACACCTGTGAGAACATAACGACAAACCAACCACTAGAAAAGAAGACATGAAAATAATTAGAATCAACAAAACAAACACATCCTAACCCTTAATAAAATTACCACATGCAGAAAACAAAAGCAGGAAAGGAAACCCTGTTGAATTATCAAGTTCACATGCCAAGCAATGCATAGTTTACACCAACAGATGAAACAATAGAAAAACACTCCAAAAGAGGATTATTATCATAATAATAACAATATCACCCAACAACTTCCACCCAACAACTTTTCACTCACTTGTCCATGAACCGCTTCACACATAATTTAAACCAAACTTCAAATCAGCTGATCACCAAAGCTCTCAACCACTCTCTAAGAGCTATTACATTCATATTAAGCACTCCACAACTCCACCAACCCATCCCCCCATTACACACACACACACACACACACACACACACACACACACACACACACACACAGAGAGAGAGAGAGAGAGAGACAGACAGACAGAACAGAGACGCGTTAGTTTTCAACAAATACTTCGTTAGGTTGGCAACGTTTTAGGTAAAGAAAAAAACCCATAATGAACTCATAATATTTACGTCTTTAAAGGCACACAAATAGCTATGACTAGTGGCAAGAGAGTAATTGTGCACCACATAAATAACGAGAAACGTCATAAATAGTGTGAAAGAAAAAGTTCGGAAGATAAAATGGTGCTTATGTTTTGGAAATGACGTGGTGCTGCGACCTCCAGATCAGACGAGATGAATTCAGATGCCAGAAAACTGAAAATAATTACTTATTTACATAAAGAACACGACGTGAACTGTCTGATAATCTAAAAATAACAAAACTGTACCCTTCTAGAGCCCACGAAGAAGCCTTAGAGGAAGAAAAAGGCGAAACGCGCCTGGGAAAAATAAACTACAGTTGCAGCAAGAAAAGGCGGATTTATTTACAAAACAAATATTGTGTACTTTAATTATTCATCGCGTTTAATATTCTCCAGTGCAGGAAGAGTAATTTACATGTTGTGGCACAGTGCACGGTGCTGAGCCTAACAGTTTTCAGCCAATATCACAACCTTACAAACTTTAGCATTATAACCATACACCCTGCATACTGTAATATTGTGAAATTTAATTATTTATTGATTTTAATATTTTCCATTGCGTAAAGTGTAATTTAGTAATGTTAAAAACAAGTTTAGTGCTCAACATTGTGCTCAAGATGATTTTGTCTTTATTGATATTTGGTTACCAATGAACTTGGGTTCCTTGAGGACGCTAGCCAGTTGTTTCCTGAAGATGGCACAATAAGCCGAAAACGCCAGGGAATCCAGATTACAAACAGCAGTGAGTAGTGTGGCTGATTATTCATTCCTTAATACCACTCATTCCTTAATACCATTTCAGAAACAATCCAAGATACGAGTACAAAACAGAAACGGAATCTTGAGAGCTTAGTAAGTTCCTTTCACGTTTTATTTTACAAGCGTAACGTATAGCGTTGTGGACAGTAATGAGTGAAATCGTCGTAGTCTCGAGTCCGGTACTCTGACCTGGCAAAACTTAATTCCTCGACTGTGCGATGTGCATTCTTGTTTGAATTTCTGCTGGGAATATGAGTTCCTGCCAAATGAAGATTTCAGATATTGTGTGACTTGTCATGCACACAGCTGTGTGAAACTTCGGGAGAAAGGCACCGCTGGTGATTTTCCATTTATTGTTTTGCGAAGAGCGTCAGAAAAGGACACGGATGATGAAAAACACCTGCTTCAAAAATTGTAAGTTGCCTACCGGAAAGAGCATTGTTTTAGTCTCATGTTGGATAAGAGACTATACCTTACAAGCGACCGCTTCCGAAACTGAATTATCGACTAACACCGTCTGTAGCTTTTCAGTTCTGTGGAGAAGTCGGTTATGTGAGAGTCACGAATGACAGTGCTCCTGTCGGTGGACAAAACTAGATAGCTCAAACAGACGAATCGCATACAGCCATTCGGAAATGCAAGAAAGGACCATCACCAAAACTCCAAATTGAACATATATGGAACTTCGGAGGCATTGAAACGGAATCTCTGAAGTGCTTAACAGTTCGTGTATATTCGTGGGGTAAGGAAACTTTAGTGTCCCTCATAAACCACTTCATCTTGGCAGAGGCCAAAGTTAGCCGGCTTTAAGTCCTACAATACCTTAAAGACATGAGGATTCCAACATAAATTTGTAAATCATTCTGTGAAATTTGTCTCTTCGGACGATCCATCTGCGTCCACACGCGGAATATAGAGCGCTCGTGAAAATATTTAGATCGTTTACTAAAATAGCGGAATACAGGAACATACTATGCCTCTTCCGGTACCCATACTTCCACGAAGTGCGGTTGCATGGGCATGTTCAACCTTCTGAGACTCTCCCAATATTCCTTAGAGACATATCTAGAGCTTACACGGTTTACGGGAAACAAGGATAGCTTGCGGCGACCTATACAAACCTCGGAATGGTTCATGAAGAAGATGTGGCTGACGAGTAAAATAACTGAAATTACTCATTTCCTTTAGAATTAATATTTTGTCGTTACTGTTATCACCACAATATCCATATTTGCCGCCACCAGAATCGTGCGGTCGATATATATCGTTCGGAGCCCGCGCTTTCGACAGACAATAGTTCTTAGAAATTACCGATTTCGTGATAATCCTAATGCCCACAACGACAGTACCACGCAAGATCGCGCAATTTGACACCTACTCTCCAAGAACGGGCTTCAAATCGTGGTTCGACGAACCGCATTTTTAAACTGTCTTCTTCGGAAGTGAAATAGGCTCATATCATTAGAAAGCCATTGTCAGAATAAAAATTGGACGGTGGAGTTCCCTTTAATTATTCCAGCTATGTCTGAAGGTTTTTTAAAAGACCGTTTCCCTTCTTACAACTGATCCTTCTGTTTCAACTCCTTTTCAACTGACGACGACAACAGGATATTAAGCTGATTTGCGTTCCTTCATATCCCAAATATACAGGTGTATCATAATTTATGACGTAAACGCATACAGTTGAAAGTACACGATACCAGAAGCAAAAACGTCTCAGTAAACATTGAGTCGAAAATGCGTACCTTAAGAGCTACTAGCTATTTTTCATATTCGATACTGTGAAACAAAACTCTTCTGCTGCAAGCGCTTTGCTTTCCATATTTTGGGAAGTGCTAATATGGACCAAAACAAGAAAAAAAGTCCAGTAAACATATTCTCTAAAATGCGTACCTTAAGAGCTATGCGCACTTGTTCATCTTCAGTACTTTGGAATACAACTCTTCTAACGAACAAGTGCTCATAACTATTAAGGTACGCATTTTAGAGCGTATGTTTACTGGACATTTTTGTCTT
The DNA here is from genome assembly GCF_023864345.2 of Schistocerca serialis cubense. Taxonomy (NCBI): domain Eukaryota; kingdom Metazoa; phylum Arthropoda; class Insecta; order Orthoptera; family Acrididae; genus Schistocerca; species Schistocerca serialis. The sequence continues at coordinate 541,004,142 of NC_064638.1, forward strand.
GTTTTGGTCCATATTATCACTTAGGTGTGTTGTAAACCTACTGGGCATTACCTCATGTCAATAGTTACGTTTATGTATGCGTTCAGTGTGTTACTAGATTCCCCCAGAAACTGAAAGCGACTAACAATCTAGAAACTTAGTGTGGATGTATAAAGGACGGTGTAACCTACAGAACATTTTCGTTCACAGTTATACTCCTATCAGTTACATAAAAATAAATAGTATTTAAAGCAAAACTGAAACTGTCATTGTTTGGTTCAGGTTTTATTCGAATGTTGATTTGTAGCCTAAAACAGAGGGATGCTGTAGTATAAATTAAAAAGTTACAGATTTGTCTTGTAGCGCTACAAATCGCAATTTCCTCAGACGAGGTAAAATTTTTAAAAACAGTAAAAACCAAAACGTATTAAAAATCGCTTCAACACTTCGTCGAGCTTATATAAAAGACTTTTCTGGTATCGCTGAACAACTTTCGCACTTATCAATTATAACAGGAAACTCTTGCCTTTGATCATAATGAACATTCTATTGACTACAAACTAAGAACAATAATTTATATAGATCTTTTTGTGTTGTGTATGTAAACTGTACTTGCATCAATAGCTATCGTTTTGGTTACATAAAAGCGCAGAAATTACCGAACAACTACTGAAACACCTGGTTAAATCCGCAGGACAGAACAGGTAGCTGGAATTGTGGAAAGCGGCCAAAAATGAGCGGCTGTCAGTTACACTCGAACACATATAACTTTACTTAGTTGCCAAAACATTCCAGCGCAAATTTCCAAGCTTAACTATCGACTGAATATGTTACACACTTTTTTGGCTTAAGGGCACAACCTCGTTAATTTTTAAAATGGCTGAAGGCCCATGATTCAAAACACAACTACAATAAATTTTTACAAGACAGAAAGCCCAAGGCTTTATCCTTAAATAATTTTTTTTAATGAGGCTGAAGGCCCAAACAATGTAATATTTAACAAATAAAGGATTTAAATTTTAAGACGGTGAAGGCCCATGATTAAAAAATACAACTACAATGAATTTTCAAAAGGCAGAAGGCCCATAGCTTTATCCAAAAATATATTTTAAATGAGTCTGAAGGCCCAGACAATGCAAGACTTGACAAGTAAGGAACTTTCAATTTTAAAACGGCTGTAGGCCCATTATTTAAAGCCAAACTAAAAGCACACAAATTCAGATCATCGGCTGTGACCCATTAAAACACACAATCAAACACCAGTAAGATAAGGCAGTACAGCCAGCGCGCTCAGAAGCTTCCGGGCGTCGGTCTGCACTTTAAATATTAACGTTCGGTTAGGGGAGACAGGTAGTCGGCCCAACTACATCAGATCCTCCGGCAACCGAACCAAGAGACAGTCAGTGGACTCACCACCAAGACGACTTGCCTTCCACCCGACCAGTACACAAGGAACTCCAAAGCCAAAACGTAAAAGGCGTAGCCGCCCACAACCAAGTATGCATAAGTTGGACAGCAACACGGTGAGAAAAGGACACTGCCTGAATTTTAGGTCAGCGGCCAGGGCAGATAACCGGAACGCTAACGGCCACAAGGCAGAAAATACCGCTGGTGCACTTGGACTTCAAATATCCAAAATACAGTTAAACTCCACCAGATGGTCGCCAAACTGTCGCCAACTCGAACATTCGCTGTTGCTCACGGGAATACCCCCAAAAGCCAACCATGAAAGCCAACGGCACAATGTGAACAGACTGGCTTCGGTAATTAAATCACCACTCAACTTTGATGTCCTGGGTCTGTTACCAACGAATCTCGTAGCAATCGGAATAGCTGCCACACACTCCGACACTGTGTAGAGACCGCCAGCGGGCCCGGCTCACCCACACCACCTGACCGACTGCCACACATCAGCACAGGGACAGCACTAAAATAACTGAGCAGTCAACATCAAAAGCTACACACAGTTTCACGAACAGTTGCACGAAGGACTAGACAATACTAACGGCAGCGACTGTGCAATAACATGGACGAATCACGAGTCGGTACACGCAGGAAACCCATAAGCGATTGCCGGCCAACATAAACATCATCCGACCGACGACCAACCAAGGTGGTCCGCACTCAAGTGACATGTATCGGCAACCGTCGGGCGAGTCATGGCTGTCCGGACCTCACTGCAGTCGCGCCTCGACTGAACTTCTGCCACGTCCTAAATCAAACACTGCCAGGTCCGAAATGAACTGCTAGCGCCTCCCAACTCACTAGTACATCCGAACTAACTCTCAACACACGACAGCCGGAAAGTAATAGCAGTCAGCAAAGATAATACGCCAGGGCTAATATCGATGAGCGCCGCTGCTGCCGCTCACGGGCAGGCAAGGCGGCAACTCAGTGACACCAGTAACTGAAATTAACATAACGAGGTGGTAGTACAGTAGAAACAGGATGTCAAATGGGATATGGCACGAACATGAGCTACGCACGGCTCAACTACTTTTCTTTTACTTAATAAATGCACTTTATATTTTGTAAGGATACAGAATACACAATGCACTAACACTGAACGATGTACGGTTCTATGAGTAATTATGTGCAAACAAAGAAACGAAGAACAAACAGAAATCGTCATCTCCCTGTTCCTCTGTCACACATTCATTTATGTCTCTTTCGCCACGAATGCTAGCAATACTACTGGCAATTCTGCCGTTTACTATGTCATTTAGGTACTGTACCGAAACTAGCGAAATGTACGTTTGGTAGAATGCAACTTTACTTGTGCCTGATTGAATAGTCCTTAAGGTACATGAAAATTAACATCTGTAAACCTCTTACATGGCGGTAATCATTTTTATACCAAGTTGTAATTTTTTATCTATGAAAAAAGGTACATTATATTGTTTCTTTCTTCCGTTTGTGGTAGTGGCACGATACGGATGTAAGTGTCTTCATTGTATTATTTTTGCCAATAATAACTGGGCCGTTATGTTTCAAAGTTGGTTTCATTTTGTAAAATGGCCAACCTCTCAGTTTTCCTGTTTTAATTATATAATGCCTGTAATATCTGACTGTTTAAAATAATTTGGGAGCTACTTGCTTGCTGACACAACAATCGATCGCTATAAACACTCTATCGTTACTTATTTTATTATCAGAAAGTCGAACCTGCGGCTTAATTCGAAATCGGATTTACTTTTATAGAAAATAATCTATTTTGTATAAACGTTAACTGCGTACTAGGTCATTCGTCACCAAGCATGGCGATAGCCAACAATGACCATTTTGGGCAGAATTTAATTTTTATTCACTCTAGTAAAGCCAGTAGTGGCCTTGATGTTACTTAAAGCAAAAAGTAATCTGCATCTACAACAGTTTCAGCTGCAGTTGACAGTAATTGTAATTCCCCCTTTTTTACCGCTTTTGAAGTGAATCTCTTTTGTTTGAGGCTTTATGATACGAACAGGACACTTACTCAAATAATACGAAAAGAACCACTTCAGATGGTAAGCCTTCAGCGTACATTGCCACAGCAGGCGACTCCTACAAGTTCCCGTGTTGACCCAATGACTGTGGCAGTTACGATTGTAGTCGCCATGTCATAATCGAGATATAACCGTGGATCAACGGAAACGTGTGAAATGGCTGAATCACGTTTCTTGTCACAACCAGATCGATGTTTGTGTCCGAATACGCTATCGTCCAGACTAACGGCTGCTGGAGCGCTTCGGACGCTGGCCGCTGGGGGCAGTATTATGCTATGGTAGTTTATTCATCTGCATTTCCTTGGAACGTATGGTAGTAACCGAAGGCGCCATGACAGCTGTAGGTACTTAAAAATTATAGCAGACCGCCTACATGCCTGCGTGAACGGTGTCTTCCCGACAGCGACGATATCTTCCAGCAGGGTAAACTATTGATATCACAAAGCCACAACCGTGTCGTTCGACGAAAGAGATAGTGAGCACACGTTGATGTTTTGGCCACTAAATCCGTCTGATCTGAATCCGGTGGAACACATCTGGCACGCTATCGGGCGCCAGGTCCGAGCGCGCAAACCGACGGACCATACGGTAATCGCGTGACCTGTCAGTAGGAATCTGGCGCCAACACCTCCAGAAACATAGCAATATTTCTCGAATTTTTGCCACTCAGAATCGCTCCTGTAATGTGTACCAATGGTGGACCAACACGCTTTCAAGCAAGTGTTCATTATACTTTCTCTCATCTGTCTAGGCCTAACTTTAGCATAAGAGGAAACTTGTAATTTCCTATCGCAGACAAATGATTTGGCTTGAAATTTTATCACCGGTGCTTCGGAAAGGGAGGCCAAGAGACTGTATCAAATCCCTGATCCCTAGTCGTGTCCTGATGTAAGTCTCACGTTACTCCCAACTGTACGATTTTGTTCATAGCTGCAATTCAGCAGCTGCAGAATATTTCAATAAAGACAAAAATCAGTCATCAGCTGCATAAAAAAAACCTTTATTTCGTTCACTTCAATGAAGTCACCATAATTAAAATAAGACGTCATTACTTCTTGAAACTAAAATTTTTGTGAGTCTCAATGCGTTCTTCCCCTCAACTACTTCAGTGTGTTGTCACGTTACATCACATTAAATGGTGTCTGCGAAAGAAAATTATATGACAGGTACTTCGTTTGGAAGGGGAGGTGACGATCACATAGATCCTTCTGAGTTTTTAATGTCACATCAGATGCTGTCTGCGAAATGAAATTATATCACCGATACTTCGTTCGGAAAGGGAGGCCAAGAGACTGCATAAAATTCTTGATCCCCAGTCGTGTCCTGATGTAAGTCACACGCTACTCCCCACTGTACGATTTTGTTCATAGCTGTAGTTCAGCAGCTGCAGAATATTTAAATAAAGACAAAAATCAGTCATCACCTGCATAGGAATACCTTTATTTCGTTCACTTTAATGGTTTAGAAAGTTTAAACTGTCGTCTTTAGAAGTGAAATAAGCTCAAATCATTAGTAAGCCAATGTCAAACAAAGAATTGGACGGTGGTGTCCTACAAAGGATTGGCAAATAATACAGAAAACATGTCTTTTTCATCAATCCTTTGTAGGACACCACCGTCCAATTCTTATTTTGACATTGGCTTACTAATGATGATTTCACTTCTGAAGATGACAGTTTAAATTATCGAAACCGGTAAAGTGAACGAAATAAAGGTTTTCTTGTGCAGCTGACAACTGATTTTTTTAACTTTGTTGACTCCCGACTGTGTACAGGGAGAGACATGTGATCTTATTCATGGTAGTCCGTTCGTCAGATGAGCACGTTAAGTTCATTTGCTTTTCTTTCAGAACAGCAGGCTGTGTGCTGGCACCGGATGTCATCCTCTGCTCTGCCTTTCATCATCGTCATGATCAACAACAACAATAGAAACACAAACGCGACACTGCTTTCTATATGCACTCATTAGAGTCGCCTGTACAAGACCGTTACAGCTTTCAAGGGTAAAGTGCCTAGAAGAGTGGGAATACGAAAAACATTTCCCATTTAGGACACGGTAACCGTAGAGGACTTCCGGTTAATAAAGTCACGCTGAGTTAACAAATGGTTCAAATGGCTCTGAGCACTATGCGACTTAACGTCTGAGATCATCAGTCGCCTAGAACTTAGAACTAATTAAACCTAACTAACCTAAGGACATCACACACATCCATACCCGAGGCAGGATTCGAACCTGCGACCGCAGCGGTCGCTCGGCTCCAGACTGTAGCGCCTCGAACCGCACGGCCACTCCGGCCGGCTGAGTTAACACGTTTCACGTCTGAACAGCATTCGGCCACTAGCTACGAGCGTTTAGCCCAAACAGCAACAAAATCTAGAACAATAAAATTCGGTTTCAGCTGAACTGTTGCGCAGAAAATCGCAATACAAAATACAAAAATAAATGTAATGTAGATTTCATTTCCTTTTGTAATGTTCTGATTATATTGGTGTAAGATATCCAAAACGCTCCTGCCTAACAAAAAGCAAGAAACTGGCAAACCACCTCACTAGTTCAAAATAAAGTTAAAACGTACTTCATTAACAATTCTTCCTATTAACTATAAGAGCAGTATAGTTCTTCTGCGTCTGTCACGGCATTGTCAGTGTGTAAAACCTCCTCGAGGATTTTTTTTTGTTTTTTTTTTTTTGTTTTTGCTAATTGGTGACATAAAATTTGCTTCTTATATATTGGCGAATGAGGTGGTTTTCGAACTAATAAGCTGTTAAGAATGAGGAGGAGGGGTTTTAAACGTCATTTATATGTGTTTTCATTACTTCTTTCCATTAGTGGAAATAGAATTTGATAGTGGTTTGCTCTATTGCTTGCCACTGGTGTAAATAGGCATAGGGAAAAGTGCGGCAGTTGTGACGTAACGGTAACAGTTAATTGTTAATACACTGCGCCGTCTGTTCCTACGAATTCCTTGTGTTTTGTTCATGTGTACCTTCACCCGTTACACATCTTTGCTGGTTCGCCACATTGACAGGATCTACGAAACACGATGACTGAATGACTGAACACAAGCATAACATGATCGACATCCCTGGAATTCTTGTGGACAAGAAAAGAGGCTCACATACTGTGAAGAACCTTCTGCTTTTACGGTATTGTAATCAAGACGTGTCAGGCGCCTCAGCACACAAACGTAATATGAGGACGACGTGTTCAAATGGTTCAAATGGCTCTGAGCACTATGGGACTTAACATCTGTAGTCATCAGTCCCCTAGACTGAGAACTACTTAAACCTAACTAACCTAAGGACATTACAAACATCCATGCCGGAGGCAGGATTTGAACCTGCGACCATAGCAGTCGCGAGGTTCCGGACTGAAGCGCCTAGAACCGCTCGGACACCAAGGCCGGCGAACGACGTGTCTGTGACCATATATATCAATATTAAAATAAAATAAAGAAATACTCCTAAGCACGTGTAAGTCCAAAGTAGTCTCCAAAAGATGGAACTAAGGTTTTGAAAAATTCATTCTATTAACGGATTACAATTAAACAGGACTTTGCATTACGATGCAACTATGTACACTAATCGATCAAAAGTATCCGGACACCCCCAAAAGCATACGTTTTTCATATTAGGTGCCTTGTGCTACCACCTACTGCCAGGTACTCTATATCAGCAACCTCAGTAATCATTAGACATCGAGACAGAGCCGAATGAGACATTCCACGGAACTCACGGACTTCGAATGTGGTCAGGTGATTGGTTGTCGTTTGTGTCATACGTCTGTACGTGATATTTCGACACTCCTAAACATCCCTGTTTCCGATGTGATAGCGAAGTGGAAACATGGTGGGACACGTACAGCACAAAAGCGTACAGGCCGACCTCGTCTGTCGACTGACAGAGACCGCCAACAGTAGAAGAAGGTCGTAATCGGTAACAGGCAGACATCTATCTAGACCATCACACAGGAATTCCAAACTGCATCAAGATCCACTGCAAGTACTTTGTCAGTTAGGGGGGAGGTGAGAAAAATTGGATTTCATGGTCGAGACGCTGCTCATAAGCCACACATCACGCCGGTAATTGCTAAACGTCGCCTCGCTTGGTGTAAGGAGCGTAAACGTTGGACGATTAGTGGAATAAAGTTGTGTGGAGTGACGAATCACGGTACACAATGTGGCAATCCGATGGCATTGTGTGGGTATGGCGAATGCCCTCTGAACGTCATCAACAAGCGTGTATAGTGCCACCAGTAAAATTCGGAGGCAGTGGTGCTATGGTGTGGTCGTGTTTTTCATGAAGGGGGCTTGCACCCCTTGTTGTTTTGCGTGGCACTATCACAGCACAGGGCTACAATGATGTTTTAAGCGCCTTCTTGCTTCCCACGGTTGAAGAGCAATGGGGGATGGCGATTGCATCTTTCAACATGATCGAGCACTTGTTCATAACGCACTGCCTATGGTGGAATGGTTACACGACAGTTAACATCCCTGTAATGGACTGGCCTGCACAGAGTCCTGACTTGAATCCTACAGGAATGCTTTGGGATGTTTTGGAAAGCCGACTTCGTGCCAGTCCTCACCGACGGACGTCGATACCTTTCCTCAGTGCAGCACTCCGTAAAGAATGAGCTGCCATTACCCAAGACACCTTCCAGCACCTGATCGAACGTATGTCATCAAGGCTAATTGTGGACCAACACCATATTGAATTCCGGTGTTACCGACGGGGGGCGCCACGAACTTGTCACTTTCGGGCAGATGTCCGGATACTTTTAACCACATAGTGTATCTAAACTCATTCGACACTTGCTGAGCGTTATCGACATTGCAGAGTAAGAAAGCGGAAAATTTGTAGCACCTAATACTTTCTGTAGCGTAAGTTTCAAACTTCCCGGCTTACTTCGCTCAGCCAGAGGAAGAGCCTAGTGCTTATTACAGTGCTCATTACGGTTTATGTCCAAATGAGAAAGAGTGCGAAACTAAAAATAACAAAGCGCTGGACGCAATGATGCCTTGATAGGGATATTCATGTCACAGAGCCCTCATTAAAAGCAGATAGACGTTCCAACGCCGGCGCAAAGCTCTTGTCTGAGTTGTTTTCGTGGTGGTTTCTCTGTACATCTTCGTCTGAGAGGAATCTTCGACCCCCAAAGTATTAGTTAAGGGACGGAAGGCGCGATAATTGCATGGAGAGAGATGAGGACTCTAGGGTGGGTGGTCGGGCCTGCCTCTTGAGATGGCGTAACTTCTGCGTTACATTTGCAATATGAAGACGTCCGTCATCATAAAGCATCGGTACCTCTTGTCGCAGTTTTCCCTAAGCTTTAGCCTTAATTGCAGTCCGTAATTTCTCCAGCGTTGCGCATTACCAATTCCAGTAATTGAGACAACAGGTTCCTTGAAATCAATAAGCAATGAGCGCCGATAATCAAAGAACAGAGTGAGCATCACCTTTACAGCAGGTGGATGGCTGCTGAACTTCTTGGGACGAATAGATTATGGATGCCATCGCTGCACCGTCGACGCTTTCACGATGGTGAAACCAGCTTTCGTCGCCTGAAAGGATGCGCTCAAGGAAAATGTTGCCTTCAGCACTGAAATGCATCACTTGCTTCAAACAGACATCCGGTATGTGTTTTGTTCGACATTCAAATATCGGGGTTTTGACTAGCTGCAGACCTTATGGTAGTCTAACTTCTGACGGATAATATGTTGTACGTTATCGACGGTGACGTCGAGATCCTTTGCAAGCGCGCGAATGGTTATGTGCCTGTCCCCCACAATCGCATCATCAGCCGCCCGCTTGTCGTTCATAACGGATGAGGCTGGCCTCCCAGATGGGCCGGCACCTTGTGCCGAAACGCAACTGGCACGTGAACTTGGCACACCGTTCTACAGTGATGGTTTTCGACAGACGCGCTGCCCCATACACATTCTTCGTTCTCCGATGGATGTCTACCTGTGTTTCTCCTTCGGCAGCCGAGGAAAGAATAACAGCATGTTGTTTCTCTCGGACGCATTTGGTAATAACGTCGCCACAGTTCGCGTTTCAGCATTTACCGCACGCACGCTGGAGAAGTACGAATGCCACACTAATCCCTTACCTACATGTCGGTGCTTATACACCTACATCGGAGTACCACTACATTGCATAAAAGCAGCAACAACGCCCTCAGACGGAAATTATTTGATCATTCCTCATGTTTAAAAAATTTTTGTTTGTTTGTTAACGAAGGGAACTAGGAAGAAATATTGCCAATCACAATGAATTTCAACGTGTTTCGATAGAAGACTAAATACGGTGTGTTTTCTTCCTTGTTTGTATTAAACGACTCCCCTCCTTCACTTCTGCTTACTTTAATCTGTAGGAAAAATCGAAGAATACAAACTGCAAACATTCTACTCCATAAACTATATTGGGGTAATTCAATCGAAGTATATTGCATTAGCTCAGATATTTGCGTTCGACGTATAAGGTTTTTCCTGCCAACGAAGTGGTCATAAGAGAGAGACCGAAAATTCGAGTTACTCAACGATTGGGAAGAAAATCGACCAAGTCATGCCAAAGTCTAAGACCACTTCAGCGAAGGGATGAAATTGTCCTCTGTTTGACAATGAAGATAAGTCATATTACAAATCTGCTGTTAAGAAATCTGCAAAATTTTATCACTACAGCACAACATTCTCTTATCGAATGCACAGCATTTGCAGAAATTGCAAATTTACGAGGGTTGGAGCCAGCGATATCGAAGTCGTAAGATACTGTTAGCAGTGCCAGTTGTGTTAACAGTTCGAGCGGCGCGGTCTATTGCCCGACGAACTTGTATCAATTCTGAAGCGAATGCCGTGAAGTGTTTTCTTCAGTTTAGAAATCGAGTTGAACTCACGAGGGCTTAAGTCAGGGGAGTGCAGTAGGTGGTATAGCACTTAGCAGCCTCATCAGCCAAACAAAGCAGTAACAGGTGCTTGAGCATTGTCCTGCAAAATGATGGTCGGGGCCTACAGAAAGTGTCATCACTTCTGTCTCTATGCTGGACGCAGGTTGTGTTCCAAAACTGAACAGCATAGAGCCAGAAGTGATGACACTTTCTGGAGTACCTGACCATCATTTTGCAGGACAATGCTCAAGCACCTACCAGTAACAAATCTAGCAGCCTGGCTCTGAATTGCTTCTATGTCCTCCCTCAATCCGACCTGATAGGGATCCCAAACGCTCGAGCAGTACTCAAGAATAGGTCGTATTAGTGTTTTCTAAGCGGTCTCCTTTACAGATGAACCAAATCTTCCCAAAATTTTACCAATGAACCGAAGACGACTATCCGCCTTCCCCACAACTGCCATTACATGCTTGTCCCACTTCATATCGCTCTGCAATGTTACGCCCAAATATTTAATCGACGTGACTGTGTCAAGCGCTACACTACTAATGGATTATTCAAACATTACAACATTCTTTTTCCTATTCATCTGCATTAATTTACATGTATCTATATTTAGAGTTAGCTGCCATTCTTTACACCAATCAGAAATCCTGCCCAAGTCATCTTGTATCCTATTACAGTCACTCAACTACGACACCTTCCCGTACACCACAGCATCATCAGCAAACAGCCGCACATTGCTATCCACCCTATCCAAAAGATCATTTATGTAGATAGAAAACAACAGCGGACCTACCACACTTCCCTGGGGCACTCCAGATGATACCCTCATCTCCGATGAACACTCACCATCGAGGACAACGTACTGGGTTCTATTACTTAAGAAGTCTTCGAGCCACTCACATACTTGGGAACCAAGCCCATATGCTCGTACCTTAGTTAGGAGTCTGCAGTGGGGCACCGAGTCAAACGCTTTCCGGAAGTCAGGGAATATGGCACCCGTCTGACACCCTTCATCCATGGTTCACAAGATATCATGTGAAAAAATGGCGGGTTGCGTTTCGCAGGAGCGATGCTTTCTAAAGCCGTGCTGATGTTAAGGATATTGGTCTGTAATTTTGAAGATTCGTCCTTCTACCCTTCTTATATACAGGCGTCACCTGCTCTTTTTTCCAGTCGCTCGGGACTTTACGTTAAGCAAGAGATTCGTGATAAATGCAAGCTGAGTAAGGAGCCAATGCAGTAGAGTACTCTCTGTAAAATCGAATTGGAATCCCATCAGGACCTGGCGATATATTTATTTTCAACCCATTCAGCTGCTTCATAACCCCAGGGATGTCTATCACTACGTCCTCCGTACGGGAATCTGTATGAGACTCAAATGGCGGTATGTTTGTACGATCCTCCTGCGTGAAGGATTTCTCAAATGCTAAATTTAAAATTTCAGCTTTCGTTTTGCTGTCTTCCGTTGCCAGGGCAGACTGATCAGTGAGTGACTGGATGGAAGCCTTCGACCGGCTTACCGATTTTACGTTAAGACCAGAATTTCCTTGGGTTTTCAGCAAGATCTTTTGCTAAGGTATGAAGGTAGTTATGGTTGAATGCTTCGCGCATCCCTCTTTTTACAGCAGCACGAGTCTCTACTAACTCTTGCCTGCCCTCATTCTCCCTATCTTTCTTGTACCGCGAGTGCAACTGCCTTTGCTTCTTGAGCATTCTCCGAATTGCGCTGTTAAACCAAGGTGGGTCTTTTCCGTCCGTAACCCACTTTTTCGGCACATACTTGTCCAAAGCGTGATTTACAATGTGTTTAAAATTTGCCCATTTGCCCATAATTCTTCCACGTCCATCGTACCGGAAGTAAATGAAGTCGATTCATTTACTAAGTGGGATGCTAACAACTGCTTATCTGCTCTTTCTAGTATACTCTCCTCGCCTTCTTGACCGACTTTTTTTAACATTCGTAACCATAGTCGTAATGACAACATCATGATAACTAATCCCTGTCTCAACACTGACACAGTCGACGAGGTCTGGTCTGTTCGTGGCTACCAGATCTAAAATATTTCCATTACGCGTTGGCTGTCGATTTAGCTGCTCAAGACAGTTTGCGGATAATGTGTTCAAAAGTAATTCACACGACGGCTTGTCTGTACCACCTGTAATGAATCTAGGTAGGTTGAAGTCGCCTCCGACTAATGTAGCGTGATCCGGGTTCTTCTGCGATACAAAATGTAGACTCCCTTTGAATGATTCTAGAACTGTCACGGTGGAACCTGGTGGCCGGTAATAACACCCCACAATTATCTTTATTACCCCTAGCCCTGTTAAACGTGTCCAGATAACTTCACAATCACACTCTACTTCGTCCTCAGTAGACACAATATTTTTTGTCAACACAACTTCACAATCACACTCTACTTCGACCTCAGTAGACACAATATTTTTGTCAACACAACTGGCACTACTAAGAGTATCCTACGACTTCCACATCGGTGGCAACGGGTTATACACAATGCTGGTGACTACTTTCAAGGTCAGTAAAACTTTGAAACACGTATCTATTTTGTACGAGTTGTAAATAAATAGTTGTCACTATTTAAGTTCCAACCTTTGTATATGCCTTCCTGCTCAAGAAACGTATTTCTCCCAACACAGCTGGAACTCTTCAGACTGCACCGACACTTGTTGCTAACTTCTGCCAATTTCGTAGCGCTCGTTATGAATGCATAAAACACGCTCTAAATATTATTATCTGAACAACGATTGTCACGAAAAATTGTGCGTCAGCAGTCTTCTTTCAGGAACTATCTATGAACTTACTACATTTATTAATGATGAATTGGATCTCAGTTATCCACAAGTCCGAACTGTCATTGGTTAGAAAATTGGAGTCACATGGCTCTGGATAGAAGTGCCTGTTGTAGAGCCTATGTGGTACGGTATAGCCCTAAGGTACTAAATCCGTTTTAACCTTCGTCTATCGGAGGCAACTGCTGATTTTGTTTATTTGGTCATGTCTCAAAAGAATACACATAGTTGACAACGGTGACTGACCATTACCTAACGTACAAGAACTTGCAGGTCAACGGTGTTAGTACTACATCCCAAAAACAAACGGATTGATTTCCGGTAGTTACCAACACTAAAAAAAAAAATCACCTATTGAGAAAAAGTGTGGAAAAACAAATTGTTTCTTTACGCGTGCGTCAGACACGTAAGTGGTGGCCCCGTTGACGTGACGCGATGAATCTCTTGTTGGAGCCGGCCGCTGTGGCCGAGCGGTTCTAGGCGCTTCAATCAGGAACCGCGCTGCTGTTGCGGTCGCAGGTTCTATCCTGCCTCGGCATGGATATTTGTGATGTCCTTAGGTTAGTTAGGTTTAAGTACACTACCGACCATTAAAATTCCTACACCACGAAAGATGACATGCTACAGACGCGAAATTTAACCGACAGGAAGAAGATGCTGTGATATGCAAATGATCAGCTTTTCAGAGCATTCACACAAGGTTGGCGCCGGTGGCGACACCTACAACGTGCTTACATGAGGAACGCTTCCAACCGATTTCTCATACAGAAACAGCACTTGACCGGCGTTGCCTGGTGAAACGTTGTTGTGATGCCTTGTGTAAGGCGTTACCGAATTCGATAAAAGTCGGATTGTAGCCTATCGCGACTGCGGTTTATCGTATCGCGACATTGCTGCTCGCGTTGGTCGAGATCCAATGACTGTTAGCAGAATATGGAATCGGTGGATTGAAGAGGGTAATACGGAACGCCGTGCTGGATCCCAACGGCCTCGTATCACTAACAGTCGAGACGACAGGCATCTTATCCGCATGGCTGTAACGGATCGTGCAGCCACGTCTCGATCCCTGAGTCAACAGATGGGGACGTTTGCAAGATAACAACCATCTGCACGAACAGTTCGACGACGTTTGCAGCAGCATGGACTATCAACCCGGAGACCACGGCCGCGGTTATCCTTGACGCTGCATCACAGACAGGAACGTCTGCGATGGTGTACTCAACGACGAACCTGGGTGCACGAATGGCAAAACGTCATTTTTTCGGATGAATCCAGGTTCTGTTCACAGCATCATGATGGTCACATCCGTGTTTGGCGACATCGCGGTGAACGCACGTTGGAAGCATGTATTCGTCATCGCCATATTGGCGTATCACCCAGCGTGATGCTATGGGGTGCCATTGGTTACACGTCTCGGTCACCTCTTGTTCGCATTGACGGCACTTTGAACCGTGGACAGTACATTTCAGATGTGTTACGACCCGTGGCTCAACCCTCCATTCGATCCCTGCGAAACCCTACATTTCAGGAGGACAATGCACGACTGTATGTTGCAGGTCCTGTACGGGCCTTTCTGGATACAGAAAATGTTCGACTGCTGCCCTGGCCAGCACATTCTCCAGATCTCTCACCAATTGAAAACGTCTGGTCACTGGTGGCCGAGCAACTGGCTCGTCACAATACGCCAGTCACTACTCTTTATGAACTGTGGTATCGTGTTGAAGCTGCATGGGCAGCTGTACCTGTACACGCCATCCAAGCTCTGTATGACTCAATGCCCTGGCGTATCAAGGCCGTGATTACGGCCAGAGGTGGTTGATCTGGGTACTTATTTCTCAGGACCTATGCACCCAAATTGCGTGAAAATTTAGTGTCAGTTCTAGTATAATATATCTTTCCAATGAATACCCGTTTATCATCTGCATTTCTTCTAGGTGTAGCAATTTTAATCGCCAGTAGTGTAGTTCTAAGTCTAGGGGACTGATGACCTCAGATGTTAAGTCCCATAGTGCTTAGAGCCATTTGAACCATTTGTACTCTTGTTGGAGGCTGTACACGTGGCACAGAGCCAAACACACTGCGCTACAAAACCGAAGGAAGAGTTAGATACAGTAACGTAACATATAAATAACTCGGTGGGAATGAGTGAAAGTGCGAGAATATGTTATCGGAGATCTCCGAGTACGCGCACAGGAAGCTGGACGTTACATGACGTTTGGGGAGCGTGATTATAGCGTCAACTTGGGGTCCCCGCAACAAGAGGCAGTTAGAGAAACGGAAAATTGTTTGTCAATCAGCAAGCAGTTACGGTGCACTGTGCTGGTATTCTTCGTTACAGCATAAGACAATGCGTTGCCGTCCGTGGTGATAAACACACCGTATTAAGATCTGTTCCGGCGTAACCACAGACACCGGAACGAAGGTGCGAAACGAAAGACCAGAGGAGGCAGTCAAGAAACGGCGGCCAATGGTGCGCGGAATCGGACCGCGCTTAGCCAGGGGCGCCCCCTACAACAGTTGCATATAAATTCGGCTCGAGTCTGCAACGTGATTAGTGCTACACTGTCAGATGAAATGTTTCCTTCGACTCTGTGTATACCAAGAACTGTACTGTTTTCATCACGCCTCTCGCTAGCGATATTTACTGTAACGAAAGTTAAATATTGTTAGTTTGCTTTCTGAAAATAAAACTACTAATGTTATTTGTTTAAAATTGTTGTACAGCATTCCGAGAACGCTGCATCCCGTAGGCACTTTATTAGCGACTAGAGGGCGAGATTCCCCAAGAACCGAGTCCCGTCTTTTCTAATGTCCAGAGAACCATCATAAATCGGGGTGATTTCAGTGTAATTACGTCTTTGAAGAACAGTGCGATTTCTGCCCTTCTTACTATTTCTTTCAGTTACTTTCTGCACTAGGCTGTCACAGTTCTTTCTACAATATGTTCGTGGTACCCTCCATCAGTAATGCTGGAATTCAATATCGTGTTTGCACACCTGTAGCCTTGATGACAGCTTCCACTCTCGCAGGCATACGTTCAATCAGGTGCTGGAAGTTTTCTTGGGAAATGGCAGCCCAATCTTTACGGAGTGCTGCACTGAGGAGAGGTATCGATGTCGGTGTCGGTGGTGGCACGAAGTCAGCATTCCCAAACATCCCAAAGCTGTTCTATAGGATTCAAGTCAGCACTCTCTGCAGGCCAATCCATTACAGGGACGTTATTGTCGTGTAACCACTCCACCACAGGCCGTGCATTATGAACAGGTGCTCGATCGTGTTGAAAGATGCAATCGCCATCTCCGAATTGCTTTTCAACAGTGGGAAGCAAGAAGGTGCTTAGAACATCAATGTAGCCCTGTGCTGTGATGGTGCCACGCAAAACAACAAAGGGTGCAAGTCCCTTCCATGAAAAACATGACCACACCATAACACCACCGCCTTCGAATTTTACTGTTGGCACTACATACGTTGGCAGATTACGTTCGCCGGGCATTCGCCATACCCACACCCTGCCATCGGATCGCCACATTGTGTACCGTGATTCGTCACTCCACACAACGTTTTTCCGATGTTCAATCTTCCAACGTTTACGCTCCTTATACCAAGCGAGGCGTCGTTCGGCATTTATTTGCATGCGTTATGAGCAGCCGTTCGGCGAGGAAATCCAAGTTCTTTCACCTCCCTCCTAACTTTCATAATACTTGTAGTGGAACCTGATGCAGTTTGGAATTGCTGTGTGATGGTCTGGACAAATGTCTGCTTATTACACAATGCGACCCTCTTCAACTGTCGGCGGTCTCTGTCAGTCAACAGACTGTACGTGTCCCTTCACGTTTCCACTTCACTATCACATCGGATATAGTGGACCTAGGGATGCTTAGGAGTGTGGAAATATCGGGAACAGACGTATGACAGGAGTGACACCCAATCACCTGACCACGTTCGAAGTCCGTGAGTTCCGCGGAGAACCCCATTCTGCTCTCTCACGATGTCTTATGACTACTGAGGACGCTAATATGAAGTACCTGGCAGGAGGTGGTAGCACAATGTACCTAATATAAAACTTATGTTTTACGGGGTGTCCGGATACTTTTGATCACATAGTGTACTTATTGTCTAAGTTTTATCGAGTTATGTGTACGTGACAGTGGAACATCATTCGAAAGTTACTTTCGTCCTTAAAGTATTGCACGCCATTGTATATTGGACGAGTATCCAGGACGAAAAAATCTGGACCAGGACCCTTTTGCCGAACTCAGTTTGAAGCCCGTTTAACTAGAAACGGTCGTGTACCGTGCATACATTTTCAAAATGAGCTGAAGAATATGGTCTAGGCCCCTCATACTTTATTTATTCCTTGAGGTATGGTTCACTGCGATTATGTCAAGGATAATGCGAAGATTTAACGGCAGCCAAAATAAAACATATAACATCACAGTTCCTATGGATAGTCAGTGCAATGCAAAGACTGAGTCTACTGGATTGGTGCTTAGTAATGTGAAGCATTGGGCTGTAGATGAAGACTGACTGCTATGTGCGTGGTAACAATTTTGGTGCCTCACTTACTATTAATAATTGAAATGAACATGGCCAGTCAACATGCTGATATCAGGCGAGCTGTCCTACATTAATGCAAATTACATTTGAATAACAGTATCCAGGCAATCGTGTGTCATTTGGATAACGCTGCTAAAATGTGATTTTTAGAGGTAAATGAAGACAAGAAAGGTATGAACAAGAATATACTAGCAGGGGTGATGTTGCTGATGACATCTTGCTGCTATGAAACACACAGTGCTTATTTAATTAGTGAATAGTAATCGAAGCCGTTAACTGTGAAATTTGTCGTATCTTATACCGTAATCTAATTCCCTTTTCTTTTAATTTTTGCAGAGATTCATCTGTCTTTAAACCACGTGCATGTATTCAGCTACATCTTCTTATTATTTCGATACCGCTACATCATTTAGATTACAGTGAATACTGTTCATAAACTCCTGAATGCAGCAAACCCTATTTTAACCGCCTGCTTTCGACGTCCTTCATGGAAAGAAATTTTGGCTGAAGCCGCTCTTTCATGTATAATTCAACTTGTTTAAGTGAAATTTACTGCTGCTACCCCGAGACGGGCGACCTTCTTCGCTGCTATCTGGGCGGCGAACGTTTCTTTTTCTTTTCTAACTACGTCTCATATATTCCTTTAAAACTACAGGAAACATTCTCAGTTTCTCCGTGAAAAGTCCTTACCACATGAACTCTTAACAAATGAGTGACCACTCTTTCTCGCGATAATTTTGTTAGATTTACTTCATCTATGATTCTGTGATAAACTGAATTCTACATCACTTTAACTAATAAAATGTCCGGTACCAATGGTTATATTTTTTAAGCACGTATGAGTTTAAACTTAGTTGCTATGAGTAAAAGATTATTTGAGGCGCCATACAGAATAGTTTGCGATTGTCTGACCGATGCTGTTACATATTGTTTCCCCACCTACGTACATACAGGGCGTAACTGAATTCCCTTTACAGACTTTGAGGACAAGTTCCGTACAACAGAAAAAGAAAAAATATTTAGTAAGCATTGGCTCTAAAATACATGCTTATGCCTTGTTCAGCAGAAGAGATGTGTTTCTCAGTAGCGAAGATGAGCAGGTGCTCAAATGTATGCATTTTAGAGCAGAAATTTACTACATATTTTTTTCTTGTTTTGATGTAAAAACCTGTCCCCAAAGCCCCTAAAGGGAATTTAATTACATTCTGCACATATTTAATCAATAGTCCACCGTAAGGTGCATGGCAGAGGGTACATTTACCACTGCTAGTCATTCCCTTTCCTGTTCACCTATCAAATTAAACGAGGGAAAAATGACTGTCTACATGCATCTGTAGTAGCCCAGATTTCTCGTATCTCGTCTTCGTGGATCTTATGGAAAATAACGTTTTTGGCAGAAAAAATTCTTCAAATGGCTCTGAGCACTATGGGACTTAACTTCTTAGGTCATCAGCCCCTAGAACTTAGAACTACTTAAACCTAACTAACCTAAGGACATCACACACATCCATGCCCGAGGCAGGATTCGAACCTGGGACCGTAGCGGTCGCGCGGCTCCAGACTGTAGCGCCTAGAACCGCTCGGCCACTCCGGCCGGCTTTGCTTTTCTTGATGTTCATCTTAAATCCTCCTTTCAAGGCATTGTCCAATCCGTTCAACTGCTCTCCTAGGCCCTTAGCTGTCTCTGACTGAATTACAATGTCATCGACAAACCTCAAAGTTTTTATTTCTTCTCCATGGATTTTAATTCGCACTCCAAATTTGTCTTTTGTTTCCTTTACCGCTTGCTCAGTATATATAGGGTGGTCAGAAAAATGTCTGAAACGCTTGTCGTGATGTTGTAGGGCAGATTGTACTGAGATATAAATGTTAAGAAAAATTTCGATACGTTGCACCGTTTCCGAGTTATTAAGCACTGAATGTAGCCAATCGGGGCGTCGGGCGCTCACATTCACGCGGCCTGCCAGGGGCGGTGTTACTTAACGAGTGCTTTGATTGGTTAGCAGAAACTTGAATGCGCGCGCGTAACGACCTTATTGGCTAACTTCAATGCTAAATAACTCGGAAACGGCGCAACGCATCGCATTTTTTTCTTGACATTCATGTCTCAGTACAATCTGCCCTACAACATCACGACAAGCGTTTCAGACATGTTCTGACCACCCCTACTGCTTCCCTTTCAAGCCCCTCGACTCTTATAACTGCCAGTTGGTTTCTGTACAAATTGTACATAGCCTTTCGCTCCCTGTATTTGACCCCTACCACCTTCAGAATTTGAATGAGAGTATTACAGTCAACATTGTCAAAAGCTTTCTCTAAGTCTACAAATGCTAGAATCGTGGGTTTGCCTCTCCTTAATCTATATTCTAAGATACGTCGTAGGCTCAGTATTGCCTCTCGTGTTCCAACATTTCTACGGAATCCGAACTGATCTTCCCCGAGGTCGGCTTTTACCTGTTTTGCCATTAGTGTGTAAAGAGTTCGAGTCAGTATTTTGCAGCTGTGACTTATTAACCTGATAGTTCCGTAATTTTCACACCTGTCAACACCTGCTTTCTTTTGGATTGGAATTATTATATTCTTCTTTAAGTCTGACGGTATTTCGCCTGTCTCCATACATCTTGCTCACCAGATGGTAGAGTTTTGTCAGGGCTGGCTCTCCCAAGGCTATCAGTAGTTCTAATGGATTGTTGTCTGCTCCCGGGCCTTATATCGACATAGATCTTTCAGTGCTCTGTCAAATTCTTCACACTGTATCGTATCTCCATTTTATCTTCACCTACGTCCTCTTCCGTTTCCATAAAATTTCCCCTGAGTACATCGCCCTTGTACAAACCCTCTATGTACACCTTCCATCTTTCTGCTTTCTCTTCTTTGCGTAGAACTGGTTTTCCGTGTGAGCTCTGGTATTCATACAAGTGATTCTCTTTCCTCCAAAGGTCCCTTCAGTTTTACTGTAGGCAGTATGTTTCTTACCCCTAACGATATATGCCTCTACATGCTTACTTTGTTCTCTAGCCATCTCTGGTTAGCCATTTCAGACTTCCTGTCGTTCTCATTTTTGAGACGTTTGTATTCCTTTTTACCTGCCTCATTTATTACATTTTTATATTTTCTTCTTTCATCAATTAAGTTCTATTCTGTTACCCAAGAATTTTTTTCACCTCTCGTCTTTTTACCTGCTTGATTCTCTGCTGTCTTCACTATTTCACCTCTTCTTCTGTCGTATTCCTTTGCCCTGTTCTTGTCAATCGTTCCGTAATACTCTCTCTGAAACTCTCTACAACCTCTTGTTCTTACAGTTTATTCAGATCCCATCCCCTAAAATTCCCACCTTTTGGAGTTTCTTCAGTTTTAATCTACAGTTCACAACCAATAGATTGTGGTCAGAATCCATATAAAGGGATTATTTCAATCGTGATACAAGTCCATTTTTGTTCATTCTCAACTGCAGATTTTTCGGCACTCATTTAGTTTTAGGACTCTGTTCTCAGAATGAACAAAAATGGACTTGTACCATTATTGAAATAAGCCCTTCATATCTGCCCCTGAAAATGACTTACAATTTAGAACCTGGTACCTATA
The DNA here is from genome assembly GCF_023864345.2 of Schistocerca serialis cubense. Lineage (NCBI taxonomy): Eukaryota > Metazoa > Arthropoda > Insecta > Orthoptera > Acrididae > Schistocerca > Schistocerca serialis. The sequence continues at coordinate 541,025,440 of NC_064638.1, forward strand.
TCTCTGTCTTCCCATTATGTAATCTATCTGAAACCTTGCAGTGTCTCCAGGCGTCTTCCATGTATACAACCTTCTTTCATGATTCTTGAACCAAGTGTTAGCTATTATTAAGTTATGCTCTGTGCAGAATTCTACCAGGCAGCTTCCTCTTTTATTTCTTACCCCCAATCCATATTCACCTACTACGTTTCCTTCCCTTCCTTTTCCTACTATCGAATTCCAGTCAACCATGACTATTAAATTTTCGTCTCCCTTCACTATCTGAATATTTTCTTTTATCTCATCATACATCTCATCAATTTTTTCGTCATCTGTAGAGCTAGTTGGCGTATAAACTTGTACTACTGTGGTAGGCGTAGGCTTCATGTCTATTTGGCCACAATAATGCGTTCACTATGCTCTTTGTAGTAGCTTACCCGCATTCCTATTTTTCTATTCATTATTAAACCTACTCCTGCATTACCCTGTTTTGATTTTGTATTTATAACCCTGTATTCACCTGACCAGGAGTCTTGTTCCTCCTGCAACCGAACTTCACTGATTCCCACTATATCTAACTTTAACCTATCCATTTCCCTTTTTAATTTTCTAACCTACCTGCCCGATTAAGGGGTCTGACATTCCACGCCCTGATCCGTAGAACGCCAGTTTTCTTTCTCCTGATAACGACGTCCTCCTGAGTAGTCCCTGTCCGGGAATCCGAATGGGGGACTATTTTACCTCCGGAGTATTTTACCCAATAGGACGCCATCATCATTTAACCATACAGTAAAGCTGCATGCCCTCGGGAAAAATTACGGCTGTAGTTTCTCCTTGCTTTCAGCCGTTCGCCGTACCAGCACACAAGGCCGTTTTGGTTAACGTTACAAGGCCAGATGAGTCGATCATCCAGACTGTTGCCCCCGCAACTACTAAAAAGGCTGCTGTCCCTCTTCAGGAACCACACGTTTGTCTGGCCTCTCAACAGATACCCCTCCGTTGTGGTTGCTCCTACGGTGCGGCTATCTGTACCGCTGAGGCACGCAAGCCTCCCCACCAACGCCAAGGTCAATGGTTCATGGGGAGGACTCTCTCAATATTGGTTCCAAAAATGAAAGTCTTCTTCGCTTCATGAATTCCCATTTGAGTTTGCGGAACATTTCCGTAATGCTCTCATCTTGACCGAACCTAATGGCAACAAATTAGCAGCAAGCTGTGAGTCGCATCTGCGTTCTGCATGCCGTCTCCTTAATATACGAGCTACATTTTCCCCCAACAAACCGAAGTAGATCATTCACCCTCCTTACAACCAACCTTACGTTCTCGCTCAGCTTCATGTCGCTTTGCAACGTTACATGTAGATACTTTACCAACGCGACTGTTAAACAGCATAGCAAAAATACTGCATTGTAACATTATAGCATTGATTTTATTACTCAGCTACTTTAATACACTCCTGGAAATTGAAATAAGAACACCGTGAATTCATTGTCCCAGGAAGGGGAAACTTTATTGACACATTCCTGGGGTCAGATACATCACATGATCACACTGACAGAACCACAGGCACATAGACACAGGCAACAGAGCATGCACAACGTCGGCACTAGTACAGTGTATATCCACCTTTCGCAGCAATGCAGGCTGCTATTCTCCCATGGAGACGATCGTAGAGATGCTGGATGTAGTCCTGTGGAACGGCTTGCCATGCCATTTCCACCTGGCGCCTCAGTTGGACCAGCGTTCGTGCTGGACGTGCAGACCGCGTGAGACGACGCTTCATCCAGTCCCAAACATGCTCAATGGGGGACAGATCCGGAGATCTTGCTGGCCAGGGTAGTTGACTTACACCTTCTAGAGCACGTTGGGTGGCACGGGATACATGCGGACGTGCATTGTCCTGTTGGAACAGCAAGTTCCCTTGCCGGTCTAGGAATGGTAGAACGATGGGTTCGATGACGGTTTGGATGTACCGTGCACTATTCAGTGTCCCCTCGACGATCACCAGTGGTGTACGGCCAGTGTAGGAGATCGCTCCCCACACCATGATGCCGGGTGTTGGCCCTGTGTGCCTCGGTCGTATGCAGTCCTGATTGTGGCGCTCACCTGCACGGCGCCAAACACGCATACGACCATCATTGGCACCAAGGCAGAAGCGACTCTCATCGCTGAAGACGACACGTCTCCATTCGTCCCTCCATTCACGCCTGTCGCGACACCACTGGAGGCGGGCTGCACGATGTTGGGGCGTGAGCGGAAGACGGCCTAACGGTGTGCGGGACCGTAGCCCAGCTTCATGGAGACGGTTGCGAATGGTCCTCGCCGATACCCCAGGAGCAACAGTGTCCCTAATTTGCTGGGAAGTGGCGGTGCGGTCCCCTACGGCACTGTGTAGGATCCTACGGTCTTGGCGTGCATCCGTGCGTCGCTGCGGTCCGGTCCCAGGTCGACGGGCACGTGCACCTTCCGCCGACCACTGGCCACAACATCGATGTACTGTGGAGACCTCACGCCCCACGTGTTGAGCAATTCGGCGGTACGTCCACCCGGCCTCCCGCATGCCCACTATACGCCCTCGCTCAAAGTCCGTCAACTGCACATACGGTTCACGTCCACGCTGTCGCGGCATGCTACCAGTGTTAAAGACTGCGATGGAGCTCCGTATGCCACGGCAAACTGGCTGACACTGACGGCGGCGGTGCACAAATTCTGCGCAGCTAGCGCCATTCGACGGCCAACACCGCGGTTCCTGGTGTGTCCGCTGTGCCGTGCGTGTGATCATTGCTAGTACAGCCCTCTCGCAGTGTCCGGAGCAAGTATGGTGGGTCTGACACACCGGTGTCAATGTGTTCTTTTTTCCATTTCCAGGAGTGTATTTAGTGTAAGCTGTCATTAATCACACCAAATAGAAATTCTATCCAAGTCATTCAGTGAACTCCTACAGTCACTCAGAGACGATACTTCCCCGTACGCTTCAGCTTAACCAGCAGTCATCTTATCCATCTAATCGTTTTTGTAGATAGAGAGAGAGAGGTGCTCATACTTCCCTGGGGCGCTTCCGACGGTACCTTTGTCTCTGGCGAACGTTGGTCATCCAGGAAAACTAACTGGGTTCTGTTACTTGAAAGATCCTCTAACTACTCTCATATCTCAGAACCTATTCCCTAAGGTTGGTCCTTATTGCCCCTTATCAGACATCTTCCGGAAATCTAGGAATATAGAATCTGCCTGCTGCTCTTTATTCATGTTTCGTAAGATGCTGTGGGAGAAAAGGGCAAGCTGAGTTTTGCACTAGCGGTGCAAAATGGGTGTTGACTTATGGACAGAAACTTTTCTGTCTTAAGGAAATTTATTATATTCGAACTAAGAATATGTTCAAGAATTGCGCAGCAAACCGACATTAAGGTTATTGGTCTGTGATTTTGTGCGTTCTATCTCTTATTCAGCGCTTTATTTCCAGTCGCTTGACACTTGCCGCTAGACGATTAATACAAGTTGAGATGGGGTCAGTGCCGACGACTACTATTGTTAAACAGAATTCGGGGTCCATCTGGACTTGGCGACGCATCTGTTTTCGACTCTTTCAGCTGATTTTCAACGCTGTTCCACGTTTGTTTCCACGTCCTCCATACGGGAGTTTGCTCAGCAGTCAAAAACAGTGGTATGTCTGCAGATCGTCCTGTGTGAATGATTTTTTAAGCGTAAATTTTAAAAACTGAGCTTTCCTTTTGTTGTTGCCACACCGTACTGATCAATGACTGACTGAATAGAAGCCTTCGACTCGCTTACTGATTTTATGTTGCGGCAGAATGTTCGAAGATTGTCGGCAAGATCCTTCGTTAATATATGGCATTCAAAATTGTTGTATGCACCACGTTCTGATCTCTTTATAGATGCACGAATTTCTACTAACTTTTACCTGCAAACATTCCTGCGTTATTTTTTGAATCGAGTGTGCAACAGTCTCTGTTGTCTCAACATTTTACGAATTTTTTTCCATCCTTAATCCATTAACTCGACACATATTTCTCCTGAGCGCGATTTACAATACATTTAAACTTTACACATAATTCCTTTACGTTCTTCATATTAGAATTACACTATACGACATCCATTCACTGTCTAAGTAAAAGGTGGCGGACAATGCTGATCTGCCCTTTCCAGCACAGGAACTCTCCTAGCCTTATCGATTTGTTTATTAACTTTTGTAACCATTGTGGCTGTGATGACTACGTGATTGCTAATTCCTGCTTCTATACTGACATTATCGACAAAGTTAGGCCTCTTTGTAGCTACGAGGTCGAAAATATTTTCATTGCATGAGCGTTATCACATTAGCTGCCCAAGACAGTTTTCGAAGAAAGCATTCAGAACATCGCAAGTCTGCCTGCCCACAACGCCTGCAACGAAGCCATCAACGCCACAGTCGATACTTATACAAAAAGCACTGCCGGCCTGGCTACAAACTGGCCGTCGGTCCCGACCGACCACCGTGTCATCCATCGTCCAATGGCTCCACGTGGATGCTGTATGGACGGGTGTGGGTTAGCACTCCGCACTCCAGGCCGTTTTAGGCGCCACTACTCAGTTGGCTTCTAATTGGCATCACGAGGCTGAGTGCACCCCGTTCCAGCTCTTCGACCAAGGAAAAATGTCTGGCAGTACCGGGAATGGAGCCTAGGTCCTCCGAATGGCAATCGGCTATGCTAACCGCTCAGCTACGGCCAGTCTACACTTAGTCACTTCATATTTTTTACCCGTCTTAATTTTGCGTGTCCTTCATTTCAGTCGCCTTAGAAGGCCGTCTGGAAGTGTATAATAGAGTGAAATAGTTTCATTAGCCATCTGATATTGCGGACAGAACAAGCCGCACTCCTGGCCGTTTTAGGCGCCACTACTCAGTTGGCTTCTAATTGGCATCACGAGGCTACTACTGAATGTGACTTCTGTATAGTCGTGTTCTCTGATGTAGCATCCATGTAAATGCTTTATTCATTACTTACTATGTATCTGTAAAGTATTTCAATCTCAGAGTGGTACATACATGACAATTTTAATGTCCAGAAAGAATCAGCCAAATGAATGTTTGCGGAGTATGGAATTTTGTATCAGCAGTAAGTGATTAAGATTAGAGAGATGGCAATATTGTGAAAAGGATAGACTACTAATCGCCCTATAGTGAAGATGCTGAGTCACAGAAAAGTCACAAAAAAAGAGTGCTAAACAAGTAAGCTTCCGACTAAAAGGCCTTCTAAAATAGTCAACATACACACATACACACACACATACACACCCACCCACCCACCCACCCACACACACACACACACACACACACACACACACACACACACATGGTCGTTGTCTCTCAAGATTTGAGAGATTGTAACACTATTATCGATATTACCTATAATGGTCTTATCTAACTTCATTGACTTTTGTTACTACTGAATGTGACTTCTGTATAGTCGTGTTCTCTGATGTAACACCCATGTAAATGTTTTATTCATTACTTACGATAATTTATGTAATAGTAATTAATCAATTAGTTAAATTTCAAAAGTAATGTGCTGTAAAACAATATAAAAGTTGAAACTTTAATTGTAATACTGAGTGCTTATATCTAGGGTACATAGGTTTGTAAATGATGTAAAACTTTGAGGGACGTCCCTCCGCAACGGAAGTGGCTAGTCGGGAATAGAAAAGGTGGATCTGGCGGTCGAACTGCAAGGCTCCTGTGTGACATGAGTCAGTCAGTGGCTAGCGTGCAAAGGATGCGTGCGAATATTGTGAACTGAAAGAGGCGAGAACTGCAAGAGTATACGTTGAAGACCCAAAGAAACTGGTACCCCTGCCTAGTATCGAGTAGGGCAGCTGTGAGGACGCCGAAATATCGCAACACGACGGAGCATGGACTCCACTAATGTCTGAAGTAGTACTGGAGGGAACTGATACCATGAAACTTTCAGCGCTGTCCATAAATCCGTAAGAGAACGAGCGGGTGGAGACCTCTTCTGAACAGCATGTTGCAGGGCTTCCCAGATATGCTCAATAATGTTCATGTCTGGGGAGTTTGGTGGCCAGCGGTAGTGTTTCAACACAGAAGTGTGTTCCTGGAGCCACTTCTGTAGCAATTCTGGACATATGGGGTATCGCACTGTCCTGCTGGAATCGCCCAAGTCCATCGGAATGCACAATGGACATGAACGGATGCAGGTGATCAAACAGGATGGTTACGTAGGTGTCACCTGTCAGCATCTTATCTACACGTACAGGGTTCCCATATCACTCCAACTGCACCATTACAGAGCCTCCACCTGCTGACATTCAGGATCCACATTGTCTCCATACCCGTACGCGTTCATCCGCTCGATACAATTTGAAACGAGATTCGTCCGACCAGGCAAAATGTTACCAGTCATCAACAGTCCAATATCGGTGTTGACGGGCCCAAGCGAGGCGTAAAGCTTTGTGTCGTGCACAAGTTACACGAGTGGGCCTTTGGCTCCGAAAACCCATATCGATGATGTTTCGTTGAATGTTTCGCACGCTGACACTTACTGATGGCCCAGCATTGAAATCTGCAGCAATTTGCGGAATGGTTGCACTTCTGTCACGTTGGGCGATTCTCTTCAGTCGTCGTTGATCCCGTTCTTGCAGGATCTTTTTCCGGCCCTAGCGATGTCGGGGATTCGATATTTTACCGGATTCCTGATATTCAAGGTACACTCGCGAAATGGTCGTACCGGAAAATCCCCACTTTATCGCTACCTAGAAGATACTGTGTCCCATCGCTCGTGCGCCGGCTATAACACCACGTTCAAACTCACTCAAATCTTGATAACTTGCCACTGTAGCAGCAGTAACCGATCTACCAACTGCGCCAGACGCTTGTTGTCTTATATAAGTGTTGCCGACCGCAGCTCCGTATTCTGCCTGTTTGTAAATCTCTGTATTTGAATACACATTCCTATACCAATTTCTTTGGCACTTCACTGTATAATATAGCTCGGATGAGGAAGTAACTCAGCTTATTATTTATATCACATTTTGGTTAGCTCTGTATTTTTAAAATCCGATGCTAAGAACAGAATTTTCAGAGCTTGTTGCACAGAAGGGGGCATGGATATCCTTTTGGCCCCCTTGTTGATAGCACAGGAGACAGACACTGCCACCACGTTCATCACAAATTATCAATTCAATATTGCATAATTCCATGGGCCAATTCAGTGGTTTCGTCTTCACTAATAATTTTACGTTCTGTAATCTTTGTGTCATCAGACACTTACCTCGATAGGGTTCTATCCCAAGTGCTACGATAATTCCGTGTATCCTGTTTTACTGAAATGGAAAGCAATTTTTTTTAACAGTTTCATATGTCATGTACTTAACAGAGTTTCCCATATTGTGTTTGGCTAAAGTGTTCAGGCCCGATCTTAGTCTACCGATAGATTTGTTACTAGTTCACCATGCTAATAGTTTAGCCAGATTTAAATGTTTCATTACAATAACAGCAATCAAAAATAAGCAAGTAGCTACAAATATTTAAATTGTACTAAATCCTGATATTAAATGTCCCCTTTGAGCTAAACAGTATAAGGAAGTGAATATTCCTCGATAACGCAAATAATAATCAGTCCAAAATGTGCAATTACTTCATAAGTATTTAAATAGCAGTAGTTTTCTATTATTAAACTGACAAAAGAACCTCTTGTCCAAGCCAGTAGTGCTCTACCGTCAGTAAGCATTTTACACAACTGGCCTTTAAAATTGCTACACCACGAAGATGACGTGCTACACACGAGAAATTTAACCTACAGGAAGAAGATGCGATGATATGCAAATGATTAGCTTTTCAGAGCATTCACACAAGGTTGGCGCCGGTGGCGACACCTACAACGTGCTGACATGAGAAAATTTTCCAACCGATTTCTCATACACAAACAGCAGTTCACCGGCGTTGCCCGGTGAAACGTTGTTGTGATGCCTCCTGTAAGGAGGAGAAATGCCTACCATCACGTTTCCGACTTTGATAAAGGTCGGATTGTAGCCTATCGCGATTGCGGTTTATCGTATCGCGACATTGCTGCTCGCGTTGGTCGAGATCCAATGACTGTTAGCAGAATATGAAATCAGTGGGTTCAGGAGGGTAATACGGAACGCCGTGCTGGATCCCAGCGGTTTCGTATCAGTAGCAGTCGAGATAACAGGCATCTTATCCGCATGGCTGTAACGGATCGTGCAGCCACGTCTCGATCCCTGAGTCAACAGATGGGGACGTTTGCAAGATAACAACCATCTGCACGAACAGTTCGACGACGTTTGCTGCAGCATGGACTATCAGCTCGGAGACTATGGCTGTGTTTACCTGTGACACTGCATCACAGACAGACGAACCTGGGTGCACGAATGGCAAAACGTCATTTTTTCGGATGAATCCAGGTTCTGTCTACAGCATCATGATGGCCACATCCGTCTTTGGCGACATCGCGGTGAATGCACATTGGAAGCGTGTATTCGTCATCGCCATACTGGGCGTATCACTCGACGTGATGGTACGGGGTGCCATCGGTTACACGTCTCGGTCACCTCTTGTTCGCATTGACGGCACTTTTAACAGTGGACGTTACATTTCAGATGTGTTACTACCCGTGGCTTTACCCTTCATTCGATCCCTGCGAAACCCTGTATTTCAGCAGGATAATGCAAGACCGCATGTTTCAGGTCCTGTATAGACCTTTTTGGACACAGAAAATGGTCGACTGCTGCCCTGGCCAGCACATTCTCCAGATCTCTCACCAACTGAAAACGTCTGGTCAATGGTGGCCGAGCAACTGGCTCGTCGCAATACGCCAGTCACTACTCTCAATGAACTGTGGTATCGTGTTGAAGCTGCATGGGCAGCTGTACCTGTACACGCCATCCAAGCTCTGACTCAATGTCCAGGCGTACCAAGGCCGTTATTACGGCCAGAGGTGGTTGCTCTGGGTACTGATTTCTTAGGATCTATGCACCCAAATTATGTGAAAATGTAATCAAACATCAGATCTAGTATAATATATTTGTCCAATGAATACCCGTTGATCATCTGCATTTCTTCTTGGTGTAGCAATTTTAATGGCCGGTAGTGTACCTATAATTATCTTTATCTTCCTACTGTATTATAGAGATTGTAACTGATATTGAGAGCCAGTTGTTGCCTAAACGTTTTAATACTCCTCCTGTGTAGTTCAAGTCAAATCTCTGGTACATTATTTGCTAAACTGTGCTACTGTCTTGTATCTTATCAGCAAAACAGATGTTCAGTATCAGGTAAAGTCAGTCCCAAAAGTTAATTTTCTTTATGACCCATGATAGTACTGAGTACAACTTCCCCTAATTAGGCTGCCGACCGTTTCCTTTTCGCCTTACTACAGTTTACTTGATTACCAATGGACCTTGGTTCGATTTCCGTTTGTTTTGCTACCGCTTCATTTCAATAGATGTCTTTAGGGAAACAAAATTAGTCCCATATCATTTAGTCCGATAACTTTCCATTACGCACGACCAAGGTCAAAAAATATCCTTTCACAGGAGTAACATCATCGGCATATTACTAATTTAATAATGACCGACAGTGTTACAAGACGTGCGATTGGGAATATTACTTTTGTACAACGCTCATCCATCGAAGATCCCACACACGAAGACGAAACATGCCACTGTGGCTCTGGAAGATCAAAGGGCTCAATATTAGCTTCTCGTTAAGAGCGGGCAGGCTAAAACGATCGGTATTCACCACACTTATTTCTGCGCGGTGTCTGTAATCTTGAAACCGGAGCGCTGCGACGGGCTTGGACCAGCCTGCGGCTTTGACTGAGGCGTACAGCACCCACTGCGATGACTTCTATTTCGTCAGAAATTGCGTACGTCTTAGACTGCAATGGGCACGTGAGCGCCGTTGCTGACGAGCTCAGTGGCAAGCAGTAGCCTTTCCAGACGAGTGACGCTTCGTGTCCTACAGCGATGGCTGCCACCGACGTCTGAGCAGTGTGTTAGCCTTCGTTATTAAGCAATATAAAGGGGAAATACTAATTCTTGTGGTTGGGGATGTCTCTGTGTACAATATTGAGTCTCCACTCTATGTATTGCGAATATATAGAAAGAAGGATCCTTTATTGTATAATTATATGATAGCGGAACAAACACTGGTAGCAGTTACTTCTGTAAAATATGTGACGGGACGTCACATAAATATTGACATTTTTAGCGGTTGTAAATCGTAGTTTACGTTTTTTATGAATATAATTAGTGTAAAAGATATAGTTAATGTTCTTGAAACAACTGATATGCAGCGATAGCATCTTTATTTAATGTCTATAAAAATAAAAAAGGATCTAAATAGACGCAATTGTACGGCCAAGGAGGAAGGACGTATTTTGTAGGACACACACTGTTTTGTTTCGCTATAGGGAAGGCAGCCATTGAGCGGCTACACATATTTCATGTAAGTTATTCGCATTTTGCTTAAATAAACGTGTTATTATTATTACAAAATTAATTTCTTTGTAATAGTTGTCACCTCAAATGCTCGCAGTGGCTAATTATTTTTAATAAGCATTTTTTCAGTTATTGCGCTGCGAGAAGCTCATCTTCCGATGCAGGCTCTGGGCGGCCATTACGGGCCGAACTATTAATTCATTTGTCAAAGTGTTAACAGTAAATGTAAATGCGAGAGATTTCGTTGTACGAACCTTTTAAAATTGCAACAGATAATTTATGCTAAAGTTCATGTTTTTAAATTATATTGATTCCATGTGTTCAGTAAGTTTCATCTTGGCCGCTCCACGGCAACAATCGAAATTCTCTCAAGCCTTGCTTTGCAATCAATAAATAGAAATTAACAAAATTACATTCAATTCAGTTAACGGCAACTATATTTTAGTCATCACGTTCAAAATCTAAAGTTGGTACGTGAATAACTGAGGCCCTTCAAGAACCCGTTTCATATTTACTTATGCACGTAAGTAAAAGTGATAAAAAAAAGACAATTTCCCTGAGAGAAAGAATCATGTTGATAAATTAAAAATAAAATATATAATATATATGTAATTTCCTTTCGTATGTAACGAATAACTTGTGACACCGGACGTCACAAATATCTGGGAGTATGCGTACGGAACGATTTGAAGTGGAATGATCATGGTAAGGCGGGTGCCAGGTTGAGATTCATTGGGAGAGTCCTTAGCAAATGTAGTCATCAACAAAGGAAGTGGCTTACAAAACACTCGTTCGACCTATGCCTCAGTATTGCTCATCAGTGTGGGATCCGTACCGGGTCGGGTTGACAGAGGAGATAGAGAAGATCCAAAGAAGAGCGGCGCGTTTCGCCACAGGGTTTTTTGGTAAGCGTGATAGCGTTACGGAGATGTTTAGGAAGCCCAAGTGGCAGACTCTGCAAGATAAGCGCTCTGCATCGCGGTGTAACTTGCTGTCCAGGTTTCGAGAGGGGGCATTTGTGCATGAAGTATTGTATATATTGCTTCCCCGTACATGCACCTCCCAAGGAGATCACGGATGTAAAATCGCAGAGAATCGAGCTCGTAAGGGAGCTTTGCGGCAGTAGTTCTTCCCGCGAACCACACGCGAGTGGAACACGTGCACGAGGCAATGAAAGCAGTGTAAACTATGTATTATTTGTAATATGGGACGTAGAATACGCCTGCGAGAACTCGAAGAAACGGTGAAAATTGCAGGTATCAAAGCAGTTTTTGTGACGTGATGTATTGAACCGCTCGCGGACAGCCACAGCTTCAACGGGCCACCAACTCTCTCCCTTTATCCTCTCTAGTACTCCTCTGCTCATGCTGCAGGACTTACATGACTGGAAACACAGTACTGGGGATAGAGTCTTTCTCTCACTGTCTTAAGTTTCTTAAGCTTCGGAAAATTCTATTTTGACTAAGTAATTGCTGTAATATTCACTGTACGTGAACCCTAGTAATAATAACGCATTTGCAATAACGCGTATTACCAAGGGGCAAAGGTGGAGGAACTTTATGACCTCCTTAAAACAAGGAAGAAATACAAAATTCTGTAATTGTTCCTGGCAACTTACAAACGTACTTTTTAAAGAGGTGCTGATACGTAAGCAGGGTCCCAAACCTGAAAATATCTTTTAGCACACTCGTAGGAAAACCAAGGAATTTTCATTAACGTGCTTTATGACCACCACAAAAAATATGAAAAAATACAAATTTCGTTAACTGTTGTTACTTTTACTCAGAACGTACTTTTTAAAGAGACACAGACTTGTAACTAGGGTTCAGGACCTGAAAATAGTTGAAACTGCTAACTTGCCTGCCTGAAAACCTGGAAGGAAGATAGAGAATGTAAAAAATATAGTCGTATTCACCCACCACTTTCCAGTAATGTTAATTGAAATTAGCCGAGTAGGGCTTGTTAAGGGGAGGTTTACTATCTTTGGCCCGAAAAAAGCATGTTCTTTGAGAATTTTTTTCTCGGGATGAGTTATAGATATCAGTGTCAAATTTGTTCAAAATGTTTATTGACATTTCCACTACAAACTGGAATTTATTCGACCGGAAATGTCTAAGAGCAAAGGCGGAATTGCCGTCTGAACGAAACAAAATTTCGATGTAGACCTCCACGCGAGGTATGTCACAGGTCAGCCGGTCGTCCGAAATCAAAATTGAGTTGACGTTAGCGAAGTATATAAGATTCTTTAGGAGTTGTACCTCGCTTAACCAACTTCTGCCTAGCGTAAGATATATGTCATGGAAGAGCCTGTCATTGTTTTCTCTCGTTGGCAACAATGCCTGCGTTTGGAGTGGCTATTGTTGTATGGCTTTCAGATAAGGAGGCTTTGTTGTTCATGTTTAGGTAGGTTTCAGTCAGTTGCAAGCATTAAGTGGTCAGTGACTGGTACTTCAAGTACGGAAGACTTTTCTGAGTGAGACTATGTCTTGGAATAAGAAGTAAGTATCATTTTGTATCGCAAATTATAATACAATTTGTTAAATTATGGTTGATTATAATGTTAAAAGTACTGAAATTTATGTTAATTGTTATCTACAAAATGCAATACTTATTTTTGTGGCTCCCAATACAGTATTAATTTTGTGTTGCATATATGTCACGCTAGGCAAAACAGTCAAAATAACGATTCGTTCTCTTTAGAAGTCTATCTCTCCATGAGATCCTGGCTATTCTTGAAGGGGAGGAAGAAGATGCAACAGATATATTTATTGAACCTCCTGAAGCTAATGTGGATACGGATGAAGATTCTGGGGAAGAAGATGGGGGAGGAAACGTCAATAATCTTGGACCAAGGCAACTCCAGGCTGGTGCACAAGTGGTTTTAGCAAGTAAAAACAGTTTACGTAGTGAGACTGAGATTAATTTCTCTCCTGACGATAAACCAGATGAACAGGAAAAGTCACAGATCTTAAAAAATGTAATCAGATATCGGAAAAAAGACGATTTGCGTAGTGTTAGTTCTGTATTTCCTGAGAGTGATTATAGTAAATACAGAAATTTGTCTCCAGTTCAGTGTTTCGAATTATTTTGGAACGACGAAGTAATTGAATGTCTTCTCACTGAATCGACAAAGTATGCTTTGTTCAAGAACTGCTCAGATCCAATAATAACATATGAAAAGATAAAAGGTTTTCTAGAAATTCTAATTCTTTCTAGCTATAATCCTTTACCTAGCAGAAGATATTACTGGGATTCTGGATTGTACATGAGAAATGCAATGGTCCACAGCACGATGAGAAGGGACAGGTTTAAAACAATTATGAGATTCATTCACTCGTGTCACAACACAAAAATAGATGCTAATGATATAATATGGAAACTTCGTCCATTAATAAATATGCTAAGAAAAAAGTTTGCTCTCCACTTTCAGCCTGAGCAAGATTTGTCTTACGATGAGAGCATGATAAAGTATTTTGGCAGACATGGATGTAAACAGTTTCTGAAAGGTAAGCCCATTACATTTGGGTACAAAGCATGGTGTCTAAACACAACCATGGGTTACCTAGTGGACTTTCAAATATATCACGAAGCTGATTCTCAGAGGAATGAAAAATATGAGAAAGCATTTGGAAAATGTGCTGCTTCTTTGATTCAAATGATCGATTCTTTTCCTGAAAAGAACAAACATGTTCCCTACAGGTTTTATTTTGACACCCGTTTACATCACAAACATTGTTGATTTACCTGAAGCAATGAGGTTTTGGTGCAACTTGGACTATTCGTGAAAATCGTCTGCCTAAAGAGTGTCATCTCACACCTTCTAACACTATGTCCAAAAGGAATAAGAGAGGAGATTTTGATTACAAGAGCAGCAAGGAAAGTGGAATAATCGTTGCCAAATGGCTAGATAATTCTACAGTTACAATTGCTTCCACAAGCCATGGTATCAGTCCAGTCAGCACCGTTGCCCGATACTCTAGACAAGAGAAGAAAAGAATACTTGTACCTCGACCTAATGCAACTGGAGAATACGACAAAAATATGGGAGGAACTGACCGAATGGATGAAAAATGTAGCGTTATACAGAGTGAGTGTCAGAGGAAAGAAATGGTGGTGGCCAATTTTTACATGGCTTCTAGATATCTCTATACATAATGGGTGGCTTCTTCATAGAAAGACAGGTATAAATATGCCTCAGCTGCACTTCTGGCGCTACATTGTGAAATGTTACTTGACTTCCAATGCTGCAGCACCAAGAGGTCCTGGACACCCTGCAGGTAATTCAAACCAAGGCAGAATGCTGCATGATATTAGATATGATGAAAAAAATTATCTGGTAGCCATGGTGCCACAGAAAAAAAGATGCTGTGTGGCGGAAAACTGCAAAGGAACCCCAAGAACAATGTGTTTCAAATGTGATGTTGGTTTGTGCATAGAATGTTTTGTGCCATATCACAGAATGTGAGTACTGTAGCCTAAACCTGATGTAAATCACATGCAGTGTATTATTTTACTTGCTGTCATTTTTCTGCCTAAAACGTATGTTCTGCCTAGTGTGACATATATGTTACGCCCTTTTTGTTTCAATTATTGATTATTTTTTTTGGTTTGATTGTTGTACTGCGTTTCTTTGACGACAATAAACACATAAATATCTAATTTGTAGAAATCAGAAGAAAAAAATAATTCAGGCAGAAATAGGTTAAGTTATTTGGACCATAGAAAACAAAATGGCGCCCATTTAAAAAAATAGGGTTTCTTCATCGATTTTTCGACATCATCGGTCAAGTAAAAACATTTGTAGTGGATGGATCGGAATAAAAGTAGTACACTACTGGCCATTAAAATTGCTACATCAAGAAGAAATACAGATGATCAACGTGTATTCATTGGACAAATATATTATACTAGAACTGACATGTGATTACATTTTCACACAATTTGGGTGCATAGATCCTGAGAAATCAGTACCCAGAACAACCACATCTGGCCGTAATAACAGCATTGATACGCCTGCGCATTGAGTCAAACAGAGCTTGGATGACGTGTTCAGGTACAGCTGCCCATGCAGAGTCAACACGATACCACAGTCCTACAAGAGTAGTGACTCGCGTATTGTGACGAGCCAGTTGCTCGGCCACCATTGACCAGACGTTTTCAGTTGGTGAGAGATGTGGATAATGTGCTGGCCAGGGCAGCAGTCGAACATTTTATGTATCCAGAAAGGCCCGTACAGGAACTGCAACGTGCGTTCGTGCATTATCCTGCTGAAATGTAGGGTTTCGTAGGGATCGAATGAAGGGTAGAGCCACGGGTCGTAACACATATGCAATGTAACGGCCACTGTTCAAAGTGCCGTCAATGCGAACAACTGGCGGCGAGACGTGTAACCAATGGCACCCCATACCATCACGCAGGGTGATATGCCAGCATGGCGACTACGAATACACGCTTCCAATGTGCGTTCACCGCGAAGTCGCTAAACACGGATGCGACCATCATGATGCTGTAAACAGAGCCTGGATTCATCCGAAAAAATGACGTTTTGCCATTCGTGCACCCAGGTTCTTCGTTGAGTACACCATCGCATGCGCTCCTGTCTGTGATGCAGCGTCAAGGGTAGCCGCAGCCATGGTCTCCGAACTGATAGTCCATGCTGCTGCAAACGTCGTCGAACTGTTCGTGCAGATGGTTGTTGTCTTGCAAACTTCCCCATCTGTTGACTCGGCGATCGAGACGTGGCTGCACGATCCGTTACAGCCATGCGGATAAGATGCCTGTTATCTCGACTGGTACTGATGCGAGGCCGTTGGGATCCAGCACGGAGTTCCGTATTACCCTCCTGAACCCACCGATTCCGTATTCTGCTAACAGTCGTTGGATCTCGACCAACGCGCGCAGCAGGGTCGCGATACGATAAACCGCAATCGCGATAGGCTACATCCGACCTTTATCAAAGTCGGAAACGTGATGGTAGGCATTTCTCCACCTTAGACAAGGGATCACAGCAACGTTTCACCAGGGAACGCCGGTCAACTGCTGTTTGTGTATGAGAAATCGGTTAGAAACTTTCCTCATGTCAGCACGTTGTAGGTGTCGCCACCGTCGCCAACCTTGTGTGAATGCTCCGAAACGCCAATCATTTGCATATCACAGCATCTTCTTCCTGTCGGTTAAATTTAGCGTCTGTAGCACGTCATGTTTGTGGTGTAGCAATTTTAATGACCAGTACTGTGGTTAGCTTCGTTGGAAACTAATAATCACGCCAATCAGTTCAGTGGAATTGAAGTTACCATACCGCGCGATAAAAAAAAAGTCATTTCCAGAAAAACGCGTTTGAAGTTTTGACTACATATAAATGCAATATTATGCAACGTACGCACAATCTGCTATTCCGGGTCCATAAACCAGTCCTTCCACTTCCTCACAGAGGGCGTTCTGTTCGATCGGCGCCATCCTGCGCTGCTCCAGAGCCGCTCGTACAGCCGGTGACAAGCGGTTTTCGGCCGCTTGAATCAGGTGGTTGTCCGAATGCTTGGCGAACTGCGTTGAATAGAGTACCAGAGTGACGTCCATCGTTGTCATGGTCTTCAGGATTGCTGGATACCATATGTTGAAGCTGCTCATTGCCAGCAAAGTCTGAATCCCCACAGTCTTCCTGTAGCCTCCCCCTCACTTATCAACCTTAATGACAATGAAAAATTAAACCTCGTGTACCTAATGGAAATTTGGGAAAAGCAATAGTCACCGAAGTTAATCTGTCGGTAAAGAGGGCCGAAAGGGTTACATCTAAATGAAAGGAAAAATGCAAATGAAACTGGTGGAAATTAATTGTGAAAAGGGGTAAAGAACGTAAATGTGCGGCCGTTACGTTAGCGCTAATTAGATATTTGAGATTTGGGGGAAATTACGGTCGCCAGTCCTATGGACAATTACTATAGTAACTGAAAAAGAAAGGTTATTGCACATATAATTAGCACTAAAAGCGTGGCAACTGAAGGTTGACACGTGTTGTGTGAAAACTGAAAGTTTGTCAGAAGTAATAAATTTCGCTACACTCTGACTTAATTTAGCAAAAGAATTAATAAAATCGGAAAACTGAAAGTTAATATAGTGACTGAAATTAATAGTAAATTTTGTTTCTCAAGCACTACGAAATTCAATAATATAAGGTTAGTCTTGGGCTACCTCAACAATCATTTCAAAAGCAACTTGAATCTACGCAATTTAGAAATAAGAGATTTAACTTTGAACTTAAATTAAATGATTCTGAACAATTAACAATAGTAAAATTTAGTATGTACCAAGCTGGGCTGCAGTCACAGGTAAGCTAAAATATGGTAACAAAACTCGCACTCTTAATTTGTACTTGCGCAATCTAAATATTGTAGCCAGCTATGAATACTTTAACTGAACTTTGAACTTAAAGCAGTGAAATGGAATGATATTACTTTAATGCTGGCGTATGAATTTCAACGACACCCGGGTTCATTCCGGAAAAGGAAGGGACCCTGCTTGGTAATGCAATTAGGACAATGAGCAACAAAGGTTCATGCTACGTTGCTGTAATTTTGTGATCTGAACAGTTTTAAAAGCTGAGGTCTGCCATACAGTTCTAAAACTTTACGTGCTTCCAGTCTTCCCTGTTGGTTGATTGAAGGTTTGAAGCCGTCGGTCGAGGAGGTGGCGACAGTCACTCATTGTCGGCCGTCGCTGTTGCAGAAGCTGGATGTTGGCGCGCCTCCTCCTCGACACGGTCACCAGGCGAAACGGGCTCTTGATGTGCGCCAGCTAATGCTTCCCGTCCGCGACACCGTGTCAGAAACTATCATAGCAAGTCGAGCGCAATTACATGCTGCCAAATCCCGAAAGCGCGGCAACTCGCGGGAGCGTCACACAACACACCTGCTCCCCTGCACTACTCCAGCCAGATTCCGCTCTACCCGCGCTCCACGCGGCAGAGTTCACACTCCCAAAGATCGTTGGTTCTCCACACGACCTATCGATGTAATCGTTCGATAGCATAGTTTTCCCTAGGCCACACCCAGCGCAAAAATACAAATAATATTTACAAAACAAACAAATTATACATCGCCATAAATGCATATATATATACAAACAGTAAAAGAATTACAATATACAAAGACACAGAAACGTCATATCATTAGGTAACAAAATAAGGAAAATAAATTATAGTACAATAGATGGAAATAGGAGGATATGCATTTCCGGCGTTACACGTGCCCCACATTGCCTGATGATGTTCGTGTAACCTAAACAGACTCAGAAAATGTCCCAAAGAGACAAAAAAAGCAGCGGAAATGCATATGCTCAAAACATCAAGAAATTTTAACATTAGGCTGATTATCCATAAACCAGTTTTAGAACATAATAATTGAGTGGAGACACTCCTAATCTTATTCCACTGTGTCATCTTACACAAAAGAAAACAGGCTGACAACATATTAAAATTCATAGAAAACATAGAAAATGGTTTAGCTATTCTAAAATCGTCAAAATTCCTAACAGTATCAAGAAATTGAATTCTATTTACAAAAATCACCAGAGTACATGGTCATAAAAAACAGGTATATATAAATAAGCAAATTAATAGGTAATTGCATAGAATACACATTTTATATAACTTTTTCATAATTAATATACTCGTCATGAGAGTCCACTTAACGCTAAACAAGAAAATAATACACAGCAGATCGACAAAAACATAAATATTGACAACAGAATTCTTTCACATATGCCGTCCGGGAAGAAAAACAATTCCGCCTTCCGTACCGGCAGGTACAAAGAATGCCGACAGCGGCACAAGAGCCGACAGCGGCTCCGCCTCGCCAGTATTGATGCGCCCGCCTGTGCGGCACGCTTGATCTCACTCGCCCTTGTAACGGCATTTCCAGAACGTCCGTTTCACTGAATTCTTTCGGAAAAACACAATATCACAGTGGACAACTCGACACTGTCCATCATCAAACGCATGTACTAGCCTGAAACTTAAAACATCGTCTAAGTACATCGGCAATGACTAGTAAATCACATGTTTATGAAATCATACAGCTAGTTACAAAATCATATTTACATTCCTTAATCTACTGTGACTCAGCTGAAAACTTAAACTACCAGCTTGGATTTTTCAATTGGTTACTAATCAGTTATTCTTAAATCATTTAATCAAAATTAATTACTTATTAATGACAACTTCTTTAACGACCTCTAGGTCAGGCAAAAGCATCGCAACATGGCACGTCCTTAAATCTTACACTCTATATTTACATACTGTACAAATTACCCTTTCTGTGGTATTAATCAATCCTTGGTTGGTACAATTTCAGGTCTACAATGTTCCGTATACCTAATAGCTTTCCAGAGCTTGGATACTCTAAGCAATAAGCATTTGTGTGAGGTATACCAATGACTTTATATGGTCCATTATAAACAAACTTAAATTTAGAAAAAAATGGTTCAAATGGCTCTGAGCACTATGGGACTTAACATCTGTGGTCATCAGTCCCCTAGAACTTAGAACTACTTAAACCTAACTAACCTAAGGACATCACACACACCCATGCCCGAGGCAGGATTCGAACCTGCGACCGTAGCAGTCGCGCGGTTCCGGACTGAGCGCCTAGAACCGCGAGATCACCGCGGCCGGCCTTAAATTTAGAGATTTCATTGTCAATCTCGCTCGATTTCTCATGAGCTTTTACAAGTACTAAGTCTCCGATTGCAAAGTTAGCAAAACGCGCTTTAGCGTCATGACGACGTATGCGAGCATCGGCTTTTAGCTTCATTATTTCTCGCAAACGATCTTTTTTCACACCAACACTAATGTCAATCCGTGGAGGGAATTTGATTATCTCTTCCACTAAACTTTTACTTCTGTCATCTAACAGGATTTCCTCTGGAGAAAATCCCGTAGACTCATGTCTCAAGGTATTCATAATTCTCTCAAATTCTGCTACATATTTGCCCCATGCCCTATGGTTGTGGTGGCAATAGGCACGGCAAAGTCGGCCTAGCTCGGGCATATACCTCTCAGCGGGATTTCCAGCCGGACAGTAAGCTGAAATATGGATCACTTCGACCCCATTACTTGCCATGCCTTCATTCCACAACTTATAAGTAAATTGTGCCCCATTGTCTGATAGAATCGCCTTGGGCTTACCAATATGAACAAAATAATCGTTCACAAGCTTGCTATAAACCGCTTTGGCTATAACTTTCCTATTCGGGTATAGGTTGATGAACTTGGAAAAAGCTTCTAGCATTACTAAAATGTAGGCAAAGTTTGCTGATGATTTGGGCAATGGTCCGTACAAGTCCACGCACAGTAATTCAAATGTGTCGTTAGGCCTTATACTTTGCATAGGACCACGACTCGTACAGTTGGTAACCTTCACCTTCTGACATAAATCGCAAGTTTTCACTCTGTCAGCAACGCGTTTTAACATGTTGTTAAAATGCACTACTTCACTCAGCTTTTCCGTACATTTCTTTGGTCCACAGTGACCGTACGCCAAATGGTAGTAGTCTATTATTTCCGTGACGTATTTGGTGGGCAGCATACCCGCCAAATATTACTATCTTCACCCTTACGTATGTACAAGATACGATCGTATATCTTGTAATACTTTCTTAATTTCCCTCATTCTGGACTCCTTTCGTCATATCGGGTTTTCACCATATTTAAACAACCGTCCTCGTTCTGATGACGACGTAGATTTTTACAGATGTTCACTACTACTTTACGTCCCTCAACGTCTTTAAAATAGTATAATTTGACCACTCCATCTGCCTCATCTTTCAATACATCTTGATTAGACTCGGGCAACCGCGACAGCGCATCCACTACGCAATTGTCGGTCCCTTTTACTTAACAGATGTCATAGTTAAATTGCTGTAAATACAGCGACCACCTAGTCAGTCTTTCGTGAAGTAGTTTACTATCCTTCAGATAAGTGAGCGCCTTATGGTCCGTATGAATAATCGCCTTACGGTCCCATAGGTAACCATTGAACTTCTTGAATCCCCACACGATAGCGAGACACTCCTCAGAAATCGTGTAGTTTCGCTCACTTTTTGATAAAGTTCGACTCGCGAACGCTATCGTCCGGTGTTCTTTATCCTCTCCTTTACCAACTTCTTGGAACAGTTCTACCCCCACCCTGTAATTCGACGAATCCGTTCCCAGATGGAAGGGTAGCGATAAATCAGGATGAAGTAGTATGTTAGATCTTAACAACTCGTCTCTTAATCTCTCGAAAGTGGCCTGACATCCGTCAGTTCACACAAACGGAACATTTTGCGTAAGAGGTTATTCAAATTTTCATCATTAAACACTTGTCCTTTTAGAAATTTACTGTAAAATCCTGTGAGCCCTAGAAAACTTTTTAACTGTTTTCTAGATTTGGGTGGAGGACAATTCCTTATTGCCTCTAGTTTCTCTGGGTCCTTCGTAATACCAGCAGTGGTAATTACATGCCCTAAAAATTTCAGTTCCTGCATCACAAATTCGCATTTCTTTAGCTTTAGAGTCATTCCGCCATGGCGCAATGCTCTAAAAACTTCATCTAACAGGTCACAATGGTCATGCCAAGGGCATTGGCCAACAATAGGTCGTTAACATATACAGTTAATCTTGAACTCAAAGCCGGCCCTAGCACTTTATCTAGGGCCCTAATGAATACGGACACAGATATAATGAGTCCAAACGGCAGTACTCTATACTGATAACACCTGCCCGCAAACAAGAAGGCGGTGTATGGCCTAGATTCTTCTTCGAGTTCTATTTGCCAGTAACTAGCCGTCAGATCGAGGCTAGTCATGAACTTAACGTCATGAAAACGTTGCAAAATCTCCTCCATACTCTCTGGTCTGTCTGTTTCGCGTTGAACGACCCTATCCAAAGTGCGTGCGTCCATCACAATACGCACACTACCATCCCGTTTTGCTACAATGACCAAACCGTTATTGTATGGACTCGTACTTCTTTCAATCACTCCCCATTCGATCATCTTATCTATCTCCCGTTGCACTGCTTCCTTTTTGGACGGCGGTATAGCATACGGTCTCACGAAGAATGGTTCGTGCGGAATTACATGCAACTTGCATTTATATTCTTCCACAAGTCCCGGTTTGTCTGAAAACACACTCTTGTTCCTCATTATTACTTCATACAGGCCTCGTCTTTGTTCGTGTGTTACGTTTGACACACCGTCTACAATAGTTTGCAATTCACTTTCTACACTATTGTCAATGCCGAGATTCCTCACATTACAGTAGTTCAAATTCATACCTACGTCAGTGGCATCCCGCCAGTTAACAATGTGAATAGGCTGGTATTGCCTATGCACACCATCTCCTGCCTCGTCAAAAGTAACTACTATTGTTTTATCTTGTGACGTACATGTCAAAGTTTTGCTTTCGCAATTAATCACTGCACGGTACTTTAATAGCCAATCTAACCCGATAATTACTTCCGTAGTTAAGTCTGGCACGACGACAAATTCTTGTTCAAATCGTGCCCCACATATCGCGAAGTTGACAAAAATCTGTTTTGTGACCGGTTTACTGGCCTTCCCAGTAGCACCGATAATTTTCACCCCTGTTACTGGCATAACTACGATGCCAGGCCTATCTTTCAGTAACTCAAATATTTTCCCAGATACAACACTCAATTCTGCACCGGTGTCAATCAACACGTTTAGTTGTAGGCCGTGCATATTAACAGACACTACTATCTGTCTACACTTATCCTCGACTGTTTCTTTATTTTCCCACAATAAATCCGCGTCTATATCCAGGTCATTCCAGAAAAAACCATCTGGCTTTGATCCTAAATCCGGCTTATCTGGCGGCTTTTTCAGCCTCTGTTCACATACAGTTTTAATTTCAACACGTTTGTCCTGAGGCTTAGTCTGTAGCTCCGCCTCCAATACCGAAACCCTTTCCTGTAACTCGTCAACTAGTGAGTGTTGCTTTGCTATCAATTCACTAATTGTCACCTTCGTTGATTCCTCTTTGGTCAGATTGATCTCATCTGCCAATCTACCTGGAGGAATGTGCCCAGTAGTATCTGCAATTACTTCCTCTGGATCTGCGCAACCCACACTGCTACCGTCCGACCGTATAACGTCAGTTCTAACCTCATACAAGCTGTAATCTACGTGCTTTTCTACCAATCGTGTGCGGCTATCACTAAAACTCTCGTAATCTTTCTCCTCAATGCTTTCGCAATGTTTAAACTGGAGTTTTGCGTCGGATGGGTCGGCCACTTCTAACACTATAACTTTCGGTAAAGTCTGCCGGTCAGGGCCAGAACTTTCCGTTACTACTTCAACATCCAACTCTTGCGGTATGAAACGCGACGAATCTTGCTCGTGCTCCCCATTAACATCAACAATTTCTGGTAAAGTCTGCCGGTTAGGGCCAGAACTTTCTATCATTTCACAACCACTATCTTCCTGCGGGACGAGACGTGGAAAATCCTGCACGCGCTCCCCATAAACACTTCTCCCATACAGGCCCCTATAATCTCTTAGTTCGTCGTATAAGCGACCGAACTGCCTTAACCAGGCCTCATCCCTCTCTGCATCCCCTCACTCGATGACGGACGTTTGCCGGCCGGAGTGGCCGAGCGGTTAAAGGCGCTACAGTCTGGAACTGCACGACCGCTACGGTCGCAGGTTCGAATCCTGCCTCGGGCATGGATGTGTGTGATGTCCTTAGGTTAGTTAGGTTTAAGTAGTTCTAAGTTCTAGGGGACTTATGACCACAGCAGTTGAGTCCCATAGTGCTCAGAGCCATTTGAACCATTTTTTTGATGACGGACGTTTTATCCGACATCTGATCTTCTCTCAACACTTGCGAATCATTCTTAAACTCAATCTCCAGTTCCGCTGTGGGTGTTACAGCTGCCACTTTATAATCGATTTCCGGAACACTGCTTAAATTGTTCTCACTGACAGTGAATGTATTTTCTGCTGCCGTGTCTACAGCCGATCTACTACTCGTGGGTGCACTCCTTTCTCTTAACACTGGCACACTCTCCCGCCGTTGATTATTCCATACGGAATTTTCATAACGACGCCACCACGGTTTTCTACTGTTATTGGGCCGCCAAAATTTCTCCACGCCCGGTCAGCTCCTCACCGGCGCGGAATGGTTTCTCTGTCTCGTCCCAGCAGATACGCTCCCCGAATGCCGCTGAGGCGGCCGATCACACCCTCTGGCGTTATTACTCTTCTGCGAAGCCCGTATCACGCTAGTATGATACTGGTTTCCGTCATTCCTGTTATTATTTGCATTGTACCGATTGTCATTACGGCCCGAACCACCATTGTTATTGCTGCCAAGATTGCGGTATGCATTATTCCCATAGTTATCGTTGTTGTGGTAGCTTTGGTACCCGTTGTTGTTACCACGGCCTCTACCACTGTCGCGATTATTGCGCCAATTGTCCTCGTCCTCAACTCTTTCCAGGAAATCATTGATTGTCCTGCAAGTGCTTCCTACGTAGCGTTTTGTATCATCTGGAAGCTTCTTGTAGAGTTCCCAGACTATTTCGCATTCCGTGCGGCGATCACGCAAATATTCCAACTTGCTGATCCAGCCCTCACAAAACTCCTTCATCGAGCCGCGCGAATTCGCATCGAAAGGCCTCGATACGACAAATTCGCGCCAGACACTTTGTTGTTTTGCTCTGACCAGTATTCAGCCAGAAACAAATTTTTAAACTCGTCAAAAGTCAGGTTCGTGATGTTGAGGTTTGAGCCCCAACGCTTGGCGTCACCAGCCAACACGTCAATAACCGCATTAATTTTTCTCTCATTAGTCCATGATCTGGGTAAAATTCTTTCACAATTTTTAATGAAATCCGTCGCGTGTATACCGCCTTTTTTCAAGGGGTCGAACCGTTCCACTTTCGTCAACAATTCCGAACTATGTGCACAAATTGGCAATAGCTCTGTTTTTCGTCAAGTTTCTTTTCTAATTCCGAAACTCTCGTAATTACTTGGCAAGTGGTTGTCGCAAGCGTTTCCACTTCCCTCTTTTTCTCTTCGCAGGTATTAGCCTGCTTCCTCACTTTGGTATCTACTTCGGATACTAAAGCCTTTAAAGTTCCCACCTTCTGTTGATCCTCTTTTTTCACTAATTGATTTTGTTCCGTCACCTTATTCTCGATGATCGGAGCAACTGCTTCTCCTACACTTTCCTCGATTCTGCTAATTTCGGAATAAAAACGAGTATTTATGCTCGCAATTTCCGCCTGAACGCCTATCATTTCCTGTTTAAGATTACCGATTTCGGTATTAATCACAACAATATCTTCTTTGATTTTATCAACTTTTGTATTAACAACTCCAAAATTGTTGTTAACAACATTAATAGCTTTGTTCTGATTGTCTAGCTTCCGTTCAATTTTTTCAGACGGAGCTTCTTGCTTGGCAGATTGAGCTTCTTGCTCGGCAGCCTGAGCTTTAATTTCTGCAGATTGACTCTTGATTTCGTTAATCAAAACATTCAATAAATCAGTTAAATTCCCGGAAACTACCGGTTTTACTTCCGTAGTGGCTTCCTCTTTAATTGTCCCCCGTATTCGTCATCAAGGGGTTCAGATTTGATTTTCACTTCCGATTCCGAAACATTTTCTAAAGTTTGGAATTCCATTTCTCCTCTTTGTTGGGTTTCAGCGGTCGCCTCTTTCATGCTAGTCGCCTGCCCCTGAACAATGGGTACCGCGGTGCGATTGTTCCGTATCCAAGTCTACCAAATTTTGGTAATTGTTGCCTTCACTCATTTTAATAATTTTCAATATAAATGCCAAATCTCAAATATAATTAGGATTACTCCCACTACTTATTCTCGCTGTCGTAACGGCCTGTTCGCAACCAGTACTTTGTTACGAGATTTGCACAATGCAAAATTCGTGTCCAGAACAACCTCAGATCTGAAGATTGTCCTGTCACCAGGTCACCACGTGTAACCTCCCCCTCACTTATCGACCTCAATGACAGTGAAAAATTAAACTGCGTGTACCTAATGAAAATTTGGGAAAAGCAATCGTCACCGAAGTTAATCTATCGGTAAAGAGGGACGAAAGGGTTACATCTAAATGAAAGGAATAATGCAAATGAAATTGGGAGAAATTAATTTTGAAAAGGGGTACAGTTAATAAAGAAAGTAAATGTGCGGTCGTTACGTTAACAATTAACTATCGCTAATTAGATACACTCCTGGAAATGGAAAAAAGAACACATTGACACCGGTGTGTCAGACCCACCATACTTGCTCCGGACACTGCGAGAGGGCTGTACAAGCAATGATCACACGCACGGCACAGCGGACACACCAGGAACCGCGGTGTTGGCCGTCGAATGGCGCTAGCTGCGCAGCATTTGTGCACCGCCGCCGTCAGTGTCAGCCAGTTTGCCGTGGCATACGGAGCTCCATCGCAGTCTTTAACACTGGTAGCATGCCGCGACAGCGTGGACGTGAACCGTATGTGCAGTTGACGGACTTTGAGCGAGGGCGTATAGTGGGCATGCGGGAGGCCGGGTGGACGTACCGCCGAATTGCTCAACACGTGGGGCGTGAGGTCTCCACAGTACATCGATGTTGTCGCCAGTGGTCGGCGGAAGGTGCACGTGCCAGTCGACCTGGGACCGGACCGCAGCGACGCACGGATGCACGCCAAGACCGTAGGATCCTACGCAGTGCCGTAGGGGACCGCACCGCCATTTCCAAGCAAATTAGGGACACTGTGTGCTCCTGGGGTATCGGCGAGGACCATTCGCAACCGTCTCCATGAAGCTGGGCTACGGTCCCGCACACCGTTAGGCCGTCTTCCGCTCACGCCCCAACATCGTGCAGCCCGCCTCCAGTGGTGTCGCGACAGGCGTGAATGGAGGGACGAATGGAGACGTGTCGTCTTCAGCGATGAGAGTCGCTTCTGCCTTGGTGCCAATGATGGTCGTATGCGTGTTTGGCGCCGTGCAGGTGAGCGCCACAATCAGGACTGCATACGACCGAGGCACACAGGGCCAACACCCGGCATCATGGTGTGGGGAGCGATCTCCTACACTGGCCGTACACCACTGGTGATCGTCGAGGGGACACTGAATAGTGCACGGTACATCCAAACCGTCATCGAACCCATCGTTCTACCATTCCTAGACCGGCAAGGGAACTTGCTGTTCCAACAGGACAATGCACGTCCGCATGTATCCCGTGCCACCCAACGTGCTCTAGAAGGTGTAAGTCAACTACCCTGGCCAGCAAGATCTCCGGATCTGTCCCCCATTGAGCATGTTTGGGACTGGATGAAGCGTCGTCTCACGCGGTCTGCACGTCCAGCACGAACGCTGGTCCAACTGAGGCGCCAGGTGGGAATGGCATGGCAAGCCGTTCCACAGGACTACATCCAGCATCTCTACGATCGTCTCCATGGGAGAATAGCAGCCTGCATTGCTGCGAAAGGTGGATATACACTGTACTAGTGCCGACATTGTGCATGCTCTGTTGCCTGTGTCTATGTGCCTGTGGTTCTGTCAGTGTGATCATGTGATGTATCTGACCCCAGGAATGTGTCAATAAAGTTTCCCCTTCCTGGGACAATGAATTCACGGTGTTCTGATTTCAATTTCCAGGAGTGTATTTGAGATTTGGGGGAAATTACGGTCGCCAGTCCTATGGACAATTACTATAGTAACTGAAAAAGAAAGGTTATTGCACATATAATTAGCACTAAAAGCGTGGCAACTGAAGGTTGACACGTGTTGTGTGAAAACTGAAAGTTTGTCAGAAGTAATAAATTTCGCTACACTCTGACTTAATTTAGCAAAAGAATTAATAAAATCGGAAAACTGAAAGTTAATTTAGTGACTGAAATTAATAGTGAATTTTGTTTCTCAAGCACTACGAAATTCAATAATAATAAGTTAGTCTTGGGCTACCTCAACAATCATTTCAAAAGCTACTTGAATCTACGCAATTTAGAAATAAGAGATTTAACTTTGAACTTGAATTAAATGATTCTGAACAATTAACAATAGTAAAATTTAGTATGTACCAAGCTGAGCTGCAGCCACAGGTAAGCTAAAATATGGTAACAAAACTCGCACTCTTAATTTGTGCTTGTGTAATCTAAATATTGTAGCCAGCTATGAATACTTTAACTGAACTTCGAACTTAAAGCAGTGAAATGGAATGATATTACTTTAATGCTGGCGTATGAATTCCAACGACACCCGGGTTCATTCCAGAAAAGGAAGGGACCCTGCTTGGTAATGCAATTGGGATAATGAGCAACAAAGGTTCATGCTACGTTGCTGTAATTTTGTGATCTGAACAGTTTTAAAAGCTGAGGTCTGCCATACAGTTCTAAAACTTTACGTGCTTCCAGTCTTCCCTGTTGGTTGATTGAAGGTTTGAAGCCGTCGGTCGAGGAGGTGGCGACAGTCACTCATTGTCGGCCGTCGCTGTTGCAGAAGCTGGATGTTGGCGCGCCTCCTCCTCGACACGGTCACCAGGCGAAACGGGCTCTTGATGTGCGCCAGCTAATGCTTCCCGTCCTCGACACCGTGTCAGAAACTATCATAGCAAGTCGAGCGCAATTACATGCTGCCAAATCCCGAAAGCGCGGCAACTCGCGGGAGCGTCACACAACACACCTGCTCCCCTGCACTACTCCAGCCAGACTCCGCTCTGCCCGCGCTCCACGCGGCCGAGTTCACACTCCCAAAGATCGTAAACACATTGGTTCTCCACACGACCTATCGATGTAATCGTTCGAAAGGATAGTTTTCCCTAGGCCAGACCCAGCGCAAAAATACAAATAATATTTACAAAACAAACAAATTATACATCGCCATAAATGCATATATATACAAATAGTAAAACAATTACAATATACAAAGACACAGAAACATCATATCATTAGGTAACAACATAAGGAAAAAAAATTATAGTACAATAGATGGAAATAGGAGGATATGCATTTCCGGCGTTACATTCTCACCAGAATGCAAATCCTTGGGGGCTAACTTACAAACACACTCGTTCAAACTTTCATTTGAATTTTGTGTGTTTCCTCTCAGGCACCGGTACAATAATTCGTCTTCCGAAAGAAAAAAACTGGTGCGTGAAAAAGGCCGATTTTAGGCAGGTGCATTTTTTTGTTCAACCGCGAATATCAGACATTTCCGTTCCGTATTCGGAAAAACCGTTTCAGGGGTGGATTCTAAACACTTTTATGGGTCCAAAAATGCAATTTTAAAAAATCGAATTTTTGAACCAAAGTATAGTAAATCTCCCCTTAATTCCAATTGTGATATTCTGTTACTGCTGACTGATATTTAAGATAAACGCATAGCTACGGACATGGCCAAATGTTGTTTTCAAAAGTCGAGTAGTCGAGTGCGTAACACGATCGGTCTGTCAAATTATACTGTAAGGTTAATTGACTATCGGACGTCGTTTCTGAGAGACTGCAGGTTCATTGGTGCTCGATAAATGATCTGATAACCTGGTAACACAATATTTGGATCACGCCAATGGCGGACGCGCTCCACGTCAGCACTTTTGCATTTCGTTCACCAGTAGCTGCAAACAAAGATGATAACTGTAACAAATTAGTACAAAAGGATATGTTTGAGTTTTTAAGTAAATAAATCTGACAGGCATAATTTAAATATGATTATATTCACGACTCATAAGAGGTAATAAGATAGGTGCTTACACTCCGAAACCTGAATGATAAAAGACGATACGAAACAGCGAGGCATATCCTTGCTGGCCGCAGAATAAAAAATGTGAAGGCTGCACCTTTCTTTATTATGCAGAAAGTCTTGGAAGTAGTTATTAGCATTTGTGGACTCTGTGGTGCACACATTTCATGTTTCATAAAAGACAGAAAAATTTCTCCGGGGTCGTACATTGTGTTAAGTCGCATTTACTACTAAGGCTTAAAATTTTTGGATTGAATTTAACTGAAAAATTGAAAACATTAACATTATTTCGTAGAAGACTTCATTGAAAAGGATAAACAATTTTTTCAAAGTTTTAAAATATAAAACATGTGACTAGACTACAATATTTTGAAAAGGTGGGCATAAACTATCACCCCCTCCCTCGGTATTGCGAATTTAATCCAGGGTAGGTTGAACCCAGAGCAGGTTTAAGTCCCGAACTACGCTAACAGCCGCTTCAGGCGCCAAGCAGAGGGCGCCAGAGGCGTACGAAGGATGTGTCATAATTAGTAGCGAAAACTGACACAGGCGACAGTACACTATAATAAAAGTCCAAACTTTCCAGTTACGAACGACTCGTTTGCAAAATAATTGCGGATGCGTGGCTACGAACTGTTGCCGACTTCAGTATGAAGTATTCTTCTGGTTAGCATAAGTATTTTTGGTAATATTTGAAGAAATACTTCAGGGCCTAGATCACATTTGAACATTTATTTTAAATTAATGATAGGTTTCAACAGTACTTTGCTATCATCTTCGGATCACATCTTTTTCACAAGTATGCCATATATTTTGACAATGTTGAATGTTTTAACAGTTTGGAAACGCAAGCTCTACTAGCACGTAAATCACAACCAATCTGTTGTTAAAGTGTATACGTCGTTGTGCTTCTCGCTATCTTCTGGACGAAGCCGGCAGAAAGCCTATCTGTATATGGAATGCTTTTGTTACTGGAATGTGTTCTGCAGCGAAGCTCTGAGCAACGTTAGTCTTTAATTAGCTACCCCGTGGGAATGCATCAGATCCTCTGTTACCGGTTCTCTCGCAATAACGCGGCATAGAGAAATATCAGTTACACTGTAAATATAGTTCTAAAATTTTCCTATCGTCACTAACTAGAGACCCTTGGCCGAACCCAGTGGCGGAGCGGTTCTAGGCGCTTCAGTCCGGAACCGAGCTGCTGCTACGGTCGCAGGTTCGAATCCTGCCTCGGGCATGGATGTGTGTGATGTCCTTAGGTTGGTTAGGTTTAAGTAGTTCTAAGTCTAGGGGACTAACGACCTCAGATGTTAAGTCCCATAGTGCTTAGAGCCATTTGCTCTATTTTTTTGGAGACCTTTCATAAAATTTATTTGACGACTCAGCCGCAGACCTCGAAATTTACCGCAAATATGCCAAAAATATTGTAACCAAAGTAACAGTTCACTTACCACTCTTCTCGCGTATTTTGTCTTTGTTGACAGTTATATTTTAAAATATAAAACATGCGACAAGCCAAACATTTTTTCCACAGCTATAGCAAATTTTCTAAACTGTATGTCTGATGTCACTTGAAATGCACTGAAATAATTCAGCACTTATTGACTTTTTTTCCAATAAAATTCTCTGGTGCCCTTATCGTGAGATATACGCGGGAGGGAAGTAACATATTGGTTGAATCTTCTTGAAGGAGGAAAGCGTTTAAAATAAGCATCTGCCCACCCAGATTCACTCTTTCCGTGGCTTCACATCAATTACAGTTCAGGCAGAGTTGGTTTCTTTGAAATAGCCGCAATCCATTTCCCCCCTGATCCGAGCTCTTGCTCGGTAACGGAGCCGTCGGTAAGACTAGCGTTCCTCCCTGTCTCCTGATATTTGAACATCTTGGAGAGGACGTTGCGCTGGTAATGCAAGAGGTATATGTGCGATTGTGCGATACTACGGTAACTAATAACAAACTCTCCCCCAACAAGTGTTACCGCTGTGTGCATGGCACTAGCCTCATTTGTGATGAGACTGCAGTCCAGGCGGCGATCGCAGTTGGGTCTTAACGTACCGAAAAAGATCCTACAGCACTGACCTGTCGTCTTAAAAAAAAAGGCTGAAATGGCTCTGAGCACTATGGGACTTAACATCTGAGATCATCCGTCCCCTAGAACTTAGAACTACTTAAACCTAACTAACCTAGGGATATCACACACATCCATGCCCGAGGCAGGATTCGAACCTGCGACCATAGTGGTCGTGCGGTTCCAGACTGAAGCGTCTAGAACCGCTCAGGCACACCGGCCGGCCCTGTCGTCTTCACTCCAATTAATTTGTACCAGTGCAATGACTGGTGAGCCGTCGGTTTTTGATCAGGTACTGTTGGCTGAAATGGCTTGTTGCTATACATGACTCCAGTTTTTAGATTTAGAAACAAGTGACGAAGTCGAAACTTCACAAAGGATACCAAGTATTTTATTCACGACGTTGACGTTGGTCAGAATAACGAAACCATAATCACATGATCATAACGATCAACGATCTATAATCCACACAAGATAATCCATATACATCACAAAAATACTTTCCATGTGCGATGAGCATTAAATAACTTTCCCAGTTGGTAATGGATCTGCGTTTCTCACAGACTCAGCAATGAATAACTATCTGAATAAGTATCCCAATTGGTAACTGGCCTGCGTTTCTCACAGGCTCTTGTCAAGACCCAACTTCACTGCTGACCGCAAGGCGAACACCTCATTAGCGACAGTCAGCGCCGATCACTGCTTGCAGTGCTACTCGTGACAGTAGGGAAACGTACGAAGTGATTCGGTCTGTTCATATCATTTCTTATTCATGTTTTTATTTTAGAAATGTTATTGTCAGATTATTTTAGTTAGTAAATCCTAAGAAACAGCTCCCACTCCACGTGACCGACTGGTACATCGTATAAAGATTATTCTTCAATAAAACAGTCTTGATTGCGAAAATATTGCTTTAATGACGCGTAGTGCCTTTGTAAGGCAGCATCTGATTATAATGGATTGAGAGACATTTGTATAGCTACTATGCCGTGCAATAAGCTCGATATGGACGTGTGCTTATTCACAGCATTACAATTCTACAAATGTCTCTCAATCCACGATAATCTGATGGTGCGCTACGAAGACGAAATGCGTCGTTAAAGCAACATTTTCCGACACAAGACTGTTTTATTCAATAACATCCTAATGAGTACATTAATGATACTTTTCACCCTTATGCAAATTCGCCTCTCCTTATTAGTGAATAGTATCGAAGTCTTAGGTATTGGCATGCAAACGTAGTCCAGCAGCCAGCCGGAGTGTATAGCAGGCTCCGCTAGTTTCGCATTAACTAAACGCAAGAGCTCAGCGAACTGTAGCGCCGTGTGCAAAGTGACGTGTGGCAAACACCGATCAACCCGTTCTTATGATGTCAGCTGCCTGCTACAATACGTAAGATGCTTTGGACAACAAGAGAGTAATCATGGCTACAAAAGCCAGAAATGTTACATTGCTCTGTTGTGGGAGAGTCAACACAAAAGACTGGACGCATCTTGCGTTTAGCAGCTTTCCCTCGAACAAATAGAAAAGTTGGACCGCAACCGTAGGCTACGGTTCTCCACTTTCAGTGGGTCCTGCGAGACATCTTGCAATCGTCCTTGTCCTGATGACGCTCCAAAGCAAGAGTCTGCTTTCATCAAATTAAAAAGAAAACATTACGTCAACCATCCTTCCATCTGCGCCTTTCGCATTAGCACCTGATGCGAGCTACACGCTGTGGGTGAGATGTCAGAGGAAGCTTGGTGAACATTTGTACATTTCGATGCGTACATTCATCCTCTACCTAAAAAAACTTCATTGTCGTCTGAAAGGGATGGAAATACGTGTGCCTGCGAGATTAAACTGAATTTCTCTGTGAAAGAGTTACCAGTGAGACACACTAAATGTATTTTTAGTTCTCATGAACATGTGCGTAGCGGGCCGTTCCTCTGCGTTATACACTCCTGGAAATGGAAAAAAGAACACATTGACACCGGTGTGTCAGACCCACCATACTTGCTCCGGACACTGCGAGAGGGCTGTACAAGCAATGATCACACGCACGGAACAGCGGACACACCAGGAACCGCGGTGTTGGCCGTCGAATGCCGCTAG
Source organism: Schistocerca serialis cubense (assembly GCF_023864345.2). NCBI lineage: Eukaryota > Metazoa > Arthropoda > Insecta > Orthoptera > Acrididae > Schistocerca > Schistocerca serialis. The sequence continues at coordinate 541,059,800 of NC_064638.1, forward strand.
CTGCGCAGCATTTGTGCACCGCCGCCGTCAGTGTCAGCCAGTTTGCCGTGGCATACGGAGCTCCATCGCAGTCTTTAACACTGGTAGCATGCCGCGACAGCGTGGACGTGAACCGTATGTGCAGTTGACGGACTTTGAGCGAGGGCGTATAGTGGGCATGCGGGAGGCCGGGTGGACGTACCGCCGAATTGCTCAACACGTGGGGCGTGAGGTCTCCACAGTACATCGATGTTGTCGCCAGTGGTCGGCGGAAGGTGCACGTACACGTCGACCTGGGACCGGACCGCAGCGACGCACGGATGCACGCCAAGACCGTAGGATCCTACGCAGTGCCGTAGGGGACCGCACCGCCACTTCCCAGCAAATTAGGGACACTGTTGCTCCTGGGGTATCGGCGAGGACCATTCGCAACCGTCTCCATGAAGCTGGGCTACAGTCCCGCACACCGTTAGGCCGTCTTCCGCTCACGCCCCAACATCGTGCAGCCCGCCTCCAGTGGTGTCGCGACAGGCGTGAATGGAGGGACGAATGGAGACGTGTCGTCTTCACCGATGAGAGTCGCTTCTGCCTTGGTGCCAATGATGGTCGTATGCGTGTTTGGCGCCGTGCAGGTGAGCGCCACAATCAGGACTGCATACGACCGAGGCAGACAGGGCCAACACCCGGCATCATGGTGTGGGGAGCGATCTCCTACACTGGCCGTACACCACTGGTGATCGTCGAGGGGACACTGAATAGTGCACGGTACATCCAAACCGTCATCGAACCCATCGTTCTACCATTCCTAGACCGGCAAGGGAACTTGCTGTTCCAACAGGACAATGCACGTCCGCATGTATCCCGTGCCACCCAACGTGCTCTAGAAGGTGTAAGTCAACTACCCTGGCCAGCAAGATCTCCGGATCTGTCCCCCATTGAGCATGTTTGGGACTGGATGAAGCGTCGTCTCACGCGGTCTGCACGTCCAGCACGAACGCTGGTCCAACTGAGGCGCCAGGTGGAAATGGCATGGCAAGCCGTTCCACAGGACTACATCCAGCATCTCTACGATCGTCTCCATGGGAGAATAGCAGCCTGCATTGCTGCGAAAGGTGGATATACACTGTACTAGTGCCGACATTGTGCATGCTCTGTTGCCTGTGTCTATGTGCCTGTGGTTCTGTCAGTGTGATCATGTGATGTATCTGACCCCAGGAATGTGTGAATAAAGTTTCCCCTTCCTGGGACAATGAATTCACGGTGTTCTTATTTCAATTTCCAGGAGTGTACATTCCGCGTAATTTGCCTTTTCAGGGTCTGTTGCGCTCGTTACTGTATATAAATGGCTCATGAATACCGCGTCGCCTTACTCAGACGGCAACTGCGAAGCTTCGGTTCTTTCGTGTCTGGTGCCTAGATTCGCGATGCAGTAGCTAATACATATGAAACAAGTATGCAGCGTTAGTGCTGGCGCGACTAAATCATGGAACCATTAGAAGTATAAAAACAAAACGACGTATTACATCATCATATTATAGGCTCATTCCCAGTAGAGATGGCGTGTCACTGCCCACCTGCGTCTTGTCAGTGAGTTGTAATATGTGTAGTCACACGGGTGACTGACGAATTCTTGTGCTGTGTTGTTTCGAGTGACTGTGGTAATGAGAGAAATGAACAACGCTACACACCCTGCTGCTCTCCAGCAGCACTTAGGGGCTCATCGAGCTTTACGTCCCTCTTCGAAGGACAGATGACCATTAAGAACCATATCATCTCATAGCTTGACTACGAAGAGATGTGGCGTTTATGTAACACTCTATCTTATAATATGAAGACTGTTAAAACTGTGCTTGCAGTGAAGGGTCAATGTTACGGCTGGTATCAATACTTTCTGTCATCTCTACACTGTCAACGATGGGGAGATTCTCTTTTGCAGCCTACCACTTTTGTCAGCTCTGTTATGTCCAAAATGTAGCTCTTCCACATTGGTGTACCAAGTTGTGGGAGTGGGGAGAGATCCAGCAGCCTCTCGCCCCATAGAAGAGAAAATTATCTTCATAAACCGCCACACATAAATACTTAACTACACTATGTGATCAAAAGTAACCGGACACCTGGCTGAAAGTGACTTCCTTGATGACAGCTTCCACTCTCACAGGCATACGTTCAATCAGGTGCTGGAGGTTTACTTGGGGAACGGAAGTCCATTCTTCACCGAGTGCTGCACTGAAGAGAGATATTGATGTCGGTCGGCGAGGCATGGCATGAAGTCGGCGTTCCAAAACATCCAATAGGAATCAGGTCAGGACTTTGTGCAGGCCAGTCCATTACAGAAATGTTACTGTCGTGTGACCACTCCACCACAGGCCGTGCAATCTAAACAGGTGCTCGATCATGTTTGATGATGTTTGGTTTGTGGGGCGCTCACCTGCGCGGTCATCAGCGCTCTTACCAAGTCCCCATTTTTTTTTTTTACAATCCAATCTAGTCACTCTCACAAATGATGATGATGAAATAATGTGGACAGCACAAACACCCAGTCCCTGGGCAGAGAAAATCCCCATCCCGGCCGGGAATCGAACCCGGGACCCCGTGATCCAGAGGCAGCAACGCTGTCCCCTAGACCATGAGTTGCGGACCTCGGTCGTGTTCAAAGATGCAAACGCCATCGGCGAATTGCTCTTCGACAGTGGGAAGCAAGAAGGTGCTTAAAACATCAATGTAGCCCTGCGCTGTGATAGTGCCACAGAAACAACAAGGGGTGCAAACGCCTCCGAATTTTACTGTTGGCGCTACACAAGCTGGCAGATGACGCACACTGGGCATTCGCCATACCCACATACTGCCATCGGATGGCCACATTGTGTACCATGATTCATCATTTCAACCACAGTTTTTCCACTGTTCAGTCGTCCCATGTTTACGCTCTTACACCAAGCGAGGCGTCGTTTGGCATTTATCGGCGTGATGTGTGGTTTATGAGCAGCAGCTCGACCATGAAATCCAACTTTTCTCATTTCCCGCCTAACTGCCATAGTGCTTGCAGTGGATCCTGATGCAGTTTCGAATTCCTGTGCGATGGTCTGGACAAATGTCTGCCTATTACACATTACGACATTCTTCAACTGTCGGTGGTCTCTTGTCAGTCAGCCGCGCCGGATTAGCCGAGCGGTCTAGGGCATTGCAGTCACGGACCGTGCGGCTGGTCCCGGCGGAGGTTCGAGTCCTCCCTCGGGAATGGGTGGGTGTGTTTGTCCTTAGGATAATTTGGGTTAAGTAGTGTGTAAGCTTAGGGACTGATGACCTTAGCAGTTAAGTCCCATAAGATTTAACACACATTTGAACATTTTTTTCTTGTCAGTCAACAGACGAGGTCGGCCTGTATACTTTTGTGCTGTACATATCCCTTCACGTTTCCACTTCGCTATCACATCGGAAACAGTGGACCTAGGGATGTTTCGGAGTGTGGAAATCTCGCGTGCAGACGTATGACACAATTGACACCCAATCAACCCAATCACCTGACCACGTTCGAAGTCCGTGAGTTCCGCGGAGTGCCCCATTCTGCTCTCTCACGATGTCTAATGACTACTGAGGTCGCTGATAAGGAGTACCTGGCAGTAGGTGACAGCACAATGCACCTAATATGAAAAACGTCTGTTTTTCGGGGTGTCCGGATACTTTTGATCACATAGTGTATTCAGTATCATTTTGAAAAAAGGCGGAACATTTAGTAGATATTGAATAGTAGCAATTGCACCTAGAACCATTTTTTCGTGAAATATCGAAAGTATTTCGCTGTTCCCCTTGAAACTGATACGAGTTGCTCTCATTCCTTCCCCCTTTTCCTCCCCTTCCACCAAAGCTCAGATCCTGAGTATGCTCTTACCCCTACTATAATTTAAAAAGGGCGCTGATAAATGACGGACGCTAAGAAACCAATGCACGTTGAGGTTGGTTTACAGCGGTCTGCTTCTAAAAATGTTGCTTGACACAAAGTCTGTTTAAGTGACTATTTCTTCATCAGTTTTACTCTACCGCTTTTACTTTCGAAGTAAAGTTCTTTGCTGTTGTCACTAGTTTTTGTCCAGGAGTCCTTTCCAAATGTTCGTATCATCTTCAGTTTTTATTTATTCAGAAATGGTTCCACTTTAAGTTAGGTTAGGTTAGTGTTGTTTAACGTCCCGTCGACAACGAGGTCATTAGAGATGGAGCGCAAGCTCGGGTTAGGGAAGGATGGGGAAGGAAATCGGCCGTGCCCTTTCAAAGGAACCATGCCGGCATTTGCCTGAAACGATTTAGGGAAATCACGGAAAACCTAAATCAGGATGGCTGGAGACGGGATTGAACCGTCGTCCTCCCGAATGCGAGTCCAGTGTGCTAACCACTGCGCCACCTCGCTCGGTCCACTTTAAGTCATTGACATATGTCGGAATATATCTTCAATCTAACAAACTACACGAACGCCTGTCTTAAAAATTCGCTTCAGTCACATGAATTTCGGTCTAGTCTTCTTCCGTATCTACCGTACATATCCTTCCACGTACAAGATCGGGTGTTGCAACAACGTTAAAATATTACATATAGGTGTGCCCATACGTTTCTCATTTTCAGAAATAACCTTGGTTCCACTGAGTATATCCATTGTCTGAATAATAAAATATATTCTCCAATTGTGGCAAATTTCAAGTAAATGGTCATTATCGAGCATACTGTAGTATTATAAGGTATATATTAATAGTAGACCACACATTCAGTCGAAAAGAAAAGAACATTTAGGCCTATACAGGTACAGTGAAATGTATTGCTGTTGTCATTATATTGCGCTAGCGAACCCAGCAATGCTTCGCAATTGCTAAATATCTATCGGAATTGTATAAGCTCCTCCTACTCCCAATATCCGTTCAAAATGGTTCAAATGGCTCTGAGCACTATGGGACTTAACTTCTGAGGTCATCAGTCCCCTGTAACTTAGAACTACTTAAACCTAACTAATCTAAGGACATCACACACATCCATGCCCGAGGCAGGATTCGAACCTGCGACCGTAGCGGACACGCGGTTCCAAATTGAAGCGCTTAGAACCGCACGGCCACACCGGCCGGCCCAATATCCGTCCATCACCTCCTTCTCTCCTCTCTCTCTATACATCTCCTACTTCTCCCTCACTACATCCGTTTCCTACCCCCTCTCTCCGTCCATCTTCTCCTTCACCCCTCTATGTCCACTTCCTTTATGTTTCTCTTTCCCCCCTTGTGACTGTAAGCCTTATTTATTGTTATTGCAAATGAAATCTCGATTGGGAATTAAAGTCGCTTAAAATGGATAGCTAAATCGGTTGGGATCATTGATACATGGGGTATGAGAGAGAGACCTCTCCCCTGCTGGATCTGTGAAGATGGCAGCTTCAATGACAGTAGTTCACATAGACAGCACACTCATTTGTGTACATTTTTTTGAGTAAAATTTTATATAAGAAAAAAGCATATATAAAAGCGATTTGTGTACTGGATTAAATGTCGTAGTATCGTAGGTAAAACTGACTACGAGAAATAAGACGAAACTGCAAATTTTCGCAACACAGCATAGCACTTTTTTGCGATCGGTTTTTACCACTGTTGTTTAAAAAAATATTGCCGTTGTCCAAATGAATGCTTACTGGAGTATGAAAGGTGGCTACACTGAGCCACAGCGCCAGAGATTGCGCCAAAGAGTATTATTCAGCCGCCTCCACTGGCAGTGCTTGGGGAGAACTCGTAGTAGTCAGTGCTTGTTGAGATGTGCTAGAGAAAAGTGTTTTTTGAGAAGTAGCGGAGTGCTGTGCTTATCGAGATGTGGCAGTAGTCAGTTCTTGTTGAGATGTGATAGTAACGAGTCGGTGTGGAAATATTGTAATGATTAGAGTGCTTTTCGTCAATATATGAAGGTAAAAAAAAAAATTTTCCTTTTCTTTTTATTATCTCAATGTCTTAAATAATGCGTCATTACAGGTTCAGTCAACAAAGTATCTGGCGTGTGTTCTTGTATTAGAGGGTAATTCTGGGTTTCTTGCGCAATTATAGTATTTCTGTTTTTTTTTAATTACTTCAGTATAAATGGTATTTAAAATTTCTTGTCTTGTTGAAGAAGAACCGTGCCAGATGTGTACGTTGAGTCACACTCCCACACACAGAACAATTACACTTGCGCTTTGGTTTCGTAGGTTTTATAGTTGCTGGGGACTTAATTAATTAATTGTATTAACGGAAATTTTCATTTCATTCTTTGTTGTTGTTCTATGCAGTCAGATTGCGTACTAATACTAGTCGGGGCCAACCGTTTACGAAACAGCGTAATCGGACATACAGCTAAACTAAAAACTTAAAAATTATTTTCAAAAATATTTAATTAAGCCTCCATGCAAGTATCGTGCAAAAATTTAAAGTAAATCACCGAAGAACTTGTAAATATTTTTGTTAACAACGTTTCGGCTTATGTAATGCATATATTTATATACCATACATATTTAAAAACGTAGCTTATGCCGCTCTCAACGTTTATGTCATATTAATTAAAAAAACATGTTGTCTATATCCGTCCAGACGATTTTTAGACTATCGTGTAAACATTTGAAATAAATCGGTCAAGAATTTTTCCAGATATTCATTGGAGTATGTTTATTGAATAATCGTGTAAAAATTTGAAGTAAATCGCTTACAGCGTGTCGAGATATTTACAATAAACGTTTCCCTTTGCATATTATATAAATATTTATATGGCACATTTAAGAAGCTCATTTCCAAAATATATCAAATCCGAAACTTACCACATACATTATATATTTCCGCTTTCTGTTAATGTTTGCCGGCCGCGGTTGTCTAGCGGTTCTAGGCGCTCAGTCCGGAACCGCGCGACTGCTACGGTCGCAGGTTCGAATCCTGCCTCGGGCATGGATGTGTGTGATGTCCTTAGGTTAGTTAGGTTTAAGTAGTTCTAAGTTCTAGGGGACTGATGACCACAGATGTTAAGTCCCATAGTGCTCAGAGCCATTTTTTTGTTAATGTCGGAGAGTACCAAATCCAGTCTTATTTCGCTTCCAGAAACTACCAAATTCCGGCAGCCAGTTGTTGCTCCTCTTCGTAATGACGTCACACACGACATAACCAACATTTGTTTACATGACACTGTATGTTGTAATGATGTGTATGGCGTTTTTTATGTTCATTGCGAGTTTTCAATTAAATTATGGAGTCCGATATATCAGATGAATAGTGTGAAACATCAACAGAAACTCCAGAATAACAGTTTCCAAACTTAACGCAATTATATGCCAAAAGGTACGAAATACATTTTTATTTATGCGATAACAATTAAACAAACTTCTAGCGGAGATACTTGGCGTAATTTGTCTCAACATCTGTCTCAATGTAGCAGCAAAGCTACAAACCTCATTCTGATGCTACTGTGGTTGTAAAACGTTTTTTGTCCCTCTTGTTAAATTAGATTTTATAGATCTACTACCTTTTGTAAACGAGTTTCTTATTTATGTTAAGAATTTTTTACCTATGTCTGTCCGCACATCTGTCAGAGTATCGTGCAAAAATCTGAAGTAAATCGGTTATGAATGTTTCCAGATTTTGCCAGCCGCTTTTCAATATTACATGTTATATATGTATTTACATACTCCACAAAAAATATGTACGTCAATGTCGATCCAAATGTCTATTAAAGTATCACGCAAAAATTTGAATTAGTTGGTCAAGAAATTGTCGAGATATTTACTAACAATTTTTTCTCTTTATATATCATGTATGTGTATATATCATACATATTAAAGTATGTAGCACATGTCTATCCGAACATTTGTCAGAGTATCGTGTAAAAACATGAAGTTCATTGGTCAAGAACTTTTCGAGATTTTTACTAGCGAGGTTTCCCTTTACGTATTATACAAATACACTCCTGGAAATGGAAAAAAGAACACATTGACACCGGTGTGTCAGACCCACCATACTTGCTCCGGACACTGCGAGAGGGCTGTACAAGCAATGATCACACGCACGGCACAGCGGACACATCAGGAACCGCGGTGTTGGCCGTCGAATGGCGCTAGCTGCGCAGCATTTGTGCACCGCCGCCGTCAGTGTCAGCCAGTTTGCCGTGGCATACGGAGCTCCATCGCAGTCTTTAACACTGGTAGCATGCCGCGACAGCGTGGACGGGAACCGTATGTGCAGTTGACGGACTTTGAGCGAGGGCGTATAGTGGGCATGCGGGAGGCTGGGTGGACGTACCGCCGAATTGCTCAACACGTGGGGCGTGAGGTCTCCACAGTACATCGATGTTGTCGCCAGTGGTCGGCGGAAGGTGCACGTGCCCGTCGACCTGGGACCGGACCGCAGCGACGCACGGATGCACGCCAAGACCGTAGGATCCTACGCAGTGCCGTAGGGGACCGCACCGCCCCTTCCCAGCAAATTAGGGACACTGTTGCTCCTGGGGTATCGGCGAGGACCATTCGCAACCGTCTCCATGAAGCTGGGCTACCGTCCCGCACACCGTTAAGCCGTTTTCCGCTCACGCCCCAACATCGTGCAGCCCGCCTCCAGTGGTGTCGCGACAGGCGTGAATGGAGGGACCAATGGAGACGTGTCGTCTTCAGCGACGACAGTCTCTTCTGCCTTGGTGCCAATGATGGTCGTATGCGTGTTTGGCGCCGTGCAGGTGAGCGCCACAATCAGGACTGCATTCGACCGAGGCAGACAGGGCCAACACCCGGCATCATGGTGTGGGGAGCGATCTCCTACACTGGCCGTACACCACTGGTGATCGTCGAGGGGACACTGAATAGTGCACGGTACATCCAAACCGTCATCGAACCCATCGTTCTACCATTCCTAGACCGGCAAGGGAACTTGCTGTTCCAACAGGACAATGCACGTCCGCATGTATCCCGTGCCACCCAACGTGCTCTAGAAGGTGTACGTCAACTACCCTGGCCAGCAAGATCTCCGGATTTGTCCCCCATTGAGCATGTTTGGGACTGGATGAAGCGTCGTCTCACGCGGTCTGCACGTCCAGCACGAACGCTGGTCCAACTGAGGCGCCAGGTGGAAATGGTATGGCAAGCCGTTCCACAGGACTACATCCAGCATCTCTACGATCGTCTCCATGGGAGAATAGCAGCCTGCATTGCTGCGAAAGGTGGATATACACTGTACTAGTGCCGACATTGTGCATGCTCTGTTGCCTGTGTCTATGTGCCTGTGGTTTTGTCAGTGTGATCATGTGATGTATCTGACCCCAGGAATGTGTCAATAAAGTTTCCCCTTCCTGGGACAATGAATTCACGGTGTTCTTATTTCAATTTCCAGGAGTGTATTTACATGTCACATTTCCATTAAAAGAATATGTAACCGATGTCCATACGAACGTTTGTCAGAGCATTGTGCAAAACTCTGAAGTAAATTATATATATATATATACTCGGGTATTTATGACGGGAATAAGCTGAGATAGAGTTTTTGCACGGCCAAGCAGATGGAACTTGCACTAGCATTCATCACAATGTCCTGTATAGCCCAGTCCTCCAAATCTGATATAGGCACAAATCGCCCCGCCGCCTCCCTGCTCTCTGTGTAATAGGAGTTATGATCACACAAAATCCCAAAAAGAGCTTGAAATGTTGTGCGATGTGGTTGGTGCCTGTGAGGAGACTTGTTTTGATATAACTGTGCTGCCTCTCGAGCGTTTCCATCTGCTTGGCCGCACACAAACACCATTTCGGCTTGTTCCCGACAGGAATACCGGACTAATCTGCTGCTTACTGTACTACGTTACTAGCACAGCCTGCAACACACAACGGACACACGGCACCTGGTCAGAGCAACTGTCATTCGTCAGCTCTGTCTACCGTGGCAATGATTGTAAGTAGCCTGTTTGTATGTTGACAGCGCTGTAGACAGCGCTCTGCGCCCCCGGCAAAAGATTCTGTGTAACTTCCTGGCACATTAAAACTGTGTGCCGAACCGAGACTCGAACTCGGAACCTTTGCCTTTCGTGGACTTGTGCTCTATCAACTAAGCTACCCAAGCTTGGGTCTCGCTTGGGCACACAGTTTTAATCTGCCAGGAAGTTTCATATCAGCGCACACTCCGCTGCAGAGTGAAAATCTCATTCTGAAAAGATTCTGTGGCTGGACGGACTAGCAGCTAGCGAGTAGCTAGGGAAGTGTATGGACATGATATACTTCGTGGAGACACTGTGTTTTTGTAGGACAAGCGTTGTAAAGTGAGATGAAATGATGTGTTTATACGAAAATACGCAAGGAATTGTATGGTGATCGATGTATGGTTGATAATGTGTGGGCAGTTAAATTATTGACAACTATATAACTTTTAACTATATATGACGGTAGTATCTGTTCCCGAAAGAACAGTTACCGTGGATGACCATGCAGCTTTGCTAGAAATAAATGATAATTAAATGAACACCCTAGCTGCAAACAGGCGTTGATGTACTTCATTGGGGTGCAGCTAGGATGTTCATTTAATTATCATTTATTTCTAGCAAAGCTGCATGCATGGCCATCCACGGTAACTGTTCTTTCGGGAACAGATACTACCGTCATATATAGTTAAAATATGGCTTCCCGGCCATTGACCTTCTTGTGCGAACGCACACGCTATGCCCGAACTCGTACAGGACTTGGTAGATTAATCTGCCACGAGTAATGAGTATGATGGGCAAACATCTATTAGGCGCACTACGAATGTAGTGGTGTGGACATGTTGGGAATGTGGATCTCACGGGGAGCGTGCAAGGGGTAAGTCCCTGCAGATGCACTATCCTCTGTGCCCGCGGTGGCTCAGACGGATCAGCGTGTGCGGTCAGAGAGCTGGTTGGGCTCTGTAATAAAAAACTGAGTGGAAGGATCAACAGAACGAACTTGACCGGATGTCGTGTGACGTCCGCAACGATCAAACACATCGATCAACAACGAACAAAATGCAAAAAACAAAAAAAAAGATGGATAGAGCGTCTGCCATGTAAGCAGAAGATCCCAGGTTCGAGTCCCGGTCGGGGCATACATTTTCAACATGTCCCCAATGAAGTACATCAACGCCTGTTTGCAGCTAGGGTGTTCATTTAATCATCATTTATATAATTTTTTGAACCGGATGACACATCAATAAGGAAAAATTTTCTAAATACATTGTTTGCTCTTCAACAAAATATTTCTTTTTGCTAACCGTATGCCTCCTAGTAGTTAGAGTCTATAGTAATTAGAATCTTTTTATATAGCTGGCCGTTGTTGCCACATGCTGAAATTGCTGCAGTTCTGTTACGAAGATTTTCTGTGAGGTAAGTGGCTTGGATTCGTGACTGAAATGAGTTTAGGCCACTAACAGAGTTTGAGGTAGTTTCATATTTCTTTAATTTCATATTTTTTCTATATTTGTATTATTGTTAGGATTTCTTGCCATTCAGGGCCATTGTTTTGTGTTAATTATGCGAAGTCGTGTTGTCAATGTATAGCAGTGAGATTGCGTTGGCCTTGTATATTGTGGGTAATAAATGAATAGGTTAAGTTTGAGTTGTCTTTGTCAGGGAAAATTCTGTAGGTCAGTGTTTAATAAAAAAGTGTAATTGGAGAGGTAGTTTCACGATGTATTCCCGGACACGTGTTCACAGGACCTTTCTTCCGCCTTTTCCGGTCAGGAATCAGTCCAAGCAGTTTGTCGCTTTGATGAATGTTCAACAATATGTAGTCTATGTCCGTCAGAAAGTTTATTAAAGTATCGTGTAAAAATTTGAAGTTAATCGATTAATAAAGTTTAGAGATTTTTGGTAACGACCTTAACTAAGAGTTGCCTCCATTTATACATATATATTAAAATATGTGGCCTATGTGTGTCCGAACGCACACTGGTGTTCAAAAGCAAAGAAAGTGAAAATTTTGCAACGTTTCGTTTCTTTTGCCACGAAACAGCATAAACAGGTGACAGTTAAGTAGAAGCAATCTAAAGAATACAGAATGTAATCAACTGCAACATGGATAACAGTAGACAAAAGTGTTCTTCGTTTCTTTTTTTTTTTTCAACTTAACAGATTTGCACACACATTCTGATAACTGGTTAATGTGCTCAGTATGGGGTGTCATCATTTCTGGCACCAATACAGTTCTGACAACGACGGGACGTGCTCTGAATGGAGTCATCAATCTCATGTTGCGGCAACAACGCCCACTCTTCTGCAGAGCTGCTCACAAGTCTTACGGAATGGTTGGTGGATTCTGACGTGATGCAACCCATTCCCCTCGGGCATCCCAGACATGCTCTGAGGGATTCTAATAGGGAGAGCGAGCGGGCCACGAGAGGCGTGCAGCATCTTCCGTTTTCTTTTTTTGAGGTCGAGTATTACCGTCCATCAATACGAAGTCTGGACCGACACCACCTCTCAAGAACCGTGCATGAGTGCATGAGATCCCAAGATATCCTCACGTTACATCACAGCAGTTGAATCTTCCTGATCCGCCTGTACAACTTCATGAAGAGGTGTTCGAGTGCTGGACATAACCCCTGCCCACAGCATGAGGGATCCTCCTCTATATCGGTCTCTTTCCCCAGTGTTTGGATCCCGAAATCATGTTCCGCGTGCCGTCCAGTACGAATCCGTCGACAGTCACCCTCCAGACCAAATCGGGACTCACTTATGAAAAGAACACTGGCCCACCGTTCGACCGTCCAGGTGGAATGTTGACGGCTCGACTCTAGACTTTCCCTTCTGTGAAGTCACGCCAGAGGTAAACAGACAGCAGGTCAGCAACAAAAAGGTCACTCTGCTGAAGCCTTCTGTACATCGTTTGCCTCGATACAACACGTCCAGGGGATGCTGCGAGGCCAGACGCCAGTTGCAGTGCAGTACTAGGGCTGCACCACCGTGCCCTTACAGCCAAATGACAGTCTCCTCTTTCTGATGAAACCGTGGTCGGCGATGTCCTGGTCTGCGGGATATAGATTCAGTCTCTGTAAACTGTCGCCTCACTCCAGGAACAACAGAACGATTCATATTAGGCCATCGAGCCACATCAGTTTGTGACTTTGCTGCTTCCATTCTTTCTAAGGCTCTCCGCAGCAGAGAGTCTGTAGGCGTCTTCTCTACGCCATACCTCTGTGACCATGTACACAGCGATTGTGGATGTGGTACTGCCGTGCAAACACTACCCCGCTTGATAGGTGCCCTGACTTCATGGCTGGCATGGTTGTCCGTTGATCTGAAAGCCATCTTCCATGCAGAACACGATCGTAACGACATTTGTTGACAGTTTGTATGATTATATCGTGAATTAGACACAGGACGGGGAAATAGCAGTTCGTTTGCTTTAATTTTGGGCAGCAGTCTACATTAGAGTGCAGCGTAAAAATTTGAAGTGAATGGTTCAACAACTTTCCGAGATTTTTGTTAAAATCTTTTCACATTTATGTAGTTTATACACATTTACAATATTTACCACACACATGAAAAAGTATGTAGCCTACGTCTGCCTGGAGTTTATTAATTATATGAAAACCTTAACTAAAGCGGTCAAGGACGTTTCGAGATTTTTCGTAACAGCGTTAAACTACAACTTGTCTTTATATAGTAGGTTAGATTTGGAAATGGGAGTGAACAGAGTTACCTATTATGTCTCGCAATTCAGTCTTAGGTAAATGAATAGACGATGCATTTGGACACGCCTCTCCAATTGACTTTTCATTATATGTACGTATCACAGATGGGATGGCCCCAGTCAGGAGAATCGTGGTCTGGAGAGTACAGAGCCATTCTCACTAGAACTGATCAAGACAGACCAGGAATCGGAGGAGTTCGAGTAATTTTAAGAGAAAACCACTGGCTCAAGTGTCAAGGGATATTTGCGATACACGTCTAGCACGATACTAGTCAAATTTTAAACCACACCAAAGAACACAGTCATTAACAGGTTTACATAGCAACGTCCACAGAGGAGGATGCCATAGTTGACGAAATTAATTAAGAAATAAGTAAGATACTAAGACATGTTAGGAAAGAAAACCTGAGTGCCATGGGATACTGGAACACGAATATCGGTGAAGAACCTGAAGAAGGGATTGTCGCTAACTATGGACTTAGATGAAGAAATGCAAGAGAAGCCGGACTAATTGAGTTCTGCTTCAGGCATCACTTAGTTGTTGCGAATACATTTTCCAACAACACAAGCGAACAAGTTACACTCGGAAGACCACATAAGCCTTAAAGAGAGAAGAGGTCGCTTGTATTTTAGTGAAATCAAGTTTTAGAAGCCAAGTCAAAAACTGCAGAGATATCTATCTGCAGGCACAGACAGTAACCACAATAAAAGGCAGTAAAACAGAAATGGGAAATAGCAGAACTGAAAACTGAGTGACTAGCAGGGAATTATGCACAGTAAACAGATAATGTAGCTAAAAATTTCCAACATGACGGAGTAAAAGATGACTGGAAACAAACTAAATCTGAAATATATAAAGCAGCAGAAAAAATAGTTGGGAAAACCAAATCCAAAGAACAAGAGGAAACGGGTTGCAGCAGCTGTTCAGCTTACCAAAAACAGAAGACTATGCAAAAATGCAACTGATCAACAAGGAAAACCTGTGTACAGAAGACAAGAAATTAGTCAGTATAGAAGTTAGGAAAGGAAAACAAAGATTTATTGAGGTCATGTGCAGAGATGTAGGAGAAAATATGTGACATGGAAGAAGTGATATAACCTACAGAACAGCAAATAAATTTTTTAGCAAACTAAAAACAACAAACTCGGGTACAAAAGAAGACGAAGCAGGAAAACAGTTGTCTCGTGAAGATATGGGGAAGAGATGGAAAGAACACATAGAGAAATTGTATGACGGTACACATTTATTGCAGGATCGAATAGGAAAAGAAGAGGTAGCCTATGGAGATGAGAAAGGAGACGACATTATGGAAGAAGAATTTGAAAAACTTTAAGACCTACGGGAGAACAAAGCAATGTGAATTGATGACACTTCTGCAGAACTGACAGTGTTGATGACAACATGAAAATGATGCTACTGAAACTGATTACATCCATCTATAAAAAAGCAGAGCCGGCTTAAAGAAATGCATATTGATTTCTATAGCGAAGAAGACCGCAGCTACAACATGTGAACAGTACCGAACTTTAAGCCCAATATCGCATGCATCAAACATCTCTTAAAGATAATTCTGAGGAGAATTGATGGAAAGATGGAGGACATGCTGAGTAAAGAGTGGAGAATATGCTGACGGAAGATCAGAATGTATACAGGAGGGGATTATCACCAAGAGAAAACATTCTGGCACAGAGGCTTCTTATCGAAAAGCAAATACAGAAAAATAAACCAATTTATATCGACTTTGTAGACCTGGGAAAGGCATTCGATAATGTTTTCTGGCAAGAGATGTTCAGAGTAGTGAAGAAAGTAGGTCCAAGATATAAAGACATTCGGTGATATCTTCCATAAGAATTATGTGGCTGTCGTTAGGAATTTTCATCAGGAACAAGAAGCAAACATTAGAAAAGACGTGAAACAGGAATGTGCTCTTTCTATTCTTATATTCAGTGCTTACATCCAGAAGCCATAGACCACAACTGTTGAGAGGAGGGTCAAAATTAATGGGCAAAAGGTAGACATGCTTTGTTTCGCTGATGATAATGCTATGGTTACGGAGACGAAAAAAGATCTAGAGAAGGACCTCAGCACAATGGAAAGTATTTTCTGTAATCAGTATGGTATGAGAGTAACCTAACCAAAGTCTAAGGTAATGGTATGTACAGCTGAAGAAGAATGTGAATCTTTAAAAATAAGCACTGGAAGAGAGGAGCTAGAAATGATAGAGGAACGTACCTTTAAGTCAAGGAGGATTGCAAAGGATGATAAAAACCGGAAATAAATCGTGAGTAGAATACAACAGACCAAAAGTGCATTTAATTTAATAAAGAACTTTCTCATCAGTAATAACATCATTCTATATATAAGTAAACTGATTATGAAAGCATTTGTTTGGAGTGTAGCGCTAAACGGGTGTGAAACTTGTATAATAGGAAAACAGGAGGGAAAGAAGGCTAGAACTCATGAAGATCTGATGCTACAGAAGGATGATGAAGATCGTCTGGAGAGACAGTGTTTCCATTGAAGAGGTGCTGAAAGGAGTTCAAGAAACCAGATCTCTGTGGAGGCACATCTAAAGAAGAAGAGACAAACTCGTAGGACACGTTTTAAGACACCGTAACATCACTGGAACGCAGCAGAAGGAACTGTTAATGGAAGCAATCACTGGGAACGACCAAGAATGTCATACACGCAGCAGATTATGAACATACATGGCAAGACAGACAGAAGAGGGCAACGGCGTGGTGCTGCAAACCAGCCATAGGATTTGAGAGAGACGTGTACTACCTGAGGTGTGTTTATCATCAGGTGTATCAGCTACATCATAATGATCTTGTGGTTGAAACTGACCAGGAAACTAATAAAGTAATCTAGTCAAATAACAAACTGACACAGCGCCACTTTGACGTCTTTTAAACAATGTTCTATGGCTGTGAACCCAAGCACAAGGACAATGACATATTATGTTCAGCATTTCTGCCAATATGTCCGTATATACTTTCGAATTTTTCAGCATTTCGTTCAGGTCTATATTATTCTCAAATGAAATATCAAATTCAAATAAAATAAAATATTGCGCTTTTCCATAATTTTACTTTCAGTACCCGCTTTTTTTTCTTGCTAGCCATTCCTTCTTTAAATTCCATCGTGTCTTTTTTTCCGCTTGTCTCTCTCGAGAGAAATTTTGTTCATGTGCTGTTGCTATCTTGGGTAAAATAAATTAAGTGTAATTTTTCTCGAGAGGAATTTTCAGTGCTTATGCTCCTGCTGTCTTGCTTGAAATAAATCATGCTTATTTCAGTCTATGTCACCCTGCAGTATAATAAGTACATCGGCAGAAAAAGGTTCCTATTGGAGCACGAAAACTGCAAATATATTCCTTTTTATTTAAAGGACTCCGAAAAGTGAGGTAGCAGCTGCTTCATTCTACCTTCATCAGTACCTTTAGAAATTTTCTGAAAAATGGTGGTATGCAAGCATTTTCGCAACATGCGAAATTTTCAACATCCAACTCTCCTCAAACTCCCACAAGTTCCCCTAACTGTAATTCACTCACATCCACTATTCTATCGCTGCAAGTCATTCATCCTAGAGACGGGTCGAACTCGTTCATTCCCGTGAACTACTTCATTCGTTTCACTCCTTGCCGTGAAGCGTTCAAATGAAGTAGTTCATTCATGAAGTACGGAAGCCTGGCGAACTTGCCCAGTTCGCCGCTCAGCCGCGGCTACGCTCGCTTCGCCTCGCTCGTACAATAAAGCTTCGTAATACTTCATGATTTTACCAACAGATGGCCGAACTATGCAGCAACGTGCACGCAACGTTTTACGGTCTTATAGCGTCTGAGTTAACTTAAATAGGGCATGGTCGAAGGGGACAAAGGAAAGATAAACAGAGAAGCCTGTCACATATAAAGAAGGTGATACATTTAATCTTGCCCGACATTTTTTCATGAAGCGCCCAAAAAAGTCTTTATCTGCCAAGTGAAACATTATTTGTTGTATTCATGGACTGAAAACTAGGGCTACCAACGAAATGCAGTCCAATTTTATGTTCCTTTTAAAATTTAATCCAAAATAGAATGAGTATGTTTACCACTGTCACAAAGTCTATACACCTACGTTAAGTAATTATTCAGAAGTTTTCCTGTAGATTTTATTTTTGTTGAGAATAATAACCCTCCACATTCAAAACGTAAACTGTCACCTGTAGTCATTGGTACGATTTCAAGTAAAGTCCCTCTTTCAGTGTTATTAACAAACCTTTTATTTTCATGTTGGCTGTGCGTGCTCACACAGCCAGCCTCTTTGTTTGTATTCATTTGTCTGCAAGCGCTGCCAACGGTAGGCTACTCGTAGACGCGAAGTATAACCCCAGATCACATAAGAAACAGATTGACCGTTCTTACGACGGAACAGGCAACCGTAAAAATAGTTTTCCCGTCGGTCAACAGATGTCACAGGCGACGCTACAATGCTAACTGACCTGTCCATGTCGCGGAATTAGCAACGCTGTATCTCCGTTTACGTGAATGACGCTCATTAGCGTTCGGTTAGAGCGCTGCGCGCGTAATGCATTCGTTACACTGCTAACTGTAGCTCATTATCGGCTGTGGTTTTTCCCGAGTTTTCAATCTAAGAATATAGATTAGCTCCTGTAACTCTACAAACCAAGTTTATTTCTCACAATCATATGCGAAATGAAATAAATGAAAAGTAACACACAAACATTTCTCGCGAGTTACTGTTTAAATGCAGACTGTATTGCAGTCGCAAGGGTTTTACACTCGCCTTCCATGCTGTCGATTTCCTCTTTGCTATACAGCTCTTCTGATACGGATTATGGTGGTAAAAAAGATCTCCAAGTGCAGGTTAACACTAGAAAGTTTTCAAAATCCGCACTCGGTTATGATGCGAATTAAGGCTGGACATATTTCAGTGACAGTCATTTCAAATTTAAATTCTTTTACTTTGCATGTAACTTATCGTAAATGATATAAGAGTGGCACAAAACGATGAATTTTGGATTGTTGTTGAAAGGGGGCTGCAAACGCGGTAATATACAAGTGAAAGCGTGTTTTTCGAGCATATTTTGGCGGTGTCAACTTTGAAGAGCCACAGACGGCAAACCATAATAATGTTAAAAAATTACTTTGTACAGTTTAAAGAAAACCCGCAAATATTCGCAACAGACACAGTTATTACTGGGGATATCCGCACTTGCGCAGACCTGTTACTATAAGTAGTGTTGTTTTCAAGTGAAAGCTGTGAGAGGATTATTAGCACAGAGATTAAAAAAAAATTAAAATAGGCAGCGTCTATAGTTTGCATGTTATGCTCGTTCTCTTCTATTCTCCTCCCTTCATTCCAGTATAAACGCTTGTTCACAAGTATAAACGAATGGCAGTGAACATTGGCGAATTACCTATGAATACTCGTCTGCAGCAGTGTAAACGATGTTTTACACTCGTTCGCTCAAGTATATACCAGGATCTAGAGGGACCGATGATCTAGCAGTTAGATGACGGCAATTATTCATTTATTTCACTGTTGCGATTTCAGCTCTAGAGCCATTTTCAAGTACCAAGGGAAAGGTATTGTAAGGTAATGCTTCTTAAATTGTTTACCAAATGTTACCACACTATGCTTTGCATTTTGTTATCCATATGTTATATTGGTTTCAGTTTTCACATTGCATACAAAAATGCCTCTACACCCAAAATTACGATAGTGAAGTGAATAAACAGTTTTAAAAAGTCCAAATCGCAGCAAAGATTTCATTTAAAAATTATATGATATGATTCTTGTACAGGAAGGGCTGCCACGTTATATCGAATATAACATCGACAAAATTTAAATAGGATCGAATGCTTATGGCTCTTTATTAATCCTTACTCGTAACTGATTTATTGATTTACCTGAATTTAAAATCCATTCGCGTAACCTTTCTTCATCTTTGTGTCTCTCGATCTGAACATTTTTAGTTGAGGATTTGTTCGTCTACTCCTTCCACAGTTGATATACTCGTAGGTCCTCGGTATGATGACTCGATCCACTACCACCGGTATGTCAAAAACAGCTGTACTTCACAGATACCAAATAGTGGAAAGCTGCACACATTTGGCCGATGTTGCCACATATTTCACAGAACGGAGTGCCATCTAGTGGTTGATTCCAGAAGTAAGGGTGTGACGCTGTTGCCGCCTGGTGGCCGTTCCCTGACAAGGGTTGCCTGCTAGACCAAGCGATCGGGCAATCTGTTTCTTACGTGATCTGTGGTATAACTACACAAATGGTCACGGGTAATGATGCCAGCACTGCAGGAAGCACTGACGCTGCCTTCCCCCCCGCCCCTCACCCCTCACACCCCACCTAAACCTATCGTTCCCCACAAACACCGCGCGATTCGTCGACAGGCAGTAGAGGGAGGAGTGAAGTGAAGGGAGAATGAGTGACGCGCCGGTGTAGTGGGAGAGGGGAAGAGAGTGAGTGAACTAGAAAAAAGTGTGGAGTGTGCTATCTCTGAAGAGTTTGAAGTACCAGTTCATTGGAATTGAGTGGTTAGTTCACACTTCACTGGAGTGAAGCGTTCCTTTGAACGACTCATTCACGAGCTCCCCATCACTAATTCATCCCATCGTCTTCCAGTTGCCGTTCCTCAGTTAGTAATTCAGCCCAACTCATTCTGATTGCGTCTTTGTGTCTCTCGATAATTGTCTCCTGTGTCACAGCCAGAGTCCCCTTTGTTGTGTCCCGCTACTACAGCCTCCTCTCACTCTCACTGTCTCCCCATTGCTCTCTCTTACTGCTACAACCTCATTCCTTCCTTTTACCACTGCTGTCTCTTCTCACTGGCACTCTCTCTCTCTTCCTTGTTGTCATTGTCATACACTCTGTCTCACATTATCACTGGCCCTTACCACTTTCTCTTTTTCTTTATTCCTCACCCCTGCCACTGTCTCCTTCACTCTCTTCCTATCACTGCTCTATCACAGTCAACTATGTTCCCTCTCTTTCTCTCACACCGCCATTGAGTCCTACGCTCTTTCTATGTAACACGATCACAGTTTACTATCTTCCAGTATTTATTACTTTTCCGTCTCGTTGCCGTTTCCACTGTCCTCTTCTCTCTCAGCATAAAAAAGCACGAATATGTGCGAAAAGTTTTGGAAAATTTTTGAAGCTGCTGAGGAAGGTAGAATGAAGCAGCTGGCAAACCGCTTTTCTGTCAGAGTCTTTCAAATAAACAGGAATGTACTGGCATTTTTTGTGTTCAAGTTGGAGAATTTTTCCGCTGGTTCCTTTCTTTTCTCTGCTGAAGCAGAACATGTAACGGAGGTGAAAATAAATGTCTTGGTCAATAAAATTTAGGTAGTTTACTTACTAGTATGTGAAAGTGAAATAACGCAAAATTAATTTGGCACCTCAGACTGGATTTTACGTTCAAAAATATTTTGCATTTGCTTCAGCACTACAACCTGGGATTCCAAGATGATAACGGAGACACTTCACTACATATTCCACCGTACTACGTCACTTTATAAACTACTTTTTCGCCTCACACCGGATTTTACGCGCGTATTTTACATGCGTAGGGTGAATTTGAACGTCTGTATCTCGGAAATGGGTAAACTATGAAGAAAATTTTCAACGCTGTTCGAGTGGGGATCTGAGGAATACATCGTAAAAATTACACCCATTTGCTGTGCTTAATCGTTTCGGAATTCATGGGTGGATTTTGGTACCCGAAAAACAAATTTTTGGAGTGTTTCTTAATAAGGGATAAACACTTTTGAAAATGGGAAGATGCTCTTCTAGATAAATGCCTACAGAATCTACCACTAGAATTTGAGCGATTATTTATTATGTAGATTTCGCCTCAAACCGGATTTTACTTGTAGAAGTAGGGTAACTTTGAAACTCTGTATCTTGTAAACGGCTAAAACATACCAAGAAAATATTCAAGATTCTTCGCAATCGGTATCTTAGGAATATATCTTAAAAATTTTCCGTGCATAGAAACCTCAGCTGAGATTTTGTCCACTGGTGACGATGAAAGTATACATTACCAAAAAAGAAGGTTGTCACCTTTGTGATGACCCTGTAACTGAAACTTCCTCATAGATCAAACATGTGTGCCGGACAAAGGCTCGAACTTGGGGCCTTTGCCATTCGCGGGCAATGCTCTACCATCTGAGCTACCCAAGCACGACTCACGCCCCGTCCTCACAGCGTCAATTCTGCCAGTACCTCGTCTCCTACCTTCCAAACTTCGCAGAAGCTGTTCTGCGGCCCCGAGTGCGAGTCTCGGTCCGACACACAGTTTTAATCTGCCAGTAAGTTTCATACCAGCGCACACTCCGCTGCAGAGTGAAAATCTCATTCTGGGCACCCTGTAACTGTCTGCCATTGCCAAGCATATATTTGAAATTTGACTCGAAAGTGCCTGTGGTGCTATGGTGCAAAAGCGTGGCGCACTGCAACGTCACCCTCGGGCTGACCTACGCTCCGAACAGCAGTGTGTCGACATATGCACAGGAAAGGCCATAGCTCAGTTCATGTGAGGTGTAAGGCAGGTTAATGGTGTCACGTTAGCACAAAATTTGATCAGAATCATTTCAGATATACCGCCGCTCAGAATCAACCGGAAAGGCCTCAGGTGGCATAAAGGGCTTCAGTGAAACCACTCCCTCCCTTGCGGCGTTAATTCCCACACATTTCACGGTCAAAAACTACAGTTCGCTAAGCAGTAAGCAGCTGTATGACAATCTTGACAACGTTTAACATTGCTGGCACCCCCATACACTATTCCACCCTACTCTAAGGATACCGTGAAGTGCAATCCCACTGAATATGATCCGACCACTTTGGCATGTAGTGCAAACACAGTCTTTTGCTCTGGTATAAAGGGTGGAATCTTGTGCTCTGCTGTAGAGGATGGAACCAGTCGGACTATTCAAAAGCAATCGATGAAATTTGACGTGATCTGAAGCAGCAAAGGGTGTTCATGCTATGTCAACCCTCCTGTTTCACGCGTTTCTGTGGTTTGATCACGGAGGGATGCAACATTGACATGTGCGTGACTCTAATGGCAAATAACGTTGAAGGAACTGCCTGTCCTCAGGTGCTATGCGGACCGTGAGACACCATTCAATTAAATGGATGTCGAAGTCTTCGACAGGTAAATTTTTAAAATGCTCAACAGACGTGGGTGTGTGGCATCGAGGGTTTTGCCGAACTCGGAGGGCATAGAGGGAGCCTTCACCGTTTTATTCACGCACATGTCAATGTTGCATCCTTCCGTGATGGATGGCGTGAAACGTGAGGATTCGAAAAGCATGAACACCCTTTGCTATCGGATCACGTCGAATTTCATCGAATGCTTTTCAATGGTCTCCAGTGGTTCCACGCTGTACGCCAGAGCAAAAAATTGCGCTTGCATTACACATAAAAGGGGTCAGTTCACGTTCAAATGGGTGTAGCCCCACGATGTGCTTAGCGTAACGTTGAATCGTCTGGGGGGATGTCAGCAGTGTCAAACGTTGTCAAGAATATCATACTGCTGCGCACTGCACAGCGAATTGCCGTCTCCAACCCCGAAGTTTGTGGGAATCAACACCCCAACGGAAAGGGTGGTTTCTTTGACGCCCTTTATGTCACCTCTTGAGGAATATTCGCATCGATTCTGGGCAGCAAAGTATCTGAAACGCTTTCTTTGGCCAATCACAAGGAAATCGCATGATGCCAACGCTGGATGTCGCAGTTTTGACCTCAGTACTAAGGCGTCAAAAGGAGTGAAATGTGAGTAAGAGGAGGTGTGACGACTTACCAATAATGTGACACGTTCGCGACGGCACTGGGCGGCATTGCGGTGACGTGTTATGCTAATGTGACAGCGTTAATCCATCTTACACCTCACATGAACTTCTGAGCTGTTGCATTTCTTGTGCACGTGTCGATACGTTGCTGTCTGAAGCGTTGCCGAGCCCGAGGGTGACGTTTCAGGACGCCACGCTTTTGCACCGTTACGGAGGGATGTTGTAGACAATTTTGAGTCAAATTACAAACTTACGCTTGGCAGTGGGAAACAGTCACAATGCTTCGTAAAATTGCAAACTTTTTAATTTTGCGTAGTGTAATAAAGAGCCCTCTTTGTGGGGTTTTGAAAGGAATATTAACTAATTATGCCTTCATAAGTTCCATCAAGTCCAAAGAAATGCAAAAAGAACCAACAGATTTGCTGCATTTATCTGAGCGGGAGGAAGTGTGCAAAAATCGTACTTTGACCTCTATGTAGGATAGTGACACTAAGACGATCCTTCTGTTGGGCATATAAATTGTACCTAATCTAATACAACCCGAGGTATCAGTATCCGAAAACTCCGTTTTTATGGGTGATGTTTTGGAAGATGCATACCGATTACTATCATAGAACAGTGCACTGAATGCAATAAATTCCCCCCCCCCCCCTCCACGTAAATCTCTGAATAATGCTTCATATGTTATGAAACCTGTTATTCTAATTTTAATTCAAGACTGTACAAACTGTTATTTTGCAGAGGGATGTCTCACTGTCAGGTCCTCGTTCTTTTAAAATCTTAGATTACAGTGACCTGTTCACATTGTGAACTGCTTTCCAAAATCGATCGCTAAACACACTGATGACCAAAGCATTACGGACAGTGCCCATCGCAAGACTGAATACCGCCTGGTGACCTAAACATTATGTTTGCTGTTACGTGACTCAATAAGGAGAGTATATAAGCAGAGCAGAGACAAACGGGCAATCATTCTAGCGACGACACAGGCCGCAAATGAGAAACCCCCTCACGTAAGCGACTTCGACATGAGAGATTGTCGTGACCTGGCGCCTGGTGGCGAGCATCTTAGAAACGGTTGTTCGTGCGATCTTCTATGGAGAGCGGTTAAAGGAAGGTGAAACTAGGCGTGGACGATAATGTGTAGGACGTCCATCCCTCGTCACAAAATACGGAACTCGAAGGCGCTAAGTGGAGGAGGACAGGAGACGATCTGTGGTAGATCTGGTGACGGAGTACTAGTGCTATGGGACGTGCGTTGAGCGGCCGTACAATCCTTCCTCCTTCTGTCACCAAGCCACTCTGCCTGGAAAACTTGACAATTTCTCGCAGTAAACAGGCCGTACACGATAATCACAACATTTAAAAACCAATTCTCAAGAAACTTGGCTACTGACAAATGATCTACAATCATAAAAATTGGAAAACAGACAATTTCAGATTACCCATAGAGCATGTAAACACCAAAATTGTCAGAGCTCTGAATAAATATTTAAAAGAATCTGATAACACACACTAAGACAAAAACGACGCACCACGGAGGGAATATCCAAATGGGGCAGAAATCGACAGATGTGATGTACATGTACAGACAATCAAATGATTACACTTTCAGAAAAAAATGATGATTTATTCAAGAGGAAGAGTTTCACAAATTGATCAAGTGAATAACAAGTTGATCCACATCCGGGCCTTATGCAAGTATTTATTCGGTCGGTATTGATTGATAGAGTTGTTGCATGTCCTCCTGAGGGATATTGCGCTGAATTCTGCCCAACTGGAGCATTAGATCATCCAAATCCCGAAACGATTGGAGGGCCCTGCCCATAATGTTCCAAACGTCCTCAGTTACGGAGAGATCTGACTACCTTGCTGGCTAAAGCAGGGTTGGCAAGTATGACGACAAGCGGTAGAAACTGTCATTGGTCATCGGAGGGCTCACTTCGAAGCGGGACTCATCACTGAAGACAATTGTACGTACTCCTGTCAATGATATTCCAGGCCGAATACGTGTCTGGAGAGGCCCCGGAGAGCTGTGAGATACCGACCTGACTTTCGCCCGCCACACGGCCCGACAACGACAAGTGTTGGTCTATGGTGCCATTTATGAAAACAGCAGGACCCCTTTGGTCGCAATCCGCGGCACCCTTACAGCACAGCGGTAGAGTCTGCGCTGGATACGGTACCATATGTGCAGTGACCAATGTTCGCCCATATCGCTGGACGAGTTCATTAGTTTGTTCGGAAGGGGAGGCCACCGGTGTATGCCGCTTTCGGCCAGTCAGCGACGCGCTGCGATGAGAGAATCGAGATGGACGTCCTGCAATCTTTCTCGATTTTACGGAAGCTATTCGGCAAAAAAAAGTCATTTTTCGTTGCTTATGGGTTTATATGTCAGCTTCATGATGACATGCCCATTATTTCGTTAATGGTCATAGTTATTGTGATCTTTCCATGTAACCAAGAGACTACGATAAATTCGAAAAAGTTTGAAATGGAAAACAGGAATCGGTAAGATTTTGCGTTTTGTGCATACTACGTAATATATCGCTGCTTATGGAATTTTGCTAACATATTGAAGTTTTCTTTAGACTTGGTTGGAGGTCTCTTTCTGTCACCAACCTCGAGAAAATTTATCTGATAAAGCACATTCATTTCCGGACGCGTACGCTGGTTCAAGAATACATGCCGACGTCGCAAGCTGAAGATGAAGAGATAGAGAAAGTACATGAGGATACTGAAAGGGTAATATACGTAAATGGAGATAAAAATGTAATAGCCATGGGGGACTCGAACACAGTTGTAGGGAAAGGAATAGAAGAAAAGGTTACGGGGGGGGGGGGAGGGGGGGGAGGGGCTTGGGACAAGGAATGAGAGAGGAGAAATAATAACTGAGTTCTGTAATAAATTTCAGCTAATAGTAGCGAGTACTCTGTTCGAGAATCAGAAGAGGACAAAAAAAGACCAGGTGATACGGGATAATTTCAGTTAGATTACATCATGGTTAGACAACGATTCCGGAATCAGATACTGGATTGTAAGGCATACCCAGAAGCAGATATAGACTCCGATTACAATATAGTATTGATGAAAAATAGACTGAAGTTTAAGGCGTCAGTCAGGAATAATCAATATGCAAAGAAGTGGGATACGGAAATACGAGGGAACGACGAGATACGCTTCAAGTTCTGTAAGGCTATAGATACAGCAGTAAGGAATAGCTCAGTAGGAAATACAGTTGAAGGAGAATGTACATATCTAAAAAGAGTCATCAAAGAAGTTGGAAACATACGTACAAAGAAGGTAACTGCGAAGAAACCATGGGTAACACAAGAAATACTTCAGTTGATTGATGAGAGGAGGAGGTACAAAAACGTTCCGGGAAACTCAGGAACATAGAAATAAAAGTCACTGAGGAATGAAATAAATAGGAAGTGCAGGGAAGCTAAGACGAAATGGCTGCATGACAAATGTGAAGAAATCTAAAAGAAATGATTGTCGGAAGGACAAACTCACTATACATGAAAGTCAAAACAACCTTCGGTGACATTAAAAGCAAGGGTGCTAACATTAAGAATGCAATGGTAATTCCCTGATAAATGCAGATGAGAGAGCGGATAGGTGGAAATAATACATTGAAAGCCTCTATGAGGGGGAATATTTGTCTGATGTGATTGAAGAAGAAACAGGAGTCGACTTAGAAGAGATAGGTGCTCCAGTATTAGAATCATATTTTAAAAGAGCTTTGGAGGACTTCAGATCAGATAAGGCAGAAGGGATAGATAACATTCCATCAGAATTTCTAAAATCACTGGCGGAAGTCGCAACAAAAAGATTATTCACGTTGATGTGAAGAATGTATGAGTCTGGCGACATCCCATCTGACTTAGGGAAAAATACCATCCACACATTTCCGAAGACTGCTAGAGCTGACAAGTGCGCAGATTGTCACATCATCAGCTCAACATCTCATGCATCCAAGTTGCTGATAGGAATAATATACAGAAGAATGGAAAAGGGCATAGAATGGGCTCCTGGATGGTAGCTACCAAAGAAAGTTGGGGGTAGCACTGGTCGATAGCTTGTAGGCTGCTCAAGGAGTCAGTACAGAGAAGAAACGAATCGCCAGGGTATCAGCAAATGTACTCAAGAGCGCGACGAATGGCCGCCAGCTCTGCAGTGAAAACACTGCAGCCGTCTGGCAAGGAGTGCTGTTCAGTATGTCCTCCATGAACGTACGCGAAGCCAACGTGATCGTCAGCCATCGAGCAGTCGGTGTAAATCACTTCATGGACCTGGTACACGTCAAAGATCGAGAGGTAGTGACAGCGGAGAGCTGCGGGGTTAACTGAGTCCTTAGGACCATGTGAAAGGTCCAGGCAAAGCATCAGCTTAGGTCTACACCATGGAGGTGTACGTGAATGGACCTAGAGTATTGGTGGTAAACGCAAGGACTCCACCTCAAATAGAAGTGATCACACACGAACTGCTATCGTAAGCCCTGACCTGGGCCTCCAATGCGGGAGATGAACCACCATGGGTGGGAAAAGGAGACGATAATTCAGATGTGCAGGAGAACTACGGATGTGTGCAACATAACTGGAGAGCAGTTGTGCATGCCTAACCTTCAATGGAGGTACTGCAGCCTCCACCAGAACACTGGTCACTGGACTCGTCCTAAAAGCTCCCATTGCCAGCCGAACGCCACAGTGTTGCACTGGGTCAAGTAAACAACACTGAGGGCGCCGCTGAACCATAAATCAGACTATCATAGTCAAGGCGGGATTGAACAAGCGCTCTGTAGAGCTGCAGCAGCGTAGAGCGCTCTGCACCCCAGTTGGTGTTGCTCAGGCAGCGGAGAGCATTAAGGTACTGCCAGCACTTCCTCTTCACTTGACGAAGGCGAGGAAACCAAGTCCATCAGGCGTCGAAAACCAGTCCTAAGATTCGATATGTCTCCACTACAGTAAGTGGATCGTCATTAAGGTAAAGTTCTGGTTCCGGACGTGCATGACACACGATTTCGCGGCTGAAAACTAGAAGCCGTGAGCTAGAACACATGAATGCGCCTTGTGGATGGCACCCTGTGGGCACCGCTCAGCAACACCAGTACTGGAGGAGCATTACGAAATGCAGAAGTCGTGTGCATACGAAGAAGGTGAGACGGACAGCCCAACTGCTGCTGCTAGAACGTTAATGGTCATTAAAAATAGAGATACACTCAATACAGAGCCCTGCGGGACCCTATTCTCCTAGACATGGGGGGAACTATGGGAGGCACCAACTTGGACACAGAAAGTACGAAGCGATAGGAAATTTTGGATAAAAATCGGAAGCGGGCCCCAGAGACCCCATTCATAATGTGGCAAGGATGTGATGTCGCCAGGTCGTGTTGTAAGCTTTCCGTAAATCAAAAAAGATGGCAAGCAGGTGTTGGCGTCTGGAGAGGCTGTTCGGATGGCAGACTCGACGGAAACTAGATTATCAGTGGTAGAGCGATCCTGGCGGAAACCGTCCTGGCATGGAGCCAGTAGGCCACATGACTCCAGGACCCAACACAACTGCCAACATACTATACGTTCTAACAGCTTACAAAGAACGTTGGTGAGGCTGATGGGCCGATAGCTATCCACATCAAGTGGATAATGCCCGGTTTGAGCACTAGAATGATGGTGCTCTCCCATCATTGCGATGGAAAGATGACATCGCACCAGATCCGGTTGAAGATAACGGGGAGTTGCTTGTAGACGGACGAGAAATGTTTTATCACCTGACTGTGGATCCGATCTGGCCCAGGAGCTGAGTCAGGGCAATGTGCAAGAACGCTGAGGAGCTCCCAATCTGTAAATGGAGCATTACAGGGTTCATTGTGACATTCAGTGAATGAGAGGGCTTTCCTTTCCATCCTTCATTTCATGGTGCAGAATGCTGGGGGGTAATTCTCCGACGTAGAGACTCGAGCATAGTGCTCAGCAAAGTCTCGGCAGTTGCGTTTGCGTCGGTAGATAACACGCCATTGATGTTAATGCCAGTGACACCTGTCGGGGTCTGGTACCCACAAACACGTCTGGTCTTCGCCAGACTTGCGAAGGTGACATATGGCACCCGGTGGTGGTGACGTACTTCTCCCAACATTCCTGTTTCCGTCTTTTTATAAGCTGGTGAAAGCGAGCACCAAGCCATTTTAAAGCTATTAGATGCTCTAGGGAAGGGTGCCGCTTATATCGCTGTAGAGCTCGCCGACGCTCTTTAATAGGCTCAGCGATTTCCGGCTACCACCAAGATACTGAGTTTCGCGGGGGGCATCCTAAAGAACAGGAGATCGCATTTTCCGCGGCAGAAACGATCGATCTAGTGACCTGCTCAACTACCAAATTGATGGGACCATGAGGTGAGAACACAGGTGAAAGCTACCCAGTCTAGCTTGTTTAAAGCCCATCTTGGTCGACGTCCGGTGGAATGGCGCTGGGGGAGTGACATGAAGATCTGGAAGTGGTCACTACCACACAAGTTATCGTGGGCTCTCCCGTGGACAGATGGGAAAAGTCCTCAGTTGCAGAGGGATAAATCAATGGCCGAGTAAGTGCCATGAGCCACACTGAAATGTGTAGGGGCCCCAGTATTTAAGAGGCAGAGGTCGAGTTGAGACAGTAAAGTTTCGATATCGCTACCTCGGCCAGTAAGTACGGTGCCACCCCACAAGGGGTTATGGGCGTTAAAATCTCCCAAAAATAAGAAAGGTTTAGGGAGTTGATGAATCAGTGCAGCCAATGCGTTCGGGGTTACTGCACCATATGGAGGAAGATATATATTGCAGACAGTTATTTCCTGTGTCGTCCTTATCCTGACAGTCACAGCTTCAAAAGGGGTTTGAAGGTGCACAGGTTCACTGCATACTAAGTTCAGGACATAGACACAAACTCCACCTGACTAACTATTATAGTTGCTACTGTTCTTCTGATATCCCCTATAGGTGCGGAGGGCAGGGGTCTGCATTTCCAGGTACCAGGTTTCCTGGAGGGCAATGCAGAAAACAGATGTAAAGCTTAACAGTTGTCGTTGTTCAGCCAGGTGCTGGGAGAAACCGGAGCAATTACACTGGGGGATGACGTTATCGTGAGGCCGGGAAGGCATTAAGCACGCAAGGAGGCAGGTTATGCATCAGGGTCACCTGCTGCCATCCATTGAGTATTTCTATCCCTTCTCATTGTGGATGAGGCATCAATGAGACATAGGTCTTCAGGGGACATTAAGATCTCCACCTCATCCTCAGATGCAGAATAGGTAGGGAGTGGGTGGTGTTGGGGCCACTGGAGGGTCCTTTATCTTAGCAAAAAAATGGTTCAAATGGCTCTGAGCACTATGGGACTTAACGTCTGAGGTCATCAGTCTCCTAGAACTTAGAACTACTTAAACCTAACTAAGCTAAGGACATCACACACATCCATGCCCGAGGCAGGATTCGAAACTGCGACCGTAGCGGTCGCGCGGTTCCAGACTGTAGCACCTAGAACAGCTCGGCCACTCCAGCCGGCTTTTTCTTAGCAGACTTCTTTGTTTGCTTTCCCTCTCGCTTCTCTTTAGGGCTTCCTGGGAGGTCTTATCCGAAGTAGCTTCAGGCACAGAGGAAGACCGCGATAAAGCCAGAACGACATATCAACAGCATTCCTCATGTTTTATAAATGCTTGGAGATACCAAAATGAGATTTTGGCAAATGATAGCACAGAGCCGCGCGGGATTAATCGAGCGGTCTAAGGCGCTGCAGTCATGGACTGTGCGGCTGGTCTCGGCGGAGGTTCGAGTCCTCCCTCGGGCGTGGGTGTGTCAGTTTGCCTTTAGGAGAATTTAGGTTAAGTAGTGTGTAAGCTTAGGGACTGATGACCTTAGCAGTTTAGTCCCATAAGATTTCAACACATAGCACAGAAAGAGAAGAGTATTATGCAACACTTTATTATTTACAGTGTCATTCCACTAACTACAGACTGAGCCGTGGTAAAAATTGCTGTTTTGAAGCGCACTGCAGCGCGTAGTGTGAAGCAGTCGCCCTCCGTTTCTGGCGGTGGCGCCGCTGTGGCAATCGCAGCTTTGGTGTCTCCCTCTGGTGGGAAAGGGGAAAGGTTGCCTGTTCACGTGCATTTAAGGGGCGCTATGAGCTCGCCAGTCGGTGAGTCTCAGTCAGTCGGGGTCTGTCTTGGTGAGTCTGGAGTCCGTCTGGGGTCTGTCTCTCGTCCGAATTTGTGGTGCAGTGAGAGAATTCAACGAGTGGTCGCCCGGTCGGGGGCTTAGGTGCTGCATCTGAGTCTGCGCGTTAGGCCGCCAGTCCGCTCGAGTTGCTCAGGCAACGGTCATTGGCGGTTGGATCGATCGGTTGGTCGGTCGCGCACTGAGACACACGATGACTTGTCCGCCTTGAGCGTCGGCGCATGTGACGTCGCCACGAGAGTCCAGTGGGCCGCGCCATATAGCGAGGGGTAGTGGCTTCGCGGCCGATACGAGAGCAACAGGAGTCAACCCACGACATCGGTCTCGCCGGTGCGAGCTGCGACGCCGTGAGACGGGAGATCGGCGCGCCTTCCTGCGTCCGTTGAAGCAGCTGGCAGCGGACGGTTCGGGAGAGCGTTTTGAGGGTGCTGCGCCAGGTCTTCGCCAGAAATCGCAGTCTATTAGAAGTTAAGTGATTGGTGATATGTAGTGTGATTTACTCTTGTTAAATTCTTCTTGTTTTCTTGTCAGGCTCTCGTCCCCAGCTCTCGTCCGCATTTGTTAGGCAGTTAGTGTCCGTCTGTCGTTCGGAGCTGCCTCTGTCATCTTTGTCGGATTTGGTGTGTTAACGGATTTATTGCTTGGGGTGTAACGGCCTAATGCCTGAAATATATTTTGATCTTACCTATCATCTTGAGAGGCGGTATCTGTGTACTGTAGAGCATCGTAAATTGTTTGGGCCAACCTTGTAGCATTTTATATAAGTTCGCATTTCATGTGCTTTTATTTAAATGACCATTTTAGTATATAAAGTTGCCACCCTTTCACAGTAAGACGTTGCACCTTCAGTGGCAAGTTAATATTTAATTCTAGTGTTCTATACCATTTCCATCCCTCCTATGGAATGCATAGTTTGTGTGCTTCTGTAAATAGTTAAAACTTTTAGTTTAAAGTAATCTGATGTGTTGCAGATTTACACCAGTGTAGTCTTTCAGAGGTTATTGTGAGCGGTCGTAACTACGGCCGAGTCAAAAGGGAGTGGCAAGGTTCTCAGCCCTAAAGCTCATACACTCAAAAATTTGTTTCTTTCTGCGTCTGAATAAATTGTAACTTGATATTTAGAGGGTGCTTTTCTGCTTATAGTTTTAAATCAGTTTCTTAAAAAAAAAGCTTTTAGGAATAAAATTCCCATTTGTTAAAAGCAATTTCATTTTGATTTCATCAATTACTGTGTGACGGTCTGGATAGATGACTATTACACATTAGAACGCTCTTCAACTGTCGGCGGTGTCTGTCAGTCAACAGACGAGGTCGACCTGTACGCTTTTGTGCTGTACGTGTCCCTTCACGTTTCCACTTCACTGACACATTGGAAACAGTGGACCTAGGGATGTTTAGGAGTGTGGAAATCTCGAGTAAAGATTTGTGAGACGAGTGACACCCTTAACCCAATCACCTGACCACGTTCGAAGTCCGTGAGTTCCTCGGAACGCCCCATTCTGCTCTCTCGCGATGTCTGATGACTACTGACGTCGCTGATATGGAGTAGTCGGAAGTAGGTGGCAGCACAATGCACATAATATGAAAAACGTATGTTTTTGGGGGTGTCCGGATACTTTTGATCACATTCTGCTAAGCTGACATTCACTGGAAGAACTCTCAGGTAGTGTAATCCAAGCGTGAAGTAGGTAGCTTGTTTGTTTAGTAAGCGCAGGTGACACAGCGATGCTCATCAAACTCTAGTGACATACGTTACAAGAGACGCGTAGTGCATCACGATGTGGTTAACTGGTTCCGTTAGCGTATATTGTATTTATTAATACTTTCATTAAAGGCATGAAGGGCAAAAGCAAATGAAAATTTGAGATTGCATATGAATTTGCAGGAAGGGATTGTGAGGTGTAAACGAGAACTTCGCATATAATATTAGATTCCCTTTTATTATTTTGCAATTTGTTTTACACGTGCGGGGAGATATTCGTCGTAAAAACGGGGGAAGCTAGCGTTCGCGTGCTGCTAGCCGAGAGCTTCCTGGACGCATTAATTATTATTCCTTCTTGGAAAGTTATTTCCAGGGTTCGCGCGGACGCTGTAAGTGGAACTCTTTCTTGGAAAGCGATCCAGAATTTTCTTTTGCCTTTTCTTTTCATGCCTTTTCATACATTATTTCGATGTATTTGCTCTGTAAGTGACGCAAAAATTGAAAATTTAAAGTTTCCGCCCAGGGAGTGGTCCCCACAACCAGTAGATAAACTTTCAGAGGTCCCTCTACTGCAAGGAGCGTTGCCAGGAAATGACGCTAACATAAGTGGCCGTTGCCTCGATCGACCCGCTCCAAAAATGGCATTTTTTCTAAACGCTTGGCCATCGGAAGCTCCCACATCTGTCACTTTCATTTCTGGCCAAGCCGTACATGTACTATAAATCTGGACGAAATGGGTGATGACGAGTAAGCACGGTCTCCTTGTGAGTGGAGACCCCTTGTTCCGTTGTTTCAAATTGCACGATGTCATACCATACGCCAAGTATATTGTGACTGATTGTGAAATATAGTTGTTCTTTATGTAGAATACTGTGTTCATTCGTATATCGTATTTACGTTCATATGAACACACATTTTCAGTGACAGTTAATCACGATTTACCTTTTGAAGACGTAAACATATGGTTCTCACTTTGAAATATTTTAAAAGTGAGTGTTAAACGAGGTCACCGATCGTTATATGACATTTTCGTAATACAATTGTACACTAACGTTGCGTATTGAGTTGAGATTCTGCCAGATAATGAAATAGTTGCAGAATACAAATTAAATGCTACCTCCTGTCACAAGCCTGAACAACCACCTTTTGCATCGCGGAGTGCTGCGAGGCATACAGGAAGAGTGTCACCGAGTTTCAGGGAGGTACCAATAGGACTGTGCAGCCATAACGATTCCATTTCCGTAATCAGCTGCGCAAGGTTTCTTGGGTGAGGGTCAGTGGTGGTCCCACTGCTTCTCGAGTGGGTTAAAATCGGAGGGGTTTGTTGGCCAGGGGAGTACTGTAAACTCATTCTGAGCTCTCTGAACGTACACTGTGAGCTGCGTGGCACGTTGCATTGTCCTGTTGGTAAATTCCATCACGCCGAGAAAAGATGTATGTAGAGGTGCACGTGGCCCCCAAGAATAGATCAGTGCTTCCATTGATCCATTGTGCGTTCCAGAATGACTACAGCGCCCAGGGAATTCCACGAAAACATTCCTCAATCCATAACGCTCCCTCCTCCGGGCTAAAACCTTCCGACGATTATAGCAGGGCCGTACATGCCAACGGGAATTTCTCCAATGATGATGTTGTTTGGTTTATGGGGCGCTCAACAGCGCGGTCATCAGCGCCCATACAAAGTCCCAATTTTTACACAGTCCAATTTTTTACCCAGTTCAATCTAGCCACTGTCACGAATGATGATGATAGTGATGATGATGAAATGATGACAACACAAACACCCAGTCCCCGGGCACAGAGTCCCCAACCCAGCCGTGAATCGAAACGGGACCCAGTGATCCAGAGGCAGCAACGCTCGTCACTAGACCACGAGCTGCGGACCATTTCTCAAAGGAGCGTGAAACTCAGTGGACGTCCAATTACGGTACTGGAGTGCAAATTTCAGCCTTCGCCACCAATGAACGACACGCAGCATGGGCATATGAACCAGGCGCCTGCTGTGAGGGCCCATACTATCCAAGTCCGCTGGACGGCAGTTGAGGAGATACTACTGGTAGTAGTATCCCCATGGTTCACCCGGGTGATCAGTTGCTCAATAGTTGCACGTCTGTTCGCCCGTAAATGTCTCCGCAGTCATCGTCCACCCTTGTCATCTATGACCCTTGATGCACCACAGGTGCTCGACACCAATTTTGGATAGCGCCATTTTGCCATGCATGGTATACTTTAACCACTGCTGCACACGAGGAGTTTACAAACTTAGCCGTTTCGAAAATGCTTCCACCTTTGACCTGAAAGTCAATGAGCGAGCCCTTTTCCACGTCAGATAAATCGCTACGGTTCCGCATTACGACAGTGACTGCACCGTTCTCTGCGTCCTTCTGATACGTTTTTTATATCGTCCACTGCTAGCGCAGCCAACTACAGTTTGTTAGCAGTTATTACACTTTCACGTCGAACGTAGGCGTTGGTCATATTAGTGTGACTGGTCAGTGTAATAGAGACAAAAATATTGAGCATACTGTGTGGCTCTTTACAACAAAGTGCATTCACGAGGTAGTAGAGGTGTGTTTGAGGTAACTCGTAGCGCCTGCAGAGACAAGTGCAGTATTGCGTCAAAATCCGAAGATGACTCTTGAAACATCCGCATTAACAGGCGCGAGTGGGCAGTAAATTGTCACGTGTTACGTAGTGAAACAGTATTTTGTTTCTTGTTAAGGTAGGTCATGGGTGAAATTTTAGTCCCATTGAATGGGGAATTAATCGAACGGATTACGTTTCAAATACGTTTGTACTAACTAGGGCAATATTTTAAGTTGAAACCAATGGCGAATCATTAGCACAGATTCGCAATTATCTTGCACGCTGCTCGTTTGTGGTCCTGTGATTACTGGAAAGTTTTTATTCCTATTTTCGAATAATTTCATTTGTTTCAGTTTTCCCCATAAATTACGATGCACTGTGTGGAGTCTATGCCTCAACATGTAACTAACTAGTTATACTGATAAACTTCCTGGCAGATTAAAACTGTGTGCCCGACCGAGACTCGAACTCGGAGATACTGGCAGAAGTAAAGCCGTGAGGACCGGGCGTGAGCCGTGCTTCGGTAGCTCAGATGGTAGAGCACTTGCCCGCCAAAGTCAAGGTCCCGAGTTCGAGTCTCGGTCGGGCACACAGTTTTAATCTGCCAGGAAGTTTCATATCAGCGCACACTCCGCTGCAGAGTGAAAATCTCATTCTAGTTACACTGAGGACACAGAAGACATGGGATAGCGGTAAGCATGTACACACATGGCGGTAGTATAGCGTACAGTAGGTATAAAAGGACAGTGCATTCTCGGAGCCTTCATTTGTACTCAGGTGATTTGTATGAAAAATTTTCCGATGTGATTGAGGCTGGCGCGACGAAAATTAACAGACTTTTAACGAGGAACGGTGGTTGGAACTAGACGCATGGTTGGGTTGGGTTATTTGGCGGAAGAGACCAAACAACGAGGTCATCGGTCTCATTGGATTAGGTAAGGATGGGGAAGGAAGTCAGCCATTTCCTTTCAAAGGAACCATCCCGGCATTTGCCTGGAGCGATTTAGGGAAATCACGGAAAACCTAAATCAGGATGACCAAACGCGGGATTGAACCGTCGTCCTCCCGAACGCGAGTCCAGTGTGCTAGCCACTGCGCCACTTCGCTCGGTAGACGCATCGGACATTCCATTTTGGAAATCGTTAGGGAATTTGAAACGTCCCCTTAGAAAAAATATAAATGACTGCTTAAACTGACACACAATATTTTTAGCGCAACGCAATCTGACTTCCAAAAATCCCTACAAAAGAATGGCCCTGACTAACAATAACCTATACCTTTCATGAATCACTTACCTCACAAAAAGCTTCGCTACTCAAACTACTGCAATACAGCGAGCGCCACTACTGCCAGCTAAATAAAAGATTCTAACTACTGAAGGCACTAACTACTGATAGGCATAGTTAGCAAATGAAAGATTTTGATAGAGAACAAACAATGTATTTACCTTAACAGTGTTCAAAAGTCATAATATATATCAGTTCATGACATCCAGTCTTACAAATTTACTGTCTCTGATGGACACACGTCCAGATCATCCGCTCTCAAAACTCTGTCATCTCCCTCCCTACATCCACCACTGCTGGGGGCTCACCTCCAACCGTGCAACGCTACGCGCTGTTAATAGCCAACTGCCCAACACTACAATAGCAAACAACAATGAAAACCAGCCACAGACTGCACACAGTACAGCCAGTGATTTTCGTACAGAGCGCTACGTGGCGTTACCAACATAAAAACCTAAACAGCCTACTTACAAATTCAATATTGTGAGATGTACAGTGTCAAGAGTGTGCCGATGGTACCAAAATACAGTCATTACCCCTCACCATGGACAACGTAGTGGCCGACGGCCTTCACATGACGACCGAGAGCACCGGCGTGTTGCGTACAGTGCCAACATACCAGCAGAACTCCGTGAAATAACCGCCGAAATCACTGTGGAATGTATCTGTTAGAACAGCGCGGCGATATTTTCTGTTGATGGGCTACGGCAGCAGACGACTGCTATGAGCGCCTACGCTAACAGCACGACATCGCCTGCGGTGCCTCTCCCGGGCTCGTGACCACACCGATTGGACCCTTGACGATTGGAAAACCCTGGTCTGAACAGACGAGTCCCGATTTCGGTTGGTAAGAGCTGATAGTAGGTTTCAAGTGTGGCACTACGCAACGAAGCCATGGATCTGTGTTGTCAAGAAGGTACTGTGCAAGCTGGCGGTGACTTCATAATGACGTGGGCTGTGCTTCGGTGAATCCTTGGCTGGAAATGGCTATATTCGGCTACTTCGAAACCATTTGCAGTCATTCATGGACTTCATGTTCCCAAACAATAATGTAATTTTCATTGGTTACAATGCACCATGTTACGGGTCTACCGTGACTGGTCTGATGAAGATTCTGGACCATACGAGTGAGTGATTTGATCACTTATATCGCCCGACATGAATTTCATCGAATATTTATAGGAAATAACCGAGAGGTCAGTTCGGGCACAAAAATCCTGCACCGGTACTTCCGCAATTATGGTCGGCTATAGGGGCAGCATGGGTCAATATTTCACCAAGGGACCCCAACGACTTGTCGAGTACATGACACGTCGAGTTGCTGCACTACAATGGGCAAAAGGAGATCTGGCACGACATTAGGAGGCATGTCTTGAGATTCAAAGCCTCAGTGTACTGTTGTAACACAATGGCTCTTTTGTAAAGCGGTCTCTGGCTAAAGAGGCACGCTGTGATCCCAAGGAGACCACAGGCCAGATACTATCACTTGCGCGCGCTACATACAGAAACATAGTTGTAATGAATCTCGCCACTCTGTGGCGAGCACGACCGCGAGCACAGTGTGCGGTGCAGACAGCGCGTGGCGACTTACCGCCGTGCCGCGTTCCGACTGCGGAGGATGCTGAGCTCCGGCGCTGGTGTTCCGCGTCGACGCCTCGCTGCGCTGTCGGCGGACTGTGGCCGACGCGCGGGGCTGGCGAGGCGTCGCGACGCCCGAGGCGTCCCGCGCAGGCGCCGGGTGCGCGCCTGCCTGCTGCGCGGCGCGGCTGCGTCGCCTGGGCGCTGGCAACAGGTCGCGGCAAAGGAAACCTACCGTCTGAATAGGGCCGAGTGTCTCTGTGGTGATGCTCCATTACAGAGGAGGAGGAGGACAAAAGTTGAAACGTCTCGCAAGCTTATAACGACGGAAAAAACTATTCGACAGAAGTTGCGGTGGGGTGTAATCGGCTTCGGCGCTGGAACCGGCACCGTCACGACGAAACCAGCCGGCAACTTCAGTACACCCGTGAGTTTAGGCAGTGTCAGTCGTCTCGTTGTTGAGTAAAATTATGTTAGATTTTTGTGGTTCTGTATCTTACTTTGTGATATTTTGCATTCAGTAAGGAACTTACGTCGTCGTATTACAAGTTTAAATTAGTAACGCAATATTAATACAAATATTTACTATCAAAAACAGTCTTGATCACAAATTATTTATTCTGGTGACCGGTTTCAGCCACAGCTGTGGTCATCGACAGACCTACATGTGATATACACAGCTTTGATCAGAGGGCTACATACGTTATAGAAAAACGCATAAAGCTACAAAGCTATAAAACGATAAATTACCAAGGAGTAACAACCTCCTTCTAGTGGTAAATCACTACTGGAGAAACCAGTGCACGTCTTACTATATGTACTGGAGGCTCCGCCCACTTCTTACAGAACGATGTTATTGCTAAGCAATGGGTTATATGTCGAATAAGAACGTACAATTTCTTAGTTAAAAGAACATTGACAAGAAAGGAAAATAAACACACATAACTTTGCTTGTTCAACAGCTATTGTCAGTTAAGAAGTGTTAAAAATATTTGAACATGTAGGATAAATGAACATCGTTTAGACAGTACATGGGTTCCCCTCTCAAGGCCTGTTAGTGAACCATTTGGAACCACTGCTTGCCATGGTGAAATTAGACGCCGTTCCAAAGATGTGGCAGCAGGCGTCTTTCCATTAAAGCTTTTGTAAAGTCTATAGGTAAACTAGTGGTTGCCATGGTTCGGATGGACGCCATTCTGAAGATGTGGCAGCAGACTTCTTTCCACTGAAGTTGTTGTAGTCGATAGGCAAACTAGTGGTTGCCATGGTGAGGATGGACGCCATTCCAAAGATGTGGCAGCAGACTTCTTTCTAACGAAGTTCTTATGAAAGTCGAATGGCAAACATTGTCACGTCAGACGATGTTCTATTGAGCAGCAACATGTCTTTATTGAAAAAGAGTAGTGATTTACCACCAGAAGCGGGTTCTTAGTCATTGGTCTGAAGATGACCACAGTTGTGATCGTAACCGGTCACTGGAATAAATAATCTGTGATCAAAACTGTTTTTCATAGTAAATATTTTTTAATGACGTTGATCACTGTACACTCTCACAATGTATTAAAAAGTAATTAGTATTAACACATTCAACAAGCTTTATGAACGTATGTCTTGTTCAAGGATTGACCACCTTCTAATGCATAAGGAATTTTCCAGATACAGTACAGTTGGGGTAAAACCGGGTAGTAACAATGGGGTAAAACCGGAAGTATCTCATATTACCCCATGACTTGGTCATATGTAACATATACGTGTGACGTTGTGTGTACACTTTTTAATAACTACAATTTAATAATTACATACAGAATTACAAATATAAGGTGTAAATTTTTATATTATTTTATCATTGCTAATTTGATTAATTATGCGTTATTTCAGAGGCATATTTTCACTTGAGATGGGACCATAAAGCACTTTCTTCGGTCAGGAAATTAAGTCATGGCTTACCAGCCATCCGGGAAGGCTAGCTACCCAGTACCAAATACCTCAGTCTTTCGGACTTGCATATGCTACAGCAGCAGCAATGTAAAATACTGTATATCTGGGTATTAAATGCAGGGTATTTTCCCGCTTAATGCAAATGCATTTGCCGAAAAGGAATTTGCGCCATCAGATACAACAGAAAGGGAAATGCTGACATAATAGTGAGTTACCGCTTCCTTTACACATTCTAG
Source organism: Schistocerca serialis cubense (assembly GCF_023864345.2). Lineage (NCBI taxonomy): Eukaryota > Metazoa > Arthropoda > Insecta > Orthoptera > Acrididae > Schistocerca > Schistocerca serialis. The sequence goes on from NC_064638.1 coordinate 541,100,774, forward strand.
CCCGTCGACTGATGTGCAGAAACGGTCTTCATTCACTATATACCAATAAGTGTAAAGCCAGTTACTCGTTACGACATATCATCATCTATCAGACGAAGAGAAAAATACCCCGTGATTACCGTGTTTCCCTACAAAAATCAACTCAGTGCAACAAAAGCCTTGACCAGGCAGGTTATAAAACATGTTGAAGCACTCTGGACTTAGACTATAAAAAAAGAGTCAGAAGATTCTGACAACGTGTGAAGCAAATAGCTCTTCTGTAGATCAGAATGAAATGCCTTGTCTTCTTGGTAAAAAGATACAAACTGATGCTTTAGTACAGGGAACCATACAAGATTAAATTTTCACTCAGTGTCAACACACGGTGTCAGATGACCTTGACGCCTTTCATAAAGGAGCGAGAAGAAAAAGAGGCATTAGAAATTTGTGAACTATTGAGGATTTCATATGACTTATTCTTGGTGTGTCGACGGGAAAAGAAAAGGATCCAAGAGAGCTATTAGTGAAGGAAAGAGGGGAGGAATTAAAGATGAAACGTCCCCTTAGAAAAATTATACATGACTGTGCTTAAACTGACACACAATATTTTTAGCACAATGGAATCTGACTTTCAATAATCCCTACAAAAGAATGGCCCTGACTAACATTAACCTATACCTTTCACAAATCACTTACTCACAAAAATCTTCGTTACTCGAACTACTGCAATACAGCGAGCGCTACTACTGCCAGCTAAATAAAAGATTCAAACTACGGAAGGCACTAACTACTGATAGGCATAGTTAGCAAATGAAACATTTTAATAGAGAACAAACAATGTATTTACCTTAATAGTCATAATATATATAGCAGTTCATGACATCCATTCTTACAAATGTACTGTTTCTGATGGACACACCTCCAGATTATCCATTCTCAAAAATCGGCCATCTCACTTCCCCACATCCACCACTACTGGCGGCTCGCCTCCAACTGCGCAACGCTACGCGCTGTTAACACCCAGCTGCCCAACACTACAATGGCAGACAACAATGAAAACTAGCCACAGACTGCACACAGCACAGCCAGTGATTTTCATACAGAGTGCTACTTGGTTTTACCAATATAAGAACCTACATAGCCCCCATGCTCCACACATAAAATTTTACAAATTGTTTTGGGCAGTGGCCAATACAGATTTGAAAAAATTTTCATAATTACAATAACAAACATATCAAATGCACACACTTATCGATACAATGTTGGTCAAAAGCTAAAATTTTTTCACAGTCCATAAAGACAGTCCTGATCGTTCATCACAGTAAAATTGCAGTGTTTTTCTCAAAGTCTGAGCAGCAAAAGAGAATGCACACGGAAGCAGTGGATTTCCATGCAGTCTTGAAGAAGTAGTGTTGTTCTTCCAACGGAAAGACAGTGCTGACTCTTGACATGCAGACAGGTAATGGGCCACAACAGAGCAAACCCACCGCAGAGTCAGTCGAAGTTTTGAAGAATATTGGTAGGTAGGTCATCACAGAGTAGACCCACTGTAGTCCTGGTAGAGATTACGGTATTGGTGGGCCACCAGAGGTGCAGACCAACTGCAGTCCCTGTAGAAATAATGGTATTGGTGAGTCATCAAAGGTGTAAACCCAGTGTAGTCTTTGTAGAGATGGCTAGCAGCCATACATTGCGACAGTGCAGGTGCACAATCACCATCGAAGAGTCTTGCGGACAATATAGCAAGTCCATAAACCACCACTTGTGCAAGTTTTTGGAATTGTTCTTAGAACCAGCAATGCTGTTATCCAGTCCCTTGCTGAATTATTAACACACGTGCAAACACTAATAGTCCATACTTCTCACATATTGTCCATATACTATGACCAACAGAAACGTGTGCAGTGAAATATAACTTACAAGTTACTTAATTAGATGAACTGGTGTCAATTACAATTTAATAACATAACAATACAATAACAAAGGTACAAAATACATCATTAAAGAACATAACAATACAGATAACATTTGTAGTAATACAGGCTTTACAAAAGAATAGAAATATACATATACATCAGTGTTACAGGAATTATGACATAAGTACATACATAAAAGATCAGAATAACTTTTGAAACATCAACTTCACACATGAACATTAAAACAAAACAGAATAAATAATGTCTAAACATCTTTACGAAGTAAATAATATATTATTAATGCAAATCATATTTGAGGATAACAATATTCCTCATCATAGTGAATGTAGCTTAGTATTAGAAGAGAAAAAATTCTGTGAAGCAGTACACAGAGACAGGAAGAAAACAAATACACAAGGGTACACAAACACATAGTGGGATAACACAAAAGGAAAAGACAGGGTTTGTTTTCAGTGTAACATCTGGTACTGCAGTCCAACCCAAAACTTTATTCCATAGATCGTTCCTCTTATTTCAACATTTGCTCCAGCCAAAAAAAATCCTATCCAAGCACGCTTTCTGTATTCTGTTCACATCCTCTTTCAAAAATAGTTTTTCTCCACCGTACACTACTTTTTTGCCCAAACCATTTTCTTATAGCTTCTCAATGCATTTCTTCCAATTCATCATAGTTAATTTCTTACATAGTCTACCCCCTCTTAAGTTAACTTAAATCTACTGAGCTCAGATGCTAAATTAAGGGACGACACAATGCAGCAGCCCAAAACAATTAACACAAACAGCAATGACAATAAAATGAAAATTGGCAAAGCAAGCAGCAATATATATGTTATATATAAGTTAGCAAAGCAAATGCAACATTATCACTAATATGAGCCAATGTGCAGCAACAAGAAAAATAAATCAGTAGTAAAACTGGCTTAACACAGAAATACAAAGTGAAATTCAGTAACACTATGCCTGGCAAACAGCAGCAGCAAATGCAATAACTTATATTTAATCATGACAAAGCTCAAGCAGAAAAAATATTACAGTAAAAATGGCTATGTTTAATACCTATGTCACATCTTAACACTAGCGTGATGCATCACGAGATCTTACTCTAGCAGACAAGTTATCAAATCGTAAAAAATTATTTATGCAATTCCTGTGAAGAATTGTGCTCCTTCGTTTTTTTTTTTGAGTAAATCATTAAATTATTGTTTAATGGATCTGTAGCCAGTAAACATTTACATTAGTACATCTATTAAATTTTATATTGACCAATGCTGCAGTGCAGCTACAAACTAGATATTAAACAAAATAGGCAAATATGTACAAAGGAAGGCATGAAACATCATTCACCAGCCATATGGCATTTCATAAGGCAGTGAAAAATCTCTCAACTAGAAAGACAGTAGCCATAACCAGGTGTAGAGACATAAAATATTTCTCATCATTTCATTAGGCATTTCAGTAAATATCATAAATTAAGAGCTCCACAGTGTAATCATATGTTTTCAAGTTGAGCGTGTCGTATTTGCGATGCTTTCTACAAAGAAATGTCAATAGCAAGGATAATGGCCTCCTTTTTTCTCCACCTAATGGCTTTCTTTTGTCAGACTACTATATCTCAGCTGGGCACCCAAAACGCATTATGTCAAGGTCACTTACGTTTCTTAACGAAATATTTACGACAGCAGTTTCCCCTACAGTGACAGTCTCATATAAAAATTTCACAGGTCGAGAATTTGAGTTACAAATGTGTAGAAACAAAATCCTGTAAATATAACAGTGACAAAAAAATTTTCGCCATCATTGTGATACATTCACGCATATACACACATTTCATAACTCTTAAAGTACGACTCTCAGTTTCCAACATCCTTTTTCACAACCAGAGTCCCTCACCACTACTCATTATACCTTACCTTGTTACACATATAAATATTCGTCGACACTTCTTCAATATTTAATCATAATAAATACGTAGCATAATCAAATTCCTCATATAGCATCAGCTTATTGATCATAAACATACCTCAATAGCACAATACACATTGTCATCGTAATAATAACATCATAACACCTCTGTCAAATCTCAAAAACGTCGTAGATTTCTGCAATAATTTCAAAACCTAAAAAAAATTCTCTGCTCATTTCAATAGTGTCATCTACCTCAAACGTACTTTAAAAATCATGACCTCATACCAAATACATAATTCAAAGCACTCATAGTATCACAGTGGTTCTGAAAAAATATGAAGAGTTCACAAAGTACATACAAAATACAGTTTCATAAGTGTGAAGTTATCCAACTGTGTAATTGCATAAACATGTGTCACCAACGTAGTAAAAAAAAATGTTTGTTTCTCTGTTAAATAATCAGGTAGCTGTGTAATTCTGTGTTGGAGAAATATGGTACCGATGAGTAAAGTTGTATAAGCAAAAACCATATTAGCTAGGGCTCCTTGCGCTTGCCACACACATGGTACACAAAGTAAGTGTGTACCCCCCTGAGGATTAATGTAATTATACCCTCAGGTGTTACAGATTACAGCAATGGAATGAAATGTATCACGGAAAACTTTCTTTGTAATTCAAAAATCATTAAAAAATAAATGTTTTAGGTACAAAATTAATCACTCAAATGCGTGCCCTGTAGCGCTAAATGTGCGTCTTGCTGTAAGATAATTCTGTGGAAGTGTCGTAGTTATCGTCCTCTGTAAGCAAAGTTCTGCTGAAGTCAATGTACTCACCTCATCATAAACAAAAGTGAAATGTTTTGCGTGTAGATATCGTAGTTATTATGTATCTTACCATGATCAAGAAAGTACTATAATGTAACATATTGTTGTGCTACAAAAAAGGCTGTCTCATTGTAGCTATACCACAAAAGGTACTACTAAAACATGTTTTACTTTCCAGAAGAATTCAGAAAAGCTGTGCAGATATAAAACAGATACACCGCAAAAGCAACATTGTAAATTGTGTCACACATTAGTAGCGTCGTGATATAATCGTGTAGCTGTCAAAGAAACCAAATACTAAGTCATCTTTAATCTCACAGAAAGTACTTCAAATAAAGAATGTATTTTCAGCTAAACCAAAATGTTGCATTAAAATCTCATTAGCAGTATATGTTCTAACTATGTAAGCCTTATGGACGTTACATAATCGTGCCACTAACAAGCAAGAATGTACACACACAATAACACTGTGACGTCTGTTCACTATTACAATGCATTCGTAATTTCTGTTTAAAAATGTTCCCTAGGTTCTAGGCTGGATAGTCAACTTCAAAACATTCTTGCTTGTTAACAGTTTCTCAGTGTGACAAATTGTACTAGTAGCGTGAAGTGAAAAGTTTTATGGCAAACACTAAATTAAAAAACAGATTATCTTTCAATAAACGGTTTTACATGTGAAATGTGGAACAATCTTTTACCCTTTCTAGTATGCAGACTTTCGACTTCAACGCAATTATCATGTGGTATACGTCGGTAAGGAATACTGGAATTTTTCTCAAGGTTAGCGTCTATGTTATTTTTCTCTGAGCCAGCCGGCGCACGTGGCTGCCTACGGTGCAAGTCATTGTCTGTCTCTTTGTTGGCGCGCATCGTTATTGGGATTTGGAGATCTAACTTCTACAAATTCACCTTATCGAGAGTGCCCTGCTCTGTTTGAATCCAGCCAGTTCTAATGCTATTCAGGTCTGTCGTTACGATCATATCGTCTGTCGTCATGTCGGTAGATTCCATAGTTTCTTTCTTGTCGGTCACGTGGTGGAGAATTTCTCCCGGAATCGTAACTGCGCGCTGGACCGTTGCGTCTGAAGTTATTCTGTCTCCCTTGATAATAATTGTTTTGGTTCCCATATTGTCTGTTTCTATGGTTATCTCTGTCATATTCATTACTACGGAAATGCGATCTTTCTCTGTAACTATTGCTACTCTGCAAACGGTTGTCATACGGGTGGTGTCTGTTTTGGTCACGATTTACGTTGTAAGAATAGCCTTGTCGTGTCCAGTTATTATTTCTTTCATCGCGGAATTGTGTCGGATGTGACCTGTAATTGTTGTGTTCCTGCTTTTGCGTCCTGCGATTGTCAGTGTCAATTTCCAATTCATGTGACAGTCCCTGAAAAGCTTCAATGTCTTCTTTGCAACGTCCTGCCAAAATAATATGCCGTAAATGTTCAGGTAATTTGATTAAGCAAATGTGGATGAGTTCTGAGGGGTTGTATGGGTTTGACAGGTTCTGATTCTTGTGCAACATGTCTTCAAAATATTTCACAAGACTGGAAAACTCAGATTATTCGAAATGTTTCATCATTATGATGCTACGTTTTACTCGGTCTTGTGTAGCTTGAGACCAATATGCTGAGAGGAAGGCATGATAAAATTCTCCTTCACTGTGACAATCGTGAATGACCGATCGCATTCTTTCAGCTGGTTCATTCTCTAAGTAGCCACACATAAATTCTAATCTGTGCTCTAAAGACCAGTTAGGAGGAAAACAACGGGAGAATTGATGGAGCCACGCTTGTGGATGAATGTCGTTGCCAGAATTCTTAAGTCATTAGTCAAAATCATCGTGTCGGCGAGTAGCATATCGGTCATTGTTACGTCGTGTCGGCGGTTCCATCTCAAAATTCGGTGCACCTTGCCAATTTCTTTCATAATTTCCGAAATGCCCTTGTTATTATTTTGTGGCTTTTCCGTATTTCTAAGTCCCTCTTCCCATGTTGGAGCGCGAGTGTCCTCTGAAATATTTGTGCCAACTGATCTCGTACTTCCCGGATTTCTCTTTTGTGTTGCGTATTAATTTGATTCTGATTTTGTTTGAATTTCTTAATTTGTTCATACTCTTCTGTGTCAGTGATGGCTACAGGTCTTATGTCATTCAGATCATCATCTACCTTTGTAGATAAGTTAGTGAACTGATCCGAAAGTTCGGCTACTTTCTCCGATAGTGTACTTATTTCCTCAGTGTGTTTTTCTGAACCAAATTTCAGAGTGTCCATTTGTGTTGAAATCGTATCTGCTGTGTCCTTTAAGTTTTCCTGAGTTTTTGAAAGTTGCGTAACCGAATTGGTAGATGCAACTGAGTCAATTTTAGCTTGCAAGGTCTCATGACTTTCATGAACAATAGTTGCAGTTCTTTTATGGCTGATTCGTGAGTCTGTAATGTATTTTCATGCCGCGAAAAAATAGGTTGGAAATGCTCACAAATTTGTGTTTTTACGTCATTACAGACTTTTTGACATTTCGATTCGATTTTATATAACTCAATAGTTAAATCTTCATGTGTTAGTTCAAGCGTATGTTCCACTGAGTCTAACTTTTGAAGCTTTTGTTCCATTGTGTCTAACTTTTCAAGCTTTGGCTGTGTTTGTCTCTGATTTTGTTCCATTTGTTGCATTAATTGCAATAATAATGTATTAGTGTCTGGAATCTGTTTCTCTATGCTTTTCGGCAGTGCATTTGCACCGGCAACATTCACATTTTGACAAGCAGAAAATGTGTCGTGACTTATTTGAGAAAACGGTGAGGACGCAAAACCTGAATCTACAGTATTTGCAAGATTGTGTCCTGTCATTTCGGATTCCTGAGGCGAGCTGTTGCCGACCGATCGATCGATAATGCTTCCCTGTTCACTAATGTTTCACTGCCTACACCATTATTTGCAGCCCGCTCCATTTCCCTACGCACAATTACCAAATTACTACTTTGAACATTAGTTAATTCATAACTCGGCGGCGCTAACACACTGCTTTCGTCTACACTGTCATTTCTCCGTTTACTTTGGAGCCTAGTATTACGTTTTTCAAACGCCATTTTTGTCACAATATTTCATACGACAACACAGAAAAGCACAATTTGAAGAGCAAAATAAGAAAACACATTAACATAGCATTGAAAATAATATCTCGTTAATTGCAAGCGCAGCTGCGAAATACTTGGTGCAAATCTACATGCATGCCACAACTGTTTTACGGTACAACAATGAAAAACTACAACTACAAAGGAAATTCTCTCTATAATTACGCGCTTGCAATAAGCAATAGCTACACTAATTACAGAAACTACAAGAAAAAATCAGAAGATTCCAGTGAGGTATCCTCGGCTAAAGGGTCGACATATGAAACGTCCCCCTGGAAAAATTATACATGTCTGTGCTTAAACTGACACACAATATTTTTTTTAGCGCAACGCAATCTGACTTTCAATAATCCCTACAAAAGAATGGCCCTGACTAACATTAACCTATACCTTTCACAAATCACTTACTCACAAAAATCTTCGTTACTCGAACTACTGCAATACAGCGAGCGCTACTACTGCCAGCTAAATAAAAGATTCAAACTACGGAAGGCACTAACTATTGACAGGCATAGTTAGCAAATGAAACATTTTAATAGAGAACAAACAATGTATTTACCTTAATAGTCATAATATATATAGCAGTTCATGACATCCATTCTTACAAATGTACTGTTTCTGACACACCTCCAGATTATCCATTCTCAAAAATCGGCCATCTCACTTCCCCACATCCACCACTGCTGGTGGCTCGCCTCCAACTGCGCAACGCTACGCGCTGTTAACATCCAGCTGCCCAACACTACAATGGCAGACAACAATGCAAACTAGCCACAGACTGCACACAGCAAAGCCAGTGATTTTCATACAGAGCGCTACCTAAATAGCCTACTTACAAAGAGAAGGACAACAGCCCGATTCCGCGCAATCCGCTCTTGAGGAAGGCTCTGCAGAATGGAGAACGAGTGTAGCAGCAGAGCCAGCGACGGTCTCAGGCAGGCGATGAGAGCAGAGGACATACAGAGCAGGTCGTTTTCCATCACCTGCGGAAGAGCAACCAGCCATGGAACGATTTTCCCCATGAAGTCCCCGTGAAACTGCGTGGTATGATTTCTCCATCTGTCCACCCATGCTACTCTGTTGAATGAATGGCGTCTGAGCCGTTAGTCGTGGTGGTCAGCTGAAATGAGTTAAATTACAGACGAAGACGTCCCTGTTTTTCAACTGGGATGCAGTACCTTATTAGCGAGAAGTGCGAGTGTTTCAATATGAGTTCCAAGGACGCAGAGACGCCACTGTGACGACGGACCTTTTCTACTAGGTCTAATATGATTCCATTGTTTTTGCATATGAAATGTTTCTCAAAATTGAAAATATTTCAAGGGTTTTCTTTTATTCGATTCTCATGATTAGATGTTGTTTTCCTTGTGAACAGAATTCTGTTCGCTTTGAATTTTGACGTAATAAGAAATAGCGCTAGTTTCAATGCATTTTAGTACATACGATTTTATTGCTTTTGCTAAAGAATATATGGTACGCAGCAAGGTACAAACTACTACGATCTAGTAATTCATCAGTCATTTTAATATATATTTCAGATGGTAATTGATCTTGGTTTGCGTCAGAAATTGAGTCATTTTAATTTAGAATGCTTATGTCCACACATTTATAATGCCTTTGAGATGAAAATCATTAGTGCTTCATATTTTAGAGATACAGTACGAACTTACTTTCTTCACTGTTGAGTTTTAGGATTCTTGTACAGTAATGACATTTTAGGTACTCTTTATCTTTAGTTGGTGATTTTTTTACGATTTCCTGATTTTTATGTATTCATTAGTAATGTTTTTGATCACTGAAGCAATAGCACAATAGAGGTCATTTTCACTAAATTGGTTTGGTTCTCATTTCTATCGCTTTTAGAGATGATAGTTTTTATAAATAATTTTAAAGTTAGTTTTTTATGTGTATCATCAGCTTTTTTAAATTAGTTGTTTTCTCATAACTTATTTGACAAGGTTAGATTATTTGTACTCGTATAGAAAATTATGTAATTTAGAAATGTAGTCTAAGCTTCTTTCTTAAAACATTAGTTTGAAAGAGGTGTATGTGTGACCTCCGCAAACACCAGTCAGCTAGCCATTACTCCATGGTACTGGAATTTTTCAGCTCCAGGATTTTCGTTATTTGGATTAGGAATATTTATAACTGTCGCCGAAAAATGGAGGGCCGTGTAACATATCGTTTTGTAATTGCGCAGTGAGGAAGGTATTTTTTCTTCAGCCGCTAGCTGATCGCCGACTTTTCTCAAGTCGTCCTAAATGGGCTGTGCATGGAGCGCTTATGGCGGATTTACGGTGACAGTTATCGCCACAATGGCCAGTGTTTGCAGCTTCCTCTCCAGGAAAGGTCCTTCGTGTCCTGTCAGGCTGTAAACAGGAGCAATAATGGCTCATGAGAATGCCTACGTTCTGTTTCTGATTCAATGAAACGTGAACATCTTATATAATTTTGTGGAGAGGTTTGAAGCTCGTGAAATGGGGGACTTGACCTGGGGCACTTACAGTGGAGAGTCGTGGACGCTCTGGGTGAAGTCCGTGTTTTAAGTGCTTTTCGTTTCGGGAGTTTGGATTTAGTGATCCATCGTGATTAACGAAGTTGCTTTCCCCTTAATGAAAGCCTACCAAGTATCTTACAGTGCGTTTCCGTACGCGGGCGTCGAATTCTGCTTACGCGCTTCCCTGTTTTCTGTGCGAATGTTGTTGTTTAATGAATGTGGACACGTTCAGTAAGAGCAGGCCTCGATGCAGAGTGTGGAGATATTAATTATCTGCCGTTGTTACTCAGTAAAAGAGATGGACTTAGCTAGCGTTTTTTATAACAATAAATTTCATTTGTTTCTGCACGAATTTGAGCGTGGTGTTTGAGAGTGACCTTTTCCCTATTTACTTCGAATCGTGTTCCTATTGTGTTGTTATGGTAAATATTCAAGGTAGATGCTAGCAGACAGTTGGAGGCGATGTACTGAGCTGTTAGCGGCGAACGTGTTCCCGTCCAGTGGCCGGATGTCGGAATTTTTGCTGAAAGTAGTCAGATAGAAACAGGGCTTTCAGTTCTTGACTTTTGAGTTGTGAAGTTTAACTCTGTCTCGCAGACCAAAGCGAGGTTGATGATCCTCATTTATATTGATTCGGCAGTGCAACAGCCCAGAAAATTAATCCAGGTCCACCAAGGAACGTTTCCAATCAAAGCCGCGGAGCAGTACGTTACGTCAAGTAGTTTGTCTAGCGCGCCGCACACAGTCAAGTGTGGCCTGCGTGGATTCAGAGAGTGACACCGCGCGACGAAGAACGGACGACAAGAACGTTCCAACTTCTCAAGTGTGGGGCAATCCTGCAACACGACGTCTACATTTACTGGGGCAAAGAAAGAAATTGACTCTGCCCCTGTCGGCATAGCCATCTTACCAATCATTTTAAAAGTCGTAATGAGACTACAATGCCTCAGTAGCAGCAGCAGCATCATTGGCAGCAGCAGTAACAGTAGAAGTCATCTTCTTCTAAAGTTGTTGCTACAATCATTGTCTATTTTGTGTTACTCGCTTCATTTAGAGAAAGCTTACCATTTTGTTAATTCCAAGATGTCTTGGCTGTGGTCTTCAGAACCGGCCGAAGTGGCCGTGCTGTTAAAGGCGCTGCAGTCTGGAACCGCAAGACCGCTACGGTCGCAGGTTCGAATCCTGCCTCGGGCATGGATGTTTGTGATGTCCTTAGGTTAGTTAGGTTTAACTAGTTCTAAGTTCTAGGGGACTAATGACCTCAGCAGTTGAGTCCCATAGTGCTCAGAGCCAATTGAACCATTTTTTTTGTGGTCTTCAGTGTGAATACTAGTTTGAAACAGCCCTCCGTTCTACTCCATCCTGTGCAGGCCTCTTCATCTCAGAATAATTACAACAACCTACATCTTTCTCAACCTGCTTATTGTTTCATCTCTTGGTCTCCCTCTACGATTTCAACTCCATCTCCCCCTCTTCCCACCTCCACACACACTCACACATTTCCCTTCAGTACTAAACTGATGATAACTTGATGCCTCAGAATGTGTCATATCAAGCGATGCCTTCTTGTAGTCAGACTGTGCCACAAATTTCTTTTTTCCTCGGTTCTGTTCAGTTACGTGATCTACCCCTCTGATCTTCAGCATTCTTCTGTAGCTCCACATTTCAAAAGCTTGTATTCTCTTCGTCTCTAAACTGTTTATCGTTCATGTTTCACTGCCAGACAAACACTTTCAGAAAATACTTCCTGACATTTAAATACATAGTCGATGTTAACAAATTTCTCCTCTTCAGAAACTGTCAACATTTTATACGCCCTCTACTTCGGCTAAATAACCAAACTTATCTTTTTAAGTGTCTCGATTTTTAATATAATTTCCTCAGCGTAACCTGGTTTAATTCGACTACATTTCATTATCCTGACAACGCAGTTCTAAAGAAAGTAAGTGCTGAGAGGTGTAAATATTATTGAACTATCAGTTTAATAAGTCACGGTTGCAAATTACTAACATGAATTATTTATAAAAGAATGGAAAAACTGGAAGAATCCAACCTCGGGAAGATAAGTTTGGACTCCGGAGAAATGTAGAAACACATGAGGCAATACTGACGCTACGACTTATGTTAGAAGAGAAGGAAAGATAAACCCAATTTTATAGCATTTGTATAGTTAGAGAAAGCCTGTGACAGTGTTGACTGTAAAACTCATCACTTTCTAAAGGTGGTAGGGGTGAAATATAGGCAGCGAGAGGCTGTTTACAACTTGCCCAGAAACCAGATCGCATTTGTAAGAGCGGAGGAGCGTGAAAGTGAAGCAGTGGCTGACTAGGAAGTGAGAAGGGTTGTAGCCATTCCCCGATGTTATTCAATCTATACACTGAACAAGCAGTAAAAGAAACCAAAGAAAAATCGGGATTGAAACTACAGCACAGATGACATCGTAATTCTGCTAAGACAGCAAAAGACTTGGAAGAGCAATTGGACGGAATAAACAGTGTGTTGAAATGTGGTTATAAGATGAACATCAACAAAAGCAAAACTTCCAGGATATCTGCCATTATTTTCTGCAGTGGCATCCACTTGCCATTTACACCCAACGTTTTCATCAAGCTTATTTTTAAGGATCTGTCTTGTTTAAAGAATTAAATGATAGTCAAGAAATTTCCTTACGCGTTTATTTCCTCTATAACAGATTCTTTGGATTTCTTACAAGTATCACTAGTCTTCGTTGATCTTCCCCTCAGCCACATCTGGATAATGACTAAGATCTTCTGTACGTTGTCAACAATGTCCACGTTCCAACGCCGTGGAGTAGCGTAGACCAGAGTATTCTGTACAAATCCTGTTCTATCTCCTCCATAATAAGCGATTTATGTACCAGTAGTAGGTCATAGCTGTAAATATACATTTTCCTGCACAAATTATTATGATTATTGTTATTGTAATCTCTGTGCAGGAATTATCGTATTTTATGTTGTGCTTAATCAGCAGAATTTATCTATATGCTAAATTTTGTATTAGATGCCATAATATTTGTTTCGACAGCCTTAATTTTAAACTCTGGGTGCTTTCTTTAAACATATATCTGGAAATACCATTAATACATCCTGCATATGGCTTTTTTCCACCAGCCGTTATACAGCAATATCGATTATTTTACTTTCAGTTACTTTTTATTCGAATATCATCACTACATTCTCAAAGGTAGGTTGAATGTCAGGGTGGAGTGCTATTCCCTCACCAGCGCGCGGGCAGCAGTGGTGATAATAGATGGTCTCGAACGATGACCATCAGAAAAGCGCCTCTAGTCAAGAAAGTATTTTATTCAAAACAGTTACAGTGACGAAATCGAACTTGAAAAGGCTGCCGTTGGCCTCTGTGACGTAGTCGGCTATGGTCGAAGAAGCATGCCTGCATTGGCAGTTGTCAACCACAAAGGCAGCACATAGGTTTCGCAGCTGATGGTGTCGTGCTGCAGTCAGCACAGCGGAACAATGCTGACGTGGAACAGCAGTGGCCAGTGGCGGCGGACAGCAGCAAGCAGAACCGGCTGCTCCCCTAGCGACAGAGTAAAGACCACCTGAGCAATCGGAGCAGATGGTCTCCTCCGGCATGGCAGAAGACAATGGCGTGCGTCCGGACTGGGCGTTAGTTAGCAATAAATTAGGCCTGCCATGGGCAGTGGACAGATACAACATGGCGGTGCACCGAAATAGTCCCGGCTCGAATACACAGTTCATCAGGAATGCGGCCATCAGAAGAAGGTAGTCACCCAGCAGGTGCAAAGACTGAAGCTGTTGACAATAAAGTCCGTAGTGGGTGGCTGCTTCATCTTGGACTGCAAGCATTGTTCTTCTCATAATCGCCATCTTTGTCGACTGTCACAGGGCATACTGTACACAGCCGAACACTTTAGAGACTTAGGCCTAAATTAGTTGGTGAATTATATATTCGCTGGGAGACTATGACTTCATTCGCTCTGGTTTTACTGTCTGCTCCGCTCTTCCAGAAGCCCTGTCGGTGCTGCAAGGTGTCGCAACTCTGGCTTTCACACACTCTGGCTGCCGTCTTTCACATCATCAGCGCACTGAATATGTATTCTTGCATACTGAATGCGATCTTTTGCGCCATAGCACATAGTTATGGAGTTGGAGGACGCTTCTACCGACATGGTGTCGTGCTGCTGAATCCACACAGTAGCAGTTCGTTCACAAGATGAAGCTGCGGTGCAAAAAACTTGACGTAATCCTAAAACAGAGATTTGTAAGTGTAAATTGTAATCTTATACAGAAATCAACAAAAGTAAGTTTACGCAATCTCTGGGATATTAAATGAATAATAAAACTGTGATGAATCACATTGGACTTAAAAATACACATTATCTAAAACAAAGATAATCTTTTAATAAGTGTGAGTCAAAAATTAAAGATCTTCGGTCTAGAGGAATGGGTCAATTAACAACCACGTATGCTCAAGTAATTGTTACCCACAAAGGTCACAAATTAATAATAACTGTGAATTAAGTTCGTAAATCCCCCACTCTCCTCCCCTCTCTCTCCCTGTGTCATCATTGTCTGCGAGGATCAAAACTGTCTTTATATACACAAGAGCCGGCCAGAGTGGCCGAGCGGTTCTAGACGCTACAGTCTGGTTCTAGACGCTTCAGTCTAGACGCTACAGTCGCAAGTTCGAATCCTGCCTCGGGCATGGATGTGTGTGATGTCCTTAGGTTAGTTAGGTTTAAGCATTCTAAGTTCTAGGGAACTGATGACCTCAGAAGTTAAGTCCCATAGTGCTCAGAGCCATTTGAACCATTTTGAACTCAACAACAATTCCTTTACTTGTACTTCGCGGTCACGAATTTTGTGTTTTGTTCATCGCTAATATCATTTCTGCTACTCCTCGTTAATTTCGACTTTCTCCAGTTTTGTCTTTAAACCACATTCTGTGTTCATTAGACTCTTTATTTCATTCTATAGGTTCTGCGATTTTTCTTCATTTTCATGCAGGGTGGCAATGTCATTACCAAACTTCATCAATGATATAATCAAATGCTGAAATTTAATCGCATTCCTGAATCTTTCTTTTATTTGCATCATTTCTTTTTCGATATATAGACTGAACTCTAGGGACGAAAGACTGCAGCCGCGTCTTATAACCTTTTTAATCCGAGTACTTTCTTCTTCGTGTTCCGTTCTAATTGTTCTCTTTTGGTTCTTGTGCCTACTATATAACATCCGTCTTTACCCATAGCTTACACCTACTTTCTTGAGAATTTCGTATATCTTGCACCATTTTACAATGTCGAATGCATAACCTACAACCTCGAAAAATTAGCCCTTGTTTCGCTCGCACAGCGCAGACAGGGAAACCACACAAAACATAATCCCGCTAGGCCAGGCGGGGATCTGATCCACCCAGGGAATAAACAGGTTAGTGATCGCTTGGTAGGGTGAGCTTGCTCAGCCCTCAGAGGTGCTGATGGCAATCGATCCGCACTCTATCCACAGCGCTGCTCCACTCGCGCCCTCTGTGTCCGGCCTTGTGCGGTCGTTCAGTGTACACAGCGTGTAACACGTGTATAGTCTGTAGCTGGGGTTAATGCCAGCCGTCCCCCCTTGTGGAGAGGTGTGTAACACGAGCCGTAGCGTCGCTATATACAGTACACTCCCCACACATTTAATACCACGCTTTGTAACTCCACAAGCACGCCTGAATATCATGTGTGACGAGGATAGGTCTACCTGTTAATCAACCTGCAACCTATTGTGTTCAAATAGTATTGTGTTTACGTACCACTTCTTTTCCTACTTCATCTCAAATGTGAAGACTTTTTTTAAAGTGGTCACTGCAATTTCCCTTCTTCCGTAGGTGTTGAGCTCTTCGCTGCCGACGAGACTCTGCCTATGACTTTGGTTTCCTATAATAAGTCGTTATGTCGCAATGAGGTAACATTAGGTGGAGATACACCTGACACGAACTTCTGGAAAAACCTTACCGAAAACGCGGACAGTGGGTATAACATACGGTGAGCTATCCAGGGACGATTAAATCGGAATCGGATGAAACAGTTAGAGAGAAAAAAATGTACCAATAGTTAACGACTATGGTATATAGTATATAGACAAGGCCCCTAAATCCGGTAAATGATCTACTGTGAAAAGTGGATGATGTGAAAGGTGACCGTTGTGATGGTAAGTTTACAAGGCTTAGTTTATAACACGTCTTCCTCTGCTTTATGTCATAAACATAATGTGTCAAGAAAGTATGTAACAACAAAATAGCAACTAATTTATGAACAAATAGCAACCAATCACTCTTTACCGATTTAGACCCTATGTTTTACGTACTACAAGAAATTTTCCGTAACTGTTTATTCACAACCAAATGCAGATTATTGCGTAAGAAAGAGCGCAAATTATAACACAACGTTGTTTAGTGCTACAATTATTTTTTCGTTGGAATTTATTTATTTTCCAGCCTCGTATCCATCAGTGATCTCATAGCAGCCACTGTTAAAAAAGAATGCAAAATAAGTATGTATCCCTGCTGGAAATGTAAGTACCATAACTGAAAGTCCATAATATAAAACATCAAAACAAATGTAGGCATCTGTGAAAAGTAATACTGGTTGTTTTCCCGAATTTATTCGTCCAATTAAACGCTGCACAACTCTTCACCATTGTAAGTAGGCTGTTTACGTTCTTATGTTGATAACGCCACTTAGCGCTCTATATTAAAGTCACTGACTCTGCTGTGTGAAGTCAGTGGCTGGTTTGCATTGTTGGAATATACGCTATTGTAGTGTTGGGTAGTTGGATGTGAACAGCGCGTAGCGTTGCGCAGTTGGAGGTGAGCCGCTATCAGTGGTGGATGTGGGCAGAGAGATGGCAGAGTTTTGAGAACGGATGATCTGGACGTGTGTCCATCAGAAAGAGTAAATTTGTAAGACTGGATGCCATGAACTGATATATATATTATGACTTTTAAACACTATTAAGGTAAATACATTTTGTTCTCTATCAAAATGTTTCATTTGCTAACTATGCCTATCAGTAGTTAGTGCCGTCAGTAGTTAGAATCTTTTATTTAGCTGGCAGTATTGGCGCTCGCTGTATTGCGGTAGTTCGAGTAACGAATATTTTTGTGTGGTAAGTGATTCATGAAAGGTATAGGTTATTGTTAGTCAGGGCCATTCTTCTGTAGGGATTATTGAAAGTCAGATTGCATTGCGCTAAAAATATTGTGTGTTAGTTTAGTGTTATAAATTTTAACGCTTATTGCATGAAAGGTGATGGATTGTCTCTCTTATCAAGACCGTGTAAGGAATGGTTGCTTATACTACACTCCTGGAAATTGAAATAAGAACACCGTGAATTCATTGTCCCAGGAAGGGGAAACTTTATTGAAACATTCCTGGGGTCAGATATATCACATGATCACACTTACAGAACCACAGGCACATAGACACAGGCAACAGAGCATGCACAATGTCGGCACTAGTACAGTGTATATCCACCTTTCGCAGCAATGCAGGCTGCTATTCTCCCATGGAGACGATCGTAGAGATGCTGGATGTAGTCCTGTGGAACGGCTTGCCATGCCATTTCCACCTGGCGCCTCAGTTGGACCAGCGTTCGTGCTGGACGTGCAGACCGCGTGAGACGACGCTTCATCCAGTCCCAAACATGCTCAATGGGGGACAGATCCGGAGATCTTGCTGGCCAGGGTAGTTGACTTACACCTTCTAGAGCACGTTGGGTGGCACGGGATACATGCGGACGTGCATTGTCCTGTTGGAACAGCAAGTTCCCTTGCCGGTCTAGGAATGGTAGAACGATGGGTTCGATGACGGTTTGGATGTACCGTGCACTATTCAGTGTCCCCTCGACGATCACCAGTGGTGTACGGCCAGTGTAGGAGATCGCTCCCCACACCATGATGCCGGGTGTTGGCCCTGTGTGCTTCGGTCGTATGCAGTCCTGATTGTGGCGCTCACCTGCACGGCGCCAAACACGCATGCGACCATCATTGGCACCAAGGCAGAAGCGACTCTCATCGCTGAAGACGACACGTCTCCATTCGTCCCTCCATTCACGCCTGTCGCGACACCACTGGAGGCGGGCTGCACGATGTTGGGGCGTGAGCGGAAGACGGCCTAACGGTGTGCGGGACCGTAGCCCAGCTTCATGGAGACGGTTGCGAATGGTCCTCGCCCAAAACCCAGGAGCAACAGTGTCCCTAATTTGCTGGGAAGTGGCGGTGCGGTCCCCTACGGCACTGCGTAGGATCCTACGGTCTTGGCGTGCATCCGTGCGTCGCTGCGGTCCGGTCCCAGGTCGACGGGCACGTGCACCTTCCGCCGACCACTGGCGACAACATCGATGTGCTGTGGAGACCTCACGCCCCACGTGTTGAGCAATTCGGCGGTACGTCCACCCGGCCTCCCGCATGCCCACTATACGCCCTCGCTCAAAGTCCGTCAACTGCACATACGGTTCACGTCCACGCTGTCGCGGCATGCTACCAGTGTTAAAGACTGCGATGGAGCTCCGTATGCCACGGCAAACTGGCTGATACTGACGGCGGCGGTGCACAAATGCTGCGCAGCTAGCGCCATTCGACGGCCAACACCGCGGTTCCTGGTGTGTCCGCTGTGCCGTGCGTGTGATCATTGCTTGTACACCCCTCTCGCAGTGTCCGGAGCAAGTATGGTGGGTCTGACACACCGGTGTCAATGTGTTCTTTTTTCCATTTCCAGGAGTGTAGTAGAGGTTGGAACACCAATGGAAAGAAAACAACAGGCGTAACTCAGGCCCTGGGTGGAAAAGCCCACACAGGTGTATTGGTCCTGCTTAACACGGGAAGTAGCGCAAGACGTCCGGTCGGGACATCTGAGCGCTGAAGCGCAATAGAGCAGCAGCCGGCCGGTATTTAGCGAGGCTAGAAGGATAACTGGATAATACCTCCGAAACTCTGAAAAATCTTGGACGCAACAGCGATCAACAAGGAAACGTTATCTTGGAAATCACGCAGGCTGGGTTATTTTCGAGGATTTTTACTCTGAGAAGCGTAACATTGTATTAATTCCTAATTAACGGGAATAGTATTTCCTCACATACTTTCCTCGCTGGTCGATGAAAGACTAAAATATGGTTGGTCGTCTTTTGGAAGAATATGTAGAGTGGGAGAATATTCTGTGGTTTCGAGAATATGATTCCCCTTCTGCAATTACGAGGGAGAGGAGCCGAACTTTGCAGGGAGAAAGAGGTCTTCCATTTTGAGTGCCCGTGTCTGACGGTCGTTCAGTATCAGCTTAGTTAATGAACAAACGGTTAGGCATTGTACGGTAACGAACTTATGCGATTCTCGACTTCGCTTCCGGGTAGCGGGTCATCATTAAGTACAGTGTTCAGTGATTGAGAGCACTTGTTCTGTCTATACTCATGTTGAGACGTTATCTGTATTCCGTCCTTGTGGATGGGAGTTAGCAATTCTCATCTATAGAACACAGAGAGGAGAAGACAGTACTAGATTATAATTGTCAGAGGACCGCCTTCTGCCGTCCTAGTTTTTTGACAGTTTTTTTTTTAATATTTTGTGGCTAGAGCTCTTCTGTCGTCGCAGACGTGTACGAGAACCATCAGTCCGACCCACCGGATGCAGTACAGCATATATTGCTAATCGCTTCGACTTATTAGGGCGATAAAGCTAAATAGCTGTGATCATGAAACTTTGTTTCCATTGAATTGCACACCACTGTAGATCATCTTTGAAAGTAGTGTCTTCTAATACTTGGTACGCAGATGATGTCATTCATCTCGCGTCATTTATATTAGATCGCGTACCCATAAAAAGGGCAGATTTGGGCAGTTGATCAGCAATATTAGTTAGGAAATTCATTTGTATCTTTTTGTGTCCGTTGGACATTGATATATAAACACTTGTAATATATAAAGGGGTTTAATCTACAATATATGTATAAGCTGATACAACATTTATCATTTTGTAGTTACTAGTTCCATTAATCATTTATTTATGTTTTATGTTGTAATTTACATGTTAAAGAGTAAGAAGGAGGAGCTAATATCACCATTAAGAGATCCTAAGATCTGCTTCAGGGGGTAGTCAGACAGGGCCAGATCTTACTTTTCGTGTTCATTATTTTCCATCGCGCACATTCATTTTTACACCAGCCTGTAGTAGCATCTTCGATAGTTACAGCTAATAGGTACTGTATGAATGCACCAACAAATATATATAAGAGGTTATCCTGTTTGATGTCCTCCCCGTTCGTGCATCGATTACCTGCGCAATGTATTGTGCTACCATTAGGAAACTGAAGAAACGAATGTACCACGTTCATCGCCACAAAAATGAAAACCAACTTGTCCTTTCCCATGATGACATAAGGCCTCACACAAGTCTGCGTACCCGCGAGGGGCTCACAAACTTCATTGGAATGTTCTTCCTCGTCCACCCTATAGCCCAGAACTCGCACCGTCCGACTTCCATCTGTTTGGCTGAATGAAGGACGCACTTCACAGGAAGCAGTGCGTGGATGATGAGAAGGTTATTAATGGAACGAGATGTTAGCTCCTACGTCGACAGCAGAGTGGTATCGTGCGGGCATACAGGCCCTTTCAGTAAGGTGGCGTAAGGCTGTCACATTGAACGGAGGTTTTGTTGATAAAATAGGGTTTGGTAGCCAAAGGAGTGGATAATAATATGGAGTATTGGAATCCAGAATAAAACCAACCTGGTTCCAGAAAGAATGTGTTGCATGACTTATTGAACCCCCCTCGTACATACGATGAGAGAAGAAGAGATAGGAACATTCGTCAGCCTTCCTATTTCCCCATAGACGGAATGACCCGGTGCCTCATTCAAACACTGAGAACAGGTTGTCTCAACTTTGAGATCGATGCTCTGGAGCGGAATTTACTGAGTCATTAGAGATTATACTTCCCTCTGCTGGTACCACAAAACCCCACCACCGGCGTCGGGGTCTCTGCGACTACCGTTGTTTGAATTTAGACAATAGTTTATTACGTTAATAACACAGTCAAGTCATGACTAATTATCACCGCCTTCACCAGCATGTCGGAAAGTGTTCTAAGGCTAACACAACGGCCACCTCAGATTTCGTCTCCTGACTCTGAAACCCGCCTTCGTTACCGAGAAACATAGCGCGCTCGAGACCGCCAAAACACACTGTTAGTGACGTTTGCCACAGTCCATAGTCAGTGTGTGGCTCGGTGGTAAGTGGGCAAGATGTCAACGGTCAAGCTGCAAAGGAAACAATTCACGACTTAATACTCAGTCCTTCTCAGAATTTATTCCCGTCACTTCACATTTCATTGTCCTCTGAAAGTGAGTTGTTTATGTCAAAATTACAAATTAGTACCCTGACACGGATTGCACGTTTAACTGAAAGCGCTTCTACATCATGCTGCATAAGTCAGGGCATAACACTTGCAATAGAACCATGACTAGTAAAGCCAGTAGTATTTAAGAGTGGGGGAGGGGCTTCCTAACTTAAGCCTCCAAACCCTCTCCCCACCACCAAAATGTGAAAATATGGACATGTTTTTCTTACACAACTCCACAAAATATCAGAATACTATGGGTAGAAACAAGGGTTAGAAACACCTCTACTTCAATATGTGAAGAAGGGGCTTTTACGATGCTGCAATATGCCAACGACGGGTTGTTACCTAACGAATCTCCGTTCAAAAGAGAATCGCCGATAACAGGCGTGATTGTACGCTGTGATTGGTTAGCAGTAAATACAGTTTTCTTTTTCCAAGCATTAAAGCTTATTTTTTGAAACATCATCATGCTCAATTACATAGTAACGTCACATGTTTTTAGTTTTCTTTCAATAACACGTATCAATTTACATTAAAGGTAAATTAAATAGAAAGTTTACGAGCTCAGTCTCAGCACGTTACAGTACCGTTAAATGAACGTTAATGAATACAGAAACAATGCACATTATACACTCAAGCGCCAAAGAAACTGGTATAGGCATGCGTATTCAAATACAGGAATATGTAAACAGGCACAAGCAATGGGACGCAGCATCTCCGAGTTAGCGATGAAGTGGTGATTTTCCCGTACGACCATTTCACGTGTGTACCGTGAATATCAGGGATTCAGTAAAACATCAAATCTCCGATATCGCTGCGGCCGGAAAAAGATCCTGCAAGAACGGGACCAACGACGACTGAAGAGAATCGTTCAACGTGACGGAAGTGCACCCCTTCAACAAATTGCTGCATATATCACTGCTGGGTCATCAAAAAGTGTCAGAATGCAAACTATTCAACGAAACATCATCGATATGGGTTTTCGGAGCCGAAGACCACTCATGTATCTTTGATGACTGCCCGACACAAAGCTTTACTCCTCGCCTGGGCTCGAAAACACCGACATTGGGCTGTTGATGACTGGAAACATGTTGACTGGTCTGACGAGTCTCGTTTCAAGTTGTATCCTGCAGATGGACGTGTATGAGTATGGAGACAACCTCATGAATCCATAGACCCTGCAGCCGTGTGTAGCCGAGCGGTTCTAGGCGCTTTAGTCTGGAACCGTGCGACCGCTACGGTCGCAGGCTCGAATCCTGCCTCGGGCATGTATGTGTGTGATGTCCTTAGGTTAGTTAGGTTTAAGTAGTTCTAAGTTTTAGGGGACTGATGACCCCAGATGTTAAGTCCCATAGTGCTCAGAGCCATTTGAACCATTTTGAACCATGGAACCTGCATGTCAGCAGGGAACTGTTCAAGCTAGTGGAGGATCTATAATGGTGTGGAGCGTGTGCATTTGAAGTGATATGGGTCTCCTGATAAGTCTAGATACGACTAAGTGACTGCTAAATAAGCATCCTGTCTGATCACCTGCATCCATTCATGTCCATTGTGCATTCTGACGTACTTGGGCGATTCCAGTCTACAATTGCTCCGGAATACTCTTCTGAGTTTACACTCGGAAGACTTAATACTCTTCTGAGTGTAAAACTCCGCAGACATGAACGTTATTGAGCACGTCTGGCACTCCTAACGACGAGTTGTTCAGAAGAGATCTCCACTCCCTCATACTCTTACGGAATTATGGAGAGCCCTGCACGATTCATGGTGTCAGCTCCCTCCAGCACTAATTCAGACATTAGTCGAGTCCATGTTACGTCATGTTGCGGCACATCTGCGTACACGCGGAGGCTCTATAGATATTAGGCAGGTGTACCAGTTTCTTTGGTTCTTCAGTGTAGATGTAGTGGAGCATGTCCTGACTAGCAAATGTTGTACTTCGTTTCTTACACAACGCTCTGCGTTACCAGTTATTAAATTGTTGATATGACAGTTTTGTGAAAACCAGTGTTATTGAAGCTATTATAGTGAAATCTGGATTTTGGAAGCTTAGACAGTGCATCCCAAAACAAGAAGTGGAAACATTTTGAATTACGTCTCCAAAATATTACGACCAAAAGAAACTGTTCCCTCAGGCCATGAAAATGGACCATCCACCCCGGCTGCCGACGCTGCTGTTTTCAAACAATATAAGCATTATTGAAAATCCAAAATCACCTTTGTCGGATCCTGAAGCAAAATGAACATTTTTTTTAATGGTGCATCAAGCTCTGACAATCCACCGCCAGGCTGTAAATACGACATAAGTGATGTCTGCTATCAAATAACGAAAGCACTGTAGAGCGCATTAACCCACAACATTTCCTAAATCTGTTGTGTCCCCACTCAACTTATTAACTTCCCCTGACTTTGCAAAGTGGCCAGAATAGTAAGGTCATCTAAGATGGATGGAGAAATAAATGGCTTCAAATGGCTCTGAGCACTATGGGACTTGACATCTGAGGTCATCAGTCCCCTACAACTTAGAACTACTTAAACCTAACTAACCTAAGGACATCACACACATCCATGCCCGAGGCAGGATTCGAACCTGCGACCGTATCAGTCACGCGGTTCCGGACTGAAGAGCCTAGAACCGCTCGGCCACCGCGGCCGGCGATGGACAAATACTTCTGGTTAGCGTACCGAGAGGATGATGCCTGCTGGAGGTACTCTGCGTTTTCCGCTAAGTAAAGTTCGTGTAAACGTAGTCATAAAAATGCTGAAGGTAAGATAGCCTTCAAGTTTTCGAAGTAGAAGCAAGCCCTTGAATATTTCGACAGCCAGTTGAGCAATGCTTACGACAAGGCTGCTGTAGCCGATTACTACAATTTTTTTCATATGATAATGAACAACACAAAAGGTATAAAACAATGCTGGAGCAAGGCTTGGTGGAGCAAGTGGAAAAAAATAGAGAATGCAAAGTTTTAGGCAGTGACACTCTGTGGATGTCAGGATATTGCATTAATGGGACACAGGGCCTTCGATCCATTGAAGTCAACAAACAAGATGACAAGAACATGGGTAACTTTCACACCATTCTGAAATATCGCTTGAAAGTTACCGAAAATCGAGGGACACGTTGTAAAGGAACTAGTAAACACGACAAGTGAATTAGTGCCCCAATCCAAAATCAGACCATCAGTTGCATCAATAATAAATTCCTCAGAAGGATTGTTCAGTACATTGATTATACCAAATGTTTCAAGGTCCTTGCGAATGAGACTGCTAATGTTGCTGGAATCGACCAATTCTCTCTTTGTGCCCGCTATAATTCCCCAGATCTCAAGATTCGTGAAGATTTCCCACAATTTGTTCCAGTGTTTGATGTGACTGTCAATGGATTACCCGAATCTATAATTGAAAACTAGGTAATATTTGTCTTGATGTATCATTTTTATGAGGACAGGACTATGCGATGCTGCATCCATGCATATTCTCACAGTGCCGCTCATAATTTTAGTTTGTTGGTTACCAACACATGCAACATCCCACATAGATACAAAGTCTAGGTTCTGGCTCAGTTTCCATGAAAATTTACCCAGAACCTACACTTTTTATGCACTATAATCCACTTTTAGGGTGTAACTTACTTAATTTCATTTGAATTACTTAGAGAAATTAATAAAAAGGAATATTTTTCGTATAACATTCAACATATTTCAAAAATAATTATTGTTTTCATACAAAGGTGAATGTCAGAAAATAAAATTTAATATTTTTTTTATAAAATGTGAATGTAAGAAAATAAAAATTTAATACTGTTTTATAAAAGGTAAACACAAGAAAATAAATTAAATGAATTATGGTGAATGGAAGAAATCTATTGTGTATCTAAAATTTTCCCAGCCATA
This sequence comes from Schistocerca serialis cubense, assembly GCF_023864345.2. Classification (NCBI taxonomy): domain Eukaryota; kingdom Metazoa; phylum Arthropoda; class Insecta; order Orthoptera; family Acrididae; genus Schistocerca; species Schistocerca serialis. Next base: position 541,126,316 of record NC_064638.1, read on the forward strand.
AGATTTGTATGAACTTTCGATTGTAAACACTTTCTGAGAGAATTCTTACATACAGTTCTACCATATTCACAAATAACTTCAGTTTTTTTACATTCTTTACAGATCCAACATAACTCATCTTTTCGATATTTATCTGTGTAAGATTCATTAATATTCTTTTCCTCTAGACAGTCACCACACTGCTTTAGCTGTTTGGTATTGTCCATTTAAAGATTATAAAATGTAATAGGCAAAAATAAAATTTATTCTTAAAAGTGCAAAACAACCACAATACTGTCCTTTTTGGACGCCATTTACACAACGCTACACGAAAACTAAGTTCTAAATTTATAGAACCACTCCATTTATTCGGGCTGTTATAAAGTAAATAGGTAAGGGTGTTGATGGTTTTGTCAAATGGCTAGCTCTCCTCCAACCATTGATGCTTTAATGACTGTGTGAGATAATGGTCAAAATCCTTCAGTCTATGTACTTGGTTAAGAGTGTAAGAGGTCCATGACTAAGGAATTTATTGCTAGCGCACTCGAGCAGATGTAACTTCTATGGATTGCTCATGCGCTGCCTGCGATATGTAAGCTACAATAGAATCGCAGACCAGAGAGCAGTGTCGGCAGTAGTAGGAGCGGTATCTCGCAGTCGGGCAGTTGAGTCATTTCGCTCGTAGAGCATGTTGTCTAGCTGTATAGCTCACAGAGAGCACTTGTGTCTTGTATGGAATTGCGGGGGCCGGTCGTGGAGAGCGATGGCGGTGCCTGAGCGATGTAGTATAAGGTAAAAACCAAAATTACTATTTATAGCTGCGCGCATATGTAGTTTGTAGCAACTGATTTCGTACTATTGTTATATCAAGTCCCATGTAAATGTTTCTAAAATAATCTTTTAATAATAATCTTTCTTATAAATTTAACTTTTGACAATCATTCATCTGAATTTAAAGATTTTATTAATTTCTCCTATCCATGGTCATCCCGATTATCGTAAAGAAAAATCAGTTGTTTCTTTTTATACATGACAAATCTAGCGGCCAGCATTGCACTGGGCTGTGCCAGAAAAATTTCTTATAGGAGCAGAAATACACGCGTTATCCGGCGACATAGTTAAGGTAAGAATTTTCAGTTTATTCAGAATGACTTTTCAGGGCCATGACGCAGCATTGCTGACGTCCAGATTCACCAGTTTGTATTCTCAGTCAGTTAATTATTAAAAGGTTATATATGAGTCACATTTTCATTGGGAGATTAGTCACATTTTTCATTGTGAGGTTACGGAGATAATTCAAACAGTTGGGAGGTTACAGTTTTACGGTTTATTCAAGTTTTTACAATTTATTTGACAAATAAGATTATAAGCAGCCTACATGTCAGTCTGTCCACCCGTGGGATTCCCCAATTCCATTATGATGCAGTTGCATTAAGTCACGTTATTCCCCAAGACGAGTCCCCTAGGGAATTCACGGTACTGACTGCTCTGCATCCTGCGCGGTGCTCATACATAAGTGAAAACGGTTATAGTAAATTTCTTGGCTCAAGTTAGGACAGTGAGCGATTTATGATGTGTCAATGGAGACAGAAGACAGTGATAGTGCTCCTAGTACTCCCGAGAAAACTACAGTGGGCATGTTTAAATATAAGAAGCGAAAAGAAAAATATAGAAAAGTCTGGGAAATTGATCATGAATTTAAAGGTTGGTCTGAAAGGGCTAGAGGTAGAATCAGTAACAAAACTTTTGTGTCTGAACTGGAATGCGTTAAAACCATTCTAAAAGTGAAATTCATGTCAAAAAAGTGAAGGTGTTGACGTCTAAAAGCCAAACAGTTTTGATTACATTTGTGAAACCAGCTCAACTAATGCGTCTTCAAATAATCAGGCTCAAGTTGATGAAATTAAATTGGCAGGATTCGTGGCAGAACACAATCTTCCTTTCTACGTTACAGGACAACTGGAGAGAGCACTTAAGAGTTGTTTTCCTGATCCTAAAATCGCTATACATTTGGGTCGCACTAAATGTTCCCAGAGCGTAAAGAAAGTGATAGGAGAGAGTCATGAGAACGAACTCGCAGAAAAACCGAGACATACATAAATCACTGCTCTCAGTGTTGAGTCAACAGGCGTAGGATCTGTAAAAACGTCGTGTTTCGTGGTTAGATATTTTGGTAAAGACACAAATAAAATTGAAGGTAAATTTTGTAATCTTTGTGAAATTTTCAAGTAGGTTGGATATGATGCGTTAAACGAAGGTGCAACAAGTAAAAACCTACGTTATAATCTAATGCTTTCATTTTCTCAGTGCAATGTTTCTAAAAATAGTATTGTAGAATTTGTTCCTGATGGTTGTAATTCTATGACGGAGGCAAGAATCTCAGTTGCTAATTGGTTAACTGAAAAATGTCTTGCACTATTAATTCTCAGATGGATATGTCACTACCTTCACGTAAGTGCCAGTGAAGCTCGCTAATGTCTTTCAAGATGTTGTAAAGGCCCAGCTGGGAACATACATAGCCATTTTAAAACTAGTGTTAAGAGACAGGCACAACAAAATGGTTCAAATGGCTCTGAGCACTATGGGACTTAACTGCTGAGGTCATCAGTACACTAGAACTTACAGCTATTTAATCCTAACTAACCTAAGGACATCACACACATCCATGCCCGAGGCAGGATTCGAACCTGCGACCGTAGCGGTCACGCGGTTCCAGACTGTAGCGCCCAGAACCGCTCGGCCACCGCGGCCGGCTCAGGCACAACAGCATGAATTTCAACAGTGTTTCGATATCAAAATTCATAAATTATTGCATACATCACAGACAAGATGGGTATCTTTCTCTTAGAGTTTTAGAGCAATTGAATGCTTTGAGCCTCTATTTGATTTTAAATACCTAGAGGAGAGGCTGGTTGCAGCAGAAGAAATTGACCGATCCCTCAATTTTTTAAAATTATTTTATTTATTTTTTACCTATATTTTATCGAAATTCGCAGATTTCAATAAATATTTTCAGCGTTATAAATTTTTTGTTTTTGACTTACAAGAAGAGACTGTAGAAGAATACAATGAAGTGGTGATTTGCTACAAGGCCTGGTAGTATGTCGTAACCAATAAACTGATTCACACTGACCCCAACAACAAGTCAAAGTGTCTTCCTGACAGCTAAATGTACTTAGCAGCTGAAGTTCTGAAGAAAACTCAGAAAACAGAAATATATAATGAACGGGATGCCGTGATAGACGTTGATTGCAGATGTAGAGATTTTATGCAGAAGCGGTGTTCAGAACTGAACAAGAGAAATAACTTTGATGATGATTTATTGCCACTGCTCGCAGTTTTATGGCCTAAAAGGGCTCCTTCAAACAAACAAAGCAAAAGAAATCCCTCTCTTACACCCCTTATGTCAAAATTGCCCAGCATAGTCTCTCTACATGACTGTAAGTAACTACAACAAATCGATGATGACTGGATGAAAATTCCTTATGTAAAAGTAGACGAAACTATTAAGAACTGTTGATAAGTGAACGCATTTTGTGGGAACACACTCAACATGAAAACTATATTTGGCGAGTGAGAATCCCAGCCCCACCAGAGTTTCCGCTCTCACGTTTATCCCTTCCACATTCAAATGCTGGCCACGAAAGAATTTTTAGTAAGATGAATCTTATAAAGTGAAAAATAGAAATAAGCTCATTACTTGCACAGTGAGTGGATATTTGCTTACAGGGCAATGTGTGAGGAGTAGCAGCTCATGCCTAAATTTCATTCCTACTGAAAATATGCTCCGTAGCATGAAGATTAAGCAGTTAAATTCGCAGCCATCCGCTTCCAGTTTCTCTGTTCCGGACCCTCCAGAGTAAGAGGAAAATAATAATAATGATAATGCATTCTATTTTTAACTCTTCTTCCAGAGTAAGCAAATAACGAAGTAACTTTTTATACAATTTTGTGAAACATATTTAATTTTTATAAATTGCTTCCTAATAAAAATTAAAAATAAGTGCATTAAAATGTAGAGAAGTTGCCGTGAAATAATCGGACACGCCTATCTTAATGTGGTACCTGTGTGAAGCCCCCACCGACGCCGGCCTTGAACTGTTCCCAATGTACTGTAACAATCATAATAGCGCTCTAATTCCGTTATTCTTGACGATAATCATGTAAGTGAGAAAAAGTTTAGAAAAAGATTAGAAAAAAATATTGAAATTATGGTTAAAGTTTGTTGCAAGTCGCACAAGTGCTGTCATTATGAAATACTGGATGACTAGGACAGGTAATTTGGGCTCCATTTTAAGCTGAAGCGCATTTTTGACACGTCTTATTATTTTTGACGACGTATCTCCTTAACTACACGCTGTACAATGTGCAGTGACACTATGTTGCAGGTGCATTCAGTGCTCTATATAGATACTATATGCAAAATGTGTTGTGAATAGTGTTAGTAGTAAAAAGTGATATAACGCCACGCCTGATCTTGAAGTTTTACTACACGCCAGTGGAAGCGGAAGTTAGCTTTTGGCTCTTCGACGTGTCCATCACGTCAAACCTCCCCTCCCCCCCCCCCCCCCCCTGAACAATGTGCCGTACAGTGATCCAAGTTTTCAAGTGCATTCATTGATATAAGAAGATAATGTTTGTATGTATGTTGCGAATAGCATTAGTAGTAAAGAAGTAAACGTCTTGGCAGATGCTGAAGTTTGACCACGCGAACAGCGAAAATGTAATAAGCGATAAACGTTTTTCTCTCCATAATTTTGTGGGGGCTCTCAGAGAGAAAAAGTTCCGTAAAGGTTTGAAGCCGCATGTGAAATTTGTTGGAAGTCGCTATGTGGTATCATTTTCGAATAATGGATGAACACAGTTGGAATATTTAAGTGTCATCAGCTCCAAGACAAATACCTTCTTTCTAATAATAATACTTATCGTGTTGAAATTTACTTGCTCTTAATGAGTAGATTATGATTGTATTTTATTATATTGTATGGAACTGGGGGCCTAGAAACGACGGAGAGGCTTCGTCCCCGCCTTAGCTCGCAGTGGTACACAACCTCGCAACAGGCTACAGCAGTCCACTCACCCCACTGCCTCCCCACACCGAACCTAGGGTTATTGTGCGTGCGGTTCGGCCTCCAGTGGACCCCCCCCCCCCCCCCCCCCCCGGGAACATCTCACACCAGACGAGTGTAACGCCAATGTTTGCATGTTAGAGTAATTATGATGTACGCGTACGTGGAGAAAGTGTCTGCGCAGCAATCGCCGACATAGTGTAACTGAGGCGGAATAAGGGAACCAGCCCACATTCGCCTAGGCAGATGGAAAACCCATCCACAGACTGGCCGGCACACCGGACCTCGACACTAATCCGCCGGGCGGATTCGTGCCGGGGACGGACACACCTCCCTGCCCGGAAAGCAGTGCGTTAGACCACACGGCCAGCCAGGCGAGTTGATTATAACAGTATGTTAAATTTTTAAATTCGGTCAATAATTTCGCGAAATATTGGAAATGAACTTTTTGTTGTCCCTGGAAGGCATTAGATAGGCCACCTGCAACCGAAAATCCATGACAGACACCCATAAACGGATTTTATGTTCTAAATTGTATATATGAACGATCCATTAACGAAATATACGATAATTTCGTAACAGTTATGCGATCCAGTAACACTGAAAAGCTGGTAACGCTGCAAACATGACTGAAAGTCATATTTAGATATGAGTCATGGAGGCAGAAAAAGAAGGGAGGTGGCACTACAGACTTACTCTGTACGTCGTTTCGAAGCTAGAGTGCGTGCCATTTTAATTAGCTTAAAATGTTAGCAGACTACTGTTTACCCTTGCTTATTTTTCATTATTTCTGTCGTGGGCACGCAATAACTGTTTTAAATACTAAAAATTATGAAGCTTATGTGAATAAAATAGTGTCAGGATGGTAATTTCGGACGTTTTCCTGTTCTTTAATGCGTATTTGCTCTAATAATGCGACACAGTTAGAGTGACGTCACGGAGAAGCGTCACCGCGGTGAACTGTGGGGGTATGGATGCGGTGAACCTAGTGTTTTGGGCTAGTTAAGATGGCGGACATCGGCTTCAAATCTGTGACGTAATGCCACCTCCAACTCTTGTTTTACTTCCATGATATTAGTTATGAGAGTATTTCTCAGAAAATCAACATCGTCTTGGTATCTCAATTATCAGTGAAGGTCATTTTTCGATCCTTATTCGAGCGTCGGCAGTATAATGTTTTACCATTCCTGCAGCTTGTATTTTATGTTAAATAATAATGGTGTTTGAACTATTTCCTCCTCATTTTGATTGCATATATGATACCCTGCGATTCCCTAGTTAAAAAGTCGGTTTTGTATAATTATTAGCCTGTAAATTAGGTGAAAGTGACGCGACCATCGCGTGTACTATCCTCTTCCCATTCCAACATTAGTAAGTTGAGCCTGCAGCCTATGTTTTTAACGACATCCGGCTGTGATTATCATCATCATGCAAAACTAACTTTTGCAGTAACATTGAGGATAACGTGGTTTCGCCACCCCAAGCTCACTTTGTACCCGTGGACTCGGTGTTTGTGTTGTCCTCATCATTTCATCATCATCACTGGTGGCAGTGACTAGTTGGACGGTGTAAAAAGTGGACTGCGTAAATATTGGGACTTCCTACGGGCGCTGATGACAGCGCAGTTGAGTGCCCCACAAAACGAACACCATCATCACCAAGCTCACTGCTTTCCAACGACGAGTTCTTGTCCTGAAGATAATTCTTGCATGATAATGAAAAGCAATACATTCTTGACAATTTTATAACTACATGTTTTCTTCTCTTATCAGCCATCTGACGCATTATTTCTTCGAAAACATTTTACCCTCACGAACAAATTTAAAATAAAGAAACCCATTTTGAAGAAGTGATACATCAAAGTTATCCAACCGAATGAGCAGCACGAGCGCGATGTCCCTGTGTGGTTCCCTACAGACCAGCGAGCTGGCTGGTGGCCAGTGGCCGGTGGCATTGGCAGTGTGGTCCCAACACTCTGGCTGCGTGAGCTTGGCGGGTGGGCCTCGGTGCTCGCAGTCTGACAGCAGTAGTGTAAATGACTTGGCTGCACTTGTGAGACTCGAGGGACGGTGTGGGATCACACCCGGTGTAGCTTTTCTTTAAATAAAGACATAAACATCCCTATCTTATGCAGGGTAGTGGCAGTAATTTAGATGTTAAATACACTCCTGGAAATGGAAAAGAGAACACATTGACACCGGTGTGTCAGACCCACCATACTTGCTCCGGACACTGCGAGAGGGCTGTACAAGCAATGATCACACGCACGGCACAGCGGACACACCAGAACCGCGGTGTTGGCCGTCGAATGGCGCTAGCTGCGCAGCATTTGTGCACCGCCGCCGTCAGTGTCAGCCAGTTTGCCGTGGCATACGGAGCTCCATCGCAGTCTTTAACACTGGTAGCATGCCGCGACAGTGTGGACGTGAACCGTATGTGCAGTTGACGCACTTTGAGCGAGGGCGTATAGTGGGCATGTGGGAGGCCGGGTTGACGTACCGCCGAATTGCTCAACACGTGGGGCGTGAGGTCTCCACAGTACATCGATGTTGTCGCCAGTGGTCGGCGGAAGGTGCACGTGCCCGTCGACCTGGGACCGGACCGCAGCGACGCACGGATGCACGCCAAGACCGTAGGATCCTACGCAGTGCCGTAGGGGACCGCACGGCCACTTCCCAGCAAATTAGGGACACTGTTGCTCCTGGGGTATCGGCGAGGACCATTCGCAACCGTCTCCATGAAGCTGGGCTACGGTCCCGCACACCGTTAGGCCGTCTTCCGCTCACGCCCCAACATCGTGCAGCCCGCCTCCAGTGGTGTCGCGACAGGCGTGAATGGAGGGACGAATGGAGACGTGTCGTCTTCAGCGATGAGAGTCGCTTCTGCCTTGGTGCCAATGATGGTCGTATGCGTGTTTGGCGCCGTGCAGGTGAGCGCCACAATCAGGACTGCATACGACCGAGGCACACAGGGCCAACACCCGGCATCATGGTGTAGGGAGCGATCTCCTACACTGGCCGTACACCACTGGTGATCGTCGAGGGGACACTGAATAGTGCACGGTACATCCAAACCGTCATCGAACCCATCGTTGTACCATTCCTAGACCGGCAAGGGAACTTGCTGTTCCAACAGGACAATGCACGTCCGCATGTATCCCGTGCCACCCAACGTGCTCTAGAAGGTGTAAGTCAACTACCCTGGCCAGCAAGATCTCCGGATCTGTCCCCCATTGAGCATGTTTGGGACTGGATGAAGCGTCGTCTCACGCGGTCTGCACGTCCAGCACGAACGCTGGTCCAACTGAGGCGCCAGGTGGAAATGGCATGGCAAGCCGTTCCACAGGACTACATCCAGCATCTCTACGATCGTCTCCATGGGAGAATAGCAGCCTGCATTGCTGCGAAAGGTGGATATACATTGTACTAGTGCCGACATTGTGCATGCTCTGTTGCCTGTGTCTATGTGCCTGTGGTTCTGTCAGTGTGATCATGTGATGTATCTGACCCCAGGAATGTGTCAACAAAGTTTCCCCTTCCTGGGACAATGAATTCACGGTGTTCTTATTTCAATTTCCAGGAGCGTATAAGTACAGCAGAAGTGGATTTAACTTGGGATAAGTGGACTCCTATCCGTGACGTCATAAGATTGGGGAAAACCAAGATTTTTTTTAAATTTTTCGCCAATTTCTACTTACGATATGGTTCAAAACACAAAGCACATGAAATGTGACAACCACGCAGGCTATCTTCATGTCAATTTAAGGGACCTGGCAACTACGTAAGCCGTACTCATATCTGAAGGTCGTCATCTCGCTTTCTTTTTTTAAGTTCACAGCAACAGTGTAATACCCACCTAGAATTTTTTTGATTTTCCGCCACTTTACACTCTGGAGAACTACTGTACTCCTACAGTGAGCTACGTATTGTCAAAGTTTTGTGCACTGTATTAGAATATTAAATTTAGTGGTTTTCCATCGTTCGTCCAAATATTAGCAGTGTGTTTACATTTCACGGCGTGCAGTTGCAGTTCCAGCGGTTATTCTGACAAAGTTGTTTGTGCACTGTTATACAGTTATTACATTTAGTAATTTTCAACGGTGTCTAGTGCTGTTTGTGGCGAAATAACGATTTAATAAGCGTTTTAAAACGTTCGCTCGCTGTGTTTTTTAAAATTTTCTGTGCGTTGAAGTCGTTTAGTAAATTTTGTGCGATAGTTTTCAGCTGACGTTTCTTGTTCCTAGCGAAATATTTCAGTAAAATTTTCATGCACTATTTTAACTTCGTTGACTGTTCCAGTGGCCGCTTGAATTTTTGGTTTTAGCTAATAAATTTTGTGAAATTTTGTTGGTTTGGTATTAGTTGTGGTTTAGTAGTATTAATAAAAATTGTTGCTTTCTTAGTAGAGAAAGACTTTCGAGACCACTATTGTTAGTTCTGTAAATAATTCTACTGGTGTAATTCAACTTAGGTAACGTAGACGTTTAGTTTTTTTTTTTTTTTTTCAGTAGCTGTAAAATTTTCCCATGAGTGAGAAGTGTGGGGCTTTGTCGCAGGTTTGTGAGCAGTAGGTTACGGTGTGGGATTTGTTCAAAGTAATTTCATTGGGGGGAGTGCAGTGGGGAAGCCAGTTGGCTTTCTAGCGAGGTCCCCTCCTGGGAATGCAGTAACTGTAGTAGAAATAAGTTGATAGAGGAGCAGGAGCGTAAGATCTGTGCCCTTCAGGTGCAGTTGCAATACGCAAAGGAGGAACTAGATAGGTGGAGGAGGGTGAAGGGTGCTGGGGAATGGAAACTGGCAGTTAGCAAGGAGGCAGCTAGGAGGAGGAGGTATTCAGGCAGATGTATTTAGGGTATATGCAATAGATTTGACCAACTGTCATAGATGAGTGTAGAAGAGCCTCTTGCAGCTGTAGGTGTAGGAAACATGTAGCAGTCCTCAGCAGGTAGAAGGTTTAAGACAGTTGCAAAGTCTAACACAAAGAAGCAGGTTCTGCTTCTAGGTAGTTCGCATGGCAGATTTGTGGGGCCAGCAGTTCCAGGAAGTGTTGGGGTGTGAGCCCGCATCTCGTGGTCGTGCGGTAGCGTTCTCGCTTCCCACGCCCGGGTTCCCGGGTTCGATTCCCGGCGGGGTCAGGGATTTTCTCTGCCTCGTGATGGCTGAGTGTTGTGTGCTGTCCTTAGGTTAGTTAGGTTTAAGTAGTTCTAAGTTCTAGGGGACTTATGACCACAGCAGTTGAGTCTCATAGTGCTCAGAGCCATTTGAACCATTTGTTGGGGTGTGAGTACCAGGTCGCCAGCATTGTGAAGCCTAGTGCAGGGTTGGCCCAGGTGACTGACAGCATAGGGGATTTATACAGGAGTTTTACAAAAGAGTTTTAGGTAGTAATAGTGGGTAGAGCAGGGAATAGCCTTAATAGGGATGGGAAATATGATGTAGCGTCATCCTCGGCCTGATCTTACTGGCCGTCCGGAGTGGCCGAGCGGTTCTAGGCGATACAGTCTGGAACCGCGCGACCGCTACTGTCGGAGATTCGAATCCTGCCTCGGGCATGGATGTGTGTGATGTCCTTAGGTTAGTTAAGTCGTTCTAAGTTCTAGGGGACTGATGATCTCAGCAGTTAAGTCCCATAGCGCTCAGAGCCATTTGAACCATTTGTTAGGCGCGTTAAATGGGGCTGACGCCAGAGGGCATGGGTCATATTGAGGTGGTGCCAGTTAACTGTATCAGTAAACCAGGTTTCACTACGCATGACATGCAGCTCAATAGGTATAGGAAGGCAGACAGGCAAAACTTATGGGTGATAGTGTAGTGGATGGTGGTGGGATCACTCATGGAAAGATTCCTGTAGTAATTGGTGTTAGAGCTGCACCTTTTTTAGACTGAAGTAGCTGATAGGTGCACCTGCATAAAGGAAGTCCCTCTAACAAAGGAATCACCTTCAGATGACATCATGTTTCCAAGTATAGAAGGAATTAGCTTATTTCGTCAAAATATAAGAGGTATTAGAGATAAAGATAATGAACTGCTTATAAATGTTGAATCGGACATTACTGGCATATCGGAACACCACTTAAACAATCTGACAGTCCAGAGGCTTCCTTTACCAGGATACAGATTAGCTGGCTGTTTCTCAAGAAGTTACTTGCGAAGTGGGGGAGTGACCATGTACGTAAAAAATAGTATTCCGTTCGAGCCCATATACATATGACGGTACTGCACTGAACAGATATTTGAATGTTGTGCAGGGGCAGCTGAATTTAGTGAAACTAAACTTCTGATTGTTGATACTTTGACTCCAGAGCATTTCTGCTCAAGTTAAAGAGGGTTCTTCGTTCATTTTATAGGAAGTATCAAAAATTAGTTATATGTAGTGACTTCAAAATTAATTTTGTGTATCATTATGCAAAAAAAGGATGTTGGTAGATCTCCTAAATTCATATAATCTGATGCAGGCTGTTTTTTTTTTTTTTTTTCAACTAGGGTGCAGGGGAACAGTAGCCCAGCCATAGACAATATTTTTAATCATTCTTCATTACTAGATGGGCATTCTGTTGGTAAAAGGGTGAATGGCCTTTCGGACCAGATGCACCTATTTTAACACTCTTAGGCTTTTGTACGCAAAAAAATGTTATATATAATTACAGATTATGTTGGGAACCTAATCCAACAGCAATAGAGAGTTTCTTAAACCTCGTTAAGGAACAAGAGTAGCAAGATGTTTATAATACCGATAATATGGATGACAAATATAAAGCTTTCCTTAACACATTTCTCACGCTCATTGAGAGTTGCTTGCCACGCAGGATTAGCGGAGCGGTCTGGGGCGCTGCAGTCGTAGACTGTGCGGCTGATCCCGGCGGAGGTTCGAGTCCTCCCTGGGGCATGGGTGTGTGTGTTTGCCTTTAGGAGAATTTAGGTTACGTAGTGTGTAAGCTTAGGGACGGATGACCTTAGCAGTTAAGTCCCATAAGATTTCACACACATTTGAACATTTTTTTTTGAGAGTTGCTTACCATTAGAAAGTTCTAAACGAGGTACTAACAGTAACAGGCAGCCTGGGTGGCTGACTAGTGGGATAAGGATATCGCGTAGAACAAAGCAGGACTTCTACCAAAATTTTATAATCAGTCACAATCAAGCTATAGTAGCCCATTACAGACAGTATTTTAAGTTGCTTAAAATGTTATTAGGAAGGCAAAGAGTATGTGGTACGCAAATAAAATAGCTAATTCACAGGATAAAATTAAAACCACATGGCCAGTTGTGAAGGAAGAGTCTGGTCAGTAGCACAGGGTCGACGATGTAAAGTCAGTTCGTAGTAAAAATATTTCTGTTACATACAAATCAGATATATGCACAGTATTTAACAATCATTTTCTGAGCATTGCTGGTGAATTAAATAAAAATTTAGTTTCTACAGGAAATCATATAACTCTCTTGGCAAATGCCTTTCTGAGACTGATGTCCGAAATACTCCTCTGTGACACTGAAGACTAAGGACTCTCATGGACATGACGGAGTGCTTAGCGGAATATTAAAGTGCCGTGTTGCATATGTTATCCCTGTACTTAGACATATTTGTAACTTTTTCTTGAAGAATGGTCAGTTCCCTGAACGGTTAAAGTGCTCAGTAGTAAAGCTGCTTTATAAAAAGGGAGAAAGGGATAATGTAGACACTATTAGACCTATTTCAGGGCCATCAGTGTTTGCCTGTTTATACACTCCTGGAAATTGAAATAAGAACACCGTGAATTCATTGTCCCAGGAAGGGGAAACTTTATTGACACATTCCTGGGGTCAGATACACCACATGATCACACTGACAGAACCACAGGCACATAGACACAGGCAACAGAGCATGCACAATGTCGGCACTAGTACAGTGTATATCCACCTTTCGCAGCAATGCAGGCTGCTATTCTCCCATGGAGACGATCGTAGAGATGCTGGATGTAGTCCTGTGGAACGGCTTGCCATGCCATTTCCACCTGGCGCCTCAGTTGGACCAGCGTTCGTGCTGGACGTGCAGACCGCGTGAGACGACGCTTCATCCAGTCCCAAACATGCTCAATGGGGGACAGATCCGGAGATCTTGCTGGCCAGGGTAGTTGACTTACACCTTCTAGAGCACGTTGGGTGGCACAGGATACATGCGGACGTGCATTGTCCTGTTGGAACAGCAAGTTCCCTTGCCGGTCTAGGAATGGTAGAACGATGGGTTCGATGACGGTTTGGATGTACCGTGCACTATTCAGTGTCCCCTCGACGATCACCAGTGGTGTACGGCCAGTGTAGGAGATCGCTCCCCACACCATGATGCCGGGTGTTGGCCCTGTGTGCCTCGGTCGTATGCAGTCCTGATTGTGGCGCTCGCCTGCACGGCGCCAAACACGCATACGACCATCATTGGCACCAAGGCAGAAGCGACTCTCATCGCTGAAGACGACACGTCTCCATTCGTCCCTCCATTCACGCCTGCCGCGACACCACTGGAGGCGGGCTGCACGATGTTGGGGCGTGAGCGGAAGACGGCCTAACGGTGTGCGGGACCGTAGCCCAGCTTCATGGAGACGGTTGCGAATGGTCCTCGCCGATACCCCAGGAGCAACAGTGTCCCTAATTTGCTGGGAAGTGGCGGTGCGGTCCCCTACGGCACTGCGTAGGATCCTACGGTCTTGGCGTGCATCCGTGCGTCGCTGCGGTCCGGTCCCAGGTCGACGGGCACGTGCACCTTCCGCCGACCACTGGCGACAACATCGATGTACTGTGGAGACCTCACGCCCCACGTGTTGAGCAATTCGGCGGTACGTCCACCAGGCCTCCCGCATGCCCACTATACGCCCTCGCTCAAAGTCCGTCAACTGCACATACGGTTCACGTCCACGCTGTCGCGGCATGCTACCAGTGTTAAAGACTGCGATGGAGCTCCGTATGCCACGGCAAACTGGCTGACACTGACGGCGGCGGTGCACAAATGCTGCGCAGCTAGCGCCATTCGACGGCCAACACCGCGGTTCTGGTGTGTCCGCTGTGCCCCAGGGTTCAGTGTTGGGGCCACTCCTGTTCCTTATTTATATAAATGATATGCCCTCTAGTATTACAGATAATTCTAAAATATTCCTGTTTCCTGATGACACTAGGATGGTAGTACAGGATGCTGTGTGCAACATTGGCGCGGTTTCAAATAGTGCAGTTCAAGACGTAAGTTCATGGCTTGTAGAAAATAAATTAACGCTAAATCCCAGTAAGACTTTTTACAGTTTCTGATACACAATTCGACAAAACCCGACGTTTTAATTTCACAGAATAGGCATATGATTAGTGAAACTGAATAGTTCAAATTTCTAGGTGTTCAGATACATAGTAAACTGTCGTGGAAAACCCACGTTCAGGATCTTGTTCAAAGACGTAATGCTACCATTTTTACTATTCGAACAGTATTTGAAATATTTGATCGTTCTACAAGAAAAGTGGTCTACTTTGCTCATTTTCGTTCGCTAATGTCGTACAGTATTATATTTTGCGGTAGCTCTTCCCATTCTAAAAGGACATTTTTGGCTCAGAAACGGGCAGTTCGGGCAATGAATGGCGTAAATTCGTGATACTCTTGTCGGCCTCTGTTTACTAATCTGGGTATTTTGACATCTGCCTCTCAACATGTATATTCTTTACTGTCGTTTCTTGCTAACGATATCAGCTTATTCCTAAGAATTAGCAGCTTTCACTCAGTTAATGCTCGGCAGAAATCCAATCTGCATTTGGATCGCACTTCCTTAAACCTTGTACAGAAAGGTGTGCAGTTTACTGCTGCATCCATTTTCAATGAGCTACCACAAGAGTTCAAAAATCTTATCAGTAATCGATGCGCTTTCAAATCTAAACTGAAGGGTTTCCTCATGGGTCACTCCTTCTATACTGTTGAGGAGTTCCTTGAAAAATTAACCTGATTCTTATATTATATCGTTGATTGTGTTTGCTTAAACGTATGGCTCGACTTTTTTGGGTTCATAAACACTTTATTTTTATCTGTTATTACTTTTATGTTGTAATTTCATGTACTGACACGGTCCATGACCTTAGAGATTTGCTCCTCAGTTTGGTCTTACGGAACTAGACGTGTAAATAAATAAATAAAGTGATATCATGAGGGTGCAGAGCAAGTCTCTAGTACAAATGGGCTATTTTAGATTCCCCGCCAATCCCCACCATTTTCTACCTATGATATCAGACGGGGAAGAAGGAATTCTGACAATAATGCATGAAATCAGAGTGGAGGGAGGAAATCTCAGAATAGCGCAGGCTGCCCTCATACATATTTAGAACCACATGGTTTCGTTTGTGATGAACTCGTCTAGCTGCCGCGATTCATAAGCTGTGTTTAGTTTTTT
Source organism: Schistocerca serialis cubense (assembly GCF_023864345.2). NCBI lineage: Eukaryota > Metazoa > Arthropoda > Insecta > Orthoptera > Acrididae > Schistocerca > Schistocerca serialis. Next base: position 541,141,754 of record NC_064638.1, read on the forward strand.
CGTGAAATTTCTGTAAGGCATTTTACGCAATTGAAGTAAATGTTATACTTCCCTTTCCATATTCGAATTAACTGGGCCCTCCATCTTAATTCGTTCCAAGTGTGTGCTGCAATTGTCGTTACATCCCGCATGCCTCTGTTTACAGTCATCTGCGCTGTGCGAATCTCGCAAGCTATGTGATGTCCTTCCAAAATGTCGTACTTTACCCATCTTCAGCAACTGTATTTCTGTTTTTTGAAATAATTAGCAAGCGGTCGCGTAAAAGCAGTTTCATTCCTTATTAGCTTCCTGAAACCGGTAAAGGAATAAATTTGCTGCTACGAGCACGTTGCTGATTATTCCTACCAAAATATTTAAACAAATCTTCGAATGAGTGAGTGTTCAAAGTCTGACACATGACTACTCAGTGATCAGGCTGCTGAGATCCTTCCCTGGTTCACCATCTGTCTGCTGATTTAGTTCTCAAGAGAGACTTATTAAGGTAGCAAGACAAATGCTTGAGTGAAAATTCAAACAGCTGAGTAGACCCATGATACCCCATATACTTCAACAAATTCCTGTTAAATTTTCAGAAGACGTATTTGCAGTACACAAGCTGCCCATGATAGAATATTTTTCGCCTAAATGAGAAATTACCCTAGAATAATATGCTGTAGGAGATCACTGGATAAAACTGCGCAAGATACTTCAACTTTCTGATTGATATACCTGCAAAGTTGGCAATAAAACTTATAGCAAGGGTAGATTGTCTAGTAAATGATCTTTCTGAATTACGTTTGCCTGAATTTGCACACCTAAGAACTTAGAACTTTCAAGATTCTGCCCTGTTTAGTATGTTTTGTTGATAAACCACACTCACAGCAAATGGTGTCTACCTGAAAGTACAAAGATTGTGTATATTTGACAGTACAATAGATGAGCCGTGTTTTTTAAATTTAAAACTTGTCCATTTGTGCATTTAATAAAGCATCGTTCACTGTTTTGCCTGTGGATGCTTCTTTAATCGTCTAGGCAAAAATGCTTGTATCATCTGAAAAAAAGACTACTTTTGCCTCCTGATTCAAATAAAGTAGTAGATTGAAACTGTGTGCCGGACCGAGACTCGAACTCGGGACCTTTGTTTTTCACGGGCAAGCAATCGAAGCTGTGAGGACGGGGCGTGAGTCCTGCCTGGGTAGCTCAGTTGGTAGAGCACTTGCCCGCGAAAGGCAAAGTTCCCGAGTTCGAGTCTCGGTGCGGCACACAGTTTTAATCTGCCAGGAAGTTTCATATCAGCTCACACTACACCGCAGAGTGAAAATTTCATTCTGGAAAGTAGTAGATCATTAACATAGAGCAAGAGTAGTAATAGACCAGTGATTAAACCCCGAAGAACACCCACTGTGATATTTCCACATGAAGATAATGTAGCGTCCCTGTTTGTATGACTCTACTATCCTGCTGCAGCTTTCTCCATACTGTTTCTTAAACAGAAAGTAAACCAGGCTTGTGATGAACGATATACCAATAAAACCTTAAGTTGTTGAATAGAATGTTATGGTTGACACAGTCAAATGTCTTTGATGAGTCACAGTTGATCCCAATGTGTCAAAGTTAAGTTCATTGGAGCCCCCGCTTTGTAACCTAGTTTGGAGGTAAAAAACAGCTGTGACTTATTCAAAGGAATCGTAGTAGTATTCGCTTAGGGAAATCAGAGAAAATCTAAATCTGGGGAGTAATGGACCCGTGATTAAAACCTGCAGAACATCCATTGTTATATTGCCTCATGAAGATTATATGGCGACCCTGTTTGTATGACTCAACTATCCTACTGCCTCTTTCATCAGTGTGTTCCTTAAATAGGAAGTAAGCCAGGCAAGTGGTGAACGGTATATCATCAAGACCTTAATTTGTTGAATAGAATGTTATGGTTGACACAATCAAGGGCCTTGACAGTATATGTTTGTATCTACAGCCACTATTTATTTGTTTTCCCTACTGGCTACTGGTTGCGGTACACAGTACCATCCTCAGGCTATCCTATGATTAAAAAATACCGTTAAATAGTTAGAAGAGTAGTGCAAATGCGATTTACAAAATATGACCACAAACGTATGGTATACAGTGATCCTTAAAATGTGTAGGTAGCCTCTTCTATTGGCACACTGTCATCACGCTTGCTTCGCAAGTATATATATCAAATACTGAAGGAAAAAGTCAATATTGGACTTTAAATACATGTAAACTGCGACCAGAAGTGATAAGAGTGACCCCTAGGTTGAAAGTTTATTTGTTACTATTATTATTGTTTTCACCTCTTAAAAAGTCACAAAGTAAAAATATATCTAAAAATACCAAAAAAATTTCAAATGGGGAATTACATAACAAAATAGTCCCATTTGTAATAAAATAATAAAAGGACAATAGCAAATGTGTTTAGCGAGGCTTATATTTTTTCCATTATACACTGTTTATACCACTTGAGCCGTGGCGGCTGGCGCTAGGGTATTCGACTTGCGTCGCTGATATCGATATTCGGCTGTCCTGCTATTTTTGACTGCTCCCCCGGCGGGTTTCCCGGGTGAACGTGTGACGGGGGAGTCTCCGGTCGGCGTTCAACGAGCCAACTTGTGTTGAAATCAAGCCCACGTCCGTAACAGTGGTGCAGGGCCTCGCCGTGCTCGCCGCCCTTGTCTTTTGTCGCGCCGGATGTACGTTGTCGATCATTGGGCGCCTTGACGTGCAAAATTGTGGTTGGTTCGTCGTCTCAAGCTGAACAGCTTCCCAGCTCGTAATTTGCAAGCTCCAAGTTACGTATGACTTTTATTCTGTGTTTAACTAAGAAGATCGTTGAAACTTATTGTGGCATGGGTTGTTGTTGTTGTGGTCTTCAGTCCTGAGACTGGTTTGATGCAGCTCTCCATGCTACTCTATCCTGTGCAAGCTTTTTCATCTCCCAGTACCTACTGCAACCTACATCCTTCTGAATCTGCTTAGTGTATTCATCTCTTGGTCTCCCTCTACGATTTTTACCCTCCACGCTGCCCTCCAATACTAAATTGGTGATCCCTTGATCCCTTGATGCCTCAGAACATGTCCTACAAACCGATCCCTTCTTCTGGTCAAGTTGTGCCACAAACTTCTCTTCTCCCCAATCCTATTCAATACCTCCTCATTGGTTACGTGGTCTACCCATCTAATCTTCAGCATTCTTCTGTAGCACCACATTTCGAAAGCTTCTATTCTCTTCTTGTCCAAACTATTTATCGTCCATGTTTCACTTCCATACATGGCTACACTCCATACGAGTACTTTCAGAAATGACTTCCTGACACTTAAATCAATACTGGATGTTAACAAATTTCTCTTCTTCAGAAACGCTTTCCTTGCCATTGCCAGCCGACATTTTATATCCTCTCTACTTCGACCATCATCAGTTATTTTGCTCCCCAAATAGCAAAACTCCTTTACTACTTTAAGTGCCTCATTTCCTAATCTAATTCCCTCAGCATCACCCGACTTAATTAGACTACATTCCATTATCCTTGTTTTGCTTTTGTTGATGTTCATCTTATATCCTCCTTTCAAGACACTGTCCATTCCATTCAGCTGCTCTTCCAAGTCCTTTGCTGTCTCTGACAGAATTACAATGTCATCGGCGAACCTCAAAGTTTTTATTTCTTCTCCATGAATTTTAATACCTACTCCGAATTTTTCTTTTGTTTCCTTTACTGCTTGCTCAATATACAGATTGAACAACATCGGGGAGAGGCTACAACCCTGTCTTACTCCCTTCCCAACCACCGCTTCCCTTTCATGTCCCTCGACATGGCTGCCGGAAATGATTCTGGACTTGGTTCCACAGTGGCTATTTTAAGGAGGCTGATGTTCCTCATTCCGTTTTTGATCATCCGTCAAGTGTGTGTTCTAAGTGGTTTTCATGCACATTTTAATTTGTTTTGGGACATATTGTCTGTTTTGGGACTGGCTGCGGTTGTGTACGTGCCCGGTGGCGGTAGAGTTAATGGTTTAATCATTTCTCATGGCAGGTCTTTGCATGCTTATTTAATGTTGAAAGTGCCTTAAGGCAACTGGAAGTGATCTGTAAGTTTCCTGCTAATTTACTGGGAGACGGGTAACGTTAGAATATTGTTCCTTAAGAATTTGGGGGCGTGCTTATTGCATATTCCAGTGTGGTTGTGATTTGACCTTGCTTTCATTGCAATCTATTTGTGCTGCAGGCCATTCGTTAAGACAGGTCGTTCCCAGGTGTCGGCGCGGTTATGGATTCTTGTCAGGACAGCTCACAGTGGGGCCGGTCGGATTATATATAAATATATACTACCTGCTATGTCACCCTGTGCACAAGCCGTGGGGAGTGAACGCTCGTATTGCCTGCCGGCCGTAGCGTTATTGCTTCCAAACACTGCTGTGGGCCTTAACGCTGTTCTCTAAAGTTAAGTGCAATTTGGGAATCATTCTAAGTCATTATGTCCGTTAGTTAAGTGAGGCCACCTTGTTAATACTGGCGTTTCTGTAACTCATTTTATTGATTGAGTTATTACTAGTCCGTCTTATTTAACACTTATGTTAATATTTGTGTATCTTTAATGAATGTGCAACTTGTTATTATTCTTGTGTGCAAGTTTTGCGACTTTGGTTGGCCCACTTTGTATTTTCAGTATATGCATGTTTCACTGTGGACCTTTATGTGGGCAGTTCAGTTTTATTAAGATATAAGATCTCTTTGTTCTTTATGAAGTTGCGGTGTCATGTGGCTGTATAACTTTGGTTGGAAATGTATAGTGTTATTAGTCTCTTGAGACATGGTTAAACAAGAACGATTGTTTGTGATTGATTATTCACCGTGCCTATTAACAATGATTTTGGTTGCGGACGCAAAACAATATGATTCTTATTCGTGTTTATGTAATTCGGTCGAAACGAAGATCTGTATATTGCATCAGTAAGAGGGCAAATGTCCGAACTGAAGTTTATTATAAAGTCTGTTTAGAGTCAAATTAAAATTGTAAAACAATCACAAGCTTGTCCATCACCAGTGATCCCGGGCATCCTATTTCCTTTAAATAGCTGTGGTAAGATAGCAATTTTGATTTTCTAAAGAACTGGGTAGTGCCATGGTTCACCACTATAAAACACCGATCTGATCATTAATCTTTAAATTAAGCAAGAGTTGTTGTAATAATAGCGTTACATAATAAATGTACGAAATTAAATTTTATTGTAAAGAAATTAAGAGTTCATAGGAAAAGTGACATGCTTTGTCAGTTGACGATCTTTGGCCATTCTCCAGTTTCATGTTTGTCTTAGCAGTGCCCACGTACATACTGGAGCTCTGCAACGCGCTTTCTCCACGCCGTGTCCCAGCTCATCGACCAGGCATGGTTGCCGGTACCACCCCATGTAGGTAACGTGCAGTTGTGAAAGGCTGCTTCGGTGGGCTATGATATCAGGCGACCGCATAGGACCACTTTAATCCTAGCAGTACTGTGTGTCTATAGGTAATTAAGACAGTAAAGCAAGTTCATCAAAATATCGTGCGGCTAGGGCCCTTATCATCTTAAAATCAATTTTTTACGTCACCTATTTAAAACACATTAAACAGTGGGTTGTACTGAACTAAATATCTGCACACAGTCATAGTGAATAGGTGACATTTCCAAGGGAGGGGGGGGGGGGGCGGGGGAGGTGCTAGGAGGGGGCGTGAGGGGGGGGGGCAGATAAGTCACAGATGAGCCAATCCGTCGAAGTTGAGATCATTGGAGCCCCAGTCTTTTAATCTAGGTAGGAGGTGGAAAACAACTGTGACATATTCAAAGGAATCGTGCTAGTATTCGCTTGGTGAAATCAGGAAAAATCTAAATCTGGATAGCCCTGCAGGTATTGGAATCCACCCCTCCTGAATACAATCCCAGTGCCTTACACGCTGTGCCCATACTTCCCCCCTCCCCCTCTCCCCCCCCCCCCCCCCACCCCCACCCTCTTGAAGTATTTTATTCTTTTTTTGCAGAGAATACCAGACCGCAGAAGAAATGCACGAATCGTCAGTATAGAGCTCTTAATAACGTCGAGTTTTTCGTTTGGCATCAGGGCAGTAAACCAGCACAGGCGGCACTCGGACCTGTCCGTACGGCTACGGCTCAGGAGCCCAGGCAGCGCCGACGTCACCGGCACGTCGCAGGGCGGCTTAGCGTCCGGCAAGGGCCGCTGGCTTCTGGGGGGCAATCCCGGCACGCCCACGCAGCACAGCAGGGCGGCTGTAGTACCGAGCACCAGTGTAACTTTCGCAGTCTCGTGATCCAGGCAGCTTTAGGGGGTTGAATGGTAAGTAAAACCGGAGCACTCAATGACCCTACCCCAGAGCATCCTGTTACGGCTGACGCGATAAATGTAGTAATGCAGAATCATTATTACCGTTAGTGTGAAAGGACGACGGCCTTAATGTGTAAATTGAAACATAATTTTACAATAAAACTTTAATTCCAGAAATTTTTGAGGAAACTGCAAAAATATTTTCCAAGAAATATAGTATTTTACAACATAATTTTCCTTAACTTTTTTCAGGTAATTACTTTAAGAACATCACGCTTGATGCACAGAAATGCACTGTTTGACAACTGCTGAGTAACAGAGACATTGTTGGACAGGAATAATCACAGGCAATGATGGATGATGTGAAACACAGTTCATACGTAATAGAGGTGGTGTGGTGTATTTATAACGAAAAATTGTGCTTATATCACCGCATGAGATAGCAAGATAACAGACATAAATAACGTTCGCGTCTGACACAGACCAGCTTCCCACATTTAAAAGCAGATATCGGACTCTCATAAACAGTATGTTCTCAGGCACTGTAGCACATTTTGCACCTGTTATTCATGTTGGCTATCAAACAGCTGTGAAAGGCTGCATCGGTGGGCTTTAATATTAGGCGACCGCATAGGACCACTTTAATCCTAGCAGTGCTGTGTCTATAGGTAATAAGCCGATTTTAAGTCTATTGTTACTTTGCTAATTCACACATTGAAACAGTAAGGCAAGCCTATCAAAATATCGTGCAGGAGTCCTTGCGGGATATTGCCCCACTCCTGCTTCAAGGTGGTTTTCATTTCTTAGAGGATTCGCGAAGGGGGTGTTCATTGAGAAACACGTCCGCCATGGGCATCTCAGGCAGTCTCTATACGGTTTCGGTCCGGCGAGTATGCAGGCCATTGTATGAGCTCAATATCTTCGCTTTCCAGGGTGTCCGGCACCTCAGAGTTCCTGTGTGCGCAGACACTGACGTTCGCGAACAGTTAAGTCGGGACCTGCTACACTCCTAAACAGACGGACATGATTATGAATAACCTCCCTGCAATACTGCTGTACTGTAACGATACCTCGCGCAAAACTCTGCAGCAATGTTTAGGCATTGTGCAGAATGCCTGACCATACCAGAACGCTTAGGCCATAACGATGGCATCCATGAAAATTCTGTGGCGTGTGATGTAGTCATCGGTGGTTACATAGGGAGTGGAAGGACTGGGCAATGGGAAATTGAACGTCATTCGTAGCAATAACACAGTTATGTTGTAAAATGACAAACAAGTAATCTTAACAATGGAATGACAAGGACCAGCTGCTTCAACACAACAAAGCTTGCTCTCCAGAAACACATAGGGAGAGAGGATTGAAACCCCAGCATTGCCTATCAATCTGGACGCACTGCGGCACGCACTGGTCGGAGAACACACTTGTAGAACACATACAGATCAAATGGTACTTTTTTTACATTCCAGAATTAAGATGATGGCACGAAATAAATCCAAATCCCCTTTCTCGAAATAAGACTATACAACAGAACTCAAATGATAGGTAGGTGTCGAGTTTGCAATGTAACACCCCACTCCACAATTCAATGAATGAACAATAACAGTTCAGTAAGATTCGAGACAGTTCTAAATACGAAACAATTTCTTAATGCTAACGGAATTTGCTTAGCAACAAGCCAAATGTAATGAACAGAACAAATTATTAATACCGCACAAATTAATCCCGACCTGCAAGTAAAATTACGACAGAAAATAAAGTTAACATTTGGCACACATTAAAAGTCCAATTTAAGTAACCCTCGAAAGCTTATTGTTAAACGCAGAAAACTAAAACTCATTATTAAATATGCACTACGAGAGACTGAGCTGTACCGCTAATCAAAACACTACAGCTTTGGACCTTTCAAATTAATACTGGTTTATCAAAACAGCACATAGAGTCGAAGCTTAAACGTGTCTGACGATTGTACACTACTCTGACTGTCGCCTCAGTCGCACAACATGACCACCAAAACTAGATGCCGAGGTGTAATCATTTCATTGCAGTTCACACAAGCAACCACAATTTAAAACCAAAAACGTGTTCTGCCAGTGTAGTCGTTCGGCAGGATCCTGGACAGTGCTAGCAGACCCGCATAGGTGTGGCCGTACTCCGACGGTTGACCGTTCGCTCCTCCATGAGCTGCTCTCCACACGACCTCCTGGACACACCTCGGCTGACAGACTGCATGTCCATTACCCAGATGAGGGACCTCCTGCCTCGTCTGCCAAAGGCGGATGCTGGTTCTGGTCAGCCCGGTATTGCTGTCCTCTGCTGACAGCACCCTGCCCTCTCGTTTCACATGCCCAGAATGTTAGCGGAATATGGACAGTGAATCCCGGACTCAGCCAGACGAAGCGAACTATGGCAGTCTCTCTTCTTCAGACGGGCATTTTCTACTCCAAACTGACTCCGTCCTTAGTATCTTGTCATGCTAAAAGACGTCGGTGCACGCTCTCAAGGGTGGAATCTTTGGAACCCAGAAGCATGCCGCTACCTATTTATTCTTGCAGCAGGGCTTAGCCCCCCGTAAAATCAAACCCCTGAGGTGAAGTTTACAAGTTGCAGCAGGGACCATTTCCAATCAGCACCAACAGCCATAATCTGATGTGCTCAGTTGTTCTGTCCAGACGCATTCTCGAACAGGAGAGTGATAGGGGGCATAACCTCGAACATGCAACTCGGCCCTTTAAAGCAGAGCTGTTATTTCCCACACAACTTTCTATCAGGCTCACCATGATCCCGAAAGCTCTAATGAAATAAAGTCGCCAACCTTAAAATTCTACGGGCGCCGGCCTTCAAGACTTCTCCACAGATGGGACTCTCTATATTAACTTGACACTTCTCAAGTGTCCTGACTAGCTTCTAGAGTAACGTTTTCTGGAAATAGAACATTGACCAACCAGAGGTAGGACAGTGATGAATTTAAGGAATACGAAAACATTAGGGCAGCTGGAGTTGACTTAAGAGGTTCGTGATTAGCTGGTGAAGGCTAAGTTCAACCAGTGCAAGGAGCGACCCCATATAGTCGGGCGATGACATGGAAGATGGTCACTGCAGCCTTTAAATCTCGGTTAACCCTCTCAGTCAAAGACAGCTAATGTGGTGTGGGTGAGCCGGCCGGGGTGGCCGAGCGGTTCTAGGCGCTTCAGTCTGGAGCAGCGCGACCGCTGCGGTCGCAGGTTCTAATCCTGCCTCGAGCATGGATGTGTGTCATGTCCTTAGGTTAGTTAGTTTAATTAGTTCTAAGATCTAGGGGACTGATGACCTCAGATGTTAAGTCCCATAGTGCTCAGAGCCATTTGAACCATATTTGGTGTGGGTGTTGTATGAATTATGCCGTGTTGGAAACGAACTCTGCGAAATTCCCTTGATACAAACGCCAGAACGCTATCACCAACTAGTAAACTGGGAGGTACAAACAGAGAATTCTCGTCAAATGCCGAATGGTGCGCCTTCAGATACACCACAATAGGGCGTTACCCAGATAAAATACGAAAAGGAGTCATCAGCTACAAAAATATACTTGTGATCTCCCTGAGTACGAGGCAGTGATCCAACATAATCAGTGAATAAGTGGTCAATCGAATGTTCGGCACAGGTGGACTGGAGAAGCCCTGTACAACCGTTGGAATTCGGTTTGGTGATATTGCAAGCCTTGCATTTGCCGACCAACCTCTGGACTTCCTTAGTTAAGAATGGCCACGTAATGGTCTCTTTAATCTTATCGATGGTATTATAGCCTCCCACGCATCCCCTGATACAGACTCGTGGTAATATCTGAACACCACTGGAATCCAATAGCAAGAAAGGCAAATTTTTAACCTTCTGTCCTACCGTGTACAATACCAACCATCTCTTCCGCAGCTCGCAGTCCAGTACTTCCTCATCTACTGCCATCCTTTGCTTAATCGGCCCAAAGTAAGTCTTGCGCCTGTCGTTCTTGCAAATCACTGAACAGGAAGGCTATTTCAGTTAACACTGTGAATACACCACACATCCCTCCCATTTCTTCAGAGTGAATGGGTTCTTCCATTTCCTTTTCAAACATCCGACTAAGTGCGTCGGCGAGTACTTTTCTTTACCCCTAATGTGCCTGACAGAAAAGTGGAATGCCGAGACTTGCACCACCCAGTGGATGATCCGATCATCTGGCGAAGACGCGATAAGCCCAAACTAATAGCCTGATTGTCCGTTTCGAGCATAAACTCCCGGTGTTCCAAGAATAATTTAAATTTCTCGGCTGCAAAAAACACAGCGAGACCTGCAACTCTTAGATCGAACAACTAGCATCTGCTAGGGACAAGGACCTAGATGCGAACATAAATGGGCGACGATCACCGTCCTGCTCCTGCAGCAGTACGGCCGCGACACGAGCGTTTGAAGCGTCAGTTTGACCAATGAATCGCCACAACCGCTAAGACAGAGCGCTACTCACAAGGGAACCTCCCCATCGCACCCCCCTCAGATTTAGTTATAAGTTGTCACAGTGGATAGGCCTTGAAAAACTGAACACAGATCAATTGAGAAAACAGGAAGAAGTTGTGTGGAACCGTGAAAAAATAAGCAAATATACAAACTGAGTAGTTCATGGCAAGATATGCAACATCAAGAGCAGTAAGGGGGTAGGAGCGCCGTGGTCTCGTGGTAACGTGAGCAGCTGCGGTACGAAAGGTCCTTGGTTCAAATCCTCCATCGAGTGAAAAGTTTAATTTTCATTTTATGTGACAAACTCTTATGTTTTCATCACTTTTTTGGGAATGATTATCACATCCACAAGCAAAACTAAATCGGGCAAGATAGAAGAATCTTTTTACCCATTCGCCAAGTGTACAAGTTAGGTGGGTCGACAACATATTCCTGTCATGTGACGCACATGCCGTCACCAGTGTCGTATAGAATATATCAGATGTGTTTTCCTGTGGAGGAATCGGTTGACCTATGACCTTGCGATCAAATGTTTTCGGTTCCCACTGGAGAGGCACGTCCTTTCGTCTACTAATCGCACGGTTTTGCGATGCGGTCGCGAAACACAGACACTAAACTTATTACAGTGAACAGAGACGTCAATGAACGAACGGACGGATAATAACTATGCAAAAATAAAGAAAGTAAAATTTTCACTCGAGGGAAGACTTGAACCAAGGACCTCTCGTTCCGCAGCTGCTCACGCTACCACGGGACCACGGCGCTCCTAAGCTCCCAGGCTCATAATGTTGTGTATATGGCGCATGGACTACCCAGTTTGTATATTTTGCTTATTTTTTCACAGTTCCACACAACTTCTTCCTGTTTTTTCAATTGATCTGTGTTCAGTTTATCAAGGCCTATCCACTGTGCCAACTTATAACTAAATCTGAGGGGGGTGCGATGGGGAGGTTCCCTTGTCAGTGCTGACTTCAAGGCGTCGAAAGCAGCTTGTTGGCTGCTGTTCCAGCTAAATGGCTCACCCTTGTTGCACAACTGGTTTAATGAATCACCAAGTTCTGCAAACTTGAACTTCCTGAAGTTTGGCACACCGAAAAAGCGTGCTATACCCTTCTCGGTCTTGGGTGGTCGGAATCTGTGGATGGCCTGGTTGCCTTAGTGATCAGTCTTACTGCCAACAGGAGAGACTAGGTGAGTTGTTGTTGTTGTTGTTGTTGCTGTTGTGGTCTTCAGTCCAAAGACTGGTATGATGCTGCTCTCCATGCTACTCTATCCTGTGCAGTCCTGTTCATCTCCGAGTAACTACTGCAACGAAAATCCCTCTGAATCTGCTAACTGTATTCATCTCTTGGCCTCCCTCTACGATTTTTACCCTCCAAGCTTCCCTCCAGTAGTAAATTGGTGATCTCTTGATGCCTCAGAATGTTTCCCACCAACTGAGCCCTGCTTCTAGTCAGGTTGTGCACAAATTTTTCTTCTTCCCAATTCTGTTCAATACTTCATCAGTTACATGATCTACCTACCTAATCTTAAGCATTCTTCTGTAGCACCACATTTCAAAAGCTTCTATTCTCTTCTTGTCTAAACTGTTTATCGTCCATGAATCACTTCCTGGCTTGGCTGCACTCCATACAAATATTTTCAGAAAGAATTTACTGATACGTAAGTCTATACTCGATGTTAACAAACGTTTCTTCAGAAACGCTTTGCTTGCCATTGCCAGTCTACATTTTATATCTTCCCTACTTCGACCATCATCAGTTATTTTGTGTCTCAAATAGCAAAACTCATCTACTACTTTACAAGTCACCTCTCCTAATCTAATTCCCTCGGCATCACCTGATTTAATTCGACTTCATTCCATTATCCTCGTTTTGGTTTTACTTACATCCTCTTTTCAAGGCACTGTCCATTCCAGTCAACTACACTTCGAGTCCTTTGTTGTCTATGACAAAATTACAATGTCTTCAGCAAACCTCAGAGTTTTTCTTCTCCGTGGATTTTAATTCCTACTCCAAATTTTTCTTTTGTTTCCTTTACTGCTTGCTCAATAAACAGACTGAATAACGTCGAGGATAGGCTACAACCATGTCTCACTCCCTTCTCAACCACTGCTTCCCTTTTGTGACCCTCGATTCTTATAACCACCATCTGGGTTCTGTACAAATTCCAAATAGTCTTCCGCTCCCTGTATTTTACCCCTGCCACCTTCAGAATTTGAAAGAAAGTATTCTAGTCAACATTGTCAAAAGCTTCCTCTAAATCTACAAATGCTATAAACGGTAGGTTTACTTTTCCTTAAACTATCTTCTATGAAAAGTCGTAGGGTCCGTATTGTCTCACGTCTTCCTGCATTTCTCCTGAATCCAAACTCGTCTTCCCCAAGGTCAGCTTCTACCAGTTTTCCATTCTTCTGTAAAGAATTGGTGTTGGTATTTTGCAACAATGACTTATTAAACTGATAGACGGAAATTTTCACATATGTCGGACCCTGATTTCTTTGGAACTGGAGTTGTTATATTCACTGGAGGTCGGAGGGAATTTCGCCTGTCTCATAGATCTTGCGCACAAGATGGATGAGTTTTGTCATGGCTGGCTCTCCATAGGCTATCAGTAGCTCTAACGGAATGTTATCTACTCACTGGGCCTTGTTTCTACTTAAATCTTTCAGTGTTCTGTCAAATTCTTCGCGCAGTATCATATCGTCCTTTCATCTTCATCTATACTATGTGATCAAAAGTATCCGGACACCTGGCTGAAAATGACTTACAAGTTCCTGGTACCCTCCATCGGTAATGCTTGAATTCAGTGTAGTGTTGGCCGACTCTTAACCTTGATGACAGCTTCCAATCTCGCAGGCATACTTCAATCAACTGCTTGAAGGTTTCTTGGGGAACGGCAGCCCATTCTTCACAGTGAGGTGCACGGAGGAGAGGTGTCGATGTCGGTCGGTGAGGCCTGGCACGCAGCCGGCGTTCCAAAACATCCCAAAGGGTTTCTCTAGGATTTAGGTCAGGACTCTGTCCTGGCCTGTCCATTACAGGGATGTTATTGTCGTGTAACCACTCCACCACAGGTCGTGCATTATGAACCAGTGCTCGATCGTGTTGAAAGATGCAGTTGCCATCCCTGAATTGCTCTTCAACACTGGGAAGCAAGAAGGTACTTAAAACATCAATGTAGGCCTCTGTTGTGATATTGCCACACAAAACAACAAGGGGTGCAAGCCCCCTCCATGAAAAACACGACCACGCCATAACACCACCGCCTCCAAATTTTACTGTTGGCACTACACACGCTGGCAGATGACGTTCACCGGGCATTCGCCATACCCGCACCGTGCCATAGGATCGCCACATTGTGTATCGTGATTCGTCACTCCATACAATGTTTTGTCACTGTTCAATCGTCCAATATTTTCGCTCCTTACACCAAGCAAGGTGTCGTTTAGCATTTCCAGGGTGATGTGTGGCTTATGAGCAGCCGCTCGACCATGAAATCAAGTTTTCTAACCTCCCGCCTAACTGTCATCGTACTTGCAGTGGATACTGATGCAGTTTGGAGTTCTTGTGTGACGGTCTGGATAGATGTCTGCCTATTACACATTACGACCCTCTTCAACTGTCGGCGGTCTCTGTCAGTCAACAGCCCAAGTCGACCTGTACGTTTTTGTACTATACGTTTCCACATCACTATCACAACGGCAACAGTGGACCTAGCGATGTTTAGGAGTGTGGAAATCTCGCGTACAGACAAGTGACACCCAATAACCTGACCACGTTCGAAGTCCGTGAGTGCCGTGAACCACCCCATTCTGTTCCCTCACGATGTCTAATAACTACTGATGTTGCTGATATGGAGTATCTGGCAGTAGGTGACATCACAATGCACCTAATATGAAAAAGTATGTTTTCGGGGCTGTCCGGATACTTGTGCTCACATATTGTACGTCCTCTTCCATTTCCATAATATTGCCCTCAATTATATGTCCCTTGTATGGACCCTCTATAGACCCATCCACGTTTCTGCTGTCCCTTCTTTGCTTAGGACTGCTTTTCCATCTGAGCTCTTGATATTCACACAGGTGGTTGTCATTTCTCCAAAGGTCTTTTTAATTTTCCTAGGTTGTAACCTCCCCGCAAATAAATTCAATGACAATGGCAATGAGAATCGCAATCTGACTCTAGGTGTAAGCTGTCACGAAAATAATGAAAAACAATTCAATGCTAATGAGACTTCAGTGACAATGTAAACTCAATTAAACCGAAATATCGGTCTTTGGCCCTGTGCAAAAAATCATAATTAATTTCTTACCTCATTCGAAACTGCATGTCAAATTTCTGCTCTTATTGTTTTTTGCCATAGCTTGGAGGAAATTGATTGCAGAAATTTTGAATTTAAGGGAAGCTTTTCTTTAAGGAATATCAAGGGAATATTTCTTTCATTAAAGAATTCTTTGTTAAAAATTACTTTGAAAACCGAAAATTATTATTGGGGCGATTATTGCACAAATTAGTTACACTTAATTTACTTGTTAGCTGAGCGCATTTAAGAATAATATACCTCATCCTGAATCTTGACCAGAGTGCCATGTCGACGCCCGCCGACTCCTCACACACAACCGCACTAGGCTGCTACTACCGACATACTGCACTGCTCACAGACTGCCCACTGACTGCTCGCAACTGTACTGCACGACTACTACTGGCAGAGTACCGCTCGCAACTCTCGCGCGGTCAAGCGCAGACTAGCCACGATAAATGGCTCTCTGGTCAGAGACTCTGCAATGCCTCGCCATCGCCGCCACACAACATACGTGTTTCATAACCCTCCACTGGGGGGGCAAAAATTTGGCAGCGATGGTGAGTCATTTGGACTTGCCAAGCGTGGCAAAATTTTTTCTTTAATCAATCAACTTCTACAATTTACAGAATATTTTGATGTAGTACATGAATCAAATGTTGTGCACATGCACCGAGTACAAAACATTTCAGACAAAGACAAATTGTGAGTACAAAACATAGTAGCAAATCAGAAAACTGTATACACAAATTATTTGACAGATAACAAAGTGCACACGCACTGAAAAAATTCTTTAGCATTTTCAGAACAAATAAACAGAATGGCGATAATAACGTGCATACGCACTAAAAAATTCTTTAGCATTTTCAGAACAAATAAATAGAATGGCAAAAAATCATGTTGACAAGTGACATGAGTGCACATGCACTGCAGTTGAGAACATATCAGCAAATGATGAAATGTATATACAATGAGTAACAAATGACATAAGTGCATACGCACTGAAGTATTGAACATACAGAATGAGTACAAATCATATTGAAAAATGAGAAAAGTGCAAAGGCACTGAGGTTCAGTAGAAAACATATTAACACATAACATAAGTGCACATGCACTGTAGTTCAGAACATATCATCAAAATAAAATGTATATACAATATAAAAGACAAGAGTGCACATATACTGTACTTCAGAACAAATCGAAAAAATGTCTTTAGCATTTTCACAACAAATAAACATAATGGCAAAAAAATGATGTCGACAAGTGACATAAGTGTACTCGCACTGGAATTCAGCAAATCGAAAAAAATGTATAGCCCATGAACATAAATGATGTTAGCAAAAAAATGATTTTCACTATGTGACAAGAATTAGGATAGGAAAGGGAAGGATTGCATCATGGTTGTAGCACTTTAGATTGCACATAGCTGCTCTGAAAGTCCATATCTTTCCACAGAAGTACAACACCAAGTGACACAATTTGAAGTTCTTTTCCCATCAGAATTTATCAGCGTAGCCAAGACACTGAACTGTCGTAGTAATATTCCATGTTTTCATTTTGGCAGTACATTAGGTACACCAAACAGTGGGACCATAATAACGTCTTCATCGCTCACGGTGGTGGACAGCATGTCGTGTCAACACCACGCTCTTACAAGGCACACCAACGTAGAATTAGTGCAAAAACCAAATATAGTGCTCCATGATCATGAGGATGGACAGGACAAATGGATATTGCAGTAATTCAGGGTAGTTAGCTCATAAGGTGAAGGACATTAAGTCACATAATAGGCTTCATTGAGAATTACAGTAGTAGTTTGCGGCATTCATAGCCCAGTTATTGAACATTTCTGTACCAAGTATGTAGTATTACAGAATAATATTCATAAAATTAAATTATTGGCATCATGGGTTATCGTATTACAATAAACAGTGGCAGTCCTTGGCCAGTTACAAAGCATATTTAGTATGACAGAATAATGTTCATCAGAAGTCTTAATTGAAAAGGAGAGTCAATTATTGGCCTAGCATTAACATAATACATTGAGTGATACAAATTATTGGCACTCATTGGCCATTTACCAAAACATGAAAAGTCAACATTGAAAACAAGAGCTAATTAATGGCATAATTAATAACATAATTCATTTAGTGACATTAATTATTGGCACTCATTGGCCAGTTACCAAAACATGAAAGGTCATAATTCATTTTATTAGATTAATTATTGGCACTCAGTGGCCAGTAAGTATTGAATAGTATAAAACATTGTTCATCATTCAGTATTATTCAGAACTTTCTTAAATGAGTAGCATTATTTGAAACTGGTGATACACACCATTAAGAAGTCATGATTAAAAATCAGTTAATTACAGTCATAGCATTAATAATCATGGGCATTATAAGTAGTCTCATTACAATAAACAGTGGCAGTTATTTGCCCGTTACAAAGCATTGTTTTATTTTTTTTTTTTTGTATCATTAAGAAGTCATTACTGAAGTGACATACTATTCAGAGCTGATCAGTATTATTCAGAATTCTCTTAAACTAGTAACATTATTTGGGACTGGTAATACATTTTTTTGTTAGCAATGCATTGCTTAGGGTAATTATAGGGGAAAGCAAGAGAGAAGAATTTGCTTCTGGGTTATTGGTATAAATGAAAAATGTGTAACGTCATTCGTCATAAGTCAGCTGTGGCAAGATTATGAAACAAGTAGAGTATATGTAACCACATTCATAGATTTAATGAACAACTGCTTATAGCACATTAATCTCATAAATAATTTCTCCTGCAAAAAATATATAAAAATGGATTATTAAGCTGAAAAGAGAAATGCATTTTATGCTGAAAAGTAGTGAACTTCGAATTAACAGGTAGTGAAATGTGTATAAAAAATGTGTTCCATAGCTGTCCTTTTCAAAACCTTCAGTCATTATACTGTGCAATATAACACTTGCTGTCGAAACGAACTGCAACAAATACTTAAATAACTACATAGCCTAAATATAACTTCAACATTATCCTCATCTGCAAAGGAAAAAACTTCATTATACATCTCATGAAAAACTCCATTATCATCATCACCTGTAAAGAAAAACTTCATTATTCATAGCAGCATATTCTTCATCATTATTCATCAGCATTCATTATCATCTGCAAAAAATCACTTCATTACTCATTACACAACTATTCCTTATCTCTAGCATATTTCATCACTAAAACTATGATGTGTAGTTCTGTCTGACAGCCTGCATCAATCACCTTGTACTCTGAAAGAAAAAATTAGTTAAGTCTGCTATTCTACGATGAGTATAGTATATTCTTGTTAATCCTGATCCATTTACTCTTCCTCATAAAGTTATTGCATCTTCTTTCGTTTATTCCATAGGTGAAATTCCCATTTCTGTTGAATATATTTCTTACACGCATCATTTCTTTCTGAAATTGATGAACAAAGATTAATGTCTTGCATTTAAATCATATACCCACTAAATAATGACTGGTTTATGGTGACATAATTAACCATACAGCATAACATGACAGAAAACGTAATATGTCAAAGACATTGACAGTGTTCAGATGCAAAAATGTACACAGAATAATACAATGCAGCAGCAAAAAAAAAAAAAAACGTAAAACAGTCACGATCTTGAGATGTCATACGGCAAAAAGAATGTCAAAATCAACTGGTGTGTTATACCTTAACTATTTCACAGTGCATATAAACAAAACATGAAAACAATCGTACATAAAAAGACAAAATGTGACGTTCGTTGTGTTCAGCTTGTATGTAGTGTAGTTAATAGAGGCGAGAATTAAAGACTTTAATGGAGAGAGAATTTGATAAAATTAATACATTACATAGAATTGCATAATTATTCATAAAATACGTAAGTTCATCTGGAAAAATATGCACGGTCTGATGTGTAACGACAAGAAAAGCGACCTGCTAACCTTACCTTGCCGGGCACTTGCCAAGAAAAATACGATAATCATCAATAATTAGTCATGTGAATATAATTGCATTAGTAAATGGCATCATAGTGTGTTGAATCATACAGTGGTTTCATTCAATAAACGGTTTAATATTTGACCAATGGTGGTTGCCTTTAGATTTTCTGGTTCTCAAAGTTTCGACGTGTACAACATTGGGATGAGGGATGCTGCGAATCCGATATGGACCTGCGTATAGAAGTTCAAATTTACTGCTCTTACCTTTTATTCTGCTGGATAAATAGTGTGTACGTACTAATATTTTCTGTCCAATGTGAAAGTCGCGGCGTGTACAAACCTGTTTTTGCTGTCTTCTCCGGCGCTCTGCGGCACGTTTGATGTTGTTCAGCGCAATGTTAATTATTTCATGGTGACGTAGGCGACGACATTTAGGGAAGTTTACTAATTCTTTAATTTTGTTTGGTGGTTCAACGTTTTTCAGTATAACAGACGGAGATAGCATAGTGGATTCATTTGGAATGGAATTAATTACATCTTGGAATGAGAATATGTGTGTGTCCCAATCAATATGTCTTTTGTGGCAGTATATTCTACACAGTTTACCAATTTCTTTCATTAATCTTTCACAGGGGTTCGAAGAAGCATGGTACTTGGATATATAAATCGGAGAAATGTTTCTAGCTCGTAACATACGTGTCCATCTAGCAGAACGAAATTGTGATCCATTATCGGAAATTACTTTCAACACATGCCCTACATGAAATAGAAAATGTTTTATAAATGCTTTCGAAACGGCTTTAGCAGTAGCTTTGCGTAACGGAGTGAAAGTAACAAATTTTGAAGTGAGCTCAACAGCGACAAATATGTAGCAAAAACCTCTGTTAGTTCTCGGAATTGGACCAAAAATGTCTACAGCGGCCATGTGTCTTAATTTAACAGGTACAATGGGATATAAAGGAGGAATATGTGAAGTGGTGTCTGACTTAGCTTTCTGGCAAATTTTACAAGACGCTAAAACTCGTCGTATACGTTTCTCCATGTTGGTAAAATAACAGTTCTATCTCAGTATAAGAAAATATTTTCGTGCTCCGTAGTGTGCGTAACTTAAATGAGTGTACCAGATTAATTTGTTAACCAGTTCGTCAGGAATGCATAATAACCAGTTGTTGCTGTCAGGATGAGAGCGGCGAAACAGAATGTCATTGCGTACAGTGTAATGGTTTCTAATCGTAACATTATTCCTATCTTGCCAAAGGTGTTTAATTTCTTTCCACACGTTGTCTTTATTTTGTTCTTGTGCTATGTCCTGTAATGACGACGAAATAAAATTTTCAAATGCTACTTGTTGAATGTACATGACACTGAAATTTGCTTTGCAGAAGTTGGTTGCTACGTCTTGCTGATTGTTGCTCAGAGAACGCGATAGTGCGTCTGCTATAATATTTTGTGTGCCGGGAATGTGAACTATTGTAAAATTAAATTCCTGTAAATAAAGTTTCCATCTGCTTAATCTGTCGTGAGTGAATTTAGCCGAAAGTAAAAATTGTATCGCTCTGTGGTCTGTGTAAACGGTGGTATGTCTGCCATAAAGAAAGTGCCTAAATCTCGTGAAAGCCCATACAACACATAATGTTTCCAATTCTGTAACGGAGTAATTTCGTTCAGCAGGTGACAAAATGCGGCTTGCAAATGCGATGTTTTTGATTACTGTAGAGCCATCTTCTTCAATTTCCTGGAAAATATGTACGCCTAAAGCGGTGTTGGAACTGTCGGTGGCAATGGAAAAATTTCTAGTAAGATCTGGGTGCGACAAAAGTGGAGCATTCAACAAAGCATGTTTCAGGTTCACAAATTCAGAATGTGCTTGCTTATCCCAAGACCAAATACTGTTTTTACCTGTTAATTGGCATAATCTGGCTGTGTCTAAAGCAGAGTGATGAATAAATTTACGAAAAAAGTTAATTAAGCCCAAAAAACTGCGTAATTGCTTCTTCGTTGTAGGAATAGTAATGTCACGTATAGCTTGAAGTTTTTCCGGATCTGGCGCAATGCCTTCTGCTGAAATTACGTGTCCAAGAAATTTTATGGAAGTTTTGCCAAAGTGCGATTTACTGAGATTAACTGTGAGTCCTTGAGCATGAAAAGTTTGCAACAGTTGTTCTAAAATCACATTGTGTTCAGACCAGTTAGCTTCTGCAATAAGAAGATCGTCTACGTACGTCGTAATTCTGTCTTTAATGCAAACGTGTGTCGGATGGCGTCAAAATTAAAACATTTTCGTGAACAAGATTCTGCGTGTCTAAATTATTGCTTACGTTACTGGAATATGCAACCTGTACTGTGTCTGGTCAAATTCTGTCGTACGTGCTATTATTTGCGGGAGGATGCTGTGGCATTTCGACTATTTGAACTGCTCTGTTATTTCTTACTGACGTGTTACGCTATAGATGACACCTATTGCCTGGTTCATTCATGATTATTTGTTGTTGCTAATGTTCTTGCTGCTGATAAGATAGACTGTTATTAAATGTACGCTGATAATTGTGCTCATTATTTTTACGTCTGTCGTAACAGTCATTCCTATACGGTGCATTGCGATAGGAATTGAAACACTGCCTTCTTTGTACGTAGTTGTTTCCTTGCTGCCGTGCGTTACTATTTGTTGTATCAGGGACTATACGTGCACGCGGCGAAACATTAATGCTTGGCTGACCTTGCAGACTGCATTGTTGGTTAGGTATGCTAAGCGGCTGACTTTCATGCTGTTGTAGTGAAAAACGTCTATTGTTACCAAAAAATTCGTTTGCTGTTAATTTTACACACACTGATGATTACGATTTTTATCTGTTGTTAATATTCTCGTAGTTGTCATTACTCGAGTTCCTAATGAAAATTGTCACATTCGGTAAAAATTTGTCTTATCGGGTTTTCATTACAACGTTTCTTAATTCTACAAAGAGCAATAGTTAAAGAGCAGTTTTGATAGATATAAAGGATAGTAGAAGAGAAGGCAGCAGTGCGGAAAACTAAAGATGAAACAGCACTACTACAGCTCGGGGCCCTATGCACGCTACGGCACATATTCATTAAAGCGTAATGAATCCCCTGAGGTCAATTACGCACTGCAAATCAATTTTAGCTTTTGCGTTGCAGGCAATGGCGGTAAAATTCCAAAACCAAATTGTTGTAACCATGTTAATTCAAGTTTCCTCATTACAGGCAATGCTGATGAAAATGCAATAGCAAATTGTCGCATCAGGTTCAAAGCTAGCTTCCGCATTACAGGCAATAACGGTGAAGGTACAAAAATAAATTGTCGTATACAGCTCAAAGCGTGTACCTGTGTTCTGTCATTATTAAATTCTTTGCATTTTCTTGCGGATAAAAATTGCTCGTAATCTACGTTCTCGTCATTGAATTTGAAAACACGTTCGGGTTTGTGTGTGAATCTGTTTGTCTGTGTCATTTCGTACTTCAAGTTGCGTAGCTTTTCAGATTTCAAGTCGCGTAGTCTCTGTAAATTGTTCACATTATACACGCTGCGTGACTCTGACAAATGCTCGCAACGTGGCGGGTTCTGTGACGTATTGGTGACTGAAATAATTGTTAATTCTGTTACTTCAATACTTTCGTCAATTTGGTTGTTCTGACGTTCACTTTTATTATTGACTTCCGTATTCAGAGTGTGTGAAACTTCCAGTGACTCGAAATTAAACTCGTCGTGTATCTGTACTGCGTTTTTAGGGCATTGTTCAGTGACTGCATTAATTTCGTGTATCTGTGTTTCGTTCGCTGAATATTGTTCATTGACTGCATTAATCTCGTCTTTATGTGATTCTGTTGTGCCTACACGTGTGCTACTTAATTCTTGTGCAACAGTGCCAACTTCTTCATTACTGTTATTAGCACAAGTCTTAGTATCCACACGTAATTGTCCTCTATTATCATAATATTGCACGGCAATGACTTTAATCTGTTCATCAAGCTGTTCATTCCGTTCACTAAGTTCTTTGATTTTTTTATTAATGTTGTCTTGTTCTTCATTCGATTGTTTATACCTTTCATTAATTAGTTTACTTTGTTTGAGATCGTTTTCCAGTTTTTCATTCATTAGTCGTAAAAAAGCCATTACTTGATCCCAGCCATTATTACCTACTCTATTATCTGTGCTGTCTGATTGCGTACCTACAATTGTCACGTTTTTGCGACCATTTGGTCATTCTGTAATTTACAAAAACGTTTGTCACTCGAGTGTACATTGTCAGTCACTATTTCGGAATTAAATGAATCCGTCGTATTTTCAGTACACTGTCCATTTTCGTTAGACAAATTTGTGTGTTCGCCACGTGAATAAAAGTCATCATTAGTGGTTGGAACGCATTGATTGTCAGTGAACGCAGGATTGACATCATTACACTGCGTGTCACATGTCCTATCGGTAAAGTTGTTTGAGTCAGTAATTTCATTCATAATACCTCGCGATACACTATTCACAGTCTTTCGCGGCATTATTACAACAGTCACAATTGTTCACAAAAGAAATGAGCACAAATACAAAAAGGCAACAAACAAATACAACAGAGCAACGAATTGCCGTTGACCTGTAGAAAGAAAGTCACAATATTAGTAAAAGCGTTGCGCCAATCCTAATTATATCTAAGCAAATAAGAGCAGATATCTGACTGTTTTTCAAAAGATTCTCAACGAAATACGATCCTGGACTGGGTGTCGCCAAGTGTAACCTCCCCACCGAAAATTATTTAAGACAAAGTTAAATAATAATGGAGCCATGAAGCAATATCGACCCCACAGAAATATTTAAATAAAAAAAATAATAAATGGGAGCCAAGTGTAACCTCCCCACCGTAATTTTTTAAGAAATTTTATTTTAAGTGCTAATGCACATTGAGCTATGTGTAAGCTCCCCAGAGAAATTTTGAAACACAATAGTTGAATGCCCGCAATGAAATCTACTGACAATGACAATTAAACAAAAATTAGCAATCTGACCCAAGTATAAGTTCCTCACAAAAAATGAAAGTCAATTCAGTGATAAGAAAATCTCAGTGATAATGATAACTCAATTAAACCCAAATATCGGTCTTTGGCCCTGTGCAAAAAATCATAATTAATTTCTTACCTCATTCGAAACTGCATGTCAAATTTCTGCTCTTATTGTTTTTTGCCATAGCTTGGAGGAAATTGATTGCAGAAATTTTGAATTTAAGGGAAGCTTTTCTTTAAGGAATATCAAGGGAATATTTCTTTCATTAAAGAATTCTTTGTTAAAAATTACTTTGAAAACCGAAAATTATTATTGGGGCGATTATTGCACAAATTAGTTACACTTAATTTACTTGTTAGCTGAGCGCATTTAAGAATAATATACCTCATCCTGAATCTTGACCAGAGTGCAATGTCGACGCCCGCCGACTCCTCACACACAACCGCACTAGGCTGCTACTACCGACATACTGCACTGCTCACAGACTGCCCACTGACTGCTCGCAACTGTACTGCACGACTACTACTGACAGAGTACCGCTCGCAACTCTCGCGCGGTCAAGCGCAGACTAGCCACGATAAATGGCTCTCTGGTCAGAGACTCTGCAATGCCTCGCCATCGCCGCCACACAACATACGTGTTTCAAGGTTATCTAAGAAAGAAATTTCCTGATGAGCCATATTGACCTCAGAGGGCTTGATGGTGAGTCTGGCCTCTCGCAGTCTTGTCACATGTCACATATGTTCAAGTTATTCAGAGATCGACCTATTATAGATGATATAATCGAGATAGTTATAAAACAACTTAAGCTTTACATCACCCAAAACAAACTCTAGGGACCTGGGCGGGTCTTGTAGATAATCCGAATAGCACTCTATTACATCTGTACAAATTCTAGTCAGTTAAAAGTCCGTATCACCTTCGAGACGTCTGTAGTTGGTATCTAAGGATATGCATGATTTAAATCAATCACGGTTAAAATACTGTGCCCCACGAACCAAATAAAACAACTGTACAGTTCAAGCAGAGGGACTGACTCCAAAGGACCTTGTAGGTAAGGTACGGTAGTCCACGACTAGCCTATAGCCTGACACGTTGCCCTTACCTACTAAGAAGGGAGAGGTGAATGGCAAAGAGGACGGCCTAATCTCTCTGCCCCGCAAGGTTAACTCTACAAGCTGAAGTAGGATTTTCATCTTGGGAGGAGCCAATGTTGCCTGGTCAGACGATCCCGTTTCAAATTGTATCGAGTGCAAGGACGTGTATTTGTGCGAAGATAACCTCATGAATCCACGGACCATGCATGCCATCAAGGGAATGTTCAAGCTGGTGGAGGCTCTATAATGGTGAGGGGCGTGTGCAGTTGGAGTGATATGAGACCCCTGATACGTCTAGATACGACTCTGACAGGTGACACGTACGTAAACACCCTGCCTGTTCACCTGCATCCATTCGTGTCCATTGTGCATTCCAACGGACTTGGCAATTCCAGCAGCACGGTGTGACACCCCACACGTCCACCATTTGTACAGAGTGGCTCCAGGAACACTCTTCGGAGTTTAAACACTTTCGCTGGCCACCAAACTCCCCAGACATTAACATTACTGACCATATCTGGGATGCCTTGCAACGTGCTGTTCAGAAGAAATCGCCACCCCCTGCTACGCTTACGGATTTATGGACAGCCCTGCTGGATTCATGGTGTCAATTCTCTCCAGCACTACTTCAGACATTAGTCGAGTCCATGCCACGTCGTGTTGCGGCACTGCCATGTTCTCGCGGGGGCCCTACACGATATTAGGCAGGTGTACCAGTTTCTTTGGCTCTTCAGTGTATGTGCGTAAACGCTCCAGTCTCTGTAGTCACAAAACACGCAGCCAAAACATTAGAATGCCTAAATTTTTGCAGCAGACGGAACTTAAAATGAACTTGCGTATTAGCGTAATCCAAGACTATGCCTGTATTCCGAACAAAATCACAGCCCAAACCTTTACCTACAATGAGATTCAGAGGCCAGAAAAATAGACACTTAATAACTAAACCAACTAAGCGTAGTGATCAACTGCAGGAGGATGCAAAAGGCAATGGAAATCTTTGGAGAATATTTAGTAGCCGAGAATGTCTTCAGTACTATTTATTCCTGACTACCAGTTTCAACAGTAGTCTGTCTTATGATCTTTAAAAATGTTGTTGCTATACGTCCTGTTCCATTGTGACTGTGTCACACATACCATGTTTACATTCTACTCGATATTATGTAGCACATTCCACATTCGGATCACTGGGAGGGGTCTGCCAAGGAAAGATGACCATGAGAAAAAAATTGGATAACCAATAAAAGGGTAACATTCTATGAATTGGGGCGCAGAATGTCAAAAGTTTGAATGTGGTAGGGAAGATAAAAAAATCGGAAAATGAAAATTCTAAGGTTCAGTGAAGAATACATCAGCTCAGTCGAGCATAGGATTGTATCAACAGCAGCAGAAAATGATTCATTATGGCTAGGTAGGTACAGCAGAGAGTGAGTTACTGTGAGCAGTTCAGTGAAATCAAAACACCCTTCAGCCTCCTAAATTTCCACTTGCTATCTTGTTGTGCAAATAGTTTCGGCGATATATTACACCACCTCCAGACACACTGACCGACATGTAGGAAGATTGGCTCCTCTGGTCCAGTCAAAATAGGGGCCAGTATTCAATGGCTGGTATCCTTACTACTACCTGAAATTTATTGCAGAACTCAATAAGTCTTTCTCCTCTCTCATTCTTACTACCAACCCCATACTCTCCCGCAACCCTTGAAAGGGTACAGTACCGCCCGACATTGAAAATAGGTACAACATACTTCATTATTTTTGTCAGAACAACACATTTTTTTGTAAAAAAACTCAATTTCAATTAATACAGCGAAGCCGGATACCAGTGTGGGAAAGAATGACAATTTATTTATTTAATTGATCACATGTGCACTCCCACAAAGTAAATCCCTACATCCAGTTTGGTGAGATCTGTGAAATGAATGAATGTATGGTCGTCTGCTAACCGCAGATAGTGAATGTGAATATATGATCATCTTTGAGTCGATCCTTTGGCCACCTTTGGTGGGACCAAAGAGATGAAATTTACCAGAGCTTTGAGCGCCTGAAATGTGGCTGACCAATACAATAGCAAGGTGCTTCCCCCACCTCGACACAGGTGCGAGAGGACCTAGAGAACGGCCACGTTTCAGCACTCTGCCGCTGGATCTTGTGCTGTTAAGACCTGTTTGAGTTGTGCTCCGTAATGACGAAAGAGTGGAGACATGGTATGCATGTGGAATATTTAAGAGCAGTTTGAAATAATAATTTCTCTATTTCAAGAACTTTTGTGGGGAGAATTAAATGTCAGGCAGGTAATATTAATGGGATTGTAGTAATCTACGGAAGTGACCAACGGTCACAATGAAACCACGTGCAGCAATAAGTTGAAATACTTCCGTGTGCTTAAGTTAAGCTGAATTACTAGCGTGTGTACAATAAGTTGAAATATTTAAGAAATAGCGTGTGTACCATAAGTTGAAATATTTAAGAAATGGCGTGTGCAGGACTTGAAATTAGAGACGAGTACTTCCACGTGGTGAGTACTGTGTGAGTCTCAATCTGTGTATGAGACAAAAGATAAAGAGAAGTACTCGTCCATGGTATCAGTTGAGGACTCGCGTGTGTGATGAATACGTTCTTAAATTACTTTATGTAATATGATTCCGTGTGACGCTAGATTCAAACTCTGAGAGAGAAGCAAGGTGAGTCGGCCGTCTATCCAGCAACGCCACTTGGCTTGCATTGCACAGGAAGACGTGCAAATATCTCCAGAGTTCATAGTAGGAAAGTAGAATTATGTAGTGGGGCAGTGTCGTGTGAAACTGGGATAAATATTAATTGAAGTGGGAAAGCTGTGTGACTATTTAGTGTTTTATATTTCTTATTGCAGTGTGATGTATGTCATGCAATTTGGGTATGTGTGGTTTGCATGGGAGAGTAGCAAGGTAGTTTCAAAAGATTAGTGGGTTATGCTTGTTCCTTCTGTACCACTCGGTCTGGAGGAAAGTTTAGTGATGATGATTGTGAGAGTCGAAGTGTGAGGTACAATAAAAGATCCACCATCCTATCCAGAAAGTGCACTGTAGCATTAAAAGTAATTACGAGACCATAATATAGAGATTCACCATTGTAAAGCCATACCCACTGGGCGGAATTTCTTATGTGTTATTGTTGTAGGTTGTAGAATTTGTGTGTTTAGGTTAGAGAATTTATCGGAATAAATAAGATAGTGAAAAGAAAAAGATTGGTGGACTTTTACTTCGAATTGTATGTTGTCATAATGTCCCGAATTTATAATGTGTGCAGTGGCCACGTGTTGACAAAAGCCGTTAAATAAAAGACAAAAAAAGAAAATGTGGTATTGCCAGTGCGTAGTGTACAGTCAGAGTTCTGTAAATTATTGATAGTCAGATGCGTGTTTCCGTTGCGTATTAATCATATAGGAGGATAACTTGTAACTTAAATTGTGAGTACGAGAGTTCATGTTACTCGATAAATTAAGAATGAATCCGGTCGCTTGGCAGACCACTCATCTTGCAGGCCTGACTGCTTGATGCCACAGTATGAGCAAGGCATGTGGGTGCCTCTCATAATTTCGACCCTGCCAGGATTCCTTTGTCAGGATATTTTTTTGTCAGGATATTTTTTTTTGCCAGGATATTTTGCTGTTAGGGTTTGCTGTTAAGATTTTTTTTATTTTTTGATGGAATATGTTGTGATAACACTAAGAAGTAAAATTTTTTCTGTTTGCAATTTCTTTCTGGATTGGTGAGGATCTTTTATTTTTTTATGTAATTAATTGCTATATCGTCCAAGGCTGGAAGATCGTGGTATAATTTTTTTTGCGTAATGTCCGTAGTAACTAGGTCGCAGTCGAAAAGTGGAGCCACCATGGAGAATAGCGATTCTGGGGTGAACGTAGCAGTGCAGCAGGAAGTAGCTGTTGACCATGTGTTAATGAGCGGGGACGGCAAGCACTCAGAAGGGGCTGAATTGTTCAGCGGACCGTGGCTAGGTGATCCTTTATGCGGCGGCCTTTGTTCACAAACGCGGGCTTTTCCCGACGACGCGGGCGAGCCGGGACTAGGTCAGGCATGCAGTGAAAGTGCAGCTACCCTTAGCGAAGCTACGGTTTCTCAGGCGAACGAGGTGAGCGCACCGAAAGTAGCAAATGAGAGTGTGCTACTGCAGTTTTTACGGAGGATGGATAGGGAGACTAAGGAAAGATTGGAAGCAACTAACGAAAGATTAGAAGCGATGAATAGAGATAATAAGGAGAGAGATAGGGAGAATAAGGAAAGATTTGATAGAGATAATAAGGAGAGAGATAGGGAGAATAAGGAAAGATTTGAAGCAACTAAGGAAAGATTGGAAGCAAATAAGGAAAGATTGGAGGCTATGGATAAGGGAAATAAAGAGGCAATGAGGAAGCTACACACAGTTATCGATGAGCGTCTGTCCGCAATTAATAATCGGTTAGATGAAGGGGAGAAGAATCTGGTTGCGGTGAAGCAAGTATGTGATGCCGTGAAAGAAAAAACCAATAATTTGGAGGTACGAATAAGTGCAATAGAGAGCGATATTACAGAACATAGGGGCGTGTGGCCGGATGAGCGAATCAAAGAGATAGTGGAGGACTTACTTGCAGATAAACAAGGGGCATTAGACAGCGTGGAAGCTCAAGTCACACGGTAGGAAATGGCGCTAAATAAACACAGGGACGAAGTTGCGGAGGTAGTGGCCAGAATGAATACGATTAGCGCAGATGTAGAAAAGATCAGTATAAGAGGCGAAGCGGGCTCTGACAGTACGCAGCGAGAGGTTTATGCCGACCAGGAGGAGATACAATCACTATTACAGTTTAAAGAGGCACAATTAGAAACAAATAGGAAACATAGGGAAGAACTAGCACAGTTGCAATTAGCGTGCAGAAGCGAAGGTGAAACACCACCAGGTAGACTGCAGAGGGAGAGTGAGATAAATTCAGAAAACGAAAATAGGCAGAAAGAGGAAGACGAACTCAGAGAGTTGGAAGAACGGCTGTGTCGGATAAAGCAGGTGGCAAACCCAACTGGGTATAGCCCAAGGTCGGAAAACATAAATGCGGAAGAAGAATGTAGGAGGCACTTCGTGTCGGTACAAACGTACACTTGCTTTCCGGATCCTGATAATTACCAACATCCATGCCTGTGGCTGTCTCAATTTCAAGAATCATTACCCTCATCGTGGGGACCGCTCCTCAAAATGAAGTTTGTGTGTAACCATTTGAGGGACGAGGCTAGAGCGAAAATGCAGGAAGTTATTAAAGACTGTAGTAGCTACAAGATGTTTTGTGACAAGTTTTTAAATGAGTTCTGGTCGAAAAGTAAGCAGGACCAGGTTAAGCAAAGCATATTGATGATGCCAAATTGTAACGAAGGTGGTATAAGAGATCCAGTGTCGTGCTATCAGGAAATGCTGAGACGAAACAGGTATTTGGATGTGCCACACGAAACTGGGGAGCTCATTAGGATCTGTATAACGAAGTTGCCAGTGAGATTGCGCAGAGATATAGTGATAGCAGGCAGAGGCTTGAACGATTCTGCGTCATTTCAGCACTTCTTACAGGAACTGGGTAATGAGAGCAACATTGTGAACGGCGACATGACTCATAGGTCAGACAGAGTTGAGGATAGGAACGGTAGAAACTATCAGAATGACAGGAGAGCATGGAATCAGAGGAATGACGGAAATGGAAGATGGCGAGGAAATAGGGGGCAGAATTCATGGGGATATCGACCAGCAAACCGGGAAAATAGAAGATGGGACAGAGATGGAAGAAGAAGGGAAAATGAAAATGATGGGCGAAGAGAGGATAGGCAGTTATTGGGTTCACGACAGGACAATCATTGTCACAATGACGGAGGGACAAGAAGGTGACTACTTGATAGACGGGTACAAACCAGGACTATTGATGATGTAAATATTAGGTATATCGATTACGGAAAACTAAGGGAGAATCTGTTAGAGGAGGTAGGAGATGTGGGGAGTGAAGTCCACCCAATAATTAGCGTAGAAATAAATAATATAATCGTACCTTGTGTCATCGACACAGGCAGTGTAATGAGTGTTTTGAGGGAAGATGTGTTTAAGTGTTGTAGTCTTACAAAACCATGGCCAACGTTGCCATTGCAAAGGACAACAGTGAGAGGGGCAATTACAGGAAAGGGAATTGAGGTGAAGTTACAAGCGCAGGTAGACTTTGTGTGCCAGGCGAAGAGGTTTAGTACAGTGTTCATGATTGTGTCATCTCTAACTGTTGAAGGGATATTAGGCGTTAATTTTTTGAACCAATATAAAGCAGTCGTTAACATGAGAAATGGTTCGATGGAGTTGAAACGAGATTCGGAGGAAATTACATTAAGATTCGACGATTGCTTACATGGTAAAGATAACGCACACTTAGCATTATGTCTGGCGGTAAAGTCCGGTAGACAGGGACAGAATACGGGGTTCGAACAAGAGAAGAAGGAAATTCATAAATGTTTGGAGGAGGAGATCAGGGAGAAAATCTGGCATTTACGAGGGACCACGGTCTACGGGGACTTGCAGAAAATTTTATACGAGAATAGAAAGGTATTTAAACATGCAGCGGGTACAATAAGAAATTTTGTGTATAGATTCAAGGTTAAGCCACATAAACAGTTTAGGGCCCAAGTGCACCCGATACCTGTTGTGTACAAAGAAAGAGTGGAAGCTGAGATCGAAAGCATGCTACAACAAGGGGTTATCGAACCAGCATCCAGTCCGTACAACAGCCCTTTAGTTTGTGTTGAAAAAAAGGATGGGTCAATTAGATTAATTTTGGACGCAAGAAGGATTAATAAGATAATAGAGCCAGAAACAGATCGGCCGCTGACACTTGACGAATTGCTACAAAAGTTCCACGGGATCAGAGTTCTCAGCTCAGTTGATTTGAGAATGAGTTTCTGGCAGGTGGAGTTAGAGAGGGGGTGTAGAAAATACACTGCTTTCTTGTGCTACGGGAAATCGTATCAATTCCGGAAACTACCATTTGGGTTAAATGTATCGTCCGCGGCATTTATCAGAGCGCTAAATACTGTCATTCCTAATGAAATAAAAGACAAGGTAACACAGTACGTGGATGATGTCCTGATAGCCGAAAGAAACTGGGAAGACCACAATAGAACGTTAGGCATATTGCTCGGTGCACTGGAGAGACATGGGGTGACCGTGAATTTGGGAAAGTCAGAATTTGGACGAAAAGAAATCGAGTTTCTAGGTCACATTGTGACACCAGAGGGAATAAGACCAAATCCAGACAAACTCGAAGCAATCAGAGATTTTCCGGTGCCAAGAACAAAACGTCAGCTACGGGGTTATTTAGGATTAATCAATTTTTACAGGAGGTTCATTAAGATTGGGGGTGCAGCGACACCCAGACTATGTCAGCTGACTGGAAAGAAAACGGTATGGAATTGGGACCCTGTCGCACAGGAAGAGTATGAGGCGTTAAAGAAGGCACTGCTATCGGCACCTCTTCTCGGGCATCCAGACCTAGGAAAAGAGTTTTGTATGGCCACGGACAGTTCCCGTAGTGGACTTGGGGTAACATTGTTCCAAGAGCAAGAGCAAGGAGGAGAAGTAATACAACAACCTATTGCATTTGCGAGCCGAGTGCTTAGCGAAGCTGAGAGAAATTACACGGTAACTGAGCTTGAAGCATTGGCAATAGTATGGGGTTTTAGTAAGTTTAGATACTATTTGTATGGAAGGCATACTAAAATCTATACTGACCACAAGTCACTACAGTTTCTGATGTCGGCCAAACTTAACCATAGACGACTCGCTAGGTGGGCACTCTATTTACAGGAGTTTCAGTTTTCGGTCATGTATATTCCTGGGCCACAGAATATAGTGGCAGATGCGTTGTCAAGGAACCCAGTATGTCATGGTCAATGCTTTGATGAGGAGGTAAACGAGAACAGATACGATATATTGTATATGCATGGCGTGCCGTTCGAGAAATACATAGGGGCGGTACTCACAAATATCGCGAAAGAGCAGGATAAAGACGCGTCATGGAGAATGGTGAAGGACAGAGTTAGAGCGAACTTAGATGCCAATATAGCACGTTTATTTTTTGTTATCAAGTGGTTATACGAAGAAATGCATTGCAAGTGAGTATTTTACTATGTGATAACATATTCTAAGTTTCTGATTTAACTTTAATACATTTGAATTCTGTGAGCTGACTTTGGAGTATAGTAAAAACTGGCATACCTACAAGCAATATTTAGATTACATCCAGCGACTGTTTGGGTTACTTTTATATTCCTTGCGGTTTTGCAGACGAACGTTGATTAAACATGGCTAGGGACTGTGAAATTGGTCACTAGCTTTAGACAGCCGGAAGCTGTATTGGCCATATCGACTGGCTTCAGGCTGTTGCCCTGGGAGTGGCGTTGGAACACCTGAGACGAATATCTGGGCACTTCTGGTGCCTACTGCATTCTCTGGGATGCCTGATGTCACAGCACCTTCCAGTTTGCTCCTTTTTCCCCAGTCGACATGCATCTGCCAATGGCGAACGATCTCTGGTACGAAGAAGAAATTGGATCCTGGCCACACGACTGTCCCCACTACGCGTTAAAAGGAGGTTTGAGATACTGCCCACTGCTGAAAATAAATCTGAGCCAGTACAAGACTCCTCTTCTGTTGGGACTGGGCCCGATTTCCTTGAAAGGTCTGGACAAGTACAGAGGGTGGGACTACCTGGCATTGGGATCTCCGCTTTAAGCGAATGATGGAGCCCTTTAGGAAAATAGTGGGTAGGTCGGGACGGAACACCAGCATTTGTTTGCTTGCCGGAGGGCCACGTCCAACATGTCGAGTGTTAAACGATTCCAGCTGGAATCGTCTTTAAGCAAACGAGCTTAAAACAAAAACATTTACCATTACTATACTGCAAAATGTTTAATAAGGACTTTTGTTATTAAGAAGCTTATGCCCAATGACAATTTTCAAATACGTCTTCAGTCTTATACTGCACAATAAGAAGCTAAGATGACATCTTAATATCTACACTCCCCTTTTGTCTGGTCCCCCACTGTTCTACTTTCGTCCCTCCATCGGGTCTTAACATTAAGAATATGTACACTTCTGGAAATGGAAAAAAGAACACATTGACACCGGTGTGTCAGACCCACCATACTTGCTCCGGACACTGCGAGAGGGCTGTACAAGCAATGATCACACGCACGGCACAGCGGACACACCAGGAACCGCGGTGTTGGCCGTCGAATGGCGCTAGCTGCGCAGCATTTGTGCACCGCCGCCGTCAGTGTCAGCCAGTTTGCCGAAGCATACGGAGCTCCATCGCAGTCTTTAACACTGGTAGCATGCCGCGACAGCGTGGACGTGAACCGTATGTGCAGTTGACGGACTTTGAGCTAGGGCGTATAGTGGGCATGCGGGAGGCCGGGTGGACGTACCGCCGAATTGCTCAACACGTGGGGCGTGAGGTCTCCACAGTACATCGATGTTGTCGCCAGTGGTCGGCGGAAGGTGCACGTGCCCGTCGACCTGGGACCGGACCGCAGCGACGCACGGATGCACGCCAAGACCGTAGGATCCTACGCAGTGCCGTAGGGGACCGCACCGCCACTTCCCAGCAAATTAGGGACACTGTTGCTCCTGGGGTATCGGCGAGGACCATTCGCAACCGTCTCCATGAAGCTGGGCTACGGTCCCGCACACCGTTAGACCGTCTTCCGCTTACGCCCCAACATCGTGCAGCCCGCCTCCAGTGGTGTCGCGACAGGCGTGAATGGAGGGACGAATGGAGACGTGTCGTCTTCAGCGATGAGAGTCGCTTCTGCCTTGGTGCCAATGATGGTCGTATGCGTGTTTGGCGCCGTGCAGGTGAGCGCCACAATCAGGACTGCATACGACCGAGGCACACAGGGCATCATGGTGTGGGGAGCGATCTCCTAAACTGGCCGTACACCACTGGTGATCGTCGAGGGGACACTGAATAGTGCACGGTACATCCAAATCGTCATCGAACCCATCGTTCTACCATTCCTAGACCGGCAAGGGAACTTGCTGTTCCAACAGGACAATGCTCGTCCGCATGTATCCCACGCCACCCAACGTGCTCTAGAAGGTGTAAGTCAACTACCCTGGCCAGCAAGATCTCCGGATCTGTCCCCCATTGAGCATGTTTGGGACTGGATGAAGCGTCGTCTCACGCGGTCTGCACGTCCAGCACGAACGCTGGTCCAACTGAGGCGCCAGGTGGAAATGGCATGGCAAGCCGTTCCACAGGACTACATCCAGCATCTCTACGATCGTCTCCATGGGAGAACAGCAGCCTGCATTGCTGCGAAAGGTGGATATACACTGTACTAGTGCCGACATTGTGCATGCTCTGTTGCCTGTGTCTATGTGCCTGTGGTTCTGTCAGTGTGATCATGTGATGTATCTGACCCCAGGAATGTGTCAATAAAGTTTCCCCTTCCTGGGACAATGAATTCACGGTGTTCTTATTTCAATTTCCAGGAGTGTATTACAGAACAATACTTAAACTTCGGGCACTTCGTTTTCCTATCGGTTTTAATTACTATTAGACAGAGCATGCAAATTCTGTGGTGAATAGGATACAATTGTAAGGAAATACAATTCCTACAATTCCTACTGGTATGAAATATCATCAGTACCGTTAATTTAAATCTTCATTACACATTTTGGAGATTAGTTTTGAGATCAATGGTACATTCAGTCACGATGAAATTGCGTCTGATCAGGTTTACATAACCAGTAACACTCCTTCAGAAGTCGCTGCAACAAGGGGAGGCGACGTGGAGTATTGTCTCTTAACCCACTACACTTTGACTTTTTCTGTGCTCGACAGAATTGTTGCTGCAAGTGTCTACATCAAATATTGGAACTGTTCTCCAAAGCAGTCTGCCTATAGCAGACTGCCTGAATTAGTCATTATGGTCACCTACAGAGTACAGTTTTTATAAAACGTATGGGACCTTTTCTTCAGCATCTTCATGTTTTACTCACCATTAGTACATTTAATTAATTTATTGTGCATGTTGAAGTAGACGGTTATTGCTATGAAGTTTCACTGTCACAACTGTTATAAATTCAATCAAATGACGTAATTAACTACCAACTATTTTTAACCAGTTCTGCCATCACTCACAATTTTTATTTATTTAATTTGCACTCGAAGAAAATGTATGTAGTATGATCTACAATGTATTTTTTCTACAGGGATGGCTTTTCTGTAACATATTGTGATGGTGCTTTGTTGCATTAATGGGGTAATAAGATGTGTACATGTGATCGATAGTTGCTTTCAGTGATGCACTTGACATTTCAATTGTGCTGCATAACTGTGTGTAAAAGATGAATCTCACTGGCAATGTCATCAAGTTAGTCTGATGTCAAAGACGTAAGTTCACCTAACTAGAAACACAGAGATTATAATTCCTCTTTCTCTTGAACTGAACTGAATACTAATGGTCGACTGTATTTGATTACTTGCAAGAAGAGAAAGCGGAATTGTCTTAACGATGGAAGCTGAGGGGGAAAAATTAGCGTAATCAGTGATTGTTGGCTCGTTACTAACTGGATGATGTATGACCGTGAGAATAGATATCATCCATTCAATGACAGAATTTACTTTGCATTGCAATACTTCTTTAAAAGGTTTCAGACTTCGTAACATGAATTTAGAGTAAACGCAGATTCTTTTATTGTCCATACAGTGTGCCTTCAAGGGTGCAGCAACGGCGGCCAGTCAATAGCATCACCATACTAGTAACGACCGACTTAACTCGACGCTCATCCTTAAAAGAGGCCACAACAACGTTCAGAAATCAAAGTTATGACAAGAAAAAATAGTAATACTAATTATAAACATCGCATCTTTCAAATAAATAGTATTAGTATAATAAATACAACGAAATACACGAAAATATCTTGTGCCAGCAGTTCAGATAGAGAAGGCCAACGAGAAAAAAATGAAGAATAAGCTGATCAAGATTCAGTAAATGTTTTTTAAACAAAATCGGAACGAAATACCGATCATAAGTTTTGCATATTCTACAAATATTTTTAACATTATGAGAGAGCTTGTTAAGTTTACATGTATCAATTATAAGAGATAGGGGTGAGTACTGAAATTTGAATGGGTCATTTCTCTTACGTTGGGTCAGCTCGTTAGAAATATGAGCTCTCGTCTGTTGCTGCTGATGGTAATTGAGTATTGTGACAAGTTCTGCCGGGAACATGGTTTCACAGATTAGTCTAACACGACACAACTCTAGTTGAATATCCAATTCATTAAGGCAAGGCCGGCCGGTGTGGCCGTGCGGTTCTAGGGGCTTCAGTCTGGAACCGCGTGACCGCTACGGTCGCAGGTTCGAATCCTGCGTCGGACATGGATGTGTGAGATATCCTTAGGTTAGTCAGGTTTAAGTTCTAGGGGACTGATGACCACAGATGTTAAGTCCAATAGTGCTCAGAGCCATTTGAACCATTAAGCAAATACTGGTTTCCTTTACCGATGAAGTGAAATATTATACTGTTACGGATACAGTGAATCTACACTGATTAACCAGAACATTATGATCACCGATCTATTATCGATGTAAATCCGTCCAGGTGATAGCAGCGTCACCTAGCGAAGAATGCCTGCTAGTCAGACACACGCACGGTGCATGTAGTACCTGTGAGCGTGCTGTCCGTGTGTTGAAATGGGAAGGCGCTAGATGTATTTAAGTTGGACCGAGAAAAGATTGTGATGGCCCGGAGGCTCGGCACGAGCATTTCTGAACCTACACGACTTGTCGGATGTTCGAGTAG
The DNA here is from genome assembly GCF_023864345.2 of Schistocerca serialis cubense. Taxonomy (NCBI): domain Eukaryota; kingdom Metazoa; phylum Arthropoda; class Insecta; order Orthoptera; family Acrididae; genus Schistocerca; species Schistocerca serialis. The sequence continues at coordinate 541,179,761 of NC_064638.1, forward strand.
CGTTGTGGTAGTGTCTTCAGCACGTGGCGAAACCTATGTGAAACTAGGTACAGCCGTCGTGGGGTTGGACGCCACCCCTTACTACAAACGTCGGACGTCGTGGGCTGAACAGAGCGGTAAAACAGGACAGGCGGTGAATTGTGGTGGCCCATCAGACTTCAACACTCGGCAGGATACAAGTGTGTCTGAACACAGAGTGCATTGGACACTCCTACAGAAGGGCCTATACGGCAGACTATCCATGCATGTGCCAATGTTAATACCACGAGATCGGTACTTACGACTGAAATGGTGTAATAAAACATCCCCTTAACGTCTACTGACACCCCATGAAGAGACTACATCTACTTTATGCTTAATTAATTGTTTAATCTACAATGCTGCAATGCGCCTGTGCCAGTTTGAGGCAACTTACGTGTAACCTGAGTTTCCTATGCTATTCTGCACTCAGTAACAAGTTTGTGAACATTTTGTGAAATTTTGTTTTCAATAATTTTTAAGTAATTGATGTAATCTTGCTACGCCGATGAGTACAAAGCGTATTTTGCAGCTTTCAATTTTATTTTTGGCAAATCGGCTAGCTACTTTTGACAAACATATTATTTGGAATTCATACACAGGTAGGAATTCTTTTAGTTCTTCTTTTCTATTGTAATTAACCAAAATGCAATATCTGTTATCTTCCGGAAACTCGTAAATTACTTTGGAATTCTTAACCAGAAAAAAAAATGAAATGAGCATGTGGCATTGTTGGCAGAAAGGGCCCCTGCTGGGGAACTTCGGCTGCCGAGTGCAAGTCTTATTCCACTTGACGCCACATTGGGCGACTTGCGCGCCGGTGATGAGGATGCAGTGATGATGAGGACATCACAACACCCAGTCCACGAGGGGAGAAAATCTCCAACCCGGCCTGCTGCATGGGAGGCAAGCACGTTACTACTCAGCTAAGCAGGCGGACTCTTAACAAAATTATGTCCACATCCACACAAAATGTAAAGCACTATTTTTTCTATGTATGTGCATTAATTTTGTTACACACATTTAACTGTCATTTCTTAAAATTTGTAAATTCTGACTGCCAGTGATTGTTCGAAATCATACGTGTATCCCAGCAGTTTGCGTACCTCAAGGCGGACAGCATGCAGAACTTTACACATTTTTCGCCGCCTGACAGCTTGCATGCGAATAAAGCAGTTTTGTGGAAAATCTGTGCCTGGAATTTATTTAGTACATTACACGATGAGTTTTGAACAGCAGAAGAGCAGAAGAGCTAAGGAATATTTGCTGCGAAGTTACACCTGGAGAATGAAGATCTACACTACTGGCCATTAAAATTGCTACACCACGAAGATGACGTGCTACAGACGCGAAATTTAACCGACAGGAGGAAGATGCTGTGATATGCAAATGATTAGCTTTTCAGAGCATTCACACAAGGTTGGCGCCGGTGGCGACACCTACAACGTGCTGACACGAGGAAAGTTTCCAACCGATTTATCATACACAAACAGCAGTTGACCGGCGTTGCCTGGTGAAACGTTGTTGTGATGCCTCGTGTAAGGAGGAGAAATGCGTACCATCACGTTTCCGACTTTCATAAAGGTCGGATTGTAGCCTATCCCGATTGCGGTTTATCGTATCGCGACATTGCTGCTCGCGTTGGTCGACATCCAATGACTTAGCAGAACATGGAATCGGTGGGTTCAGGAGGGTAATACGGAACGCCGTGCTGGATCCCAACGGCCTCGTATCACTAGCAGTCGAGATGACAGACATCTTATCCGCATGCCTGTAACGGATCGTGCAGCCACGTCTCGATCCCTAAGTCAACAGATGGGGACGTTTGCAAGACAACAACCATCTGCATGAACAGTTCGACGGCGTTTGCAACAACATGGACTATCAGCTCGGAGACCATGCCTGTGGTTACCCTTGACGCTGTATCACAGACAGAAGCGCCTGCGATTGTGTATTCAACGACGAACCTGGGTGCACGATTGGCAAAACGTCACTTTGTCGGACGAATCCAGGTTCCATTCACAGCATCATGATGGTCGCATCCGTGTTTGGCGACATCACGGTGAACGCACATTGGAAGCGTGTATTCGTCATCGTCATTCTGGCGTATCACCCGGCGTGATGGTATGGGGTGCCATTGGTTGCACGTCTCGGTCACCTCTTGTTCGCATTGACGGCACTTTGAACAGTGGACGTTACATTTCAGATGTGTTACGACCCGTGGCTGTACCCTTAATTCGATCCCAGCGAAACCCTACATTTCAGCAGGATAATGCACGGCCGCATGTTGCAGGTCCTGTACGGGCCTTTCTGTATACAGGAAATGTTCGAATGCTGCCCTGGCCAGCACATTCTCCAGATCTCTCACCAATTGAAAACATCTGGTCAATGGTGGCCGAGCAACCGGCTCGTCATAATACGCCAGTCACTACTCTTGATGAACTGTGGTATCCTGTTGAAGCTGCATGGGCAGCTGTACCTGTACACGCCATCCAAGCTCTGTTTGACTCAATGCCCAGGTGTATCACGGCCGTTATTACGGCCAAGGTTGGTTGTTCTGTGTACTGCTTTCTCAGGATCTATGCACCCAAATTGTGTGAAAATGTAATCACATGTCAGTCCTAGTATAATGTGGCTCTGAGCACTATGGGACTTAACTTCTGCGGTTGTCAGTCCCCTAGAACTTAGAACTACTTAAACCTAACCTAACCTAACGACATGAGGCACTCCCATGCCCGAGGCAGGATTCGAACCTGCGACCGTAGCGGTCGCGCGGTTCCAGACTGTAGAGCCTAGAACCGCTCGGCCACCCCGGCCGCCAGTCCTAGTAAAATATATTTGTCCAATGAATACCAGTTTATCATCTGCATTTCTTCTTGATGTAGCAATTTAAATGGCCAGTAGTGTACAAATAATGTAAATTTCACAAACATTTTTGGTAACAACATTTCAGCTGTAAATTAATGAACAGTTCTGCATTTTTCAGGTCAGTCAATTAGTTGAAATAGTTGGATCTCAACTGGTGAAGGCTCATTGGTTAAAATCGTTACGGTTAACATAATTATTGTGGCAGCGAAACTTTTGTCATAAACCTCCAATTTTGTGTCTTATTATACACATCCCACATCACGTTGACTTCTTCGTCATCAAACTTTTACTGGGCACCTGACCATCGGTTCTGGACTTGGGCGCGGTGGCAGAGCGTTGCATGGTCTGATGAATCACGATACCTTCCTCATCATGACCGCGAATCGGTCGTCTTCCAGGAGAACAGCTCGTTGACAGCTGTACTGCGGGACGGAGACAAGCTGGCGGCGGCTCCATTACGCTGTGGGGAACATTCACGTGGACATCCATGAGTCCCGTGGTGCCCGTGCAAGGCACCGTGAGGCCAGTGAATATCGTGCACTGGTTGCGGACCACGTACGCCCCTTCTTGACGATTATGTTTCCCGATAGCAGCGGCATTTTGCAACAAGGTAATGCACCAAGTCACAAGGCCAGGAGTGTGATGGAGTACTTCCAGGCACACAGTGGCGAGTTCCAGTTGATGTGCTGCCCCCCAACTCGCCAGATCTGAGCCCACATCTGGGACGTGATTGAACGTGACGTCAGAGCGCATCACCCCCTTCCCCGGAATTTGCAGGAATGACGTGACTTGTGTGTGCAGAGTTGGTGCCAACTCCCCCCAGCACCAACAAGTCGTCATTGCTTCCATTCCACGAGGCGTCCCTGCTGTTATCCGTGCTAAATGTGAACATACCCTCTATTATGTAGGTGGTCACAATGTTCTGGCTGATTAGTGTATGTACTACTTTATAACATTCAAAAGTATCAACCATTGTAATTTCCCTCAAGTAAGACTGTAGCAACGGTGTAGTTCCCGGAGCGAGGTAGCTGGTTTTTCAGCTTGCAGGTCGATGCCGCTCAGTTTGAGAGTCCCCCGCTGCTAACATACTGCTCGTGCCGTAATTAAGTAATTGCGGAACACTGTCGAAATAGGGGCCTCTCCCTGGCGTTCACACCAAAGCTAATTAACAAAAATTGCAGACTCCTGTCGATCGATAGTCTAATTCCTTGCAATGCTCAGTTCCTGGACTTCCCACAGCGGTGTAGAGGTGACAACGTTTTCCCGCCACGTTCTCTATTTATTGTGTATACATTTGTATTTTTCTGTTAACTGATTTCTCTGAAAAATGTTATGAAATGATTCTCAATCGCTTTACCACGACATTTTGCAAGTCAGAGTCCTACTAGTTAGGAGTTGCTATTTCTTATGAAGATCTCAGAAATGTATCCCTTTAATTAGCCATCTAGCTTCGTAGTTGACTTCCGTGTTGCTCTTGAGTACAGTAAACTACGCGAAAGATTATAATTAAAAGGAGAAAACCATTCTGTTCTTGTACATGCAGCATTCAGTTAACTAATCTTTTACTGAAACGCTGAATAATTGTTTCTTACAAATTTAAAACTACTTCACGTAGAACTGTAATATTCTTCAATCCCATCTCTATTATCAACTATTTTGCTCAAATTATCATCATCTTTGGTTTCGGTGTAATTTCATCTATTTATTAATGAAGAATACAAAAGCAAAGGCGTAACAATAGGATTGAAAAAATAATTTCCACTGTTAATCACAGAGGACATATCGCATAGGTGAAAAGAGTGCCTTCAAGACCTCTACGAGGGGAAAAGACTGTCTGCTGAGTCCAAAAGGGAGTCTGTTTGGAAGATAGGGTCTGTCGGAGCGTTAAAAGACTTGCATACAAACAAGTTAGAAGACAAAGATATCATTCCTCCGGAATTCCATAAATCATTGCGAGAAGTGGCTACCAACGTATCATTTAAGTTAGTGTGTAGAATCTGTAAGGCTTTAAGACATACCATTGGAGTTTCAGGTTAATAACATCCACGCAGTCCCGAAGATCACAACTGCTGCTGTGGTCTTCAGTCCTGAGACTGGTTTGATGCAGCTCTCCATGCTACTCTATCCTGCGCAAGCTTTTTCATCTCCCAGTACCTACTGCAACCTACATCCTTCTGAATCTGCTTAGTGTATTCATCTCTTGGTCTCCCTCTACGATTTTTACCCTCCACGCTGCCCTCCAATACTAAATTTGTGATCCCTTGATGCCTCAGAACACGTCCTACCAACCGATCCCTTCTTCTGGTCAAGTTGTGCCACAAACTTCTCTTCTCCCCAATCCTATTCAATACTTCCTCATTAGTTATGTGATCTACCCATGTAATCTTCAGCATTCTTCTGTAGCACCACATTTCGAACGCTTCTATTCCCTTCTTGTCCAAACTATTTATCGTCCATGTTTCACTTCCATACATGGCTACACTCCATACGAATACTTTCAGAAATGACTTCCTGCCACTTAAATCAATACTGGATGTTAACAAATTTCTCTTCTTCAGAAACGATTTCCTTGCCATTGCCAGTCTACATTTTATATCCTCTCTACTTCGACCATCATCAGTTATTTTGCTCCCCAAATAGCAAAACTCCTTTACTACTTTAAGTGCCTCATTTCCTAATCTAATTCCCTCAGCATCATCCGACTTAATTAGACTACATTCCATTATCCTTGTTTTGCTTTTGTTGATGTTCATCTTATATCCTCCTTTCAAGACACTGTCCATTCCATTCAACTGCTCTCCAAGTCCTTTGCTGTCTCTGACAGAATTACAATGTCATCGGCGAACCTCAAAGTTTTTATTTCTTCTCCATGAATTTTAATACCTACTCCGAATTTTTCTTTTGTTTCCTTTACTGCTTGCTCAATATACAGATTGAACAACGTCGGGGAGAGGCTACAACCCTGTCTTACTCCCTTCCTAACCACTGCTTCCCTTTCATGTCCCTCGACTCTTATAACTGCCATCTGGTTTCTGTACAAATTGTAAATAGCCTTTCGCTCCCTGTATTTTACCCCTGCCACCTTTAGAATTTGAAAGAGAGCATTCCAGTCAACATTGTCAAAAGCTTTCTCTAAGTAAGATCACAAAGAGTAAGAAATATTGAACAACCAGCTTAAAACCTTATGCATCCAAGTTCCGTACAAGAATTATTACGAGGGGCGTTGAATAAGTAATGCAACTCACTTTTTTCCCACCAATATCAGTTGAAAAAATTTGAAATTTGCTGTGGGATATCGTCGAACATTCCCTCTTCAGCCTCTGTGTTTTCATGAAGTAGGCCTACCGATAGGTGGTGGCGATATACATAATCTTCAAAACGGTTCAAATGGTTCAAATGGCTCTGAGCACTATGGGACTTAACATCTGTGGTCATCAGTCCCCTAGAACTTAGAACTACTTAAACCTAACTAACCTAAGGACATCACACACATCCATGCCCGAGGCAGGATTCGAACCTGCGACCGTAGCAGCCTCGCGGTTCCGGACTGAGCGCCTAGAACCGCTAGACCACCACGGCCGGCTTCAAAACGGCGTACGCGTCAAGCAGACAGCTATCACTGAGTTTCTTTTGGCGAAAAACAACAGTATCGCAGATATTCATAGCCACTTCCGGAATGTCTACGGAGACCTGGCAGTGAACAAAAGCACGGTAAGTCGCTGGACGAGTTGTCTTACTTCATAGCAAGAAGGTCTCGCAAACCAGTCCGACCTCCCGCCTGCCAGCCGGCCGCACACAGCTGTAACGCTGCAATGTGCAGACGCATCCATCGGGGGTGATCGACGGATCACAATAAAACATCTCCTTCTCCATGACAATGCAAGTGAGCGCACCGATAGGAGGTCGCGAAACTTCATTGGACTATTCTCTTTTCTTCCTCGCCCTCCGTACAGCCCGGATCTCTCACCTTCTGACATCCATTTCTGATGAATGAAGGATGCACTGCGCGGGAAGCAGTAAATGGATGACAGGGATGTAGAAAGACGTAGGCTCCGAGTAAAGTGAAATCATACGGGCATGCAAGCCCTGTCAGTAAGATGCCGTAAGACCGTCGTATTGAAGGGAGATTTTACGGTTTCGTAGCTAAAAGAGTGAGTAATCCTGAATAAAGCCATCCTGCTTTTAGAAAAAAATTGTTGCATTACTTATATAGAATGAGGAAAAAATTGAATCTATCAATCAGTTTGGCTTTAGGATAGGCTATTAATGTACCCCAACACGAACCAAATGACTACGTAGGTCACATCACTGATCATACTCCGTACAGAATGCACTGCCTCAGTAGGAATGGTTTAGATTTTGCTGTTCAGTAAATAAACGTTTCGCTTTAAAAGTTCATCTCATTTCATGCACCTCGTGAACAATGGATACATCTCGCACTTACAAATTACAGCAGAACACCTTCTATCCTTGTTATGCTGCGGGCATAAACGAAGCATGAAAAACTTCATGAGTTAAGCTACCATTTGTAACAAACCACACAGCTTTGACTAGCGTAGTTCTTTAGAAACAAATTTTTGTAGGTAAAGACTTTGTAACGTTATGTGTGCCTCACTGCTTTTTTTCTTTAACTAATTTGTGCCTGATTTTATTCTGAGAAGCTCAGTAATGTATGTAAATACCGTAAATGTAAATGTGATTGAAAAAGTACTTGAGGTGAAGTGAAGCGCAGCTGGACTACAAGAAACACTTTAGCGCGCAATCCCTGCAACGATCTTTGAGTATAGACTCTAAAAAGAAGGCAACTGATTTGATTAAGTAAAAAGACTGTTCCTCTGTATCTTGTTGAAAGAGGGCGTGTTGCTAGGCCGTCGCTCAGAACGTATTGTTATATTTAATGAAAATTGATATTCTAGTGATAAAACCGAGTGAAGTATGTGTAAGAATTGCCAAAAAATTATGTGTACAAATTTTTCGGAAGTGAAGACTAGAAATATCTTGTTTTTGGAAAAGGAGGTGAACTTCATTGTCGTTGCCGTCTGTCAATCGACAGAATTGTAATTGTTCAAAGTTCACTAAAATACAGGAAAAGAAATACATTCTCTATAGTTTCCATTCAATAAGTAACAACCTCTCATAATTTCTTAATTACAGTAAATGGATTATGTTCTTGTACAATAGTATGGTGCTGAACTCCACTGACCAATTTTGATGTAGCAGGACGTGTAATTTGAAGGAAGTTTGTGTGTCAAGCAATCTCCTTTTCTCACGAAAAGCAGACTGCTGTTTGATCTTACTTACTTACGACAGTGGTCCCTTAGGTATGAAAAGCTACGTAAACTTGGGCTCAAAGCCATCCGCAATAAGGCCAAGTAACTAACAGAGTCGTATTTTATACCTTAAAGAACAATAACTTCCTCCAAATTGCAATACGTCACCAACTGGTGCAGAAGCTGATCATTCAAGGAGGCAGCAACCAAAATTCAGGTACCAGTTACGACTTAAAGTAAAAATCTCAATCAAAAATCAATCTTTATCTCTCTCTCTCTCTCTCCAAACACATATATAAGTATTGATATTACTATAAAAAAAGTCATTTTACAACTTTATGTTCACCCTGTATGTTTCTCCATAAACAGAAATGTCTTGCTTACTATTAAAAAGTTATTTAATTAAAAGTGTTTCATCAATTTACAGGGTGACGATTATTGAACTCTATGAAAGAGTATCGTCATAACTTTTGAAAGGTTTGCGTTCAAACAGTGCGGTTGGCCACGGGGCATGATAGAAACTAGTATGCGCATGCGCACGCACCTTATTGTTGTCGGGCCACTTTGATTTGGATGGTTCATCAGTAAGCAGAATCGGCGCATTTGGGGGACTGGGAATCCACTTTTCGCTATCGAGTTCTTCGTCTTCAACGGGTGACTGTGTGGTGTGCAATGTCCAGTCACGGAATAATCGGTGTGATATCCACTGGTGGTACAGTGACTACCGAACGATACGTGATGGTTTTGGAAGATGATTTCATCCCCATTATCCAAAGTGACCCTAATTTAGATAAGATGTGGTTCATGCAAGACAGAGCTCGACCCCATCGAAGTAGGAGAGTGTTCGATGTGCTGGAGGAGCACTCTGGGGACCGCATTGTGGCTCTGGGGTACACAGAGGCCACTGGCGTGGGTCTCGATTGCCCCTCATATTCTCCGGACCTGGACACATGCGACCCCTTTTTGTAGGGCTATATTACAAACAAGGTGTACAGCAACAACCTCGAAACCATTGCTCAGCTGAAAACAGCCATTCAGGAGGTCATCGACAGCGTGTATGTTCCGACACCTCATCGGGTCATGCAGAATTTCGCTATTCGTCTGCACCATATCATCGCCAATGATGTCAGGCATGTTGAACATGTCATAACGTAAATCCTAATGTCTTTATTGGCGTTTACGTGTTGAATAAAGTGTGTGCACGCCGTAGTTTGTAGCTAATTTACGGTTTTTTCATACAGTTCAATAATTGTCACCTTGTATGTTATTATTTATGCATTAGTGTAGGCTTCTTCTTAGCCCATGTATTGAAAATCTAAATAATTATACGTTTTCAGGCATTTAGTCTCTTTTGTGGGAGATCACGCATGGGAATAAATATCAGAGTCATCATTGAATATTTGCAATTTGTCACGAAAACTTATATAGACAGAACAGCATAAAACCATCTTCTGTAACATGAGTGGACATGAGTGAGAGCGGCGAGAATAGGGTAGCCCTTGATGTGAACAGACGATTCCACTACCCACCTCCTCCCCCAACAGCATCATAACAACATCATAACTTCATCCCTGACTTATCTTGACCTTGACGTCGCGTTCCGTCCGTCGAATTCCTCGATTTGAAATGCATTGTGCAATGTTTTGCTAGTCGTTTCCATCAAATAGACCTTGCTCGTATTTTTCCTCAGTTATTCTGTTCTTCCTTTTCATCCTGGCCAACACCTGATTCCTGAAATGCCAACAAAACCGCCCGAACTGGAGAACAGTTACCTACACATAGCAGTAGAGACTCGGATAGCAATGGCGGAAATCCACAGAAATGTCGTCGGTCGATCTGCTTACGTACAGGAACTCCGTTTTCGCAGTTTTCGTGTAGCAGCTATTCACTCTATCTGCCCTCTAGCACGCGGTACTTAAGGTACGTCGCCCGTGAAGACTGTTAGCCAGAACACCTTCCGTACCTCAGGCTAAAACAGCCCTGTTACTATGGTCTATGGCTTCGGTCATTGCTACCGCGACTCGGGTAGGACAATTTCATGCAATTTTGTAGAGCGTGAAAACAAGGGCATTCTTTACAATCACACAAAACAACAAGATTATTGTTACCAGTCACTGATTTACAATGTGCTCCCACCGTAATCAACGAATGTGTACATATACTCTATTCTTCTCACATTGTATATAAGTTTAGATTCCCTGAACACGCTATACTGCCACTAACACGTAATAGCTCAGCACATAATGCATACTCCAAAATACCTCGTTGGCTAATTTTACTTGAAATGCTGCGGCTCATCCGTTAAATACCATTTGTAACGAAAAACTTCCAACTTGAACTGATGTATTCATTCAAATAAATGGCAGCTAGATTATCTCTTTACTCCTGACTGATATGATCCAAACGATAAACAGTTACACACACACACACACACACACACACACACACACACACACACACACACACACATACTGAAAAACGTATGTGTTCAGTGTATTCAGTACAGTGATGGCGAGGCATGACAGAATCTCTGACCAGAGAGTTGTTTATCGTTGCTAGTCTGCACTTGACTGCGCGAGAGTTCAGTTGCGAGTTGTACTCAGTCGGAGTTGTGTGTGAGGAGTCGGCGGGCGTCGACATGAGTCTCTGGTCACGATTCAGGACGAGGTATATTGTTATCTAAGGTAATGAAGCAGCATTGCGCTCAGCCAATAATATCTGTTAATTGTAATTAATTTGTTCAAGAAATGTCCCAATAATAATTTTGTTTTCAAAGCAATCGTTTTTAAGAAAAGAATCATTCCAATTGAAACAATATTTCCTATGCTTTTCCTCCCAGAATCTATTTATCAGATTAATTATTGCACAGGGCCTAAGGTCAGCGCTGCTGCCCTATTATTGTGGGTTTAATGATTAATGTTCATTTCTCAATTTTTGTGTCGAGTTTACATTTGGGTCATTATTATTCTATAATTTTTGTGGGGACCAAATATTTGGCTCGTTTTCATTATCATAGACTTTGCTTTTATTTCTGCTGGGAGGTTACGTTTAGCACGATGTCCATTAACATTTAAAGATAAAATCCCTTTAATTTCTGCGGGGAGGTTACAATACTTATTCACGCGCACACACTTACAAAAAGTACCACAAAACATATAACATATAAATTACACAGTTTTACACGAGGGACGTTCAATAAGTAATACAACACTTATTTTTTGCTAAACTCAAGTTGGTTTTAGTCAGGATTCCAATACACCATATTATTTCCCACTATTTTGGCTACAAAATCCTATTTTTCAACATAATCTCCGTTCAATGCGACGGTCTTACGCCCCCTTACTAGGGGCTGCTGTATGCCCGCGTGGTACCACTCTGCTGGTCGACGTCGGAGCCAACGTCTTGCTGCGTCAATAACCTCCCCATCTTCAAGGTACTGCCTCCCGCGGAGTGCATCCTTCAAAGGGCCAAACGGAAGTCGGAAGCTGCGAGATCCGGGTGAATGAGGGAAAACGATGTTCGACAAAAAATTATCACGATCAGCCTCGTAACGCGCAAGCATTTACGCACAGTCGGTCTTTCATTCCTCTTTTTGGTCTCTTAGGCGGCGATGAACCCAGTGGGTGTATACCTTTGAGTGCCCGAACTGCTGGACGAGTATGTCAGCATTCTGCGAGACGTCCACTTATGCAGGGCAGTGTTTGCTTGTGGTCCGTCTGTCACCTCGAATGAGAGTGTCTGCACGTTCCAACACTGCAGGAGTCACAGCTGTGTGCGGCCGACCGGCACGCGGGAAATCGGACAGGTTTGCGCGATCTTGTTGCGATGGTGACAGACGCCTCGTCCAGTGACTTTCTGCCAAAAGTAACTCGGTGACAGCTCTGTTAGCAACGCACCTCAGTTACAAACGCTATTTTGAAGGCTACGTATAGAGCTACCACCTATCGGAACTTCATGAAACTATAGGGCCTGAAGCGGGAATATTCTACGATGTCCCACAACAAATTCCGCATTCTTTCCAACTGAAAAAGGCCGGGAAAAAGTTACTGTCAGTTAATACAAAATGTGAAAATCGATGTTTTGGAGAATTTCTGGAATGATTATTCAGAAAACAAGTGAACTGAATAAGTTTCTGTCGCTGAGTCGCAGATTAATGTATCAAAAGTTCAGGTCGGTCGTGGTAAGGAAGTGTCTATTATTATGTGTACTCGTGGCATCCGATGTTCTGAGTCCTAACTGGAGCTACATTAATCATAATACTGACTTGTACTTAAACACAGTGGGAGATAATGCCACCTATATATGTAATCTCAACTCAAAGTAGCTGTCAACCACACGAAATCTTCTCTTACGTTTCCCCGCAAAATGCAGCTTTAATTTTGCGAAATCGGATAAATTACTGTAGTCTTTAATCTCATCTTAAGCTCTTTCAAAATGTATTTAGATAAATAACTCTCTTACTGTCTATGTGTGACAGGCAAGCAGGAGGAAAATATTATTCAATGTATTATCTCTGAGGTAAACTCCGATTATATCATCTGATTATGAAGTTCTCATTCCGAGGAAAAATTATGTACTACTAATGCAATGCAGCTAATTTTCGGATTAACTTTGCTTCTTTTATTTTTATTTATTTATTTATTTATTGTTCCGTGGAACCAAATTAAGGAGAAGTCTCCATGGTCATGGAACGAGTCAATACATGAAATTACAATACGATAGTAGAAACAGATAAAATGAAATATAAGAAACATATTCAAGCGACAAGTCGTAAGTTTAAATAAAGAAAATCAACAGTGTTGCACTGGAATTTGGTTAATTTTTCAGCTCTTCCAGGAGCTCCTCGACAGAATAGGAGTGAGCCATGAGGAAACTCTTCAGTTTAGACTTAAAAGTGTTTGGGCTACTGCTAAGATTTTTGAGTTCTTGTGGTAGCTTATTGAAAATGGATGCAGCAGAATACTGCACTCCTTTCTGCACAAGAGTCAAGGAAGTGCATTCCACATGCAGATTTTATTTCTGCCTAGTATTAACTGAGTGAAAGCTGCTAACTCCTGGGAATAACAACAAACAAAATTAAAGAAAGTATATACTGTGAGGGCAATGTCAGAATTCCCAGACTATTGAATAGGGGTCGACAAGAGGTTCTCCAACTTACACCACATATAGCTCGAACAGCCCGTTTTTGAGCCAAAAATACCCTTTTTGAATCAGAAGAATTACCCTAATTCTTTCTTTAATCACTATCAATTTCTATGAAATTCTTCTGAGTTTATCTGTTATTAGGATAATGATTCTGTTGTTGTATGATGTCTCGTTTGAAGTAGCAGATGTACTCGCTTGCCTAACTTGTCTCCGCTCCGTGAAGGATGTACTCTGCAGTTCTCGAGAATCGCTTATCTGCTGCAAGATGGCACTGGAGATCTTGATCATTGCTTCTGTCGAACATATGTGAAAGAACAGACACCACACATTCTTATAACTGATTCGCCTAGATGGGTAATTGATCCAAAATTTGAAGTAAATCGGTCAGGAACTTTTAGAGATATTTGCTAACATGTTCGTATTATACATTCATGCTCATATACCCCACATATTTAAAAAAAATGTAGAATATGGCCGTCCGTTTATTAGAGTATCACGTAAAAATTTGATGTAAATCGGTACAGAATTTTTCAAAAGTTTTACCAACAATTTTTCGCTATTTATTGTATGACATATTCGTATTTTTATCCGAGGGAAGAACGGAAAGTGACGCACAAGAATTTTATCATCAAAAGGTTTAATAGGTAACAAAGGGAAAAAATCACAAATAAACTTAGTTCTTTTAGTCACCAACGTTTTCAACACATTTCTCCCATCTGGTACTAGTTTTAATATGCCATATTCGTAGAAACGCGTTTGGTTGGCCACTTGCGGACTGCTGATGTCACTCCAGAATCTGTCGCAAATCGTTGACCGACCAAGAATCTCTTCATGGACCAAATACATGAAAGTCAGACGGTGCAAGGTCTGGACTGTACGGTGGATGCTGAAGCACCTCCCACCAAAATTTGGTGATTTCCCACGAACAGGAGCAGCAACATGTCACAAAGGGCATGACGCAACTTAACCAAAGTTTTAATATAGGCTTCAGAATTCACAGTGGTCCCGTGTTCAGCAAAGGCCACCTGTAACACACCAAGAATTCCCAGAACATTGTCACTGAGTCACCTCGAATTTTTTTCCCTACTGGGGACCCAGCATATTGAAAATGAAAAATATGAAATATGAAATGTCTAACCAAATGTTTATTGGAATATTCTGTAAAAATTCGAAGTAAATCGGGGAAAGAGAGAGACAGAGAGAGAGAGAGTGTGTATATATATTGCGAGTATACAGGTTGGTCCATTGATCGTGACCGGGCCAAATATCTCACGAAATAAGCGTCAAACGAAAAAACTACAAAGAACGAAACTCGTCTAGCTTGAAGGGGGAAACCAGATGGCGCTATGGTTGGCCCGCTAGATGGCGCTACCATAGGTCAAACGGATATCAACTGCGTTATTTTAAATAGGAACCCCCATTTTTATTACATATTCGTGTAGTACGTAAAGAAATATGAATGTTTCAGTTGGACCACTTTTGTCGCTTTGTGATAGATGGCTGTGTAATAGTCACAAACATATGGCTCACAATTTTAGACGAACAGTTGATAACAGGTAGGTTTTTTAAATTAAAATACAGAACGTAGGTACGTTTGAACTTATCATTTCTGAGAACGCATGCTGTTACAGCGTGATTACCTGTAAATACCACATTAATGCAATAAATGCTCAAAATGATGTCCGTCACCCTGAATGCATTTAGCAGTACGTGTAACGACATTCCTCTCAACAGCGAGTAGTTCTCCTTCCGTAATGTTCGCATGTTGTCAGGCGTTGTCGGTGGACCTCGATAGCAAATATCCTTCAACTTTACCCACAGAAAGAAATCCGGGCACGTCAGATCCGGCGAACGTGCTTCGACGACCACTCCACCTGTCATGAATTATGCTATTCAGTACCGCTTCAACCGCACGCGAGCTATGTGCCGGACATCCATCATGTTGGAAGTACATCGCCATTCTGTCATGCAGTGAAACATCTTGTAGTAACATCGGTAGAACATTACGTAGGATATCAGCATACATTGTACCATTCAGATTGCCATCGATAAAATGGGGGCCAATTATCCTTCGTCCCATAATGCCTCACCATACATTAACCCGCCAAGGTCGCCGATGTTCCACTTGTCGCAGCCATCGTGGATTTTCCGTTGCCCAATAGTGCATATAATGCCTGATTACGTTACCGCTGCTGGTGAATGACGCTTCGTCGCTAAATAGAACGCGTGCAAAAAATCTGTCATCGTCCTGTAATTTCTCTTGTGCCCAGTGGCAGAACTGCACACTGCGTTCAAAGTTGTCACCATGCAATTCCTGGTGCATAGAACTATGGTACGGATGCACTCGATGTTGATGTAGCATTTTTTTGAGATTCCCGATTCTCGCGCAATTTGTCTGCCACTGATGTGCGGATTAGCCGCGACAGCAGCTAAAACACCTACTTGGGCATCATCATTTGTTGCAGGTCGTGGTTGACGTTTCACATGTGGCTGAACAGTTTCTGTTTCCTTAAATAACGTAACCATCCGGCGAACGGTCCGGGCACTTGGATGATGTCGTCCAGGATACCGAGCAGCATATATAGCGCACGCCCTTTGGTCATTTTGATGACAATAGCCATACATCAACACGATATCGACCTTTTCCGCAATTGGTAAACGGTCCATTTTTTTTTCTTTATTGTGATTTTAACACCTTATACAAAGGCGGGCTGGCAGCAGCACAATACGCCGCTCTTCAGCCTTGAGTGTTACAACAAGTAGTACATAAAGGTGGCACAGAGTAGACAGTAATAACGGTGGGCAAAAAAAAATGTAGACACTAAAAATCGAAAAAACATGTAGCCGTTCACGCTGGACGAGAAACATCACTAACACTGGGCGACACGATGCACAGAACATGGATGATGGCGACGGCACGTGAACGGTGGGGGCGTGACGGCGAACAACACTACACACAAACGAAGGCACACACACGAAACACTGACGGCGATGATCTCCGGCGCGCGAATGTTCACTGAGCGTGTACGAGTCCGGGGACCTGCCAAGAGAGGAGGTGGAGGAGGAGGAATGGGAAGGGGAATGGGAGAGGGGGGAGCAGAGATGCCATGGGCAAAGGAGAGAGGGGGAGGGAGGAAGGGGGAGGGGAAGCCCGGTGGAGAGGGGAGGAGGGAGGGGGGAAAGGAAAGAGGAGGGAAGGGAAGGGAGGGAGGGAGGGTGCCTAAAGGAGAGGACACAGGAGGTGGGGGGGAGGATCAAATTTGATAAGAGGGGTAGATGGAGGGGACAAGGACATCATCAGGGAGGGGGAGCTGGCGGAAGCCACCATGGGAGAGGGTAAGGAGGGTGGAGAGATGGAGACCGGGTGGGACGTGGGAATACAGGCGCGGCAGCGGGCGGGGGTGGGAGAGGATCGGGGACACGAGCGGGTGAGGAGGATCAAGTTTACGGGAGGTGTACAGGATCCGTATCCTTTCAAGGAAAAGGAGGAGGTGGGGGAAGGGGATGAGAACATACAGGATCCTAAACGGTCCATTTTAACATGGGTAATGTATCACTAAGCAAGTACCGTCCACACTGGTGGAATGTTACGTGATACCAAGTACTTATACGTTTGTGTCTATTACAGTGCCATCTGTCACAAAGCGAAGAAAGTGGTCCAACTAAAACATTCATATTTCTTTACGTACTACACGAATATGTAATAAAAAATGGGGGTTCCTATTAAAAAAAAAAAAAACGCAGTTGATATCCGTTTGACCTACGGCAGCGCCATCTAGCGGGCCAACCATAGCGCCATCTGGTTTGCCCCTTCAAGCTAGACAAGTTTCGTCCTTTGTAGTTTTTTCGTTTGACGCTTATTTCGTGAGATATTTGGCCCGGTCACTATAATGGACCACCCTGTATATACACTCCTGGAAATGGAAAAAAGAACACATTGACACCGGTGTGTTAGACACACCATACTTGCTCCGGACACTGCGAGAGGGCTGTACAAGCAATGATCACACGCACGGCACAGCGGACACACCAGGAACCGCGGTGTTGGCCGTCGAATGGCGCTAGCTGCGCAGCATTTGTGCACCGCCGCCGTCAGTGTCAGCCAGTTTGGCGTGGCATACGGAGCTCCATCGCAGTCTTTAACACTGGTAGCATGCCGCGACAGCGTGGACGTGAACCGTATGTGCAGTTGACGGACTTTGAGCGAGGGTGTATAGTGGGCATGCGGGGGGCCGGGTGGACGTACCGCCGAATTGCTCAACACGTGGGGCGTGAGGTCTCCACAGTACATCGATGTTGTCGCCAGTGGTCGGCGGAAGGTGCACGTGCCCGTCGACCTGGGACCGGACCGCAGCGACGCACGGATGCACGCCAAGACCGTAGGATCCTACGCAGTGCCGTAGGGGACCGCACCGCCACTTCCCAGCAAATTAGGGACACTGTTGCTCCTGGGGTATCGGCGAGGACCATTCGCAACCGTCTCCATGAAGCTGGGCTGCGGTCCCGCACACCGTTAGGCCGTCTTCCGCTCGCGCCCCAACATCGTGCAGCCCGCCTCCAGTGGTGTCGCGACAGGCGTGAATGGAGGGACGAATGGAGACGTGTCGTCTTCAGCGATGAGAGTCGCTTCTGCCTTGGTGCCAATGATGGTCGTATGCGTGTTTGGCGCCGTGCAGGTGAGCGCCACAATCAGGACTGCATACGACCGAGGCACACAGGGCCAACACCCGGCATCATGGTGTGGGGAGCGATCTCCTACACTGGCCGTACACCACTGGTGATCGTCGAGGGGACACTGAATAGTGCACGGTACATCCAAACCGTCATCGAACCCATCGTTCTACCATTCCTAGACCGGCAAGGGAACTTGCTGTTCCAACAGGACAATGCACGTCCGCATGTATCCCGTGCCACCCAACGTGCTCTAGAAGGTGTAAGTCAACTACCCTGGCCAGCACGATCTCCGGATCTGTCCCCCATTGAGCATGTTTGGGACTGGATGAAGCGTCGTCTCACGCGGTCTGCACGTCCAGCACGAACGCTGGTGCAACTGAGGCGCCAGGTGGAAATGGCATGGCAAGCCGTTCCACAGGACTACATCCAGCATCTCTACGATCGTCTCCATGGGAGAATAGCAGCCTGCATTGCTGCGAAAGGTGGATATACACTGTACTAGTGCCGATATTGTGCATGCTCTGTTGCCTGTGTCTATGTGCCTGTGGTTCTGTCAGTGTGATCATGTGATGTATCTGACCCCAGGAATGTGTCAATAAAGTTTCCCCTTCCTGGGACAATGAATTCACGGTGTTCTTATTTCAATTTCCAGGAGTGTATTATGGTCCATCTGAATGCTTATTGGAGCATCGTATAAAAATGTGAAGTAAGCTGGTCAAGAATGTTTCGAGATTTTTGGTAACAACTTGTCTTTATATAGTAGTATATATTACAAAAACTTTTCTTTTTGTCCTCCACCTCGTGTCTTCGCCATTGGTTGCTAATGTTAATACGGCAGAGAAAGGGGCGTGAGGAGTCTAACTCTAGCCTAACGTCCACACAGCCTACGGACGGTAGGAGGGAGCGGTTGCCAGCTGGTTGACAGAGGGGGGTGGCGGAAGCTTAGTGGCGATGTCGCGTGGCACTGGCAGCCATTGTGCAGCGCCGCCCGACGCGCGGCTGCAATCGACACCTTAGCCGGGGAGGTCCGCACCTGGCTCGCGCCCGCCCACTCACAGCCGGAGTCAGTCCCCACAAGGAGCGTCCCCGTAGTAACGGTGGACCTGTTGGAAAATACGAGCACACATGCCTCGTGCGCAAGGAAGCTATTTTCTCAAATTGCGTTTGGTTTCTCTTTGAGTGATAGTTGAAATGCCTGTTGAAACTACCGGTCCCGCTGACTGCGATTTACCGTGATTCCATTTCTCAAAGAAATCTTTTTAACCTGCATGGTGAAGTGTGTAATAATGAGCGGAAGAAAAGCAAGGCAATGACGTACACCAAAGGGCGGCATACGGATGTGCACTATGAGCACTAGAAAATGAGCTGGAAAACCACTGCTTCACAATATCTCAATTTACAAAGGAATCTACTGTGAGAAGCTGAATTATCGAAAATTGTGAGCGGCTGGACTGTCAAAAAGAGAGCTCTATGTACAAAGTGAAAGCGAACACTGCCGCCAAAAATTCAGAGATTATTCAGAGATATTTTCTGAGTATTTTAGTTAAATAGCCAGTGGTGTACAATGGCTCTTAACCGAATAATAATGTAATTAAAAATTTTTCCAGACAAATATGTAAGCTTCTGGCTGGTGTGCTATTACGATCTTTCTGGGTGTCTGCCGTGTCATCCTACAAAATTCTTAACATACGAAAATAAACAGGCTTTTCGGCTGTGTCGGTGCAGTGTTACTTAGGACAAAGAGAGGAAGGTATTGTTATCTACGAGAGGTTCGCGTCCGTAGCTGCATGGCAAGTGTGCCTGAATGCCATGGGAGGGTCCCGAGTTCGATTCCGTGCAGGCTAGGAGATTTTCACCGCTCTGCGACTGGGTGTTGTGTTGTTTTCTGTGGTGTCGTACATTATCGATACCGCACTGTTGAGAATGACTGGTAACGTTGGCAGTAACCAATGAGATGGCCTCGCCAAGCCGTGGCCGGCTTGTAGCCACACCTCCTGCTGGACGCGCGAGCAGAGCCACCAGGGAGACAGCGTAAGGAGGACGCAACACCGATGTCGCTCAGTTTCATAGCGGAGTTCCTCGAGTGCACTAGCAACCTAATTCGCGGTTTCTATCTACTGTCATTGTTTACCACCACTAGGCTTTGACTAACAGATTTCTGGAATACGATTGGACTGAATGTGAATGAGACAGAAAGCTATGCGGGAGGCAGGCGATCATTATTATAACAGTCAGCAGTTTTGCATTTGGGCTTACTGGATCGCAAAGTTAAAAGTCAGACATCAGCCAAGCAATGAATTCGTTACTGACATGACTCGTTTCGGAATTTATCCATCATCAGATATCCAGGAGCGACTGCTCCATGTAGAAATGTCGTTTTAAATCGAATGGGAAACTAACATTAGCTTACATTTTCATACAATTTGAAACGCTTTATCTACGTGCAGTAATCACTCCTGGATATCTGATGATGGATAAAATCCGAAACATGCCACTGAGCAAACTCTTTCCTTGACTGATGTCTGGCTTTTACCTTTGCGATCCAGTAAGCCCTAATGCAAAACTATTGATTGCAATTGGACTTGCTGCATTAAAGATTAAAGTTAAGTAAACACCAGTACCACTCAGATTATGTGAACTTCTAATTATTTCTGCTTTCTATCTAATCACTTATCAATTTCTCGGCACCCACCTCTACCGGATCCAACATCTTCATCGTTATCTCATCAAAATTATCGTCGAAGTCGCGTCAAATAAAATGTCTTGCACCAGGCGGCCGAACTTCCAGAAAATGGACTCCTGTCTAAATGCGTCGTACACACGGTACACACATTCCATTTAGTTATAAGTGACTACATAATGGTAAGATAGAGAGTTGGGAACCAGGTTTAAAACGACATTTCCAGAGGCAGATGCTGACCCTGACAACAGTTTATTGGTTACGAGCTGTAGATCAAAACTGAATAAATTGCGAAAAGGTAAGAAATTAAGGAGTTGGGGACTAGATCAGTGGAAAGAACCAGAGGTTATTGAGAGTTTCAGAGGCAGTGTTAGATACCAACTGATTGAAACATGGAAAAAGAATACAGTAGAAGATGAATGGGTAGCTTTGGCAGATGAAATACAGAAGGCAGCAGAGTGTCAAGTAAGTAAAAGAAAAAAGGCGTAGTAGGAATTCTTGGATATTACAAGAGACGTTTGAATTTATCTGATGAACAGAGAAAAAATAAAAATGCTTAAATGAAGCAGGCGAAAAGTAATATAAATGTCTAAAAACTGGAATGACAGCAAGTGCAAAATGGCTAAGTAGAAATGGTTAGAAGACAACTGTAAAGATATATAAGTACCACAAGGATAAAGAGAGATACCGACTACTGGTAAGTTAAAGGTGTCTTTAGTGGAAAGAGATGCAGCTGTATGAATATCAGGAGCTCAGATGGAAAACTAGTCCTAAGCAGAGAAGGGAAAGCTGAAAGGTGAAAAGAGAATGTAGATCTATAGATACAGGGGAGAAGAACTTGAAGACAGTGTTACAGAGAAAGAAGACGACATAGGTTAAAATGAGATAGAAGATATGATACTGTGGGGAGGATCTAAGAGAGCACTGAAATACCTAAGTTGTAATAAATCCCCTGGAATAGACGACCTTCTTTGAGAACTACTGATATCATTGGGAGAGCTCGCCTATAACAGAAGTATTCCACCGGGCGTGCAACATTTATGAGACAGTCAAAATGCCGTCGACTTCAACAAGAATGTAGTAATTCCAATTCCAAAGCAAGCACGTCCTGACAGGTGTGAATATTAACAAACTATCAACTCATATAAGTGCAAATTACTAACACGAATTTTTTACAGAAGAATGGAAAAACCGGTAGAAGCTGACCTCGAGGAAGAATATTTTGGATTCTGGAGTAATGTAGGAACAAACTAGGCAATACAGAAGATAGGCTAGGGAAAGGCAAAACTACGTTTATAGCTTTTGTAGACTTAGACAAAGCTTTTGACAGTGTCGCCTCGATATACTCTTTGAAATTCTGAATGTAACAAGGGTAAAATACAGGGAGAGAAAGTTTATTTACAACTCTTACAGAAACCAGACAGCAGTTATAAGAGTTGTGGCGTATGAAAGGGAAGTACGGATTGAGAAGCAAGTGAGACAGAACTGTAGCCAATCCCCGATGTTATTCAACCTGTACACTGAGCAGACGGTAAAAGAAACCAAAGAAAAATTTGGAGAAGGAACTGAAATTCTGGGAGAAGTAATAAAAACTTTGAGGTTTGCCAACGACTTTTAATTGTGTCGGAGACAGTAAAAGACTTTGAAGGGCAATTGAACAGACTGGACAGTGTCTTAGGAGGAGGGTATCAGATAACCATCAACAAAGTCAATGCAAAGGTAAAGGAATGTAGTCGTGTTAAATCAGGCGATGCTGAGGGAATCGGATTACAAAATGAGACACTAACAGTATTATATGATTTTTATTATTTGGGCAGTAAAATAAATAATTTTGGCCGAAGTAGAGCGGATACAAAATGTAAACCGGCAATGGCAAAAAAAGTATTTCTGGATAAGATAAATTTGTTAATATCGAATATAGATTGAAGTGTTACGAAGGCTTTTCTGGAGATATTTGTGTGGAATGTAGGCAAGTGAGACGTGGGCGGTAAACGGTCCAGACAGGAAGAGAATAGAAACTTTTGACATGAGGTACTCAAGACGAATGTTGAACATAAGATGGGTGGGTAATGTAGCCAATGAGGACGTACTGAATCGAAATGTGAAGAAAGGAAATTCGTGGCATAACTTGGCTAAAAGATGCGATTGGCTGACAGGAGACATTCTGAGACATCAAGGGATCACCGATTTAGTATTGGAGGGAAGAGAGAGAGAGAGAGAGAGAGAGAGAGAGAGAGAGAGAGAGAGAGAGAGAGAGAGAGAGAGAGAGAGAGAGAGAGAGACAGGAGAGAGAGAGAGAGAGAGAGAGAGAGAGAGAGAGAGAGAGAGTGGGAGGGGTTGGGGGGAGTTGTAGAGGTAAATTAAGAGATGAATACAGTAGGCAGCAACAAAGTGGTATAGGTTGGAGTAATTATTCGGAGATGAAGAGGCTTGCACTGATTAGAGTAGTGTGGAGATGTGTATTAAACCAGTCTTCCTAATGGAGACCACGACAACGACAACAGCGACAATAACAACAACAACGTAACAAAACAAGAATAAAGTAGAAATGCTAGATATGAAAAACTTTTTTAACTTTTTACGTAACTAACATCGTTAGATATAGTGTGTTCGAGTGAGTAGAACGAAGTAAAAGCCGCACACTGACAGTAAGGTGTCCACGTTAGACACCACACTAGAGGTTGCGATAATCGAAAATTGTTCAACACTTGCAACCTCTCTGGACTCGCTGGCGCTTGCAGCGCCGCCGTACGGCACGGACAGACTTGCAGATCGCACCGGCCGAGTCAGCTACAGGTCGTGAGCCAAGTCAGATTACAATAGCTTTCAGCTCGCTAGGTTCACAGCCTCTAATTCGCGTATGTATTACGCACGTAATACCAGAATTGTGTTATCTTGCTTGTTGTATTATCCGGTTATTGTTTGTTAATGAGTCGTTTGTATTCAAGAAAGATAGTTATTATTAGTTATGTTCCTGGAGTGCAGTAGCAGGACAAAGTTAAGTAAAAGTTTTTTACTAAAGTATTCCAGTACTAATTATTATAGAATGTTCCAGAGTCCTACAACCACCCCACTCGTGCTAGCCTCTATCATCCCACTGCAAATCCCAGGGCTAACGATCGAAAAGCATCCTGCATTTGTATGAGGTCATGACATGCTGCCATCGACCTTCACATCAGACAGCGTCTTTTAGAACTTCCCGAGGGGCAACGCGTCCGAAACGTAAGTTTATTGTACTATTTGAAGTATTATTTAAAAAATGAGGCGGCTGTGCGCCGAAAATGATTTTAGTGAGAACAATCTATTCGGTTTGTTACTACGGTTACCTTTGTTTCCGTATAAATACCTTTACAAGAGTGAACAACCCTGTAATATATAATCACCTGTTTCATTGCTTTCAGTGAATCATACATGAGGTTTCCATCAGCAATCCTATCTATACCGCTGTGCACCGATACTTCCAGAAAACAAATCAGAGACAATATGAAGCGGTTCTGAATGCAAGCTTGAGGCCGAAGAGCCAGCCGCGGTGGCCGAGCGGTTCTAGGCGCTTCAGTCCGGAACAGCGCTGCTGCTACGGTCGCAGGTTCGAATCCTGCCTCGGGCATGGATGTGTGTGACGTCGTTAGTTAGGTTTAAGTAGTTCTAAGTCTATGGGACTGATGACCTCAGATGTTAAGTCCCATAGTGCTTAGAGCCATTTGAACCATTTTTGAGGCCGAAGAGTAAAGTGGGCATTACTGTTGCCAACATCAAGAACAGTGGGCGAATGGAACGAGTTTGTTTACAAACAAGGCATAAGGTGCATACCGTCGACATTTACTATGATGTGCAGATATTTTCGGTGCAATACAGATAGAAAGGTAATAGCGGCGAGAAGCAATTATTCTGCAAGGAGCTAAACAATCTGCAGAGTTTTATCGTGTGTGTGTGTGTGTGTGTGTGTGTGTGTGTGTGTGTGTGTGTGTGTGTCATATCTATCACAGAATTTAAGTAACAATAGGGACACCGACGACGTGAAAAAAAATGGCCATTTGCGAGTAGTACTCGCACACTGAGGGTTCCGTACAAACTTAATTGTGAATACAGACAGTTCATTCATCCAGAGAATAGAGGATCTCGACGGCTTTTACCTGTTAACGACACTGCTACTGGCAAGATATCGGTTCCACGGATTCCAAGACTTTGGAGAATGTGACTTCCAGTTTGAAGTCGGATAAGAAATGACATATACATTTCCTTCGTGTGATATAATTACAAATCAACAATTTTTTGATTTTTTTTCCTTTACTTGTACTTAGAAATATTTCTTTTTATCAAATTTAGCGATTGAGTTTGCGGGTATCAAAATTTTTACACCACCAAAGGGCTATAGACCTGAGTATGTGACATACATTTCGACTTGATACATCTCCCCATGCCTGAGAAAAAGGGGTTTTAACAGATGGAGAAACAGATACAGTCGGATAATAAACAACAAAAATTTCTCTGTGAGATGGAATTAAAAATTAACAATTTCTGATTTCCCCTTTACTTGTACTATGAAACATTTTTCTTGCTTTTAGTGTAACTGGAAGTAACCAATAGGTCTTGATGAGAGTGTTTGCGAGTACCAAAATATGTGACATAAATGGGCGTATCGTTCCATTGCAATGACATACTTCACCTTTTTACATCGCCAAGTAACCATAGACCTTAAAATGTTACGTAAATATCAGCTTGATTCGTCTACCCGTTCCAGAAAAAAAGGATTTCAACAGCTGGATAGACAGACAGACGGACAACAAAGTTCCGTTTTTACCGACTTAGGTACGGCACCGTTATACAGTACCTACAGTCAGAGATGAGGAGCAATACAAAAATCCTTGAAGAACGAAAACGAGGGTAAAGTTTTTTTAAAACAGCGGCTATTCCTATCTTTTTGTAGACAGGAGCGAAACTTACACATTCAAGAAAAGACTCAATGGCGCAATTCACCGAAACTAATGTTTTCCAAGCAACGAAGATTAAGATCGATTATCCCTTCAATGAAATGGTCCTTAGAGTGAGCGGAAAAGCTCAAATAAAAGGTGGGGTTGGGAAGGATATCGGCCGTGCCGTTGGCAAAACTTAGGGGAAGGAAGGTAAACATAAAGCTAGATGGCCACTCCTGGGAGTGGGAGATGATGTTCCAGATCCGTCCCATTAAAGGGTCGAGGTTTCTTCAGCCAATTATCGGACAAGCTGATGGAGGGGCAGATGGGGGATCGCAATTATGAATAAATGGCGACAAATCTTCAACGTAATGCAGCGCTTCAGCAACAGTGAATTGTTCAGACAATAAGAAATTCAGCCTTCAGTTGCAAGGTGATTTTTTTTTTTTAGTTTAGCTTGGTTTCGATGCCAATAATGGTATCTTCTTCAGAACAAAAATTAAATTATTTTGAGGACCAAACGTTGGCCATGTCACAGAATAAAACGAATACAGAATAAAGACGCATAATCATAAGATTTTTCTGTCAGTACTAAAAACAATAAAAAAACGTAGACGGAACTACGCCGGGCCAAGAATAAGAGTCACACGTAAGGTTGTTCTGAAGAAGATACCATTTTTGGCATCGAAAACTAGAAAAACTAAAAAAAAGATTTACCTTGCAACTGAAGGCTGAATTTCTTATTGTCTGATAAATGGGGACGCTTATCAGTTCCGGCATTCGCCTAGCAACCAAGGCAAACCTCCCGAAACCGTGGAAGGAACCGGAGAATTGGCACAATATTAATTTATTACAGTTGAAATCATATTAATTTATTACTAGGACGTTTTCCTTCGTTCAGAAAGTTGTCCTAGTCAAAAATTACAAAGTTGTATACGTTTAAGATTTATTTATGTTGTTACTGCTTTGTGTGTTTGCGTGTGTATTGTGTGTGTGTTTGTGTGTACGTGCGTGCATGTGTCACTAAAAGAAGCGAAGTGCTGAGAGATCTGATGTTCAAAAAAATGTATGTGAAAATCTTATGGGACTTAACTGCTAAGGTCATCAGTCACTGAGCTTACACACTACTTAACCTAAATTATCCTAAGGACAAACACAGACACCCATGCCCGAGGGAGGACTCGAACCTCCGCCGGGATCAGCCGTACAATCAATGACTGCAGCGCCTCAGACCACTCGGCTAATCCCGCGCGGCGAGAGATCTGAACCCCATTTATTCGACTGAAGCGTAATGCGAGCGAAAAACGTTGTAGTATCCGTCTTTGGCCGCCTCTCTACGAAAGCATAAAAGATTCAAATGGTTCAAATGGCTCTGACCACTATGCGACTTAACTTCTGAGGTCATCAGTCGCCTAGAACTTACAACTAATTAAACCTAACTAACCTAAGGACATCACACACATCCATGCCCGAGGCAGGATTCGAACCTGCGATCGTAGCGATCGCTCGGCTCCAGACTGTAGCGCTTAGAACCGCACAGCCACCCCGGCCGACCATAAAAGATTCAGAGTAGTCAAAGAGGCGAGGGGCACCATGGGACGGAACAAAATGATGACGATGATGATGACCTGCATCTTTTGTAATCGAACGATCCTTGCGTATAAGCTGCACCTTGCGTCTATGGCGCTGGTTAAACTGGTACTGTTGTTAAGAGTAATTTGCTGTACACCAGAGTCTTTTAGTGAGCAAATGGAAAAAGTGTCTGACGAAAATGAGAAGGAAGACGTTGGTAGAACGTTCTTTTGGGACGTTTCCGAAGAATTTCTAGAAAGTTGGCTTGACAATGATGAGACCAGTGCAGGAAAAACACATTGCGAGCGATCATACAATTGGATATCACATACTATCGTGTGTGTTGGGGGGCTGCACGAAAGAGAACAGAAAGAAAAATATGGTTGACGACAGCGGCCAAAACGTAATAGGAAAGAAATACACAAGAAATGACCACTATCAAGCTATCAAGGCCGTTTGACCAAAAAATAGGAGTAAGCTGTAGGGAGAGATGGATACAATATGTACAAGCCCCAAGAGGGAATAATAAGATTGGACGACCAAGGACGAAGCGCTCGGATTAAAAACGGCGTAAAGCAGAGATGCAGTCTTTCGCCCCTACTATTCAATCTGTACCTCGAAAAAGCAGTGATGGAAATAAAAGAAAGGTTGATGGAATTAAAATTCAAGGTGAAAGGATATCAATGATAGGATTCGCTGATGACATTGCGATCCTGAGTGAAAGTGAAGAAAAATTACATAATCTGCTGAATGGAATGGTCTAATGAGTATAGAATATGGATTGAGAATAAATCGAAGGAAGACGAAAGTAATGAGAAGTAGCAGAAATGAGAACAACGAGAAACTGAACATTAGGGTTGATGGTCACGAAATAGATGAAGTTAAGGAACATTCCTACCTAATCAGTAAAATAATCAGTGACGGACCGAGCAAGGAAGACATCAAAAGCAGACCAGTAATGAATGGCGGAAAGAGCATTCCTGGCCAAGAGAACTCTACTAGTATAAAACATAGGCCTTTATTTTAGGAAGAAATTTCTGAGAATGTACGCTTGGAGCACAGCATTGTATGGATGTGAAACGTGGACCGTCGGAAAACCAGAACAGAAGAAAATTGAAGAATTTGAGTTTGAAATGTTTGCTACAGACGAATGTTAAAAATTAGGTGGACTTATATGGTAAGGAATAAGGAGGTTCTGCGCAGAATCCTGTGCCCACTTTGTCATCTCATAGTAGCACTTGCAACCTGTGTCCCCATTATTTGCTGGATGTGTTCCAATCTCTATCTTCCTCCTCTACAGTTGTTTTACTTCTACAGCTCCCTCTAGTACTATAAGAGTCATTCCCTCATGTCTTAACAGATGTCCTATCATCCTGTCCCTCCTCCTTGTCAGAGTTTTCCGCATATTCCTTTCCCCTCCGATTCTGCGCAGAACCTCCTCATTCCTTACCTTATCAATCCATCTAATTTTCAACATTCGTTTATAGCACCTCATCTCAGATGCTTCGATTCTCGTCTTTTCCGGTTTTCCCACAGTCCATGTTTCACTACCATACAATGCTAGGCTCCAAACGTATATTCTCAGAAATTTCTTCCTCTAATTGATGCCTATGTCTGATGCTAGTAGACTCCTCTTAAACGGGAATGCCCTTTTTTCCAGGCCTAGTCTGCTTTTGACGTCCTCGTTGCTGCTTCCGACATGGATTATTTTGCTGCCTTCTCTTAACTTCATCTACTACGTGATCCACCATTATGATGCTACGTCTCTCATTGTTCTTATTTCTGCTACTTATCATTTTTGTCTTTTTTCGATTTACTCTCAATCCACATTCTGTACTCATTAGACTGTTCATTAGATTTAGCAGGTAAAGGAATTCTTTCCCACTTTCACTCAGGATAGCATTATCATCAGCGAATCTCGCCTTGAATCTTAATTCCAATCTTCAACCTTTCTTTTATTTCCGTCATTGTTTCTTCTAGGTACCGACTGAACAGCAGGGGCGAAAGACTACATCCCTGTCTTACACCCTTTCTAATCAGAGCACTTCGTTTTCGGTCGTCCACTCTTATTTTCTCTTGGCTCTTGTACATATTGTATCCATCTCTCCCTGTAGTTTACCCCTGCACCATTTTACATTGTCCAACGCTTTTTCCAGGTCTACAAATCCTATGAACGTATCTTCATTTTTCTTTAGCCTTGCTTCCATTATCAAAGACAACGTCAGAGATGCTTCTCTCGTGTCTTTACCTTTCCTAAAACCAAACTAATTTTCATCTAACACACTTTCAGTTTTCTTTTCCATTCTTTTGTATATTATTATAGTAAGTAACTATGATTCATGAACTAAAAGCTGACTGCGCGATAGTTGTAGCACTTGTCAGCTCTTGCAGTCTTCAGAATTGTGTGGATGATATTTTTCCGAAAGTCAGATGGTATGTCACCAGACTCATACATTCTACACACCAACGTGAATAGTTGTTTTGTTGCCACTTCCCCTCAATGATTTTAGAAATTCTGACGAAATGTTATCCATCCCTCGTGCCTTATTTGATCCTAAGTCCTCCAAATCTCTCTTAAATTCTGATTCTAATACTGAACCCCTATTTCTTCTAAATCGACTCCTGTTTCTTCTTCCATCACATCACATAAATCTTTCGCGTCATACAGGCCTTTAATATACTCTTTACACATGTCCACTCTCTCCTCTGCATTTAACAGTGTAATTCCCGTTGCTCTCTTAACGTTGTGATTCTTGATTTCAATTTCACGGAAGGTTCTTTTGACTTTCTTATATGCTGAGTCAGTGCGTCCGACAATCATTTCTTTTTCGATTTCTTCACGTTTGTCATGCAGCCATTTTCTCTTAGCATCGCTGCACTTCCTATTTATTTCATTCCTGAGCGACTTCTATTTCTATACTCCTGAACTTCCCTGAACATTTTTGTACTTCATTCTTTCATCGATCAACTGAAGTATTTCTTCTGTTACCCACGGCTTCTTGGCAGTCACCTTCTTTGTACCTATGTTTTCTTTTCCATCTTCTGTGATTGCCCTTTTTAGAAATGTCCATTCCTCTTCAACTTAACTGCCTACTGAGTTGTTATGGCAGTATTTATAGCTTTAGAGAAATCCAAGCGCATCTCTTCATTCAGAAATGGTTCAAATGGCTCTGAGCACTATGGGACTTAACATCTGAGGTCAGCAGTCCCCTAGACTTAGAACTACTTAAACCTAACTAACCTAAGGCCATCACACACATCCATGCCCTTGGCAGAATTCGGATCTGCGACCACAGCAGTAGCACGGTTCCGGACTGAAGAGCCTAGAGCTGCTCGGCCACTGCGACCGGCTCTCTTCATTCCTTAGTATTTCTTCTATTACCTATGGTTTCTTCGCAGTTACTTTCTTTGTACCTATGTTTTTCTTTCCAACTTCTGTGATTGCCCTTTTTATAGACGTCCATTCCTCTTCAACTGTACTGCCTACTGCGCTTTTCCTTATTGCTGTACCTATAGCCTTAGGGAACTTTAAGTCTGTCCCGTCATTCCTTAGTACTTTTGTATACCACTTCTTTGAGTATTGATTCTAATCTCTTAAGCTTCAGCCTTCTCTTCATCATTACTACATTATAATCTGAGTCTACATCTGCTCTGGGTACGCCTTGCAATTCAGTATCCCGTATCACACGGCCTTTTCCAAGAATATCCCTCCTCTTGTTATTCTTGGTCAGAGTATTCGCTATTAGTAGCTGAAATTTATCACACAATTTCCTCCCACTCATTCCTTGTCCCAAGCCCATATTCTCCCGTAACCTTTTCTTCTACTCCTACAACTGCATTTCAGTCCCACCCATGACCATTAGATTTTCATCTCTCTTAGGTATGTATTGCCCTTTCAATGTCCTCATATGCTTTCCTTAATTCATCTTCAGCGTCCGACGTCGGCATGTATACCTGAACTATCGATATCGGTAATGGTTTGCTGTCGATTCCCATAATAACAACCTATTACGTAACTGTTAACAGTAACACACTCTCTGCCCTATCATCCTATTCATAATGAATCCTACTTCCGTTATACCATTTTCTGTTGATGTTAGAATTACCCTATACTCGTCTGACCCGAAATCCTTGTCTTTTTTTCCATTTCACTTCATTAATCACTACTACACTGAAGAGCCAAAGAAACTGGTACACTTGCCTACTATCGTGTAGCGCCCCGGCGGGCGTGCAGAAGTGCCGCAACAGGACGTGGCATGGACTCCAGTAATGGCTGAAGTAGTGGTGGGGGGAACTGACACCATGAATCATGCAGGGCTATCCATAAATCCGTAAGAGTGCGAGGGGGTTGGAAATTCTTTTGAACAGAACGTTGCAAGGCGTCCGAGATATGCTCCATAATGTTTATGTTTGCAGAGTTTGGTGGCCAGCGGAAGTGTTTAAACTCAGAGGAGTGTTCCTGGAGCCACTCTGTAGCAATTGTGGACGTGTGGGGTACCGCGTTGCCCTGCTGTAATTGCCCTAGTCCGTCGGAAGGCACAATGGACATGAACGGATGCAGGTGATCAGACCGGATGCATACTTACGTGTCACCTGTCAGATTCGTATCTAGACCTATCAGGAGTCCGATATCACTCCAACTGCACACGCTCCACGCCATTACAAAACCTCCACCAGCTCGAGCAGTCCCCTGCTGACATGCAGGGTCCATGGATTCATGAGGTTGTCTCCATACCCGTACATGTCCATTCGCTCGATACAATATGAAACTAGACTCGTCCGACCAGGCAACATGTTTCCAATCATCAACATTCCAATGTCGGTGTTGACGGCGAGGCGTAAAGCAATGTGTCGTTCAGTCGTCAAGGATACACGAATGGGCCTTCGGCTCCGAAAGACCATATCGATGATCTTAGGTTGAATGGTTCACACACTGGCTCTTGTTGCTGGCCCAGCATTGAAATCTGCAGCAATTTGCGGAAGGGTTGCACTTCTGTCACGTTTAACGATTCTCTTCAGTCGTCGTTGGTCCAGTTCTTGCAGGATCTATTTCCGGACGCAACGATGTCGGAGATTTGATATTTTACCGGATTCCTGATATTCACGGTACACTCGTGAAAAGATCGTACGGGAAAATCCCCACTTCATCGCTACTTCGGAGATGCTGTGTCCCGTGCGCCGACCATAACACCAAGTTCAAACTCACTCAAATCTTGATAACCTGCCATTGTAGCAATAGTAACCGATCCAACAACTGCGCCAGACACTTGTTTTACATAGGCGTTGCTGACCGTAGCGCCGTATTCTGCTGTTTACATATCTCTGTATTTGATTACTCACGCCTATACCAGTTTCTTTGGCGCTTCAATGTAGTACTATTTGATGAATTGGTGTGTATGTATTTTTATTCTAGCGTCACACACATGAAGATTTTTTGAAAGGCGAAATTAGCATTGTGCGAGAGGAAAAAAGTAGGTTGGAACTTGTAGCCTAGCGCTCTGCACCTCGGGAGACACACAGTAGATCTCGTAAAGAGAACTAGAAGAAAAAACACCCTCAGAAAAGAAATGGATCTCGCAATACAGCAAAGCTTACCATCTAACGTCAACTACGATATCTTATACAAAAGAAAGTTAACGGTACCACATCCTTGAATTGTAGCATGGACGTAGCGACTGGGAGGAGACCAATGTACTTGAAAATGTTCAGAGGTCCTGACAGAATTCATCAGTAATTCGGTTTGAACTAATATGAAGATTTAAAATATACCAAGACGGCATCAGAAACTTACAATTTTGTTGCAAACTAAACGCGACGATGGGTGTTGTTAGACGTTAGCACTGGTTTCCCGGCAACCGCGTGACCACGATAACGAAGCGCTGCTGTGTGTAAGAGGATTTTTGCTCATTCAGCGCGCTTAAAGGGGAAGCGCTGGAGGAGAGAACGTCGTCTCTCACATGAATTACGGTTGGGAACATTTAGAAGACAGGTGTCACAAGGCACTGAAATTTAGTTTCACTGACAGCACTACATACTTCCGCTGATGAAACTGCGAGGTGTCGGGTAACATAAAAGAATTCAAGAAATCTACATATTTTTCGTTTCCTTCCCAACTGGAAGAAGGAAAGGAGTAATGGAGATCGGTACGAGTTTGAAATATTCTGTACCATTCACTGAAAGATCGAGTTATGCTCAGTGTGTCTACGAATGAATGCAATACAGCAGTCACTCGGTGCTATCTTTTCAGACTGCCTTTGCTCATTCTTAACCATTAACACAAGATCGCAACTTCTCTTGTAAATCTATACTCCGCAAGCAACTTGACGATGTGTGGCTGACGGTACTTTTGGTATCGCCTCTTACTGAGAGTAGCGATGTTTTCCACCAGTCTTCTGGTGTGATATCAAGTAAGCGAAACGAGCAGATTTCAAAATCATAGTTGTCTTCGCTATTTTCGAAACTGCTGCAGAAAATCAGTATCAACGTTATATTCTCGTGCGTGCGCAGTAGTCAGTTAAATTCTTATGGGCACATATTGACTGCGGGTAACGCACAAATGCAGCTAAATGAGCCCTCTGAATGCAAATTGTAACATTTCCATTTGCGGTTGACAATGACAAATTTAACAGGATCACTGCGGTGCGTCCTACCAGTGTATTACCAATTTAAGGGCATGCGATGAACATTTGCGTGGTGGAAAATGTGTGGCAAACGGACACCGAGCTCTAGCGGGTTGCAAAAGTTGATATTTAGATCGAAGTGCTGGTAAAATATTGCTTTGAAACAAACAACTTTAAATGTTTTATAAGAACAGTACACAAACTCAATCAAAAATACACTATGTGGTCAAACGTATTCGGACACCTGGCTGAAAATGACTTACAAGTTCGTGGCGCCCCCCATCGGTAATGTTGGAATTCAATATGGTGTTGGCCCACCCTTAGCCTTGATGACAGCTTCCATTCTCGCAGGCATACGTTCAATCAGGTGCTGGAAGGTTTATTGGGGAATGGCAGCCCATTCTTCACAGAGGGCTGCGCTGCGGAGAGGTATCTACGTCGGTCGGTGAGGCCTGGCACGAAGTCGGCGTTCCAAAACATCTCAAAGGTGTTCTGTAGGATTCAGGTGAGGACCCTGTGCAGGTCAGTCCATTACAAGGACGTTATTTTTATGTAACCACTCCGCCACAGGCCGTGCATTATGAATAGGTAATCGAGCGTGTTGAAAGATGCAATCGCCATCCCCGATTGCTCTTCAACCGTGGGAAGCAAGAAAGTGCTTAAATCATCAATGTAACCATAGTGCCACACAAAACAACAAGGGGTGCGGGTCCATGAAAAACATGACCACACCGTAACACCACCGCCTCTGCATTTTACTGCTGGCAACACACACGCTGGTAGATGACGTTCACCGGGCATTCGCC
The DNA here is from genome assembly GCF_023864345.2 of Schistocerca serialis cubense. Classification (NCBI taxonomy): domain Eukaryota; kingdom Metazoa; phylum Arthropoda; class Insecta; order Orthoptera; family Acrididae; genus Schistocerca; species Schistocerca serialis. Next base: position 541,214,327 of record NC_064638.1, read on the forward strand.
ATACCCACACACTGTCATCGGATCGCCACATTGTGTCACTCCACACAAAGTTTTTCCACTGTTCAATCGTCCAATGTTTACGCTCCTTACACCAAGCGAGGCGTTGTTTGGCATTTACCGGGGTGTTGTGTGGCTTATGAGCAGTCGCTGGACCATTAAATCCAAGTTTTCTCTTCTCCCGCCTGTCATAGTACTTGCAGTGGGTCTTGATGCAGTTTGGAATTCCTGTGTGATGGTCTAGATAGATGTCTGCCTATTGCACATTACGACCCTCTTCAACTGTCGGCAGTCTCTGTCAGTGAACAGACGAGATCAGCCTGTGCACTTTTGTGCTGTACGTTTCCCTTCACGTTTCCACTTCACTATCGCATCAGAAATAGTGGACCTAGGGATATTTAGGAGTGTGAATATCTCGCTTTCAGACGTATGACACAAGTGACACCCAATCACCTGACCTCGTTCGAAGTCCGTGAGTTCCGCGGAGTGCCCCATTCTGCTCTCTCACGATGTCTAATAACTACTGATGTCGCTGATATGGAGTACATGGCAGTAGGTGGCAGCACAATGCACCTCATATGAAAAACGTATGTTCTTAGGAGTTTCCGGATACTTTTGATCACATAGTGTACATAAAACAATAATTAAATCGACACCCTAGCTGCAAACAGACGTTTTTATACATCATTGTGTACACGTTGAAAATGAGATCCTGGGTTCGAGTCCCGGTCGGAGCACACACTTTCAACATGTCCCCAATGATGTATATCAACGCCTGTTTGCAGCTAGTGTGTCGATTTAATTATGATTTCAATCTAGAGAAGCTGCACGGTCATCAGTGGTATCTGTTCTTTCGGGATGAGATACCTCCTTCATATATACATAGTGTATATACTTATAGATTACCTTACGGCTCTCTCTTAACGTTGGTTAGTTAAGCTTAGCAACATCTTCACTGTCGATGGAATTCCCTCGAGAACTGTCAGATAGGGACCGGAAAAAATCTGAACCAACAAGATAAGGATAATACTGGGAAATACAAAATCATCTCTCAAACAAGCTCCTGAGTAGCTGTTCTCATTACATTCGAGTTGAGTGTGAGTACTTTACCATGTGTAAAAGCAATTTCTGTAGCCTTTTTGACAGATTTCCTTCTGTTGCAGCCGCAACGCACTTAGTTCTTGGCCATTTAAAGGTACCAAGTGCAGTTCCTAGGAAGCAATTCGTAGTACAAGAACCCGATATTTTCGTTGTTCCCTAATTGAAGGACGAGGTATGTACATGCACTTCAGACTATCTGATATTAATACTGCACAGTGATCACAATTCAGCACATCAGAAGCTTGACAGTCTTCCAGAACCGTACGTGACTCGTCAGTCTTAGCAGTGTGGCCCTGTTTACAAGAACCAATCATTGTCTTATTTTAAACAGTACAAATGTTACAGGCAGCTGCCTCTAGTACAAGAAAACGACTTATAGTCGAAGCGTCAATGTAACTTTCCACATGAAACGCCATCCTCCAGGAGCTATCATTAGAAACATATTCTTTGAAATCTCATATTTGAAGACATATTTGAGACCAGAAAATTCAGTATTTTAGCAAAGTTTATGTGGTGAGGGATGAAAAGCCTTCAAGTTTACATGCATTCCTCGTGGTTGCGGGGCTGAATTTTTTAATAAATCGAACAGAGAAAACCACCTAAATTTATGTTTAGAAGACAAGTACAATGCTTAACTTCTATTTTCAGACTTTACGACGATGTCATTACAGAAAGTGCACAAGGTTAGATTAGACAACACTGAAGACAGAAATCAGTCGTGTCCTTTTCCAGTCAAGTACTTCCCTAAAAACTGCGCTACTCCGGAATGCAGGCCTAGTATATTTACGATTTTGCTCAGCTGGGAAATAACTAATAAGTCAGCAGATTTGAGCATTCTTGAAAAAAATTTTACGTCTGTTATTTACGAAAACTTTGGAGAACCTAAATCAGCTTTTACGGTCTAGGGTTTAAAAACGCTTGTCCTGAAGCCATAATTTTGAACAAGTTACCCCCCCCCCTCTCCTCTCTCTCTCTCTCTCTCTCTCTCTCTCTCTCTCTCTCTCTCTCTCTCTCACACACACACACACACACACACACACACACACACTCTTGGACACTAGCAATAATACAGTATCCGAGCATTACACCTTTGATCCTCCTACTCATCCGCATTAATTTAAATTATTTCACATTCAGGGCTAGTTGCCATTCACCCCACCAACTGGAAATGTTGTCTAAGTCGTCTTGTATCTTCCTACAGTCCCTTAACTTCGACATCTTACCGTACACCACGGCATCATCAGCAAACAACCGCAGAGTGCTGCCCACCCGTCCGCCAAATCATTGATGTATATAGCGAATAAAGCCCGCCCGGTTGGCCGTGCGGTCTAACGCACGGCTTTCCGGAGTGGGGAGGAGCGCCAGGTCCGCGGCGCGAACCCGCCCGGCGGACTTGTGTCGAGGTCCGGTGGGCCGGCCAGTCTGTGGATGGTTTTTAGGCGGTTTTCCAACTGCCTCGGTGAATGCGGGCTGGTTCCCCTCATTCCGCCTCTGTTACACTATGTTGGCGATTGCTGTGCAAACAAGTTCTCCACGTACATGTACACCACTATTACTCTACCACGCAAACATAGGGGTTACACTCGTCTGGTGTGAGACGTTCCCTGGGGGAGAGGGGGGGAGGGGTGCACCGGGGGTCGAACCGCACAATAACCCTGGGTTCGTTGTGGGGCGGCGGAGGGGTGGACTGCGGTAGTTGTCATGGGGTTGTGGACCACTGCGGCTGCGGCGGGGACGGAGCCTCCCCGTCGTTTCTAGGTCCCCGGTTAACATACAATACATACAATATAGCGAATAACAGCGATCCTATACTACTTCCCTGGGGCACTCCTGGTGATACCCTCTCTGATGAACACTCGACGTCGAGGACAACATTCTGGGTTCTATTATTTAACAAGTCTTCGGCCACTCACATATCTGTGACCTTATTCCATATGCTTGTACTTTTGCTAACAGCCTGCAATACATTCTCTATTCGGTTATTTAACGGAAAAACAAGATCAGGATTCAGATATAGACGGTGTCAGACAGAGGCTTCTCGCTGGTGAACAAATTAGGGCACTATTTTGATAAAGGACTCCAATGTTATCTCAGTCTTTATGATAGAAAATTAAAAATTTGTCTCCTCATGGAAAGTGTCGGCGCAGTTTCTCGGTATTGGGTGGATTTTTTCTTGGGTGACATTTGGGGCTAGATAAACCCATGATGAAAATTAAGGGGGCATCTCACCGGCCCTTCATTACATACAGATATAAGAAGACTGGTCACTGAGTTTGAGCCCTAATACTCGTCGTGGTCTTCTCCATTCAGCCTGTAAAAATTGAAGTAAATGCTTCCAGTGATGACGAGTGGCATAAAATTGGCATAAAATTCTTCTAAAAATAATTTGATCTAGCAACTCGTGTAACTGCATTACGAATTCCCAATTAGGTCTGTTAATTTCATTTCAATTTTTTCCATTCTTTGTCCAGTTCTTAACGACAGATTTGTATACCTGTTAAGTACTCGTGTATACTGCTTCACAATAAATACCCTGCCATTCACCTGTTTGTAGACGAGTTTCAAAGACCTCAGTTTCATATCCAGAGCGGTTTATTTCGTATTTTGCATCTTTTGGAATATGATACTGTGTGAGATCGTATTATTTGAAATTCTAATTACTGTTATCACACACAAATCAAAATGTATCTCGTTTCATGATATAATGTACGCATCTCAGATTTAGCGAATTAACTCTTGTTTCTCATCGATCAAATTTCGAAGCAAGGCACGTCGCACCTACTATCTTCATTTTATTGTTTGTGTCAGAATATTATTTGGCCAAAATTATGCGTATGAAGAAAGTTGCAGACTTTTATGGATTATAATGGCGCTAATGTTCACTGATGAGAGAAAATTTTAGCTTAAAAATATTTTTAAAAATTCAGAAAGTGCAGAAGCTCCAGTTTCCATTTATGTATTTAGTAATTTGTCGTTATTTCTCTTAAAAAATCAAATTATTCATACAAACTCATTTTTCGTCCTTTGGCGCTTTTGTGCAGTGCCGTAAGTTTTTATGCGAATCAGTTTGTCATTTCATGCACTCCAAGTGTGGCTTTCACAAACTGAAAACTTGTCACTGACGAGAGAAGCAATTGTACGCGACACGTTTGTAACCAATTTCGCACAAATGTTCCTTATTGAGAAAACACGAAAGACTTTTCGTTGTTGCTGAAGCCATGTAGACAACTTGATGGAGAGACGCGGTGAGCGCTTAATGAAGAGGGGATGTTACCGATTCACGGGCTCTGGATGGGGTCCGCAATCCGATTTTGACAAAACGTGAGTTTTGTTTAAGATACGTCTTTTTCACAGAATCAGTACCAGCAGTTCAGTATAAAGTGTAGATTTCGAATAAGTCTGGAATATTATCGAAGTCTGCGTGTTCACCTCATTACCAACTAATATATATCTCCTGTCATTATAAATGATTATATAATAACGTAATAAACCAGAATTAGCACATTACAAAAAATTTAAACTTGATTATTGTGTAACATTATCCCAGTTGCAGATTATATTTGTGTTCTATAATGCAAGAGCACATGGATATGACTGACTAGCATTCATAACTGTTCTGAAGTACACTGCGCAAAAAGCAGAACTTACTGACACCACCTGAAGCGCATCTTTCGCCTGTTAACTTTGATGTCGAACGCACAACAGCTCATAAAATGAAGATTTTCCGGGCGGGTTGTCTTAGTCGTTAGTCAATCTCCAAAGCCATGAAACTTTTTCGTTCCTGGCGTTTCGTCCAGAGCTGCGTTTGATGTGTTCAGAGATTCTTCTGGTTCCGCTGAGTTTTGTTGACTGACGGGCCGGTCGGCGACAGCGACACGGGTCTGAGTACTGGAAACTCTGAAATTCCCGTTTAAGATCAAGTATTAACATTCTGTTTTTTACTTTGAATCTTCTTGCGTGGTTTCATATCTAGTCCTTACGTACGGTTGCCATTACTTGTAGCAAATTTAGTGGATTCTGATACTGCTATCTAAGTTGCAGTTTCGTTTTATTTTATATTACTGATTTTTCTTTTTTTAATTAACGCTCCATGTTAGTCCCGTGGCCGTTACAGATTGAGCCGGTGCCTTTATATATGAGGCTTTTGTTCCCCATCTGTCTGATATGTACATTTGTAGAGTTAGCAGTCTCTTGGCAGAACTTCCTTGTAGTTTCTCGAAACCGTTCTTTCACTCAGGTACGTCAGTCTGTAGGTGCAGTTCTCGCGATGAATAATCCCGATGAGAGCCAGTCGCAGAGTCCTGTTCTGACTTCGTTGCAGACTTCGCCACGATAACCAGAAGCTATGTGGTGGAGTGGTTAGGGGGTGGATTAGTTTATAAACACATACTTTAAAGCACATTTATTACAAATAAAATTCCCAGAGAATAAACGGGATCTTAATTGCACCTTATCTTAATTGCACCTTCAATTGATCACGACCACACTGGACTTAAACTGGCCGGCCGGGGTGGCCGAGCGGTTCTAGGCGCTCCAGTCTGGAACCGCGCGGCCGCTAAGGTCGCAGGTTCGAATCCTGCCTCGGGCATGGATGTGTGTGATGTCCTTAGGTTAGTTAGGTTTAAGTAGTTCTAAGTTCTAGGAGCCTGATGACCTTAGAAGTTAAGTCCCATAGTGCTCAGAGTCATTTTTGACTTAAACAAGAAAACGTTACAGAAGAAAACTCAATCGCAACTTCCCGTTTGGACCTTGAAACGCGCAATTCACTCTGAACGTCAGAAAATTACTGCGGCTACAAGCCAAAGACTTCTTACAATCACAAAATTTACTACTGATTGAAATAAAATTGCAAGATATGAAAATCTTTTCAAATACCGCCACCAATCACAAATTTTGTTGATTGCTAGAGTATTTATTTAGCGACATGTTTCGAAGTGATACCTCATCATCAGGCTGTAGTAGCATTACAAAAATATTTAGTGTAAATGTATACAGATACTGAAGTTGTTTTACATGACTGCTGTGATCGTTCTGTGGAGCGAGAGAGAGAGAAGGATAATCCAGTAAGAGGCGGTCACTTCCTATATTGGTCTGTTGCTCACATGAAATTTTTTATAAAACAATCACTCACGTTGTTCTTGGGGCGTTGCAGTTTTGCTGAGGTATCACTATTTCCATAGCTCTCTTGAACGTCTCCACCATTGTTCAGAAACTCCACAAGGATAACTTTAAAATGCGATAACGGAAGACTAACCAGCAGTGCAGAAAACAAGATGGCTGTCAAAACAAGATTAGTTTCGATTTGACTATCGACATTTCGATCCTGGTGTTGTCAGTAGCAATGTCTTCTGCATGTCTTGCTGTCGTATCACTGATGTTTAGTGGCATAGTATGTTACAAAATGAGCGACTGTGACAATTTTATAATGCAAAAGACAGTATAATGGCTTCCTATTTTAAGAATTACATTTCTAGGATATACACTCACATACTGTATAACCTTACTACTTTAAGAGAACTGAAATGAAATTAATAGAGAAGTGTGATTTTTTTAACACTCTCATTTCTCTATTACCGTGGAAGTTATTCCCTGATGTCTTGACAGATATCCCACCATGCTGTCCCTTCTTGTCGGTGTCTTCCATATGTTGCTTTCCTCGCCGATGCTCCGGAGAACCTCCTCATTCCCTACCTTAACCGTTCACTAATTTTTAACGAACTTCTGTAACATCACATTTCAAAATCTTCTATTCTCCTCTTTATCGGTTTTTGCACAGTCCATGCTCCACTACCATACAATTCTGTGCTCCAAATATACATTCTCAGAAATTTCTTTCTCAAGTTAAGGGCTACGTTTGGTACTAGTAGACTTCTTTGTCCAGGAGTTACCTTTTTGCCAGTGCTAGTCTGCTTTTTATGTCCTCCTTTATCCTTCCGTCATAGCTTATTTTGCTGCTGAGGTAGCTGAATTCCTTCATTACATCTACCACGTTATCGCCAATTCTGATTTTAAGTCTCGCGCTACTCTCATTTCTGCTACTTCTCGTTACTTTCATTTTTCTTGGATTTACTCTCAGTCCCTATTCTGTACCCATTAGACTGTTCATTCCATTCAACAAATCATGCAATTCTTCATTATTGTATCATATCACTGACATCCTATCACCCTGTATTTTAAACTCACTCTTGAGTGTTTCATTTCCGTCATTGCTTCTTCGATGTTTAAATTGAACAGAAGGGTCGAAAGACTACATCCTTGTCTCTCACCCTTTTTAATCCTAGCACTTTATTCTCTGTCTTCCAGTCTTATTGTCTTCTAAAATATATAATTTGCAATAAAATATTAGGTACGTCACCAATTTACATCACCAAGGCCTGCAATGCTGTGCAGAATGATCCCATAAGCAAAATACGGAACTGAAAACAAGGAAAATTTGGCTTCAATAGCTTACAGTTTACCACAGTTCCAGCAATGAAAGCACGAGTAAATACCAGGTCATACACATCGCCCAGTGAAGTAACTGTAATCTATACTTACCATTCCATATGAGCGACATTAAAACATGCCAAGATTTCCATCAATTTTCTATATAAATAAACGCTTGGATTTAAAATGAATTGCTCACATGCAATCTTAAACAATGTCGCATTACACATAGTGAGATGTATTTTCACACCGCCACATCTCGTCACATAAAACACTGATTTGAATAATGAAAGAGGCCGAGAGCCATTTATTTGCCAATGTATAATATTTAACTACGCATTGTAATGATGCATTTTGACGATTTACAAGGAGAGGTGAATCCAGCGCCACTGACGCGCCTAAGAGACATAGACTAATTCAGCGCGCATGTAAAAACATCCATATTAAAGACAGACTCTCAAGACATTTGAATTTTACTAACAAAAAAAAAGCGCGCATCCCATCGTCCACTGCCAGACGACATAACTCTTTTTATCTCCTGTATAATACGGACGCAACATTACATAGGGTCATTATAAAATTTGTAATTTGTTTAAATCCATTGAGAAATACAGTTACTTTGTAGCATGTGGGACGAGCATGTGTAAAAAACGCAGAGTGGTTAATGAATGGACATTTCTACGTGATATCTAAACTTTTCAAACCACTCAAGCTCTGTCATTGTTATTGACGTAAGTGTTAACAAGTTCGTAATTACAGTGTCAACTACTCCAAATTTGTGTTTGCTTAATCATTCAGAGCCAACCGTGTCCGACGTGACATTGTGCGGACAGAACAGTCGAGGCCGACGTTAACATACTACTTATATTCCCCCCTTGTAATATTCTTCAAACTCAGTTTTAAACTGGCCATTAGGTACATTCTCAGTGCGAGTGATGTCCGGGAATTTCTTAGCAACTTTCACTTCTCAGATGGCACCTCGCTCGCACAAAGCCTCGCTGTTGCACAGTCGTACGCGGCACTTTCTAAACGGGAAAGGGAGCCACGCAAGTATATGTTGCTTCCCCTTCTCAATCTGATGCTTAATAATAATAATATTTCCATACATCAGAATAGCTAGAGCCAAAGCAGGTGAAGGTAGTCATGTAAAAGTCAGCTCTCAGCTACGCTGGCAGTACAAATGCAGAAGGAAGCTGTTACAAAGCTAGGATCCAGAGTTCAGAACAGTAATACCTTCGCTTTTAGAAGATTGCTTCCTTCTCTGCAAATATGGCTGTAATAGACAAAAGAAAGGCGCCCAAAATTATTTCTTTCCGTCGGCCAACGTGCAACCAAAATACGGTACGATCTTTGCGATAATGACCACTGCAAATACTGCCTGCCCCGACAGTAAGCGAAACTACCAGCGGCGTGCAGCACGTCCAATAGCACACATATGCTTGTAAACTGTCTTGCCAAGCTGGGTACACTCACCTCACTGCCATTACGCCAATTCCCCCTCGCCTAGCTTCCCTACCGGCCCCGGAACGCCATCTAGCCACACCGCGCACCAGCGAACCAAAGATACGAAAGCAGAAATGTTATTGACTTGCTCAATGTGTGAAGCTCGTTCTTATGGACAAATCGTCCATTTTTTTTCTTAAGCTGTAATCATTTGTTTGTCTGCATATGTATATCAAATCTACCGATATCAGTCCCATTCGGATAATTCCTTCGTAGTGCGTCTTTTCTTTGTCTTAGAGTGTATGTTGTTGTTGATTTTGTACGTGTTACTTATAATTCCGATTATGGCTATCTGCAAATGTACTTCTATTAAGGAATACTTAGAATGAAGGCGATGGTTTGATACTGGACGTTGTGTATTCCAAATAAAGAATATTTCTCATTGCAAGTTTTACTATTGCAAGTTTCACTATTTTATATACGTCTTTTCCACCCGTTTTCACGGAAAACGGGTGCCCTTTTGCCACTTGCTTCAGATGCTGACAGAGTGTCATGTAGTCTTTCGAGAACTACACGACAATCGTTGGTGGTGCTGTGCCTCGGTCCAGGGGCACAGTGCTGCATGATGATTCATCACTGTCATCAACCTCTTATTCTTTGTTGCAGGGTCTGCGGCCGTGAGCTTGGCAGCGCGGGCTGTACTGTAAGGTTGCCTAAAACCTTCTTCATCCTCAGTTGGTGGACAAGTAAATTTGATGCCTTACTTGGAGGCCAGCTTTCTTACCCAAAGAGTGCACTCTTGTTGCTAGAGGCGGTGGCTGATTTCTTTCCTGTAGCTGTGCTGGTCCTTTTCAGTAGCAGGCCTTTTCCCGCTGGTATTTCTTCTGCTTCCACGTGAGTGGTGGAGTGGGCAGGAATCAGACCCACTAAACTGGCAAGTTCGTCAAACGCCCAATCACAAGGCCACCGAGATATACTAGCTCTGTGGAGTACGCCACAGCATGTGACACTATAGGTCTTACGACTTGCAGCAACTGTCTCCAGCAGGAAGCGAGTTACTATCTGAGTGTACTTTAATACTTCATAGCTGCACGTCTAAATAGACCCACGCTCTCGATAACATATGACAAAGTTAAGAGTGTTGTTGGGTACGTTTTCATTTACATACTGATTTTCCGCCTGGCCTCGGACGTAGCTGATCGTCGTCGATGATTGTCGGGCATGTTCGTTGTGGCATGTATGTCCCGTGGGCCCCAGGCCGATCAGTAGTGACGTCTATTTCAGCGTCATTGTTCTTCCGAAAGGTCTTCGTAGTGGGGCGACAGACTTCGACTACCGATAGGCCGAGACCCGCCACTTGCAGTGTCGTCGACACCAGTGAGTCCCTGGCTGAACTCACGTCCGCAACATACTCGTTTGCTTCGATATCGCAACGCAAGCTCCACCAGCGTGTGGAGCCAAAGCTCCATCGCCGGGAAAACGTACTCTTGCTGCGACATCACTATGCTGTCTCCTGTTCCTCTGGAAGGCCAGACGTCGGAGAGCGACATAAATACCTCTAAGAAAGTGTGGTTCAAAAATGGCTCTGAGCACTATGGGACTTAACAGCTGTGGTCATCAGTCCCCTAGAACTTATAACTGCTTAAACCTAACTAACCTAAGGACATCACACACATCCATGCCCGAGGCAGGATTCGAACCTGCTACCGTAGCAGTCGCACGGTTCCGAACTGCGCGCCTAGAACCGCGAGATCACCGCGGCCGGCGAAAGTGTGGTAGTAGTTTACAAATGATGTATAGAAATAATCTGTGCCAAAGGTAAAAATTAACTATAGAACTGTCATCTGTCAACCTTAAAACTTATCTATCAATTCTACGTTTGATGACTGATTATTTTCTGTTAAAATTGCTTCCAAAGATCAGACTTATCTTTGCCAGACGACAGTTTGATAGTGAAGTTGAGAGAGGACAAGTTACTCTCTCACATATTTTTCGCATATGGAAAAATAGTTAAAGATTTTGTTACAACCTGACGCACCTTGAGTGAGACTCTAGAAAGTTAACAGCCTGAGCAGATGTTGATAGAGCCTGGTAGGTTGCTAAAAGCATGAGGTATTTTTATGGTTCTTAGCTCATACAAATGGCTTGTTGGGCGTTGAAAGGTCAGCGAGCCCATGCCTTAGTAAATCTTGCCAGACAGGTTCACAGCCGTACAGGGCAGACAGGGCAGCCCATCGCTGAGACAGATCTCCAGCAGAACAATGCTGTGATACCTGCCACAGTGCCAGCAGTAGCCTGGGCTGGAGCGACAGCCTAAAGGAATGCATCTACATAGTGGACTGAACCAGGCATTGCATGCAGAGCCACGCATAATAAAAATTCACAAGTTTTCATGTTGACCAATAGTGCAAATAGGCCAGTGAGCCACTCTCTGGCTGCCTCGGTTGTATAAGAAAACATCCGACGTCTGAGATATGTTTAGAGATAGAATCTTTATTACATCTCATAGCTAGGACTAGCAAGCTCATAGGAAAAGGTAATTTTCATAAAGATCTTTAAGATTGTAAGTGTTCACTTGTTGCCATAGGAAGCAACACGACTTTGGAGAAAATCGTCTCTTCCTCCTCTGCAAAAACTTTAAAAAGCAAGTAATTGGCGGTTTCTTTTTTTTTCCAGAGACGCAGGTTTCTTAACTCTTTCCCTGGTTCGACATGAGTTTGTGCTGTCGTGTGGGAGGGGTGATTTAACGCCTCTAGAGCCCTGTGATTTGCTCAAGATGTGAAGGTGGGGTCGTTCATGCACTTTGCAGGAAAACGGAATTTTTTTTCTGGAGAGGGACGAAGCACTCAGTTGCTGGACTTTGGTCTGGTAAGGACTTCTGGTCGAAGCTCTGACATGTGTGGTTGGTGCTTGGGACCTGTCCTGAGACTGACTTCACTTGCGAGTAGTTTAGACAGGGGAGCCTGTGGTGAAGTTCTTACTGTACCGACAGTCTGACTTCAGATATCTCAGACTACTCGTTTGCTGAGGGCACACGTATTCGTTTTTGGTTTACCAGTCTTGACGTTTGGTATCCTTGTGTGCTCTGTTGTATAAGTGAGCCAAATTGGTCCTTGGTATGATCTGCAAACAGGTGTGTCACACACTGAAATCAACTGTGATTTCAGGGCTCTGGTAGAGAGTAAATTGCGATCCGTCTGCCTGATCGCTAGACCGTGAGATTTTTGCATTTCTTTCATGGCCGCGATCGATTCACAGGTGCCGCCTCCACGTCTCATCTCCGCTGCACACATCTCGCCAGCTGCAAGTTACATAGCCGCACAAAGCAAACAGGGTAACGTACTGCCGCTCCGGCACTGTTAGGGCGTACATATCTCAATCGCCACTTGCTCTCAGTTGCACCTGTGAAGAGAAACTACAGTATATTTGATCAATCAAAGTCTGCTCCGCGTCAGATCAATTCAGATTGCATTATCCACAGTTTTAGAGCCAGAGTACTTGACTCACTCCACTAGTCGAACTGTCTCCGCCACCCAGGATCCTTGTCCAGTGTAGTCTTGAATCACCTGTTGGTTTTTTACGGTATTCAATCAGTAACTTGTTTAGCATAATTTATGTCTGTTTTAAAGAAAAATAAATGTTGTTAGAGCACTAAGATTTTGCCTACACAATCAATCATTTATATAGTCCCACTAGTGTTAAATTTCAAAGTTTTATCTTTGACGACGAAAATGTATAAATTTCTACCAAGCTCCCCTTTTCACAGTATTTATGTCGCTCTCTGACGTCCGGTGCAGTAGTCGGAAAGCCTCAGCAGAGCCAGGAACGCTTCTGAAGTCCTAAGAAACTCTGCACGAAACGTCAGGAATCAAAAGTTCCCTGGATCATTCACTAGCAAATAACAGTTTGTAGTTAATACGGAAAAGTGATTATGAACGAGTGTGTGGATTGTGATCAATTCTCTTATTCGTCTGGAAGTCATGCAAATTTCTATACAGGAGATGAAGTTCTGCTAAGGGGGAGAAGTTTGCCCAGATAAGTCATATCCGGATCTCCTGTGACGATGACTTCAACAGTTACCCTCCAACATTTCCCAGCAACTGACGAAAGCCATCAGTATGTCAGTGGCAATGGTACCTTTTTTTTGCGTCTATCTGTCTTCCCACAAACACGTCACAACATACCACCTGATATTTTCTGCACACTCCTAACTGCACCACTAGGTGGACTATGCCTTTCAGTATAAACTAATCGTTTTGCGTCCACGCATCCACACTTCAACTCTCTCTTGAGCTGCTGCCCAGGGGAAAATAAACATTAATGGCTTGCTCCTGCCACATATTAACCAACCTAATATCATACTACCCCTAATAGCTATAATTATTAGTCTGCAAATGAAGTACAGGGTTATTACAAATCATTAAAGCGATTTCACAGCTCTACAATAACTTTATTATTTGAGATATTTTCACAATGCTTTGCACACACATACAAAAACTCAAAAAGTCTTTTTTAGGCATTCACAAATGTTCGATATGTGCTCCTTTAGTGATTCGGCAGACATGAAGCCAATAATCAAGTTCCTCCCACACTCGGCGCGGCATGTCCACATCAATGAGTTCGAAAGCATCGTTGATGCGAGCTCGCAGTTCTGGCACGTTTCTTGGTAGAGGAGGTTTAAACACTGAATCTTTCACATAACCCCACAGAAAGAAATCGCATGGGGTTAAGTCGGGAGAGCGTGGAGGCCATGACATAAATTGTTGATCATGATCTCCACCACGACCGATCCATCGGTTTTCCAATCTCCTGTTTAAGAAATGCTTCTGCTTTAGCCTTTTCCATAAGATTTTCCAAACCGTCGGCTGTGGTACGTTTAGCTCCCTGCTTGCTTTATTCGTCGACTTCCGCGGCTACGCGTGAAACTTGCCCGCACGCGTTCAACCGTTTCTTCGCTCACTGCAGGCTGACCCGTTGATTTCCCCTTACAGCTTTAAGCTGCGCCTACCATCGCCGAATAGAGTTAGCAGTTGGTGGATCTTTGTTGAACTTCGTCCTGAAGTGTCGTTGCACTGTTATGACTGACTGATGTGAGTGCATTTCAAGCACGACATACGCTTTCTCGGCTCCTGTCGCCATTTTGTCTCACTGCGCTCTCGAGCGCTCTGGCGGCAGAAACTTGAAGTGCGGCTTCAGCCGAACAAAACTTTATGAGTTTTTCTACATATCTGTAGTGTGTCGTGACCATATGTCAATGAATGGAGCTACGGTGAATTTATGAAATCGCTTCAATCATTTGTAATAGCCCTGTAGATACTGACGTAATGTTGTTCAGTACACTGTTCTGTCACCAGTAGAGATATCTGCATTTCTACTGTTGTTACGGCGACCGGAACGGTCGCGGGGTTGAAGTAACGGAAAGCGCGGCGGGACCCGCGGAACGGCCCGCGAACAACAGCACAACGGGACAGAACGAACAACAACAAGATCGAAACAACAGAGTCACAAGAAAACCTAACAACCACGACCACTCGTACACAGAACGAGCCGTCTAAGGCCAGGCGATGTGTCCTGAGACGTACGCAAGATTAGACTCGCTGGCTGAGCGAGAGGCAGGCGCTTAAACACTCTTTCGGTGGCGCCGATATTGGCCGCTGGAAGCACTGAAACGTCCCCTTTGAACAATTATACATGACTGTCCTTAAACTGACACACAATATTTTTAGCGCAACGCGATCTGACTTTCAATAATCCCTACAAAAGAATGGCCCTGACTAACATTAACCTATACCTTTCACAAATCACTTAACTCACAAAAATCTTCGTTACTCGAACTACTGCAATACAGCGAGCGCCACTACTGCCAGATAAATAAAAGATTCAAACTACGGAAGGCACTAACTACTGATAGGCATAGTTAGCAAATGAAAGATTTTAATAGAGAACAAACAATGTATTTACCTTAATAGTGTTGAAAAATCATAATATACATAGCACTTCATGACATCCAGTCTTACAAATTTCAAAACTCCGCCATTTCTCTCCCCACATCCACCACTGCTGGCGGCTCACCTCCAACTGCACAGCGCTACGCGCTGTTAACATCCAACTGCCCAACACTACAATGGCAGACAACAATGCAAACTAGCCACAGACTGCACACAGCACAACCAGTGATTTACATCAGAGCGCTACGTGGCGTTACCAATATAAAAAACCTAAACAGCCTACTTACATCGCCCCCATGCTCCCCACAAAAAATTTTTCAAATTGTTTTGGGCAGTGGCCAATAATGATTTGATAAAATTTTTCATAATTACAATAACAAAGATATCGAATGCACACACTTGTTGATAGAATGTTGGTCAAAAGCTAAAATTTTCTCACAGTCCATAAACACAGTCCTGATCATTCATCACAGTAAAATTGCAGTGTTTTTCTCAAAGTCTGAGCAGTAAAAGAAAATGCACACGGAAGTAGTGAATTTCCATGCAGTCTTGAAGAAGTTGTGTTGTCCTTCGAACGGAAAGACAGTGCTGACTCTCGACAGGTAATGGGCCACAGCAGAGCAAACCCACAGCAGAGTCATTAGAAGTTTTGAAGAATATTGGTAGGTAGGCCATCACAGAGTAGACCCACTGTAGTCCTGGTAGCGGTTACGGTATTGGTGGGCCACCAGAGGTGCAGAGCCACTGCAGTCCTTGTAGAAATAATGGTATTGGTGGGCCATCAAAGATGCAGACCCACTGTAGTCCTTGTAGAGACGGCCAACAGCCATCTGTTGCGACTGTGCAGGTGCACAATCACCATCGAAGAGTCTTTCGGAGAATATAACAAGTCCATAAACCACCACTTGTGCACTCACAAAATTTTTTTTGAAATGTCCTTAGAACCAGCAATGCTGTTATCCAGTCCCTTGCTAACACACGTGCAAACACTATCAGTCCCTACTTCTCACATATTGTGCATATACTATGACCAACAGAAATGTGTGCAGTGAAATGTATGCTTACAAGTTACTTAATTTGCTGAACTGGTGTCCATTACAATTTTATAACACGAGAATACAGTAACAAAGGTACAAAATACATCATTAAAGAACATAAAAATACAGATAACATTTGTAGTAAAACAGGCTTTACAAAAGACTGGAAATAGACATGTACATCAGTGTTACAAAAATTATGACATAAGTACATACATAAAGATCAGAATAACTTCTGAAACATCAACTTCACATATGAGCAACAAAACAGAACAGATAAATAATGTCTAAACATCTTTACAAAGTAAATAACATAGTATTAGAAAAATTCTACAACATAACTCTCATCAGCTGAACACATAAAGACAGGAAAAACACAAATACACAAGCGTACTCAAACACATAGCAGTATAACACAAGAGGAAAGGACAGGGTTTGTTTTCAGTGTAACATTTGGTACTGCAGTCCAAGCCAAAACTTCATTTCATAGATCTTTCCTCTTATTTCAACATTTGTTTCCACAAAAAAAATCCTATCCAAGCATGCGTTCTGTATTTATATGTTCACATTTTTCTTTCGTCATTATTTATTTTCCGTTATCTTACCTCATCATTTGTTTCCAAGAAAATCCTACCTATACCTGTTTCCTGTACTTTTTTCGTATAACTTCTCAATGCATTTCTTCCAATTCATCGCAACTCATTCTCTTATATAGTCTACCCCCTCTTACGTTAACTTAAATCTACTGAGCTCAGATGCTAAACTAAGGGACGAGGCAATGCAGCAGCACAAAACAATTAACACAAACAGCATTGACAAAAAAATGGAAATTGGCAAAGCAAGCTACAGGAAATCTAAATTACCAAGCAATGCAACATTACAACTAATATGAGCCAATGTGCAGCAACAAGAAAAATAAATCAGTAGTAAAACTAGCTTAACAGAGTAGTACAAAGTGAAATGTAGTAGCACTGTGCCTGGCAAACAGCAGCAGCAAATGTAATAACTTGTATCTAAACATGACAAAGCTCAAGCAGAAAAAATATTACACTAAAGATGGCCATGTCTAATACCTATGTCACATCTTAATACTAGAGTGATGCATCACAATTTATTCTACAAAAGAAATTACCAAGTACTTGAAAAGAAAATTCTGTATGCAATTCCTGTAAAGGGAAATGTCTATTTGTGTGCCCTCGTTTTCTTGGAAGTAGATAATAAATTAATAATTGACTGGATCTGTATGCATAAAATAACTATATTAGTACATCTATTAAATTTTATTTTAACCAATGCTGCAGTGCAACTATAAACTAGATATTAAACAAAATGAGTAAATAAATACATAAAGCAAGCCATGTGGCATTTCTCTCAACTATCAAGACAATAGCCGTGAAATGTTTATCATCATTTCATTAGGCATTTTAGTAAATATCATAAATTAAGAGCGCCACAGTATAATCATATGTTTTCAAGTTTGAGCGTGTCGTATTTGCGATGCTTTCTACAAAGGAATGTCAATAGAGAGGCTAATGGCCTCCTTTTTTTTCTCCACCTGTGCCTCTGAAAGGCACACACTAATGGCTTTTTTCCAGGCGACTGTCGCGCAGCTGGGTGCCCACGACGCATTACATGCAGGTGGCCACTTAACTTTCTTACCGAAATATTTACGACACCAGTTTGCACTACAGTGACAGTCTCATATAAAAAATTTCACAGGTCGAGAATTTGTGTTACAAATGTGTAGAAACAAAATCCTGTAAGTATAACAGTGTCCAAAAAATTTTCGCCAGCATAGTGATACATTCACGCATATACACACATTTCATAACTCTTAAAGTATGATTCTCAGTTTCCAACATCCTTTTTCACAAACCAGAGTCCCTAACTTCTATTCATTATTCATATACATATAAACACATAATCACATTCCTCATATAGCATCAGCTTATTGATCATAAACATACCTCAACAGCATAATACACATTGTCATCGTAATAATAACATCATAAAAACTCAGTCAAATCTTAAAATCGTTGTAGCTTTCTGCAATAATTTCAAACCACAAAAAAAATTCTCTGCTGATTTCAATGGTGTCATCTACCTCGAACGTACTTTAAAAATCATGATCTCATACCAAATACATCATTCAAAGCCCTCATAGTATCACAATGGTTCTGAAAAAATATGAAGAGTTCACAAAGTACAGACAAAATACAGTTTCATAAGTGTGAAGTTATCCAACTGTGTAATTGCGTAAACATGTCACTGATGTGGTAAAAAATATGTTTGTCTCTCTCAGTTAAATGATCAGATAGCTGTGTAATTCTGTGTTAGAGAAATATGGTACCGATGTGTAAAGTTGTATAAGCAAATACCATATTAGCTAGGGCTCCTTGTGTTTGCCAGACACATGGCACACAAAGTAAGCGTGTACCCCCCTGAGGATTAATGAATAATACCCTCAGGTGTTACAGATTACAGCAATGGAATGAAATGTATCACGGAAAACCTTTGTATCATTGAACTTCAAATATCTTTAAAAATAAATGTTTTAAGTACAAAATTAATCACTCAAATACGTGTCCTGTAGCGCTAAATGTGCTTCTTGCTGTAAGATATTCTTTGTGGAGGTGTCGTAGTTACTGTCCTCCGAAAGCTAAGTTCTGCAGAAGCCAATGTACTTACCTCATGATAAACAAAACTGAAATGCTTTGCTTATAGATATCTTAGTTATTACGCTTATTGCCGTGATGAAGAAAGTACTGTGCTGTAACGTATTGTTGTGCTACAGAAAAGGCTGTCTCATTGTAGCTATACCACAAAAGTTACTACTAAAACATGTTTTCCTTTCCAGAAGAATTCAGAAAAACTGTGCAGATATAAAACAGAAACACCGCAAAAGCAACATTGTAAATTGTCACTCATTAGTAGCGTCGTGATAAAATCGTGTAGCTGTCAAAGAAACCAAATACTAAGTCATCTTTAATCTCACAGAAAGTACTTCAAATAAAGAATGTCTTTTCAACTAAACCAAAATGTTGCATTAAAATTTCATTAGCAGTACCAGTATATGTTCAAAGTATGTAAGCCTTATGGTCGTTGCGTAATCGTGCAACTAACAAGCAAGAATGTACACAGACAATAACACTGTGACGTCTGTTCACTATAATAATGCATTCGTAATTTCTGTTTAAATAAGTTCTCTTGGTTCTTGATTGGATATTTAACTTCAAACATTGTTGCATGGTAACAGATTCTAAGTCTGACAAAGCATACTAGTAATGTAAAGTGAAAAGTTATATGGCAAAGACAAAGTTAAAAAGCAGATTATCTTTCAATAAACGGTTTTACACGTGAAATGTGGTGTAAACCTTTACTCTTCCTAGTACGCAGAGTTTCAACCTGAACGAAATTATCATGCGGTATACGTCAACAAGGAACACTGGAATTTTCTCAAGGTTAGCGTCTATGTTATTTTTCTCAAGCCCAGCCGGCGCTCGTGGCTGCCTGCGGTGTGAGTCATTGTCTGTTTCTTTGTTGGCGCGCGTCGTTATTAGGATTAGGAGACCTAACTTCTACAAATTCACCTTGTCGAGAGTGCCCTGCTCTGTTTGAATCTCGCCAGTTCTGATGAAATTCAAGTCTGTCGTTACGATTATATCGTCTCTCGTCATGTCGGTAGTTCCTGTAGTTTCTTTCTTGTCGGTTAAGTGGTGGAGAATTTCTCCCTGAATTAGCACTGCACGGTGGACCATTGCGTCTGAAGTTATTCTGTCTCCCGTGATAATAACTGTTTTCGTTCCCATATTGTCTGTTTCTATGGTAATCTCTGTCATATTCATTATTACGGAAATGCGCTCATTCTCTGTAACTATTATTACTCTGCCAGTGGTTGTCATATGGGTGGTGTCTGTTTTGGTCACAATTTGCGTTGTAAGAATAGACTTGTCGTGTCCAGTTATTGTTTCTGTCGTTACAGAATTGTGACGGATGTGACCTGTAGTGATTGTTTTCCTGTTTTCACATCCTGCGACTGTCTGTGTCAATTTCTAATTCTTGTAAGAGTGCCTGAAAAGCTTCAATGTCGTCTTTGCAACGTCCTGCCAAAATAATATGTCGTAAATGTTCAGGTAATTTGATTAAGCAAATGCGGATGAGTTCTGAGGGGCTGTATGGGTTTGACAGGTACCGATTCTTGTGCTACATGTCTTCAAAATATTTCACAAGACTGGAAAATTCAGATTTTTCGAAATGTTTAATCATTATTATGCTATGTTTCACTCGGTCTTGTGTAGCTTGAGACAGTAAGCTGAGAGGAAGGCATGGTAAAATTCTCCTTCACTGTGACAATCGTGAATGACCGATCGCATTCTTACAGCTGGTTCATTGTCTAAATAGCCACACATAAATTCTAATCTGTGCTCTAATGACCAGTTGGGAGGAAAACAACGAGAGAATTGATGGAGCCACGCTTGTGGATGAATGTCGTTGCCAGAATTCTTAAATGTTTTGAATTTACGTGTAGTAATGAACAGCTTATAGTCAAAATCATCATGTCGGCGAGTCGCATATCGGTCATTGTTACGTCGTTTCGGCGGTTTCATTTCAAAATTCGGTGCACCTTGCCAATTTCTTTCATAATTTCCGAAATGCGCTGTGTTATTATTTTGTAGCTGTTCCGTATTTCTGTGTCCCTCTTCCCGTATTGGGGCGCGAGTGTCCTCTGAAATACGTAAATCTTGTATTACCTGTGTTAGCTGATCTTGTACTTCCCGGATTTCTCTTTAGTGTTGCATATTAATTTGATTCTGATTTTGTTTGAATTTTCTAATTTGTTCATATTCTTCAGTGTCAGTGAAGGCTACAGGTCTTGTGTCATTCAGATCATCATCTACCTTTGTAGATAAGTTAGTGAACTGATCTGAAAGTTCGGCTACTTTATTCGATAGTGAAATTATTTCCTCTGTGTGTTTTTCTGAACCAAGTTTCAGAGTGTCCATTTGTGTTGAAATCGTATCTACTGTGCCCTTTAAGTTTTCCTGAGTTTTTGCAAGTTGCGTAACCGAATCGGTAGATGTAATTGAGTCAATTTTAGCTTGCAAGTTCTCATGATTTTCATGAACAATAGTTTGCAGTTCTTTTATGGCTGCTTCGTGATTCTGTAATACATTTTCATGACGCGAAAAAATAGGTTGGAAATGCTCACAAATTTGTGTTTTTACGTCATTACATACTTTTTGACATTTCGATTCAATGTTATGTAACTCAGTAGTTAAATCTTAACGTATTTGTTCAAGTGTGGTGTCTAACTTTTGAAGCTTTTGCTGTGTTTGTCTCTGATTTTGTTCCATTGTGTCTAACTGTTGCTGTGTTTGTCTCTGGTGTTGTTCCATTGTGTCTAACTTTTGAAGATTTTGTTCCATTGTGTCTCTTTTGAAGATTTTGTTCCATTGTGTCTAACGTTTGAAGATTTTGTCCCATTTGTTTCTGCTTTTGTTCAAGCGTCGTGTCTAACTTTTGTAGCCTTTGTCCCATTTGTTGCATTAACTGTAATAACAGTGCACTGGTGTCTGAAACATGTTCCTCAGTGCTATTCGGCAGTGCATTTGAACCGGCAATATTCGCATTTTGAAAAGCAGAAAATGTGTCTTTACTTATTTGAGGAAACTGTGAGGACCCAAAACCTGAATCTACAGTATTTCCAAGATTGTGTCCTGTCATTTCGGATTTCTGGGGCGAGTGTTGCCGACCGATCGATCGATAATGCTTCCCTGTTCACTAATTGTTTCACTGCCTACACCATTATTTGCAGCCCGCTCCATTTCCCTATGCACAATTACCAAATTACTACTTTGAACATTAGTTAATTCATTACATGGTGGCGCTAACACACTGCTTTCGTCTTCACTGTCATTTCTCAGTTTACTTTGGAGCCTAGTATTACGTTTTTCACACGCCATTATTGTCACAATATTTCACACGACAACACAGAAAAACACAATTTGAAGAGTAAAAATAAGAGAACACATTAACATAGCATTGTAAATAATATCTAGTTCATTGCAAGCGCAGCTGCGAAATACTTTGTGCAAATCTACATGCATGCCACAACTGTTTTACTGTACAAGAATGAAAAACTACAACTACAAAGGAAATTCTCTCTACAATTACGCGCTAGCAATAAACAAAGGCTGCACTAATTGCACAAACTACAAGAAAAAAATCAGAAGATTCCAGTGAGGTATCCTCGGCTAAGGGTCGACATACGAAACGTCCCCTTAGAAAAATTGTACATGACTGACACACAATATTTTTAGCGCAACGCAATCTGACTTTCAATAATGCCTACAAAAGAATGGCCCTGACTAACATTAACCTATACCTTTCACAAATCACTTAACTCACAAAAATCTTCGTTACTCGAACTACTGCAATACAGCGAGCGCCACTACTGCCAGATAAATAAAAGATTCAAACTACGGAAGGCACTAACTACTGATAGGCATAGTTAGCAAATGAAAGATTTTAATAGAGAACAAACAATGTATTTACCTTAACAGTGTTGAAAAATCATAATATGCATACCACTTCATGACATCCAGTCTTACAAATTTCAAAACTCCGCCATTTCTCTCCCCACATCCACCACTGCTGGCGGCTCACCTCCAACTGCACAGCGCTACGCGCTGCTAACATCCAACTGCCCAACACTACAATGGCAGACAACAATGCAAACTAGCCACAGACTGCACACAGCACAGCCAGTGGTTTACATCAGAGCGCTACGTAGCGTTACCAATATATAAAACCTAAACAGCCTACTTACAGCACGTGATCCACTGTGGCGCTCTCACACTAAATGCAGGCCAGCAGGCGCGAGCCACCACGGCTTACGGCGCGATGGTGCAGAGACCTCTAGGAGTCTTCGACGTCTGGCGAGGATTCAAATTCCGCGGCACGCGGTACCAGATCTACCCCTAAAACTTTATATAAAAAAAGGAAGAATCTCTCTGACAACGAATTCATTAGACTAAGAACGCAAGCTTGGGTATGGGAAGCGGGAGAAGAAAATCATTCTTGGAACTGCCAAAGAAACTATCCGAGAATTCACCTTAAAAGGTTTAGAGAAACCATGGAAAACTTTGTTCTGGATATCTGGACGGAGACCGGAATTGTTATCTTCCTGAATGTGAGCCCATTGTGCTACCGACGCGCCGTCTTGCTCGGTAGGAAAACCTCTACTTCAATTTCATCAAAAACTACTGAGTGTCGACCGGCCAGAACTTCTTTCGAAAGTTTTTGGCAGATTAAAACACTGTGCTGGTCCAGAAATGGAACTGGGGACGTTTGCCTCTTGCGGGCAATGCTCCACCAACCGACACACGGCCCTCCCTCACCGCTTTACTTCCGCCAGTATCTCGTCTCGTATCTTCCAGACTTTGTAGACGTTCTCCTGCGAATCTTCCGGGACTAGCACTCCTGGAAGAAAGGATAGTGCGAAGACATGGCTTAGTCACAGCCTTGGGGATGTTTCCAGAATGAAATTTTAACTCTGCAGCAGGGTGTGCGCTGATATGAAATTTTCTGGCAGATTCAAACGGTGTACTACGCCGAGACTCGAACTCGGGACCTTTGCCTGTCTAGGCAAGTGCTCTACCAGATGAGGTACTCAAGCACGACTCACAATTGTGGAGACTGGACGGTAGGAGACGAGATACTGGCGAAAGTATAACCGTGAGAAGGGGTCGCGAGTTGTGCTTGCGTAACTCATGGTAGTGCACTTACTGGCGAAAAGCAAAGGTCACAAGTTCGAGTCTTGGCCCGGAACACAGTTTTAATCTTCCAGAAAGCTTTATATCATCACACACACTGCTGAGAGGTAAAATATAGTTCAGAATTTCGTGTCCTTAAGTATATCCGTGTGAATAATATGTGGTATCGCAGACATGAATTGCTAACTAGTGGCAAAACAGTCTGTTTCTAACTTCACTTGTCAAAGACCATTGTGCGGTTCCTTCCGCTAGCACTGCCAATAGTGTCTTGGATGTCTGACCACACACCAGTACGAACGTACTTGATGACCGCACCGCTGCCCGCTTTTCCGCCGCCAGCGTTTAGTCGTCGCTATCTTTTAGCAGGCTGTGCCTTTGTTAACCGTATTTCAGGACCTCGTTAAAAAAAGATTAAAAAGCTCTCCGCTAACAGCAGGCGAAGCCGATGTGTACCCGACAGCGTCCGAGGCTACTGCAGGCTTTACACAGGCTACGTTCTTTCTGTTTTCTACTGTTACAACACCGCTTACCTCTCTCCAAGTGACGTCAATAACCGAGCGTTGCAGTCACTGTTTCAGGTCCCAGCAGCTGTGCGTTGCTTCTGTGTGATTAATTAATACATGAACGGCTGTTTCACTGCAACAAAAGATTTCTTTGTGATGACACAATCGAGGAGAAACAATAGAAAGATGGAGGAGAGGCCATTAAAGCGAAATAGGCGAGAACAAAGAAATGAATTGTGTGATGTTTTTATTGTAATGAACGAGGCGCATTCCGTGTCCGTCTACGGCTTAGTCTTAGGAGAGCAAGCTTAGTAGATAGTGTTGACCTAGTAGATAGTGTCGGAAGTTCCATGCGGGTTTTCGCGGATGATGCTGTAGTATACAGAGAAGTTGCAGCATTCGAAAATTGCAGCGAAATGCAGGAAGATCTGCAGCGGATAGGCACTTGGTGCAGGGAGTGGCAACTGACCCTTAACATAGACAAATGTAATGTATTAAGAATATATAGAAAGAAGGATCCTTTATTGTATGATTATATGATAGCGAAACAAACACTGGTAGCAGTTACTTCTGTAAAATATCTGGGAGTATGAGTACGGAACGATTTGAAGTGGAATGATCCTATAAAATTAATTGTTGGTAAGGCCGGTTCCAGGTTGAGATTCATTGGGAGAGTCCTTAGAAAATGTAATCCATCAACAAAGGAGGTGGCTTGCAAAACACACGTTCGACCTATACTTGAGTATTGCTCATCAGTGTGGGATCCGTACCAAGGCGGGTTGACAGAGGAGATAGAGAAGATCCAAAGAAGAGCGGCGTGTTTCGTCACAGGGTTATTTGGTAATCGTGATAGCGTTACGGAGATGTTTAGCAAACTCAAGTGGCAGATTTGCAAGAGAGGCGCTCTGTATCGCAGTGTAGCTTGCTGTCCAGGTTTCGAGAGAGTGCGTTTCTGATGAGGTATCGAATATATTGCTTGCCCCTACGTATACCTCCCGAGGTGATCACGACTGTAAAATTAGAGAGATTCGAGCGCTCACGGAGGCTTTCCGGCAGTCGTTCTTCCCGCGAACCATACGCGACTGGAACAGGAAAGGGAGGTAATGACAGTGGCACGTAAAGTGCCCTCCGCCACACACCGTTGGGTGGCTTGCGGAGTATAAATGTAGATGTAGATCTAGTTGGAAAGGCTCGACCTAGAAACCAATTGCAGTCTTTTGCTACAACCATTTCTCGACTTGCTTGAATATATTTTGTGGATACCGAGGAAAATGCAACAGGAATCGCTTAATGCCTGAGATTTTAATATCTAGTGAGTAAAATGTAATTGCTGATGGAACAGTTTCTCTTGTATCGCAACGAAGAGACGATGTACGACAATGAGTTCAGTTGACGATGCGCAGCAATTGCTGCGACGATTTTTTAGATCCGAGGATGGCCTTACTAGCTGAAACTAGTCATCGAAAATGAATAACATTGTGATATAGACTTTGTTACTCAGACAAGTCCCGTGTATTTCAACGTCTCTTGTCCCAATTGTGTGAGTCCTATAGATATGGTATATCTTATGAAGATGTTGCTTAATTTCTGTCTAAAGGGAGTTCAAAGCTACATAATATTCTAAACAGAGAAGCAGTTTGGCGTGTTCAGTTCAGATTGTAGTTACAATAGAAGACAGAAGGTAAAAACAAAATTCGTTTTCAAGAAACTCTAGAGAACGGAATGCTGTAAGACTACGCGCTAAAACAACTATTCTGATTAACTGATTATCTATCAAACCGCACCATACATTTAGAAGCGTTCTCGAGAATGTCTCCACAAGTGTGACTTTTCGCTACAAGAATGACAGTCAGTTGGAATATGTACGAGTAGTACAGCACACTGCACAGTAGTAGTGATAGTTTTTGACTACTTCTTTGCCATATTTTTGCAAGACTGCGTGAAACTGTGTGCAGTGTTTTGACTTAGTCACAAAGTCATTTGCATGTCATCTGTTGGTGGCGAATATGATGTTTTGACTTGGATCATACTGTTGACGTGCTACAGACATTTGAAAACTTCCAGAATGAGATTTTCACTCTGCAGCGGAGTGTGCGCTGATATGAAACTTCCTGGCAGATTAAAACTGTGTGCTCGACCGAGACTCGAACTCGGGACCTTTGCCTTTCGCGGGCAAGTGCTCTACCAACTGAGCTACCGAAGCACGACTCACGCCCGGTACTCACAGCTTTACTTCTGCCAGTACCTCGTCTCCCACCTTCCAAACTTTACAGAAGCTCTCCTGCGAACCTTGCAGAACTAGCACTCCTGAAAGAAAGGATATTGCGGAGACATGGCTTAGCCACAGCCTGGGGGATGTTTCCAGAATGAGATTTTCCCTCTGCAGCGGAGTGTGCGCTGATATGAAACTTCCTGGCAGATTAAAACTGTGTGCCCGACCGAGACTCGAACTCGGGACCTTTGCCTTTCGCGGTAGGAGACGAGGTACTGGCAGAAGTAAAGCTGTGAGTACCGGGCGTGAGTCGTGCTTCGGTAGCTCAGTTGGTAGAGCACTTGCCCGCGAAAGGCAAAGGTCCCGAGTTCGAGTCTCGGTCGGGCACACAGTTTTAATCTGCCAGGAAGTTTCATCTGAAAACTTATTGATAACGCGACCATTATTACAAGTAATTTATTGGGAGTAAGCCAGTACATCACTTGTTTTCCAATTCCACTCAGTAATAACCAAAGGAATAAAAAGGAAACTTGATCAGTTTCCACAAACACATATGTTTACAGTTAAACTTCAAATGGCATCCTCTCCTTCGTGCACCACAGTCAAGCATACTGACGATGAGGGCACCCGTTTGTCAAAGCCGTTGCGTATTTGTGGCAAAGAGGGTATGTGATGGAGTCGAACATTGTGGATAACGACCTTTATAAATGCGACGAACAGCTCTCTCGCACAGAGAATCATGTCGGTGTTTTCTGCAAAGTTGAACTCAGCCATGTTGCACTCACAGACACGTGATTAAGACTCGAATCAGGTCAGTTCCAGACATGAATTCCAACTCAAAATATTGCCTACTCTGACGGTTTCACAAGTCCTAGAAGTTTGTGAGGGGAATTTTAGAGCACCCAGCGTGCAGGGTGTATCACTTAAAATTTGCACCGCAAATATTACGCAAATGAAAAGCGTTGTTGATGTGCGGTTTTCACAAAATGGGTTGGTAGTCATGGATTCGCATTGTTAACCAACAAACAGCATGTAATAATACTTAAAAGTGCATTGTTGTGTAAACATAAACTGTTTTTAATGGAACAATGCCTAGTGACATTAACTCTACTAAAAGTAGAGTAAACTAGAATGACAGCGGTATTTGTTGCAGGATCCTAGTGCGAGTAGTTTACGAGATATCGTATTTTGAAATATTCCCAGACCGACAATTGCACAATACTCCTGAAGAACACAAGTGTGTACACTACTGATGTGGATTCTGACCAGCAACGAGACAATTGAGCCTTGTTCGAAATGACAGTCGGCTACGTGAAACGGGCCGACCAAGGTACAGGTCCTCTGCGTCCAACCCAACGATTTGGGAACTATTCGTGAAGACATGCTGTAGTAAATACTTCGTGCACTTTGCGCTGGACAGCCTTACCACAGGTTCCTCATAGTCTGCAGAGGAACGTCTTCTAGCATCCGTGGAAGATGGTCTTTTAGAAGGCTGCGATACTTGTGCGCATTCAGTGCTCTGTCTAAGAAACACGGGACTATAAGCTGATGGTTCACTAGCCCACAACATACGTTTATACTCCACAGACGTTGACGTTCCACCTGATGAAGGCCGGCCGAAGTGGCCGTGCGGTTAAAGGCGCTGCAGTCTGGAACCGCAAGACCGCTACGGTCGCAGGTTCGAATCCTGCCTCGGGCATGGATGTTTGTGATGTCCTTAGGTTAGTTAGGTTTAACTAGTTCTAAGTTCTAGGGGACTAATGACCTCAGCAGTTGAGTCCCATAGTGCTCAGAGCCATTTGAACCATTTTGAACCTGATGAAGCTAACGGGAATTGTCGACGGACCAATAGTGCATGTTCCGGCGGTTGACCCGACCATAGTTGGTAAATGTGCTTTCATAAAAAAAAAAAAATGGTTCAAATTGCTCTGAGCACTATGGGACTTAACTTCTGAGGTCATCAGTCCCGTAGAACTTAGAACTACTTAAACCTAACTACCCTAAGGGCATCACACACATCCATGCCCTATGCAGGATTCGAACCTGTGACAGTAGCAGCAGCGCAGTTCCGGACTGAAGCACCTAGAACCGCTCGGCCACAGCGGCCGAGAGGTTTCGGAACACTTAAATGTTCCATCATCTAGTGTAAACTGTGATAGGAGGGAAGAGGACCCCTACATTTAAAAAAAACAAGGAAAAATATTACGTTATGTGGACACCTTAATCTTCCTGGATAATTTCATAATTAACTAAAATATTATGGTCTGGAACCACGCTGCTGCTACGGTCGCAGGTTCGAATCCTGCCTAGGACGTCCTTAGATTAAGTAGTTCTAAGTCTAGGGTACTGATGACCTCAGATGTTAAGTCCCATAGTGCATAGAGCCATTTGAAATACAAGGTTGATATTTTCTTCAGCTACGTTTCTGATCAAAGTTTTCATTCATCTCTCACAAATGTTCAGAGTGCCCTCTACCAGAAGCACGACAGACTTCCAGTCGATAGTCAGACTTGTCCCATAATTTTGCGAGTATTTGTTGTAGCTAAGGCAGTCATTGCCGTTGCCATGCAGCCAAGCAGTTCCCCCAAAAGTGTTGGAATGGGATGTGCACAAACGGGGTCTTCCACAGATCCTCACAAAAGAAATCACATACCTTGGGATCAGGTGACGTCGCAGGCTAATGGCGCATTGATGCGAGATACTTACGCTTCAAGGCCGATTCATTACTGACGGTACCTCAATGTGAAGAAACGCTCATTCAGGCACGTGCCAGTACGGTGGTGTTTCGTCCTGTTGCAAAATGGCTTTTTCGGCGTTTTCTCGAAATCTTGTAATGAACTAGCAAGGCAGCTAACACCAGGAATACTCCGTAACACCTCCCCCCCCCCCCCCCCCGTACCACCTCAACATTAACATCATGAACTGGCAACTTCTTACAACTGGTGTCAAGGTGAACTTTTAGTATTGGTGTGTGAACTAAAATACAGTCCAGGGTTCTATATTAACTTCTGTAAACGATATCAGCTTATGAAATCAGAAGAAACTTTCCGAAGCAGACACAACTCTGTCAATGTCGTATGATCTCATTTTTCCGTAAAACGTCCAATAAAGTATACGAACTGGTAATTTTGCATGTTGGAAACGCATGTACAGCGAATAGGAATTATACGCAATTATTAGCATCAGTCCAGTAATAGTTTCAAAAAATTTCAGTAATATTTTACCCAACAATTTCATGTGGAAATAGCTGGTGCGCCGGTGCGACTCCGGCCCACTGTGCTTCTCCATCACGACCATTACAAGTCGCAGTCTCCCTTTTTTCTTACGTCTTGGACTCAAAAAGAACTTCATTGTCCTCTCTTTCAACCAGTTATATGAATAAATTTTTCGTCCTCCTCCATTTCATTTTCATTACAGTCTTAATTTTGTCTTCTTCTTCTTAAATCTGTTTCCTGACCCATCTGATTGTTTTGCTGTCGTGCCTAGTAACACTCGCCAAGCATCTTTCATTCTTCGATGAATCGCCGTCATTACTGGATATTTCTCCCATTATAAGTCCACTTGCCACTGCCATAAGTCAAAACTAATAATAGTAACCAAGCATTGCGGCGCAGATGTGAATTAGGGGAAAACATAACAAGAAAAATGGAGACCACGTGTTAGATCAAGTGAAGTAGTTCTGATATCTTCGGAGCAAAATGACGTTTGATGGCCGGCCGGGGTGGTCCAGCGGTTCTAGGCGCTTCAGTCTGGAACCGCGCGACTGCTACGGTCGCAGGTTCGTATCCTGCCTCGGGCGTGGATGTGTGTGATGTCCTTAGGTTAGTTAGGTTTAAGTAGTTCTAAGTTCTAGGGGACTGATGACCTCAGATGTTAAGTCCCATAGTGCTCAGAGCCACTTTTTTTGACGTTTGATGGGCCGCGCGGTTTGGCGCCATGTCACGGACCGCGCAGCCCCTCCCGCCCCTCGGGCATGGGGGTGTGTGTTGATCTTAGCGTAAGTTAGTTTAAGTAGTGTATAATTCTAGGAACCGATGACCTCAGCAGTTTGGTTCCTTAGGAATTCACACGCATTTGACGTTTGATGGATGAAGCAAAGACGTACATAAGAAACTGACAAGCACAGCAGACAGTGTATTCTTGGACAAAATAGTCTACTAGTATCAAAAATATGCCTCATTTAAAACTGCAGTTTTTCAGAATGTGCGTCTGAAACACGAAATTCCCTGTTTAGTAGTAATTATGATGACTTCTATAACGATGTGCGGCTTTCATAATACACACATCAAAAAAAGCTTTACCTCGGTTCCGAAATTTCCGGAACCTGTACAGAAAATTGGAGTAGAGATAAACATAAACACCATTTCTGCCCTTTTTTGTAGCCCAGGAAAACCACACATTGCATGTTGCACCACCATTCAGCGAGACCTTCACAGATGGTGGTCCAGATTCCTGTACACTGTACGTCCTCTTGCATTGATGCAAGCCTGTATTCTTCATGGCATACTATCCACAAGTTCACTAAGGCACTGTTGGTCCAGATTGTCCCACTTCTCAACGGTGATTCGGCGTAGATCCCTCAGAGCGGTTGGTGGGTCACGTCGTCCATAAACAGCCCTTTTCAATCTATCCCAGGCATGCTCGATAAGGTTTGTGTCTGGAGAACATGCTGGCCACTCTAGTCGAGCGATGTCGTTTTCCTGAAGGAAGTCATTCACAATATGTGCACGATGGGGGCACGAATTGTCGTCCATGAAGACGAATGCCTCGCCAACATGCTGCCGATATGGTTGCACTATCGGTCGGAGGATGACATTCACCTATCGTACAGCCGTTATCTATCCCTACGCCTTAAGTCTTCCAAAGTTCTTTGAAATTCTGATTATATCTCTTCCCTGTCGACTCTTGTTTCTTCTATCACGTCGTCGGACAAGTCCTCCCCATCGCAAACACGTCCAGTGCACATTTTTCACCTATCTGCCCTCTCCTCTGCATTTAACAGTGGTATTCCCATTGCACTCTTAATGTTACCGCCCTACCTATTAATTTCGCCGAAGATTGTTTTGACGTTTCTATATGCTGAGTCAGTCCCTCCGAAAATAATTTCTTCGGTTTCTTCAAAATATTTCATGTAGCTGTTTCACATAAGCTTTCCTGCATTTTCTATTTCTTTAATGCATCCCGCCTTAGTTTCCCTTAGTTTCCCTTCTTTGCTAAGTGACCTGTATTTGTGTATTCCCGAATTTCCCCGAACATTTCAGTACTTCGTTCGTCGGTAAACTGAAGTATTTCTTCTGATGCCCTTGTTTTTCTTTTTTGCGGTTACCTTAATGGCACCTATGTTAGTCTTTCCAATTTGTCTGACTTCCCTTTTTAGAGATGTTGATGCCTCTTCAACTGAACTGCCTACTGACCTATTTATTATTGTCGTGTCTATAGCCTTAGAGAACTTCAAACGTATTTCTTCATTCCTAAGTACTTTTGCATCCCACTTCTTTGCCCATCGACGCCTCCTAAATTGTCTCTTAAACATCAGCCTACTCTTCATCATTACAAATTGTGATCTGAGTCTATATCTGCTTCTGTGTAGCCTTACAATTCAACACCAGATTTCTGAATCTCTGTCTGACCATGGTGTAGTCTAACTGGAATGTTCCTGTCTCTCCCTTTTCCAACTATACCTCCTCCTCTTGTGATTCTTGAACAGAGTATTCGCAATTAATAAATGAAATTTATTGCAGAGCTCAATTAGTCTTTATCTTCTCTCATTCCTAGTACGTAGCCGATATTCTTTCCTAACCTTTTCTTCTACTCTTTCCCCTACAACCACATTGCAGTCACCCATGACTATTAAGTTTTCATCTCCATTTACCTACTGAATTATCCTTTCAACATTCTCAAATGCTCTATTTCTTCATCTTCTGCTGCATCGTCGGCATGTATATGTGAACTATTATTGTCGGTGTTGGTTCGTTGTCGAAACCCTACCACTGAACTGTTCACAGTAATACACTTTCTGCTCTAGTTCCCTATTCATAACGAATCCTACTCTCGTTATACCATTTTCTGCTGCTGTTTACATTGCCCTATACGCATCCGACCAGAAATCCTATCTTTCCGTTTCACGTCATTGACCCCCGCTGTAACTAGGTTGAACGTTAGCATTTCCCTTTTCGGATTTTCAAGCCTCCCTACCACGTTCAAAGTTCCGACATTTGAGGCCCGACTCGTAGAATGTTATTCTTTCATCGGTTATTAAATATTTTTCTCATAGTCACCTTCCTCTCTGCAGTCCCCTCCCGGAGATCAGAATTTGGGGCTAGCGCTGAATCTTTTGCCAGTCATAATTTTTTCGATAATAAGCCACATGTCGTTTGGATACATATTACGTGTCTTTAATGCAGGGGTTTCCATTGCCTTCTAAATCATCATGTCGTTGATCATTTTGGATCCTTCCACCTTTTTATGCAGTTTCCCAACCCCAGGGCAGGAGAGTATCCTAACCCTCTGTCCGCTGCCCCGCTGTCTCTGACAAGGTCGTTGGAAGAACATCTGTCGGAAATCTTTGGCCGTCATTGCTGTACTAATTGTATCTGAATTTTGTACTAATGTTTACACAAAGCCACCGGCTAATGTATAGTGACTAATCGACGCGAAGCATGAGTGAAAGAAAAGTTACGTGAAATGAAAATACGAGGGCGTACTGAAATGTAATTCCTCTGAATGTTTGTGAAAATTTAAAATATTTTTAAATAAAACAAATGTTATTAAAATTTTACGTATTTATTCTTCATGTCTACATATTTGCAGCTCTCTGCCGCTAGAGGGCTCCGTGTTGTAGCTTTTAACATAGCAGTGTTCATCCATACATCGGGAACCTTCTTCAGCATGACAATGCCGGACGACACATAACATCTGCAACAATCCAACGCTTTGAGTTCGCTGTGATCATCCTCAGTACAGTCCAAACTTGGCCGCATCCGTTTTTTCATCTGTTTCCAAAATTAAAGGACGCCTTCAAGATTTCATTTTGATAGTGATGAAGCGGTGGAAGCAGAGACGAGGTTGCGGCTCCATCAACAAAGTTAAAAACCTTCAAACTGCCTACGAGCACTTCTATTTTTACGGCGGAGACAGTGGCAGTTTTGAAAGCACTTAAGTTTGTCTCTAGCACTTCCTTCCCCAAGATATTGATAGTATCTGACTCGCAAAGCGTTCTTAAAAACATTCAGTACAGTCGATGGAACAAAACAACCAACAGTTATATCTTGGACGTGATATCTGAATATATTCGCAGCACACGCACGGGCCGGACGATCCATTTGTTGTGGGTTCCTTCCACCTCTGGTGTCCTCTATAATGATGAAGTTGGTGCATTTGCCAAACAAGCGGCAACCTTAGGCACCGTCCTGGATCTGCACCTTCCTTATACAGACTACTTACGTGAAGTCAAGGATCACGCAACACAACAATGGCAGGAAATGTGGAACGTTTCTCAACAGACAATGGTTCAAATGGCTCTGAGCATCATGGGACTCAACTGCTGAGGTCATTAGTCCCCTAGAACTTAGAACTAGTTAAACCTAACTAACCTAAGGACATCACAAACATCCATGCCCGAGGCAGGATTCGAACCTGCGACCGTAGCGGTCTCGCGGTTCCAGACTGCAGCGCCTTTAACCGCACGGCCACTTCGGCCGGCTCAACAGACAAAAGCCGGTTATTATGCACTGCTACAACCTCGGATTCCTTCACAGCCGTGCTTCATGAGGACACATCTGGACCGATCCACGATTTCTACCATCATAAGACTCCGCTTCAATCATGCCTCTTTCCCACAACATCTACATCGGATCAACGTTTACAGTTCACCAGCATGTGAGTGTGATCCTGAGTCGGAAGCTGATGCCAACCACATCTTATTTATGTGCCCCAAATTTGACCGTGAACGGTTGGTCTTTCTGAAGACATTGCTGAGTATGGGCTACCATCTTCCTCAATCAGTTTCTTCTCTTTTGTGTACTAAAGACGTTCGTCTATATAAAGTGATAGTTAACTTCACCAAGAGTACTGGTTACAATCTGTAGGTTTTAATGGTGTACGTAAATTATAAACATGTCTTGCTGATGAAGATATTTCAGATTTGGTGTGAATTGTAAGCCAAGACACTTTTAATTATTTTCCAATTCAATTCAATTTTTAAAACATTATGTACACAACTGTAACAGTTAAGCTTTTTATTCTTGTAAATATGCATTTCTGTATTTGTTTATTCAATTATGTGTACATTGTCACTATGTGTTGCCGATGGCTAAATTGAGTACACACTCAAAGGCCAAATAAAAAAAAAGTTAAGCATTTTACAGTATCAACAAACTGGTCTCACCCTGGGAGAAATGTGTTCGTCTTCAGGGCGACTACGTTGCGAAATAAATATGTAGACATGAAGACTAAAGATGAAGAGTGTTAATGACGTTCGTTTTAATTGAAATGTTTCAAGAGTTTGCGTATATAAAATTCGGAGGCATTACTTTTCAGCACGCCCTCATACTTCTGCCCTTGACGTTAAAATATTTATATTTTATCCAGTGCACTAAATACCAAGTGCTATAATTAGAATAATGTGAAACTGGTGTGAATTACTATTATCTTTATAGGTGGAACCTCTCGACCTAGGGATCTTTTTTCAATTAAATGAGAACAGAGTAATTTTGATGCTTGGCTAAGTTATTTTAACATTCTTTTGACACGATTTACCACAATTGTTTCGGCTTCGTGAGATTATACTAAGTAAAGTTTCACGATGTATGCAAATCTCATACGAACAAATATCGGAACAAATGGAAACAATGCCAAATTTTATATTTCGTAGATAATGTTGTTAGGATCTTTCTGCACTAAAAGGTGATATATCATTAACACAGCGGGATTATTCTGTGATAAAAAATGATCGTATGGTATTATTGGCCGGAAACCACGTCTGGGGTTGTTCGACCGCCTAGCGCAAGTCTTTCTATTCGGTGACTTTCGCGTCGGTTAAGATAAGATGAAATTATTAGGACAGTACAGACACCCAGTCCGTAAGCAAAAACTCCCCGTCCCTGCCGGGAATCGAATCCCGGACCCCGCAATAAAGAGACAATGAAGCAAATCACTATAATCTAGTGACTAAACGACGGGTTGCGGACAGATCTTTCGATAATATTCTCCTACGGAAGTCACTGAAGGTTTCAATGCATTGCCCTCTCGACAGCCAAAAGCGTTTCATTCAGCATCTCTCTTACCTATAATCCTATGCTTTGCTTTACGCTTATTATGCAGCAGTGTATGTTTCTTTGGAATGTTTTTTTTACAGTGACTGTATACCACGGAGGGTCCCTCACATCATGAACGTTCTACTGTATAGAGACTTCTCAAGAGCATGATCAACTGTTACTTTAAACTTTTAACTTGGGATATGACACTAATGCTTCTTTATCTAGTTTACATAACATATAAATCTTACTACTTGTTTAGATGCCCTTCGTGCTTTGGTCATCCTTGTTGCTACAGCGGCCTCATGATCACTGATACCAGTTGCAATGTAGGCATCCTTCAAAACATCAGGTCTATTTCTTGCCATTAGATTCAATATACTTCCATCATGAGTGTAGTGTCGAACTATCTGTTCTAGGAGGTTTATATATGTTAGTTACTGTAACTTCTCCTATTTTGATGACAACTTCATGGATATCATTTGCAGTGGAGGCTTCAACTGGAAAGGCGTCCTCTATGTCCCCACGCACATATGTCGCAACGCCATAGTGTCTGTCATACTCTTAATCGCATCAGAACTAACTGTGGGAGATGCGCCGACTCCTTACACAGATGGGGTAAACTTTCTTCGGCCGCTTGCGACTGTGGCGCTGAGAGACAGACGGTCAAACACATCGTGCAGGAATGCCCACTAAGGGCATACGAGGGTGACCCACAGGATTTCCTAATGGCGACCCAAGAGACAATCGATTATTTATTATCTAAGCTGGACGTCTGCTTGTGATTGCTCTTCTGTGAGTGTAAATTTACAATTGGCAGTGTCCTTACATACAAACTGTTATTTATTGCTCTGTTTATACATATGAGATTTTTTTTTAAATCGTGTTGTTTCTGTAATTTTTACTGTGATGTTATGAGCCATACGCTAAATAAATAAAATAAATCTGTTCTAGGTAGTTTTCAGAGAAGGCATTCAGTGATGTTTACTGGGATATTTGTCACGTTCACCACTAACAAAATTCTAATTATCCCCATTGATTCAGGCATAATTAAAGTCTCCTTGGATTAAAGTATGATTAGAGTACTAATGTACTAACGACCTGACATTTTCTCTAAAGATTTCTATTACATAAAGAGGTAAGTATTCAGTTGTAATTTATGTCCACTACTGATACCGACTCTTACCTAAACGGTCTTCCATGCAGCTTGAATTTCTATCTAGTTGGATTTGAGTTTCTTGTCTATTACTATAAATTCACTACTTCCATTTCATATTTGCCTATCCTTTCGATATACGCTTAAACTTTCCACAGACATCTCACTGTAGTCAACTTCGGGTTTTAACAACCTTTCTGTTTCTACGAATTACAGGAGCACTTATTGCGAATGCTTTGACAGTTAATCACTAGGAATATAAAACTCTCGTCCACTGGAAACTTCTGTTTGGATCATACACTCATATTGCTGGTCTCCTTCTGATATTATTATCTGGACTGGATGAAGAGTCCCCTAATCTAAAAGTCACACTCAACTTACCTGGTTAGCAGCCTCTGTTGTATAATGCACACTTCACCTATTTAGGGGGACCTTACAGATCCCTGCGCTATGTGGCTTGAGAACCCTAGGAAGTTGCAACCTCTAGTGTCACAGAATCTTTGCAGTTTCTGGTTCAAGCCTTACTCCTGACTCTGAACGCGGGGAGGGAGGCGGGCACAATCTGTTTTGAGAACAATATTGCGGGCTGGATCTCCATAAACAAAGCAGATCTTCCCAACTTTTACTACCAGTCGTGGAATGATCCAAGTATGACCTCTGAGCCCAGAAGGCAGACATCGTGTGTCACATTTGCCTCACCATGTGCAGTTGGTTGTACTCTCGATGGCTGCTTGAATAGTCTCTTCAACAGGTTGAACGAAGCCCCGTAGGGATACACAATGAGGACCATTCTTCGCCGCATGTTTGAGCTGCCTATGATTAATAGACTCCTGCCCTTCTGCGTTTCCACCATGTCGCCCACCCCTCCTCGCACCCCGTGACACGGGACGCAATAGGTTTCCCAACGGTTGAAGTATCACAGACTCAATTTCAGTTTCAGTTTCAGTACAAAACGGCACCTCGAACATGTCGGTTAGAGGGGATGGGCGTAACACCCCAAGTACTCCCTGGTTCCTGTCTCCCACACACAGGGCAGCTTGACCTACCGTCGACAAGCCATTCAAAGGGGACGTGTAGTGATAACCCCTGTACTTCCTACAGAAGAGACAGTATGCTCAGGAGAGTATCGTATTGGAGGTACCTTTGGTATCTCTGGTACATGAATCCAAATACCCCCCAGCTCCATTATACCCATTCGCATAAGCTTCCAATCGCTTGACAGTAACCAGAGCGATTTCCAGCTGCTTGCTGGAACTAAACAGTAACCTTACACAATGGGGCTGCATTGTGGCAGGTGCAATATTTCACATAATAGTTAACAAAGAATTCTAAACTTGCTGAGTCTCTTTTGATTTATGAGTCTGACACTGTTACTCTGAAATGTTTTTAAGGTTATCATCACTAACAAACTCGAGAATAGCGTTAATTTACGGTAAATACAGACAATCCTTTTAAAAGAGAAACCTAATTTGAAACGATATGTTAATTATTTACATTATGTGTAAATCACGAAATAAGTTACGCACAACACCCGTAAGTTACGTCAATTTTCAAACAATTACCTCTTTTCACGTAACTATATAGGCAAATTAGGGAACGATCGTTTTTGAAGGAGATATCGTTGCCTAAGGTTTCAAAAAGTCACGAAATAAGTTTACAATTGACGATGTAGTATGAGATTTTAGAGGCACTTGCAAACCTTCGAAATTACACTGTATCACGATAAACAGAAACATTGATGACACAGTCATCAAAAGATTATGGTAAAACGTCAGGAACAGTAAAGTACTGTAATCTAGAATTTTGAATCGCACCTATCTGACACGCGTGGTGTCAAACAGAGGAAAATTCGGAAGTCGGCTTAGATATGAAAATATACGTGTGAATTGCAGGGATGTTTTACTTAGCTGAATTTGTGACATCTTCTACACTCCAGCGTCAATTTATCTCAATAAAACTTGTGAAAATTGTGGAACACTAACAAAGCACTTCCTCCGGTTGGAGCGGCTAACATTTAGCTTGAAAGTTATATTTTAAACGATTTTTTAATTTCTTTTTTACTGTCCCACACCACAAATTTTGATGTTTACGACCTCCGTTTTATGTTTCTTGTCATGACGTAAGCAGCACTTGAGCGTCCATTGCGTAAGTCGAGTAGTGCGTCCACCACTCGGATGGAGTATGCTTTCCGCGTGATTGATTTTGCAAAAGCAAGCGCTTTTGTAGCCTTACTATACGGTTATCGAACACAAATTCGTAACTAACCATACACAAGGCACTCATTCCACAACCTGAACCTGAAAATTAAGAAAACTCGTTGTCTCTTCAAGGAGCAAAGTAGCAGAGAGCCCCCAGTATCCAAGCAAATGCTCATGAAACTTTTACAAGCAACGTATAGACGTCAGCAAAATGCGCTAGTTTGGATCTAGTTTCTCAAAATGTAGTACAGAATGTCCTTTATACACATTTAGAGATTTTTTTCTGACGTTTCAATTGTCACGTAATCTCAGTGAAAACGACTACCGTTGCCACTCATTCAGTGTGGATATACATCAATGCAGCGAAAGAAATGATTTCTTATTTTTCAGTGGGGAACAACTTCCTGGGAACCGAAACTCACAATGCTGTGATATATTCATCAAAACAAACTTTTGTGCTGTTGTTTATAAAAATTTTATGGAAGATTTTTTTTTCAAGAAAAATAAGTGCTTGGCGTTACTTAGGTTTCATATTGGCCCAGAATAGCGCACTATCGCAATGTTGTCGTGTTGTACTTTCAACTGTCGAAGGTTCGCACTTAAAAATCAAAACACTGAATCACAGTGACTACAGCGACTGTGACGTGGATAATCAGACTGGTATAATCGCACTTTGGTCTGTGAATGAGATAGAATGCCCATATTTAACTGCACGAAGAAACTTTCCAGATCACAGTAAAACGTGGTGAGGACATCGTAACGATGGTTGCGTTTTCTCAGCTGGGGTGAGTGAATTTACATTTATATCTAGTGCGGTGTCTAATCACAGATGTCACATTGTTTAGAAGAGTGTTTGCATAAAGATAGTGAATACTGGGGGTCAGTTGACGTTCTTCCAAAACAATGCTCAGCAATAAATGGAAAATATAGTACGCATATGGCCGTAACTACTTAAGAATAGTGAAAACTAGAATTTTCTTCAGAAGGAAGGTTGAAGGAAGACTGTCTCTACACTCAACCCAAGTAGATCACAGAGGACGGCGATCCTGCTCGAACGTTTAAAACGAATAATAAGAAGTAAAGTATCCAGACAAAGTATTCAAAAATGGTTCAAATGACTGAGCACTGTGGGACTTAACATCTGAGGTCATCAGTCCCCTAGAACTTAGAACTAATTCAACCTAACTAACCTAAGGACATCACACACATCCATGCCCGAGACAGGATTCGAACCTGCGACCATAGCGGTCGCGCGGTTCCGGACTGAAGCGCCTATAACCGCTCGGCAGACAAAGTATTCATAAGCATTTTTATTCTTATGAAGTGATAGTTTTATTCAGTCATAGCCTAGTAATTAGCAAAGCGAATTAAAAAGGAAGGATAATAAACAAGAAACTGTGAGGTTTGCTAGTGATATTATTCTGTCAGCGACTGCAAAGAACTTGGAAGAGCAATTTAACGAAATTTATAGTGTCTTGGAAAGAGATTGTAAGACGAACTTCATCAAAAGCAAAAAAAAAAAGGAATAGACTGTAGTCGAATTAAGTCAGACTGTGCTGAGGGAATAAGATGTAGTGATGAAAAACTAAAAGTTTTTTTTTTTTTTTTTTTTTTTTTTTTTTTTTTTTTTTTTTTTTTTTTGCAACTAGGACAGAAACCCTGGTAGAAAATGAAAAATGAAGACTTTTAAAAGCATGCCACAGAAAACATCATACACACATCAAAAAGAATTTTGAATCATCCACGTTCCCAGAACTGAAGATAGACGTAGACTGTATTGTATCACAGACACAGTCCCTTTGACTGTTCAGAGATGTCACTAAACCCGCCCAAAGATGTAAACAACCATGCATGAGCAGCGCCTATTAGACGGAGGGGGTCCCACAGCTGATCAGTTCCAGTCATTCCACCAGGAAGGAGGAACACGGCTCGTCTTGTCTGTTGTTCAACCATGCCTAGCCGGTCAATACCGCGGTTCGATCGCGTTGTTACTTTGTGCCAGGAAGTGCTCTCAACAAGGAAAGTGTCCAGGTGTCTCGGATTGACCCAAAGTGATGTTGTTCGGACATGGAGGAGATACAGAGAAACAGGAATATTGTCGATGGCATGCCTCCTCAAGCCGCCCAAGGGCTCCTACTGCAGTGGATGACCGCTACCTGTTTATGGTTCGGAGGAACCCTGACAGCAACGCCACCATGTTGTATAATGCTTTTCGTGCAGCTTCAGGACGTCGTGTTACGATTCAAACTGTGCGCAATAGGCTGCCTGATGCGCAACTTTACTCCTGACGTCCATGGCGACGTCCATCTTTGCAACCACGACACCATGCCGCGCGGTACAGATAGGCCCAACAACATGCCGAATAGACCACTCAGGAATGACATTACGTTCTCTTCACCGATGAGTGTAGTATATGTCTTCAACCAGACAATCGTCGGAGACGCGTTTGGAGGCAACCCGGTCAGGCGGAACGCCTTAGACACGCTGTCCAGCGAGTGCAGCAAGGTGGAGGTTCCCTGCTGTTTTGGTGTAGCATTATGTGGGTCGACGTACGCCGCTGGTGATCATGGAAGGCTAAACGATACATGAATGCCATCCTCCGACCGATAATGCAGCCATATCGGCAGCATATTGACGAGGCGTTCTTCCTCATGGACGACAATTCGCGCCCCCATCGTGAACTTGTGAACGACTTCCTTCAGGATAACAACATCGCTGGACTAGAGTAGTCATCATGTTCTCCAGACATGAACCCTGTCGCACATACCTGGGATAGATTGAAAAGGGCTGTTTATGGACGACGTGACTCACCGACCACCCGGAGGGATCTGTGCCGAACCGCCGTTGAGGAGTGGGACAATCTGCTTAAATTCCTTAGGTTGTTGTGGGCTTTAGTGATCGTGTACTGTAAGCCCATCGGTTCCTACAAAGTAGAATTCGTATTTGTGCTTTACATTCTGAACTCTTATTGTTAGCTAAAGGTTTTGTTTTGTACCTCCATCTGTCAGTGTACAATACCCAATGTTTACGTTTATTAGTGTCATTTAGACGCGGTACATTTAAGGTAGCAGTTTTTATAGTTTTATTAGGTCGCTTTCGTGTGTACGTAAACGCTTGTTTAAATTACAAATGCCGGCCGGTGTGGCCGAGAGGTTCTGGGCGCTACAGTCTGGAACCGCGCGACCGCTACGGTCGCGGGTTCGAATCCTGCCTCGGGCATGGATGTGTGTGATGTCCTTAGGTTAGTTAGGTTTAAGTAGTTCTAAGCTCTAGGGGACTGATGACCTCAGAAGTTAAGTCCCATAGTGCTCAGAGCCATTTGAACCATTTTTTTAAATTACAAATACGAGGATAATCAGTAGGTGCAGCTTACCGCAAGTCACTGTTTAATTCGTTTATGATATTCACCAGATAGGTTCAAATGGTTGAAATGGCTCTGAGCACTATGGGACTTAACATCTCAGGTCATCAGTCCCCTTAGAACTACTTAAACCTAACTAACCTAAGGACATCACACAACACCCAGCCATCACGAGGCAGAGAAAATCCCTGACCCCGCCGGGAATCGAACCCGGGAATCCGGGCGTGGGAAGCGAGAACGCTGCCGCACGACCACGAGATGCGGGCTCACCAGATAGGCCCTAGCACTTTACTGTAGGTCACTGTCTTATTCTTTAGTATTCACTAAATAGCCCCTAGCAGGAAAATAAGCACCAGATCTCGCTTCTACCATAAATTTTTATTTTCATTATTGAGTGTCCTTTCTGTCAACTAGAATGTAGCTGTTAATCTTGTGTGGCAGTAGGTTTCCTTAAGTTTCTTATAGTAAATCAGTTATTTAAATATTTAATCAGTCATTTATAGGAAACAGTTAAACTTATGACACAATACACTTTGGAGCAGAAAGGTACCCTTATGTGTACGAATAAAATACACTTCTCCAATTCAGAGAATTGAACCACAGATTTTATTTCGTCGTATGAGATACAGTTTAATTCAGTCCTGCAACGACAACAATTTAGTGCAACTACGCATTGCTAAAAGACTGTGTGGTAAATTCCCTGCCCAAAAACTCCCTTCAACAGAACAGTGCTTTACTAAGCATGGTATTATTGGAGACAGTACACACATGCATGCCCTTACATTCCTGCAGCCTGTGAACTAACTTGCTCAGTCAGTTGTAGGGTGACCTACGGTTTAATGTGGAGTCTGAACTACGCTGCAACTTGGCAGTTTTCGCGTATACAAATCGATGCTAAAGATGAAAGAAGGGAACTCACCAGTGATAAGTAGAAACAGTTGAGCGACGTCTTCCTCGCGTAACCTTTTCGTTATCTCCCTGTCTGTCGAAGGTAAATTTTTCCTAAATATCATTGTTACAAATTAAAATCTCGGAAAAATAAGTACTCCTTCTGATGGTATTAACAGGACCATCAGGAAGTGTGCTGCATTGAATAATGAGGTAAATGCCGCAGTTGTGTACGTTAAAGAGAGAAATCAATGGTTTGCTCAGCTCACATAGGAGTGTTCCGCTGCACAATAAATTTATTTCTTTGCTTATTTTCATTTCAGGAAAAAGCAACAAGTAAATTATCTTGACATCATAAACATTATTTAAACATCAGTGCTCTTCCTATTCAGTAATACGGAAACTTCTCACGAATGGGCTTACTGCTTACTCTTCCAGTCGATTACAAACTTCATCGGATTCAGATTATTCTGAAGCTACCAGCTTCTGTGTAGCCCTATGTTACTAATGGATTGCAGTCTACTGCTTCTGTTGAAGTCTTCGCTGCGTTGTATGTGTATGACAGATTAAAATTTGATGCCTATCGGATACTTATCATGTGCCGTGGAACAACCATTACAGCAGTCTGCCTGCTTATCTTGGTGGTAAAGTGCCTGCGTTCCATGCGAGTCCGGGTTCGATTCCTGGCCGGTTCGAAG
The DNA here is from genome assembly GCF_023864345.2 of Schistocerca serialis cubense. NCBI lineage: Eukaryota > Metazoa > Arthropoda > Insecta > Orthoptera > Acrididae > Schistocerca > Schistocerca serialis. Next base: position 541,258,324 of record NC_064638.1, read on the forward strand.
ATTTTCTCCGGTCGTGGACTGGGTGTTGTGCTGTCCTCATCATCATTTCATCCTCATCACCGGCGCGCAAGTCGTCCCATGCGCCGTCGAATGAAATAAGACTTGCACTCGGCGGCCGAACTTCCCCGACTGGGTCCTTCCGGCCAACGATTCTATACGCTAATTTCCATTTTTACCATTACCACAGAATCCTCTATAGCAGTGTTTCCCAAACTGTGGGAAAGTTTTATAATCTGAACAGTTATGTACAATATCATTCTAAGCAAGAAACTTTTGTGGCTTAATAATGGTCTCTGAGCGAAACGAGAACAGCGCAGGCGCAGGACTCATCGGAAATTGCGGTAATGCAACATCGCTTTCCCTTCCGCTTGCGACAATGTGACTCATGGCTGTGAGAGCGTGCTTTGTTTGTTTGTTCGTATAGTGTGTGCATGCGTGTTTATTGTGGCGGCTTGTTTCATTTTATTTGACTGTGGACGTGTGGATTAAAATTTACCACAAACCTTACACATTTGATTTGACTGTGGACGTGTGGATCAAAATTTACCACAAACCTTACACATCCGGTACCAGTGCATTATGTAATACATCTAAATGTGACTGTGTTAGTGGAGTTAGTGAACTGAACTCCTTCCAGAAGAAGGCAAAATTTTGTTTTCGTAAATACAAATGGTTCAAATGGCTCTGAGCACTATGTGACTTAACTTCTGAGGTCATCAGTCCCCTAGAACTTAGAACTACTTAAACCTAACTAACCTAAGGACATCACACACATCCATGCCCGAGGCAGGACTCGAACCTGCAACCGTAGCGGTCGCGCAGTTCCAGACTCTAGCGCCTAGAACCGCTCTGCCACACTAGCCGTCCGTAAACACAAGGATGGTTATTTGAAATATGGGTTTGCGTTCTCTGGCACAGTTCAAGAACAGCTTCCTCAGTATGTTGTGTGCTTTGAAGTACATGCTAACAAGAGTATGAAACCCTCATAACTGAAAAGACATGTATCGAAGAAACATCCAGGATACGTAAGTATGTCAATCGATTTTTTCCGAAACAAAAAACGAGAATTTTTAAAGTCAAAATCGGTGATGACAAAATCGACTTCTGAGGAACAAAATAAGCAAGCTACAATCGCTTCATATCGACTGTCATTATTGATAGCCAAAAAGGGGGCAGTCACACCGTAGGAGAGGATATTACTTTGTAAAATTTGTAAATTTGTGGTAAGATCTTGTGGGACCAACCTGTTCAGCTCATCGGTCCCTAACCTTACACACTGCTTAATCTAACTTAAATTAACTTACGCTATGGACAACACACACACACATTCCCGAGGGAGGAGTCGAACCTCCGACAGGGGGATCCGCGCGGACTGTGACAAGGCGCCCTGGCCGCGCGGCTACCCCGCGCGGCAGTATTGCTTTACCAGCGGCCAAAATAATACCTGATGCTTTATTTAGCGAAAAGCACACAAGACTGACGAAATATCCCTACAAAACATAACGGTAAAGAGAAGGATCGATGAAATGTCAGAGTTTGTAAAACAGTCCGTGATCACAGTTTTCAAGCAAAGTGACTACTCTTCACTTCAGCTTGATGAAAGCACAGATATAGTGGGCGAGGCTGTTCTTTTAGCTTTTGTTAGGTTTTAATTTGATAGGAACGTAGAAGCAGAAATGCTATTTTGTAAATGTTTGCCAATGACAACAACAGGGGAAGAAATTTTTAAATATCTTGATGGCTTTATGGTAGAAAATGAAGTAGAGTGGGCAAAATGTGTTCCACTGACCACTGATGGTGCCCGTGCTATATCTGGCGTTTACTCAGGTTTGATATGCCAAAGTTAGGGCAGTTGCCCCTTCTGTTCAGTGGACTCACTGCAGCCTGCACCAAGAGGCCCTTGTATGTATAAGTCTGTCTGAAAGCCTAATAAAAACCATTAATGACGCAGTGAAAACTGTGAATTTCATTAAATCTAGACCTAAAAATTCAAGATTGTTTGCCATACTGTGCGATGAGATGGGCAGTGTGTACAAAACACTTCTTCTGCACTGTGAAGTAAGCTGCTTGTCAAGAGAGAAAATGCTATCAAGATTATTTGAGCTTGGAGATGAGCTGAGATCTTCCTGTTGGAGCACAAAAGTAATGCTAAATATGTGAGCAGTTTCTTGGACACGTTAAATGACGAAAACTGGCTGATAAGGCTTTCATATTTGGGTGACATATTCAGTGCTCTTAATAGCCTCAATTTATCGCTGCAAGGGAAGAATGTCCACAAGTTCTATGTTCAAGATAAAATAGAAGCAACTTTTAAAAAACTTCAAAGATGGTCAAGTAAAGTGAAAGAGAGCTGTTTTGATGCATTCCCAGTCCTCAATGATTTCTTAGAAACACATGGAATCAAAGTTAACGAGGAACCAGCAGCTGCTGTGAAGGAACATCTTGAAGCTCTGGTCTCCAGTTTCAGGCACTTATTCTGAAATAATTTTACTAGTAATCACTTAGATTTGATGTATTCCTTATTAAAGATGTTTATATTTTCATGTTATTGTTTTTCACCCAATACAGAAAAGTAACAATTAAGTTCAACCACCTACATTTTCAAAATGATAGGCTGCCCCCACATAGCGAACTCAAAAGAATCTGATAGTTTCATGTTAATCCCACTGATAGTTGTTTGCTTATTCAAGAGTGTTACTTAATGTTGATTTCTTGTTGTAGGTATTACTTTCCGAAAATTCCTGATGAAGTGGTATGGATAAGAAATCCGTTTGAAGAGGACGAGCTTAAAAAGTTGAAACTGTCCTCATCTATGGAAGAGTCCCTGATAGAACTATCGTGTGATTCTCCTTTGAAAACTTTATTTCAAGAATTAAGCCTAATCCCGTTTTTGACCAAATTAAAGGGAGAGTATCGAGTGCTTGCAAACATAGTTTTGAAGGAACTAATGGAATTCGCAACTACTTACTTATGTGAACGTGCTTTTCTAGCCTAGTTAAAAAAAAAAACAGGTATAGAAAGAAACTTTTCGTGGAAAACGATTTACAACTAGAACTAACAAGCTTCAGCCTAGATATGGAAAGTGACAATAACACCAGGGCTAAACAATACCGCAAATGTCATCAAGTTCACCACTTAATTTGCATGAAATAAAATTATTAAGGGCCAAAATATTGTTTCTTCTTTTTAATTATGTTTCCTTCAGCAATTTCAAAATTATTACTCAGCAAAGCATTTTTTCATACAATACTAAGTTTGGTTTCATATTGTATATAATTTTTATATTGCTATTAACTAATGCGTAGTCACTGTAGTGGTAGAGTGTACACATGTATATACTGGATCGCGAAAATGTTTCCAGAAAGATAGTGGGTCGTGTTACAAGAAAGTTTGGGAACCACTGCTCTATAGCAAGGTCGCCATATGACACCGATCATTTTTAATCAGAAGCAGGTCTCGCATAGCAGTTATTACGAACTAAATACTAGGTAATATTCCTCACATGATCAGTCTGTGGACTATCTGCAGTGTATGGTAACCAGAAAAAACTTCACAAGCCAAGACCGCAAAAAAGCATAAGTGTGGGGTGCTTACGCCACTTTTGTCAGCTGCCAGCTGATAGTGAACATGAACACTTGCAATCGGGGCAGTAAGTTATGTTTATGTTTGTGCAAAATACTTTTTCATTTGACATGCCGATATGTAGTAATCTTCATGGTAGGTGTCGTACATATGCAATATGAAGCAACTTGTAACACTGATGGATGATATGTCGTAAAAATTCAAAAGCATAATATCCGATGATCATATCAAAACCCTGTTGAAAGCAGATAACCAGTAAAACGCTTGTTAGCGATCTTGGCTTGTGATGTTTTCTGCAGTTACCATAAATAAACGTAGTTTAACATCTCGTAGTACTCTTGGCTGTCCAGCTCCTGTAGATTCAGCGGATCTTTAAACAACCGAGTCTTTTGGTTTATGAAGATTTTCAATTATAATTTATTAAAATTCAGTTAATACTCTGATTTTTTTATTTTTAACTCAATAAACAAAACTCTTGGAGACAACATTTTATTTTCATTGCAGCATAGTCAATAAAATAAGAGCACTTACAACAGTTTCAACACATTACATGTATTTCAATGAAGAAATATACAAAATACAACAAGAAATACAATACAGTTGTAAGTAAGTTTAGTTCGTGACAAACTAATGAAGTCTTAGCGCTATTTTTAAAGAAAAGCTGTATCATTAAGTAGTTCACATTTCCGTTATAAGAGATATAAACTTAAATCTGGTTTGAAAACACTATTCTTTATTACAAGAATTTATTTCGTTTCTTAACTTGTGGTTTAATTTATTTAAAAAAGAATGCGAGGCACAGATTAACGTAAAGCACTGTAAATGTAATTACTAAAGAGTGGCACAGAATTAAAATAAATCATTTTTTGTAGAGGATAAGATGAAATTTTAGCGCTTCTTCATCACTGGTGAACTCATGATTAGGGAAAATTACAATGTGTTATATACACGTGGAATAATGAATGAGACTAATGGAAAAATGGAGTCTGCCGAAGCTCGATGACACACCAACAGATTTAACACTTCTAGCTCGTGTCACCAACAGTGTTGGTAGATGAGAGCAGCTGGTGCAGGTGTTGGAGGTAGGCGAGCTGTTGCTTGTGGTACAGCAGCAGCTGCTGCTGGTAGGCGCTGGGGCTGACGTCAGGAAGCAGCTGCGGCTCAGTGTCGACCACGTCATGCGGCTGCTGACTGGGCCTGACTGAAAACCTACCCGCTAACGGTTTCGTCTCATTCGAAATCGGACTGGTGGTGGTGAGTAATGGGAGTGGTGTAGACTGTGCCAGCTCTTTTTGGTGACGTTTCAGGAGTTCATGGATGAATTTCATTGCTCTTAACTGCTGACGTAAGTCATCTGTGGTAGCCTGGGCCTTCAACTTTTGTTTGGAAGTTTTCAGTGAGACTTGTGAACTACTAGACGCGTCTTGCAGCTGGTGCTCATCGCTGCCACCTCCCTGTATCTCGTGTTTCGTCGGCTCTGCTTGGTGCTGAAGGTTGCCTTCTTTGTCACCTGAAGTGGATGGTAAACGGCTGCGTGGAACCTGCTGATAAAACACTTCTGGCAATAACGCTGCAAGTTCTTCAAGTGTTGGTTCCCCATTGTTTACTATTGACTGTGGTACACTGTGTGAGATTCTATGACTTTGTTGCGGCTGCTGAAATCGATTTTGCACATTCAGATCGTCTGGCTGTGAGACAGTCGAGTGTGCGTTAAGTAAGTTCATAGCCTGAGGATTGCCGTTTGTTGGAAAGTTAGCAACCCTCAGTTGTTGCTGTGCTGTGTCTGCATGATGTACATTTGGTGGAAATCCTATACTGGGTTGAAGAAATGCTTGAGTGGTAATATGACTTATTTGGTCGTTGCTTGGATGTACATTTGTTGGCTGGGTGGGTCGATGGTGAGAGTTAAGTGGTATTTCAGCAAAACTTTGGCTGAATTGATTAATGCGAGTGTTCTGTACGCCTTTTGGAAACATTGGATTGTGCCGATGGAATGGAGGATTGTTGAAATGCAATGTCTGGCCAGTTTCTGAATGGACAAACCCAGGCTCATGTATAGTGTTAGGAGGAACCACCTGCTGCTGAATTATGTCCACGTTATGTGGGTTTTGTGGGAAAGCTGGATTATGTTGAAGAGAGCCAAGTATGTTTGTCAGACTAGACTGATCACTGCCTGGATGCCCACGTACTCCATGCAGCCTATTTCCTGATACACCCACGCCTGTCTCTCCAAAATGATGGTGTGTCTGGTGCGAAAACTGGTTTGTCACCGTCCCTGGTTGTTGAACTGCAGCTGACTGTACTACCCTGGTATTCACCTCTGGATGTCTGGTTACACGTAGAGTCTGTGGGCTCTGATTTGTTGCGGAGAGCAATGACGTTGTTCTCTGCAGTGTTGATGGTTTCTGAGAACTCTGTGACATTTGATTTGATGCAGAGGGCGGTAGCGTTGGTCTCTGCAGTGTTGATGGTTTCTGAGGAATCTGTGGGCTCTTATTTGACGTAGAGAGTGGTAATATTGGTCTCTGAGGTGTTGATGGTTTCTGAAGAGTCTGTGGGACTCGATTTGATGCAGACAGCAGTAACGCTGGTCTCTGTAGTGCTGATGGATTCTGAGGAGTCTGTGGGATCTGATTTGACGTAGAGAGCGGTAACGTTGGTCTCTGTGGTGTTGATGGTGTGTGAGGAGTGTGTGCGATATGATTTGATGCGAAGAGTGGTAATGATGGTCTCTGCGGTGATGATGATATCTGAGGTTGGCTTAGTGGTACATCTGGTCTTCGAGGAGTAGATACCGGCGGTGGTTGTCTGACCTGGTTCCGTTGTTTCTCAGTCTTTTGCGGCTTCCGCAATGCTCCTGCTGCAATCTTTGTTGAAAGAGGGAACTTGATTTTAGCCGGTCCTTCAGACTCAAATGTCACTTGTATTGGCCTGTCAATGTTTGTCATTGGTACAAACCCACCTTCCATGTGTTTTGGTGGTTTGAATACAGCTCGCTGATCCCGTGTGCTTGACATTTGAGAAGAATCTTCTTGAAATATCTCCTTTTCCAATAGTCGAATTCCAATCGCAGTGTGTTCGTCGTTCGAAGGAGCCGTTTCGTTATGTATATCTAGTTGAGGATTTGTAACTACTAACTTGTCAACCGGCTGTTCTGTGACATTCATTTGCATGGCTAAATTACTCTTGCTTGAGAGCTGAAGCCTGTTTCGTGTCGTAATACCGCGACTTCTGTGTTGTGCTGGTTTCCTTGACCTGAGTCTTAATTTTGTTGAAGTTGCAGATTCGCTTGGTATTGTCTTTGTGTCGATGTCATTGCTGTCGTCAACATTTGATACCGTCCCATCTGGTGCCTGAGTTTTTTCTTTCACTTCCTGGTTAATATCACTCGTTTTGTTTGCCATCGATTCAGCAACATTTGAAGTTTTATGCTGTTTCCCATACCCTGCCTCAACAGCCTTAAATATTCTTCTCCTTAGTTTTTCTTTCTTCGCATTCGTCATAGGTAATCTTCCTTGTTGCGTTGGTATTTTCTCAACATGTGTTTCTGCTTCTGCTGCTTCTGAGCTTGTCGTGTGTGTCAGTACCTCTGTCGTCTTCACGATGCTGTCTCCACTCGTGTTGCTACCAGAATCTCTTGTCTCCGTCTTGTCTATGGATGATTTGACTACAGGTGATGTGTGGTTCTTCGACGAATATGTCAACATTGTGGAAGGTAGCTTCCTTATTATCACTTTCTGTAGTTTGTCAGAAAGTTGGCTCGTCCCAACCTTTTCCTGTCTGCTATGTAACATTTGGTTGTTGTCACTGTCAGCTTTACTATTTGAAATAGGCACAATTTGCATATTCATTTTATTAGTCGCATCCTCCGCTTCACTCATTGGTACTTCTACCCTCGTTTCCGACAACTCAGCGTCACGAGGGTTAACTGAAGAATTGGCTGTTAGCGAACGCCGACCCGCCATTTGTTTCGTCCGTAGTTTGCGAATCACAACCTTCATGGGGTCATCCGTATATCGACTTTGATTTGAGATACCGTCGGGGTTATTTGAGTGTGCTGAGGTTTCTAGGCCGTCACTCTGCTTTACTGACAGTCTTCTCCTGCTGCCACGACCGGAGTTTTCAAGACGAATAGGACGCTCTCTGAGCACCATTCTGTTGCGGTGTTTGTGCGTCTCCTGTTCTGCCGATACAGAGACCTCAGTGTCTATTACTCCAGTAGGAGTGTCGGTCAAACGAGTAGTGTGTCCCGTTCCATTACTCGCAGCATTTATCATATCAGAGGGTCCGCCATTAGACCGTGCTTCCTCATGAGCTGTGCTGCTGTGTCTCACTGTATGGGAGCCCGTGCGTTGCAGGTCAACAAGACGATTTCTCAGAGATGGATGTAAAGTAATATAACTGATCTCCTTCTCCTCGCCCCTTTCCTCGCGCTTCACCAGCAGATTCTCTGGCACTACTGATGTGGCACTGGTCTTCTCCTGACCTGTAGAGAGGGAGTTTGCTCCCGTCTCAGCCACACTCCCATTCACAGCGTCTGTTTCAACCAGCAGTCTCTCCGCGTTTGGTTCGGGACGACCTCTGCGCGACAAGAGTTGCTGCAACGTCGGTGGGCGGCGCAGCGTCGGAGACGATGATGGTGGTCGAATTACCTCTTCTGCACACTGCGCATGCGTCTTGTTATTCTGTCCCAATAGCTGGCGGCTGTCTTGTAAGACATCATTTGGTTTATGTGCCATTTGCTGAAACTCACTGACAGAACTCAAGGACATCACTGTACTGTTTGTTTCGTGCACCAACTGCTGCACCTTTTTCGCAGACGCTTGGTTCCATCCGATATCATCAGACAAAAGTGGTCCTTTCTGATCAAAAAGCTTCGTCTGATCGTGTTGAACACTTTGCTCAGCACTATCGTCTTTTAGCCTATTACGAGGTAAATCCTGTCTCGGCATTTCAAAAGAATTATCTCCTGGCCATTCAGTAGTTGTAATTTCCCCCGTAATAGCGAGTGATTCATCGCCTAGCAAATTGTCTGTCCAGCTGTGAGTGGTCGATTCCAGTTGTTCTGTGGCTGGCTCACCGTCTGCCAAATTTTCCAGGCGGTTGTTCACTTCGTAGCCTACATTAGTGAACAAGTCTGCCAGTTCACCAGACGTCGTTCCACACGGAGAATTCATAGGGTAAACTATCGTTACAGCAGGCGATGCTACCGTGCTAGTACCTCCTCGTCTACCTCTGCGGCTGTTTTCTGGGTAAACGTACATTACAGCTTGTTTTGTGCTGCTTTCCTCCTCAGGCAACGACGTAGTGGAGACAATTTCTGATTCGTCATTCAGCGTAAGTAATCCCTCAGAGAATTTCTGTCTCTTCATCGCAGATATAAGCTCCTGGCAGCTTAGTTCTCTTGTCACTTTCGCCTCTACAGTGGTACCAGGGAAACTGGGGTCAGTCGTTTCAGTGATGGAAGTGAGGTAGCCATCTGTAGTTGATTTGCTAGTATCGATTTCAGTTTCAACGTAACCAGTGCCCTCACTATGAATCATGCGACGCTCTGGACTGTCAGCGTAATCTGAGTACTCGACAATCTCTGAGCCATCATAGTCATTGTCAACTCCCTGAGAGTTTTCGAAGACTGTATCGTCAGAGAGGGCATAGTCGTCTTCCCGCAAGATTTCAGTGTCCTCAGAAGTGTTATTTAGTACAGCTGTTTCTGCGTCTAGTGATGTGTTGATGTCACTGGTACCTCCTGTAGGATTACTGGAGCATTTAGAAATTTGGTCTTGACAGGCACTGTCATTGCTGCTGAGTGTCTCTTCAGTACCAATGGGAAGAGGATTAGTTTTGCCAGAATCTTCAGCGGAAGGTTCTGCAGCGGTCTCTAGTACATCATTCTGGGTGTTGCCAGTTTGCACCTGCGACGCGTCAGTGGCTGTAGTATTAGTTATCAAAAATTGTTTTTCATTCTCTCTCTCCTGTGCTTCATCGCCTTCGTTGCCAAATACTTTTTCTGAAGACTTATTACTGGGTACGTTATTCCCTCTTCCCAAATCTTTGATTTCTGTTGATAAAATTGATGAAATTTCTGCTAATGACTTATTGATATCACGTAAGCCGGTTTCAGTTTCGTTGTCAATAATGGCAACATTTGCAGTGCCGATAGAGCCAATTCCACTTTCAGGATCTTTTACATCCAAGCTGCCATTTGTCATTTGCAAGGACTGTTCATTGACTGTTTCAGGTAACATTTCTCGGTGGCTTTCTACTTCTGTTGTTCCATCTACAGGATCGGTTGTTACTTCTATGGGATCCTCGCCAGATGAGGTACGCACTGGCTGCAGTTGATGAATGTCTGCTTCTACCGTAAAAGGCACCACTTTGGTAGTTCCATTTTCAATTGGCGTCGTTTTCTCGACACTCACAAATCCACTTTCAGTTTTTGCTACTTGTGTAGTCGATGTGTCAGAGGTTGCTTGTGGCTGGACAGTGACACTGCCTTCAGATGATAGGAATTGTTCTGAATCACCTCCATCTACGACTTTGTTGCCAACGTCCTCTGAAGGTTCGATACCAGGGAGAAGAAACAATTGTTCTTTTAGGTTATGTAAACGATCCGATTCTTTGTCGACAGAACTAATCGCCCCAGACCCGCTGTTAACTTCACCCAGTGTAAACTGTCTTAAATTACCTCCATCTATAGTTCTGTCGTCGAGATCTTCTGAAGATGAGATTACGGGGCGAAAAAATAATTTTTCTTCTAGGCTGTGTAAACGTTTAGATTCAAAATCGGTAGAACCAGCTGCTGCATTTTCGTTGTTACTACTGGTCGAGCTTGTGACATCCGCGAGCACAGCTCCACTTTGTATCGACTTGAAATCCATCTCGTACGGCTGTATAGCAATAGCGGGAGGATATGGTGGCTGTTGTGACTCTGGCCGCCAAGACTGAACTGATTGTCTGTTCGTGTTCCACGGTGTCTGATAAGATTCCCATGATCTTAAAGGCGCACTGTTAAACCCAGGTGTCTCTACGCTGGGCGAAACAGGTCGAATCGTGTGTCCGGGTTGGTTTGGCACCCTGCTGGCGCTGGTCACCACACTGAAGGAGACACCGCAGCAGCGCACCAGTCGGTAGTCCGCGCAAGTTGGCAGATGGCCGAACACGCGAAAATCTTGAGCAGATTCGCCGAAGCGGCGCGGACAGGAAGCCGCCGGCACGCAGGGGCAGCTGCTGTCGATTGGTCCGCCACCTGGCGTGTGTAGTATCCAGTCTGCGGTGGCGCCACACGCGGCCACCAACAGAAACACCAGGGAGCTGGCAACAGAAGATGCAACATTGTTAGAGAGCATTTACATTGTTAGACAAGAATGTTAGCTCTCCATTTGTAACATTTCTTCTACTGTCAGATACGTACGAAAGTTACACTGGTTAACTAAGTTAGCCGATCGTCTCTGAACCGTGTAGCGGCTCGTGATACACTTTGTATTTAGATTACAGTGGTTTTCCTTTTCTTCCCCTGACATGTTTGTTTGATATGTTGTCTGTCATTAAGTGGCTGCTTGGTTGTATTTTCCCTCTGTTATCGATATCTGCGTTTGCTTCCGGGTAACTGCTACGGAGGAAGTGAGATCTTTGACCGGTGGTAACTTCGTGTGGTGGCGCGGAAGTAGGGGCGTGCGCAGAGAGTCTGGTGGACACGGGAGGGCAGTGTGGCTCGTCAGCGCGGACCAGGCGTGGTCGGTTGTACCGAGTCGCCACGTGATGTATGTCGGTTGTGTGTAACGAGCGGGTGGAATTGACGGAACAGCTCCCTGCGGGTTGGTTGTATACAGAATCGCCCCACGAGTAGTTGCTGTTTATTTCACCTTGGTGGGACGTTAACAAGCTTCTTTAAGTCCTCCGTTTCAACACTGGAGTTTAAAAAGGGGACACCTAACATGAAGAAGCGGTCACTACCCGTCAATGTTACAGAGAAGACGTGAACTCCGGTACAGAGCGTATTGTCGCGTGACCGTGGCGTGTTGGGTACACTGGCGACGCGTGCGCGATCGGATGTGTGGATCCTTACCATCGGAGGTCGTGTACTACCTGTTCGAGCATAATTGCAAATTAAGTTAGTGGAAGGTTTAATCATTAAGTAATAAGTTTGCGTAACCAGTGTCTCTTCTGCCTTGTGGCCTCCGGCGATCGGGTTTCCTGTCCCCGGCACCGGTGTAATTGAAGACAGTGATCTTTCCTCCTCCTCTCGTTACTGCCCGATGGGAGGTGTAGTTTTGGCAGTTTAATTGTTTCGCAATTCTGTCTTGTGTATGAGTAAATTCATGCTTCTTGTTGGTTGATCATGTGATCGCTCATTCAGGACTGTGTGGTCTAATGTTTCCTTGCACGAAGTTAGCTCTAATTCTGTCAGCAAGTTAAGCCAACTTATTACAAGTTTTCGCTGGCTAAAAGTCGGTGCAGTGACCAGCCTGAGAGTGGCAATTGTGTTTACGGGGGTATTTAAATTGGTCAGTATTCTGCTGAGCCTGAGCATCCCTGAGTGGGTGATTTGTGTCCGCCTTACACGGGTCCGTCATATCTGTTATGGTCTAATGATATTCCAGGACACTTTTGTTTGAAAACTTTTAAATTCCTCCAATCCTTTATTGCCAATAATCGTGGGTTTGCTGAGACCTTTGTTTTTTTTTAATGGCGGTGTTGGTAGCTTCACTACCTCGCCGTACTTTATTAACAAAGTTCTGTATTTACTTTCGTAGCCTGTTTACTAATGTTCTTTAAATTTTTTAAACAGTTGTATTGCTATAAATTACTTGATTGCCGTTAGCTGCGTGTTTTGAAAGGCTGTTATTCCCGTACTGTTAGCTTCCGTGTTTTTTTTTTTTTTTAAAAAAGAAATTTTAAACTGTTGTATTGCTATAAACGACTGGATTGCCGTTTTTAAAAGGAATTTTTAAACTGTTACATTGCTGTAAATGACTTAATTGTCGTTAGCGGCGTGTTTAAAAGGTTGTTCATTGCCGTACTGTTAGTTCCTGTTAGATATGAATAAAACATTTGTGGGTGAAAATCTCAACTCGACAGTAAACTATTAGAAGTTCGGCCCCATTTCCCAACTTGGGGTGTGGCTTGTAGTAACCGTAACCACTGTGTGTGTGTGTCAGTCTCCTAGTAACGCATCGGTAGAAGTCGGAAGGCGTCGGCTACAAGTCGTTCGTTTTGTTTGCAGCTAACGTTACCCCCGTTGTCCTTTTCTTGTCACAAGTGAAAGTAATTGTTGCACGTAGGATCCTTTGCGAGCGGAACAGGAAAATGGAATGGCCATTAGTGGTACAAGGTACCCTCCGACATGAACCGTATGGTGGTGTGCGGGAATATAGGGGAAAGTGGGGGAATTTGGCGCATCTAAGGTATTTTGAATATAACCTTTATTCTATAATCTCCAGAGGCTTCAATTTTCTTACAGCATTAACTGCATGTGTCTGCTGTAACAAAACTTAAAATCATAAATATACAGCTTCAAGTTTCGAAAAAAACTGAAAATTGTGACACCATTGCAATGTGGCATTTTACCCGACAGATCGGGTAAAATGGAGCAGTAAGTGGGGTAAATTCGTGCAAGCATTAAGAAACGCCATCAGCGCTGTTCATAATTGGACTTCTATCAGACAGAGCGCCATCCAACACAACACACCAGCTGGAGAGATCTGTGCGCAGTATGTGGTGAGTTCTGCAAAGATGGCGAGGAATGGTACCGATGTATTTCTTGTGCTTTTTTCTGTCATTCTGAATGCAGTGGATGGGACAGTCCTGAGAACAATAATTGTGACTCATGTCCAAAGAAGCGTTAGTTGTTTTACAGGTATGCAAGAGACCAATTACTGAATGCGCTTATATTTGAGTCGTCTTCTTCATTTTCCTCACTACTTTATAAGAAAACTATTATTATTACACTCCTGGAAATTGAAATAAGAACACCGTGAATTCATTGTCCCAGGAAGGGGAAACTTTATTGACACATTCCTGGGGTCAGATACATCACATGATCACACTGACAGAACCACAGGCACATAGACACAGGCAACAGAGCATGCACAATGTCGGCACTAGTACAGTGTATATCCACCTTTCGCAGCAATGCAGCCTGCTATTCTCCCATGGAGACGATCGTAGAGATGCTGGATGTAGTCCTGTGGAACGGCTTGCCATGCCATTTCCACCTGGCGCCTCAGTTGGACCAGCGTTCGTGCTGGACGTGCAGACCGCGTGAGACGACGCTTCATCCAGTCCCAAACATGCTCAATGGGGGACACATCCGGAGATCTTGCTGGCCAGGGTAGTTGACTTACACCTTCTAGAGCACGTTGGGTGGCACGGGATACATGCGGACGTGCATTGTCCTGTTGGAACAGCAAGTTCCCTTGCCGGTCTAGGAATGGTAGAACGATGGGTTCGATGACGGTTTGGATGTACCGTGCACTATTCAGTGTCCCCTCGACGATCACCAGTGGTGTACGGCCAGTGTAGGAGATCGCTCCCCACACCATGATGCCGGGTGTTGGCCCTGTGTGCCTCGGTCGTATGCAGTCCTGATTGTGGCGTTCACCTGCACGGCGCCAAACACGCATACGACCATCATTGGCACCAAGGCAGAAGCGACTCTCATCGCTGAAGACGACACGTCTCCATTCGTCCCTCCATTCACGCCTGTCGCGACACCACTGGAGGCGGGCTGCACGATGTTGGGGCGTGAGCGGAAGACGGCCTAACGGTGTGCGGGACCATAGCCCAGCTTCATGGAGACGGTTGCGAATGGTCCTCGCCGATACCCCAGGAGCAACAGTGTCCCTAATTTGCTGGGAAGTGGCGGTGCGGTCCCCTACGGCACTGCGTAGGATCCTACGGTCTTGGCGTGCATCCGTGCGTCGCTGCGGTCCGGTCCCAGGTCGACGGGCACGTGCACCTTCCGCCGACCACTGGCGACAACATCGATGTACTGTGGAGACCTCACGCCCCACGTGTTGAGCAGTTCGGCGGTACGTCCACCCGGCCTCCCGCATGCCCACTATACGCCCTCGCTCAAAGTCCGTCAACTGCACATACGGTTCACGTCTACGCTGTCGTGGCATGCTACCAGTGTTAAAGACTGCGATGGAGCTCCGTATGCCACGGCAAACTGGCTGACACTGACGGCGGCGGTGCACAAATGCTGCACAGCTAGCGCCATTCGACGGCCAACACCGCGGTTCCTGGTGTGTCCGCTGTGCAGTGCGTGTGATCATTGCTTGTACAGCCCTCTCGCAGTGTCCGGAGCAAGTATGGTGGGTCTGACACACCGGTGTCAATGTGTTCTTTTTTCCATTTCCAGGAGTGTATTTTGTATCTATTCTATAGTTAATTAAACTGATATTTTCGCTACTTTCTTTTTGAAAACTATGTTGTTCACTGTTTTGTTGTGTTGTAAACAAAACACACACACACACACACACACACACACACATATATATATATATATATATATATATATATATATATATATATATATATAATGTTAATTAAACAAAACACTGAACGACAAAAGCAAGTCCAACAAGATATTAGGAGGTATTAACACGGTTTTCCGAAACTCCTTCACCAAAGAAGACGAAGTAAATATTCTTGAATTCCAATCAAGAACGACTGCCAAGATGAGAAACATAGAAGTAGATATCCTCGGTGTAGTAAAGCAGCTTAAATCACTTAATAAAGGCAAGGCCTCTGGTGCGGACTGTATACCAGTCAGGTTCCTTTCAGAGTATGCTGACACAATAGCTCCATATTTATCAATTATATACAACCACTCACTCACAGAAAGTTCCATCCCTAAGGACTGGAAAATTGCTCAAGTCACACCAATACTCAAAAAGGGAAATAGAAACAATCCACTGAATTGCAGGCCCATATCACTAACATCGATTTGCAGTAGGGTTTTGGAGCATGTACTGCGTTCGAACATTATGAATTACCTGGACGAAAACGATTTACTGACACATAGTCAACACAGATTCAGAAAACATTGTTCTTGTGAAACACTACTGGTTCTTTATACTCATGAAGTAACGAGTGCTATAGACAGAGGCTGTCAAATTGACTCCATGTTTTTATATTTCCAGAAGGCTTTCGGCACCGTTCCTCACAAGCGTCTTCATACTAAACTGCATGCCTGCGGAATATCGCCTTAGTTGTGTGACAGGATTCGTGATTACCTGTCAAACAGGTCACAGTTCGTAGTAATAGACGGAAAGTCATCGAGTAAAACAGAAGTAATATCCGGCGTTCCCCAAGGAAGTGTTATAGGCGCTATATCGTTCCTGATCTATATTAACGACATAGGAGACAATCTGAGTAGCCCTATTAAATTATTTGCAGATGATGCTGTCATTTACCGTCTTAAAAAGTCATCAGATGACCAAAACGAATTGTAAAATGATTTATATAAGCTATCTGTATGGTGCGAAAAGTGGAAATTGACCCTAAATAAAGAAAAGTGTGAAATTATTCACGTGAGTACTGAAAAAAATCCACTAAATTTCGATTACGCGATAAGTCACACAAATCTTAAGACTGTAAATTAAACTAAATAGTTAAGGATTACCATTACAACTAACCTAAATTAGAACGATCATATAAATAATGTGGTTAGAGCAAGCCAAAGACTGCGATTCATTGGCAGAACACTTAGAAGGTGCAACAGATCTACTAAAGAGTCTGCTTACACCACGCTTGTCCGCCCTATTCTGGAGTATTGCTGTGCGGCGTGGGATTCGCATCAGGTGGGACTGACGGATGACATCGAAAAAGTTCAAAGTAGAGCGGCTCGTTTTGTACTATCGCGAAATAGAGGAGATACTGCCACAGACGTGATACGTGTATTGGAGTGGCAATCATTTAAACAAAGGCGGTTTCGTTGCGACGGGATCTTCTCATAAAATTTCAATCACCAGTTTTCTCCTCCGACTTCGAAAACATTCTGTTGGCACCCACCAACATAGGAAGAAATGATCATCACGATAAAATAAGAGAAATCAGGGTTGGCACAGAAAAATATAAGTGCTCATTTTTCCCGGCCCCATTAGAGAGTGGAACGGTAAAGAGACAGCTTCAAGGTGGTGCACCGAACCCTCTGCCAGGCATTTTATTGCGAACAGCAGAGTAATCACGTAGTTGTAGATGTATATCCCATTACTTTGTCAGCTCACCGTACGCTAGCTATAAAACGTAGAAATAGTTAAATACGCTCTGTAACTTGGCAACTGCAACACGCAATATTTTGGAGTTGTGGCAGATATTAAGCGCTATAAAAAAGTAAAGGAACCTTATGGTTACGATTCCCATCGATATCGAGGTCATTGGAAACGGAACACAAGCTCAGATTGTTTCAAGGATGAGGAAACAAATCGGCCGTGCCCTTTCAAAGGAACCATACTGTCATTTGCCTGGAGCGACTTAGGAAAATCATGGAAAATCTGAATCTAGATGACCGGACAGGAATCTGAACCGCCGTCCTCTCGAATATGCCCTGTGCCACATCTCTGCGCGACCTCGGATGGGCAGTAATAATCTTGTGCAATATTATTGATGTTCACCCTAAATACACTACTGGCCATTAAAATTGCTACACCACGAAGATGACGTGCTACAGACGCGAAATTTAACCGACAGGAATAAGATGCTGTGATATGCAAATGATTAGCTTTTCAGAGCATTCACACAAGGTTGGCGCCGGTGGCGACACCTGCAACGTACTGACATGAGGAAAGTTTCCAACCGATTTATCATACCTGTGCGGCTGGTCCTGCCGGAGGTTCGAGTCCTCCCTCGGGCATGGGTGTGTGCGATTGTCCTTAGGATAATTTAGGTTAAGTAGTGTGTAAGCTTAGGGACTGATGACCTTAGCAGTTAAGTCTCATAAGATATCACACACATTTGAACATTAGATTTATCATACACAAACAGCAGTTGACCGGCGCTGCCTGGTGAAACGTTGTTGTGATGCCTCGTGTAAGGACGAGAAATGCGTACCATCACGTTTCCGACTTTGATAAAGGTCGGATTGCAGTTTATTGCGATTGCGGTTTATCGGATCGCGACATTGCTGCTCTCGTTGGTCAAGATCCAATTATTGTTAGCAGAATATGGAATCGGTGGGTTCAGGAGGGTAATACGGAAAGCCGTGCTGGAACCCAACGGCCTCGTATCACTAGCAGTCGAGATGACAGGCATCTTATCCGCATGGCTGTAACGGATCGTGCAGCCACGTCTCGATCCCTGAGTCAACAGATGTGGACGTTTGCAAGACAACAACCATCTGCACGAACAGTTCGACGACGTTTGCAGCAGCATGGACTATCAGCTCGGAGACCATGGCTACGGTTACCCTTGACGCTGCATCACAGACAGGAGCGCCTGCGATGGTGTACTCGACGACGAACCTGAGTGCACGAATGGTAAAACGTCATTTTTTTGGGTAAATCCAGGTACTGTTTATAGCATCTTGATGGTCGCATCCGTGTTTGGCGACACTGCGGTGAACGCACATTGGAAGCGTGTATTCGTCATCGCCATACTGGCGTATCACCCAGCGTGATGGTATGGGGTGCCATTGGTTACACGTCTTGGTCACCTCTTGTTCGCATTGACGGCACTTTGAGCAGTGGACGTTACGTTTCAGATGTGTTGCGACCCGTGGTTCTACCCTTCAATCGATCCCTGTGAAACCCTACATTTCAGTGGGATAATGCACGACCGCATGTTGCAGGTCCTGTACAGGCCTTTCTGGATACAGAAAATGTTCGACTGCTGCCCTGGCCAGCACATTCTCTAGATCTCTCACCAATTGAAAACGTCTGGTCAATGGTGGCCGAGCAACTGGCTCGTCACAATACGCCAGTCACTACTCTTGATGAACTGTGATATCGTGTTGAAGCTGTACCTGTACATGCCATCCAAGCTCTGTTTGACTCAATGCCCAGGTATATCAAGGCCGTTATTACGGCCAGAGATGGTTGTTCTGGGTACTGATTTCTCAGGATCTATGCACCCAAATTGCGTGAAAATGTAATCACATGTCAGTTCTAGTATAATATATTTGTCCAATGAATACCCGTTTATCATCTGCATTTCTTCTTGGTGTAGCAATTTTAATGGACAGTTGTGTATTAGTGTCAATAATATTGTGTGATAATACTGTGGATCGAAGTGTTGGACGGTAGAGACGCTACTGCTATGATAATTGCTCTACTTTGTGCAAGCAGAAAAAGGTGGACGAAAAATTTCCATAAGGAGCGTCAAACATCAGCCAAGTAAACTTGCTGAGAGTGTTGAAATTGAACGAAAAACTAAAGATCATCGTAACTTTTTGTGTGCTGATGGTCCAGAATTTGATACATTACTGGAAGGATCCTCTCCAACATTTGCCACGCCCCCCTCCCCCCCCCTCCCCCCCCCCCCACCCCCACCCGCTCCCCTCGCCTCCGGATAAATTTCTGCGTGGACTGCGTCGTCTCCTTCGTTGTATGTGCGTGCGAATTAAATACGCCCGTTATTTCTTAGGCGAGCCTATCGCTGGTATTCGGTAAGGAGAACAGCACAAGAATGGTATAGTCTTTATTATTTCGCTTTTAAAATGAATCGAAGGTAAGATTCGTAGCGTGCGTGTATTTGCTATGAAACACGCGTTGTAGTTCTACGGAAGAAGCTGTACCGGAACCAAAATTAGTTTTCAAGACATTTTGTTAATATTTGTAAGTCTTTCAGATTGAAATGCACTTCGTGATTGTGAACAAGTTAGTTTCCCACTAGTTAAATAAGAATTTCGTAAAACTCAGAATTTATAACGAAAATTGCCGACTAGCACGTAAACGCAACCAGAAGTATTAACTGTTACTCGCAGAAGCAGTTAACTTGTTAAAATACCAAACTACTTTTTCTGTTACTATTTTCCTAGTACTTTTGTTTTTGATTAATCAGAGTAGAAACTAACTTTTCCTTTAAAACAGTTATATTTTTCTCTTATCACAATACACGAGCATAACAAAACGAGGGGCGAAGCTTAGCTGTTGAAGAACTGAAGAGAAGAGAGAGAGTGATCTACCAAGTCAGCGCCTATCTGATACGCTACGATAGCTACTGGCAGTTCTTTCGATGACTTGAAATTTACAAGTGCAGTTTCACCTTAAAATATCTAAGATATAGTTCTGGAAACGTGTCATCCTATAAAACGTGCAGTAAAGGATTATATTCAGGTAATTAATTTGTACCCAGGAATAAATATCTATATATACTTTTGTTCATAACTTTAGATTAATTAATTTTTTAAAAACATCTTCCTTCTTGGCCGTTCCCTATATTTCCTTAGCAACAAAACATATAATACGTCATTTTAACACTTCTGTTTTTGCAGTCACCTATCCTAATGTCTCATAACGCCGGCAATGAGGCGAGCTGCATTAATAATGCTCTTTCGTCTTCTTTTTTGTACTCATTTTCCACACAACAACAAACCTAATCTAACCTAACCTCCTCGGTCTGTGTAGCACGCGAGAGAGTGTCAACTGTCAAGGATATTGTCAATACTGCCCGCAGACTGCATAATATTTCCAGACAGTGCAATATATTTCCAGAGATTTTGATGTTCTCAATATTGTAGCGCAACCTCTTGGTCTTCCTCCTAGAAGGTCGATATTATTGCGCATCCAGGAGATATCGTGAATGTTATTGACTGTCTAGGGACCGCTTTAATACTTCACCAAACCGACATTGAAACATACGTCACTAAGCGGGCTGTAGTGAACGGGTTAGGGCCGGTTTCTGCATCGTTTTCAGACTGTTTCGACTGTGCTCGGGCTGTCATGAAGCATGGGGTCGCGATTGAACTCGTCCTCTTCACTTTGCGCAGGTGTCAAATACCTCATTTTCATACAGTCTGCTGTGTCGCTGCTGGGTCAACGCAATGCACCTGTCGTGCTGTAATCTGTCAGTCGGCAGAGCGATTCCACGACAGATGACAGGTGCGCAGCGAGAATACTGTATCTCATATGGAAGCTACAGCAAGGGGCTGGTACGGCGCCTGTTGCCGGTCGTTCGGTGTTCGGCTCTTTCCGGCTCTGCCCGAACTGCTACGAATCTCTCTCGAACACACGTGCCGTGTCCTGACCTCGTACTGGGTTGTGCGTGTTTTTCGTAAACACGGACGAGGAGCTCGTAATAGTCTTTGATTTGATACATAAAGTTTACGGTAATACTCTTGACAAAGACAATACACAGTATGGGGGTCATCGGTGAGAAGCTTAACAGATCTAGTAACTACATGATCTCCTTTCCAGTTCGTGTTTTCTTTTGCTGAAATTGCTGAAGGTAACAGTGAAAATATTTTTCACATTCAGATGTAATATTGTTTACTTCTAAATGATGAATGCAGAAGCAGATGGGCGCTACTGAGGTCGTATTTCATTCGAACTCGTGCCAGATGCAAAACCGCGGCTGGCCAGGCTGCAAAGAAGAAATGGAGATAAGAAGATGAAATACAGTTCTTAATTCCGTTTCTTCAAAACCGTGAGACTTTTACCAACGTTCAAATTTCCATAGATGATGATGTAAATGGCAAAGAAAACGAGGATGTTGAGGTAATTCGATCCTTGGTGGATCCATTACTGAACTTCCTCTGCTGCAAGCTCAAAACATTAAGGTGTGCTGCCGGCCGGGGTCGCCGAGCGGTTCTAGGCGCTACGGTCGCAGGCTCGAATCCTGCCTCGGACATGGATGTGTGTGATGTCCTTAGGTTAGTTAGGTTTAACTAGTTCTAAGTTCTAGGGGACTGATGACCTCAGAAGTTAAGTCCCATAGTGCTCAGAGCCATTTGAGCCAAGGTGTGCTGGCCAGATAAACAAAGCCAAAGGGTCTTCGATTTCAGGAAGAAGGAACTGCAATAAATACCTGAAATTAGTGAAATTCATTCTAATACACTTTACGAATTTACAGGATCATCAGCGAGCCTACTAAATATTGTATGGAATTCTCCCTCTTCCCTCTAGGTCTGAACAGAGGGTGAGCGTAGTAACAAAGTTTCTTTCTTTCACGCTCCTGTCTTCTCATCAAAAAAGTAAATACGTTTCGAGAGCTACAACAACATCCTCGTCTGTTTGCTCCTTTGGTGACAACGCAGCTCGCGCACGGTATGTTACGTGGGAATGCACGTGACTCGACGCGGCAGGAGCACTGCCGAAGCACAGTGGGAACACTGTACACTATGTGGAAACCGCCTCTTAAAGGGCACCTTCGCACAGCTGACGCCTGAAAAAACTAACCTGCAGCAACAGCAAGTTCTATCTTGCAAAGTTAAATTAGTAAACAGTGGAAGAAGGCCAAACAGCAAAACAAGTCTTTCTGACAAGATGCGTGACCAGCGTGCAAAGTATACAGCGTCTCAGTCTAATATACAATAGTAAGCTTACGGTAATTGCCAATAAGTCCAGCAGAAGAATCCAAGAAAAAGAAACAATGCTTGCATAATCCTAAGGATGCTCTAAAATCATTTTTGACGTAAAAACGTCAGTATATGTATAATTACTGAAAATCATTGAAATAAACTGAAAACTATTGAAATTTTTATGTCTCAGAGTATATGAATCACAAACATGATAAAATGAACGTGATAAAAAATCTGAATTTTGTAATAATAATAAAATAATATAACATATGACGCATTGTAGGTGCCTTGCCAGGTAAATCCCTGCCGCGAAAGACACTAGCGACCAGGTGGGCTCCTTCAAGGTTGTATAGCAATATTAGGATGATCTTCACGCAGACAGAGAGAGCTGCATAGCAGACTGAAAAGAATCTGAGTCCTTCGTGGAGAATAAAAGCCTAACAATATCAAAACTCCTGTAAGGGCAGCTATGTGAGAAGCGTTCAATAAATTACAGCGAAGATTTTGCCTGTCAGTTCGTTGAAAAACCTGAAAAAGTTTTTATCCAACTTACAAGCAATCAGTGCAAAGAAATCTACATCTCTACATCTACATCCATACTCTGCAAGCCACCTGACGGTGTGTGGCGGAGGGAACCTTGAGTACCTCTATCGGTTCTCCCTTCTATTCCCGTCTCGTATTGTTCGTCGAAAGAAAGACTGTCGGTATGCCTCTGTGTGGTCTCTAATCTCTCTCATTTTATCCTCATGGTCTCTTCGCGAGATATACGTAGGAGGGAGCGTTATACTGCTTGACTCCTCGGTGAAGGTATGTTCTCGAAACTTCAACAAAAGCCCGTGCCGAGCTACTGAGCGTCTCTCCTGCAGAGTCTTCCACTGAAGTTTATCTATCATCTCCGTAACGCATTCGCGATTACTAAATGATCCTGTAACGAAGCGCGCTGCTCTCCGATGGATCTTCTCTATCTCTTCTATCAACCCTATCTGGTACGGATCCCACACCGGTGAGCATTAATCGAGCAGTGGGCGAACGAGTGTAATGTAACCTACTTCCTTTGTTTTCGGACTGCATTTCCTTAGGATTCTTCCAATGAATCTCAGTCTGGCACCTGCTTTACTGACGATTGATTTTATATAGTCATTCCATTGTAAATCACTCCTGCCGCGCGGGATTAGCCAAGCGATCTCAGGCGCTGCAGTCATGGACTGTGCGGCTGGTCCCGGCGGAGGTTAGATTCCTCCCTCGGGCATGTGTGTGTGTTAAGTTAAGTAGTGTGTAAGCATAGGGACTGATGACCTTAGCAGTTAAGTCCCACGAGATTTCACACACATTTGAACATTTTTTCAAATCACTCCTAATGCCTATTCCCAGATAATTTATAGAATTAACTGCTTCCAGTTGCTCACCTGCTATATTGTAGCTAAATGATAAAGGATCTTTCTTTCTATGTATTCGCAGCACATTGCACTTGTCTACATTGAGATTCAATTGCCATTCCCTGCACCATACGTCAATTCGTTGCAGATCCTCCTGCATTTCAGTACAATTTTCCATAGTTGCAACCTCTCGATATACTACAGCGTCATCCGCAAAAAGCCTCAGTGAACTTCCGATGTTATCCACAAGGTCATTTATACACAGGGTGGTCCATTGATCGCGTTCGGGCCAAATATATTACGAAATAAGCGTCAAACGAAAAAACTACAACGAACGAAACTTGTCTAGCTTGAAGGGGGAAACCAGATGGCGCTATGGTTGGCCCGTTAGATGGCGCTGCCATAGGTCAAACGGATATCAACTGTGTTTTTTTTAGACAGGAACCCCCATTTTTATTACATATTCGTGTTGTGCGTAAAGAAATATGAATGTTTTAATTGGATCACTTTTGTCGCTTTGTGATAGATGGCGCTCTAATAGTCACAAACATATGGCTCACAATTTTAGACGAACAGTTGGTAACAGGTAGGTTTTTTACATTAAAATACAGAACGTAGGTACGTTTGAACATTTTATTTCGGTTGTTGCAATGTGATACATGTACCTTTGTGAACTTATCATTTCTGAGAACGCATGCTGTAAATACAACATTAATGCAATAAATGCTCAAAATGACATCCGTCAACCTCAGTGAATTTGGCAATATGTGCAACGACATTCCTCTCAACAGTGAGTAGTTCGCCTACCGTGATGTTCGCACGTGCATTGACAATGCGCTGACGCATGTCGTCAGGCGTTGTCGGTGGATCACGATAGCAAATATCATTCGACTTTCCCCACAGAAAGAAATCCGGGGACGTCAGATCCGGTGAACGTGCGGGCAATGGTATGGTGCTTCGACGACCAATCTACCTGTCATGAAATATGCTTTTCAATACCGCTTCAACCGCATTCGAGCTATGTGCCGGACATCCATCATGTTTGAAATACATCGCCATTCTGTCATGCAGTGAAACATCTTGTAGTAACATCGGTAGAACATTACGTAGGAAATCAGCATACACTGCATCATTTAGATTGCCATCGATAAAATTATCCTTCCTCCCATAATGCCGCACCATACATTAACCCGCCAAGGTCGCTGATGTTCCACTTGTCGCAGCCATCGTGGATTTACCGTTGCCCAATAGTGCATATTATGCCGGTTTACGTTACTGCTGTTGGTGAATGACGCTTCATCGCTAAACAGAACGCGTGCAAACAATATGGCACCACCCGTAATTTCTCATGTGTCCAGTGGCAGAACTGTACTCGACGTTCAAAGTCGTCGTCATGCAATTCCTGGTGCGGGTACAATCGATGTTGATGTAGCATTCTCAACCCCGCCGTTTTTTAGATTCCCGATTCTCGAGCAGTTTGCTACTGATGTGCGGATCAGCCGCGACAGCAGCTAAAACACCTACTTGGGCAACATCATTTGTTGCAGGTCGTGGTTGACGTTCCACATGTGGCTGAACGCTTCCTGTTTCCTTAAATAACGTAACCATCCGGCGAACGGTCCGGGCACTTGGATGATGTCGTCCAGGATACCGAGCAGCATACATAGCACACGCCCGTTGGGCATTTTGATCACAATAGCCATACATCAACACGATATCGACGTTTTCCGCAATTGGTAAACGGTCCGTTTTAACACAGGTAATGTATCACGAAGCAAATACCGTCCGCACTGGCGGAATGTTACGCGATACCACGTACTTATTTATTTGTGACTATTACAGTGCCATCTATCACAAAGCGAAAAAAGTGGTCCAACTAAAACATTCATCTTTCTTTACGTACTACACGAATATGTAATAAAGAATGGGAGTTCCTATTTTTTAAAAAACGCAGTTGATATCCATTTGACCTTTGGCAGCGCCATCTAGCGGGCCAACCATAGCTCGATCTGGTTTCTCCCTTCAAGCTAGACGAGTTTCGTTCTTTGTAGTTTTATCGTTTGATGCTTATTTCGTGAAATATTTGGCCCGGTCACTATCAATGGACCACTCTGTATATTGTGAATAGCAACGGTCCTACGACACTCCCCTGCGGGACACCTAAAATCACTCTTACTTCGGAAGACTTCTCTCCAGTAAGAATGACACGCTGCGTTCTGTTATCTAGGAACTCTTCAATCTAATCACACAGTTGGCCTGATATTCCATATGCTCTTACTTTGTTCATTAAACGACTTGCGGAAGTCAAGAAACACGACATCTACCCGGGAACCCGTGTCTATGGGTCTCTGAGTCTCGTGGACGAATAGCGCGAGCTAGATTTCACACGATCGTCTTTTTCGAAACCCATGCTGATTCCTACAGAGTAGATTCCTAATCTCCAGAAAAGTCATTATACTCGAACATAATACGTGTTCCAAAATTCCACAACTGATCGACGTTAGAGATATAGGTCTATAGTTCTGCACATATCTTCGACGTCCCTTCTTGAAAACGGGGATGACCTGTGCCCATTTCCAATCTTTTGGAACGCTACACCAATGCAAGAAGGGGGGCAAGTTCCTTCGCATACTCTGTGTAAAATCGAACAGGTATCCCATCAAGTCCAGCGGTCTTTCCGCTTTTGAGCGATTTTAATTGTTTTTCTATCCCTCTGTCATCTATTTCGATATCTCCCATTTTCTCATGTGTGTGACAGTCTAGAGAAGGAACTAAAGTGCAGTCTTCCTCTGTGAAACAGCTTTGGAAAAAGACATTTAGTATTTCGGCCTTTAGACTGTCATCCTCTGTTTCAGTACCATTTTGGTCACAGAGTGTCTAGACATTTTGTTTTGATCCACCTACCGCTTTGACATAAGGCCAGAATTTCTTAGGATTTTCTGCCAAGTCAGTACATAGAACTTTACTTTCGAATTAATTGAACGTCTCTCGCATAGCCCTCCTCACACTACATTTCGCTTCGCGTAATTTTTGTTTGTCTGCAAGGCTTTAGCTATGTTTATGTTTGCTGTCAAGTTCCCTTTGCTTCCGCAGCAGTTTTCTAACTCGGTTGTTGTACTACGGTGGCTCTTTTCTATCTCTTACGATCTTGCTTGGCACATACTCATCTAATGCATATTGTACGATGGTTTTGAACTTTGTCCACTGATCCTCAGCACTATCTGTACTTGAGATCAAACTTTTCTCTTGAGCCGTCAAGTACTCTGAAATCTGCTTTTTCTCATTTTTGCTATACAGAAAAATCTTCCTACCTTTTTTAATGTTTCTATTTACGGCTGAAATCACCGATGGTGTAGCAGCTTTATAATCGCTGATTCCCTGTTCTGCGTTAACTTGATCCTTTGTCCAAGTGCACATTGACCATGTTGTTGTTGTTGTTGTTCTGGTGTTCAGTCCATAGACTGGTTTGATGCAATTCTCCATGCTACTCTACTGTGTGCAAACTTCTTCATCTCCGAGTAACTACTGCAACCCACATCCTTCTGAATCTGCTTAGTGTATTCTCCCTCTGGATTTTTACCCTCCCGCTTCCCTCCAATACTAATTGGTGCCTCAGAACGTTCCTACCATCTGATCCCTTTTTCTAGTCAAGTTGTGCAACAAATTCCTTTTCTCCCCAATTCTATTCATTACCTCGTCATTAGTTACGTGATCTACCCATCTAATCTTCATCATTCTTCTGTAGCACCATATTTCGAAAGCTTCTATTCTCTTCTTGTCCAAAATATTTATTGTCCGTGCTTGACTTCCATACTCTCCATACACTTTCAGAAAAGACTTCCTGACACTTAAATGTATACTCGGTGTTTCTCTTCTTCAGGAACGCTTTCCTTGCCATTGCCAGTCTACATTTTATATTCTCTCTACATCATCCATCATCAATAATTTTGCTCCTCTAATAGCAAACCTCATCTACTGCTTTAAGTGTCTCATTTCGTGATCTAATTCCCTCAGCATCACCTGATTTAATTTGACTACATTCCATTATCCTCGTTTTGCTTTTTTATATCCTCCTTTCGAGACACTGTCCATTCCGCCCAACTTCTCTTCCAGGTCCTTTGCTGTCCCTGCCAGAATAACAATGTCATCGGCGAATCTTAAAGTTTTTATTTCTGTTCCATGGATGTTAATTCCTGCTACAAATTTTTCTTTTGTTTCCTTTACTGCTTGCTCAATATATAGATTGGATGGCATTGGGGTTAGGCTACAACCCTGTCTCATTCCCTTCCCAACCGCTGCTTCCCTTTCATGCCCCTCGACTCTTATAACTGCCGTCTGGTATCTGTTCAAATTGTAAATAGCCCTTCACTCCCTGTATTTGAAAGAGAATATTCCAGTCAGCATTGTCAAAAGCTTTCTCTAACTCTACAAATGCTAGAATGTAGTTTTGCCTTTCCTTAATTTATCTTCGAAGATACGTCGTCGGGTCAGCATTGCCTTGTGTGTTTCAATATTTCTGTGGAATCCAAACTGATCTTCCCCAAGATCGGCTTCTACCAGTTTTTCCATTCGACTGTAAAGAATTCGTGGTAGTATTTTGCAGCCATAACTTATTACACTGATAGTTCGGTAATTTTCACACCTGTCAACGCCTGCTTTCTATGCGATTTGAAAAATTACATCCTTCTTGAAACTTGAGGGTACTTCGCCTGCCTCATACCTCTTGCTCACCACATAGAAGAGTTTCGTCATGGCTGGCGCTCCCAAGACTATCAGTAGTTCTAATGGAATGTTGTCTACTCCCGGGGTCTGTTTCGATTTAAGTCTTTCAGTGTTCTATCAAATCCTCCACGCAGTATCAGATCTCCCATTTCATCTACGACCTCTTCCATTTCCATAATATTGCCCTCGAGTACATCGCCCTTGTATAGACCCTCTATGTACTCCTTCGATGTTTCTGTTTTCCCTTCTTTGCTTAGAACTGGTTTTCCACCTGAGCTCTTGATATTCATGCAGGTGGTTCTCTTGTCTCCAAAGGTCTCTTTAATTTTCCTGTAGGCAGTACCTATCTTACCCCTAGTGATATATGCCTCTATATTCTTACATGTGTCCTCTAGCCATCCCAGCTCAGCCATTTTGCGCTTCCTGTCGATCTCATTTTTGAGACGTTTGTATTCCTTTTCGCCTGCTTCATTTACTGTATTGTTGTATTTTCTCCTTTCATTGGTTAAGTTCAGTATCTCCTCTGTTACCCAAGAATTTCTACCAGCCCTCGTCTTTTTGCCTACTTGATCCTCTGCTGCCTTCACTATTTCATCTCTCAAAGCTTTCTTCTACTGTATATCTTTCCTCCGTTCTTATCAATTATTCCCTAATGCTCTCTCTAGAACTCTCTGCAACTTCTGGTTCTTTCAGTTTATCCAGCTCCCATCTCCTTAAATTCCCACCTTTTTGCGGTTTCTTCAGTTTTAATCAACAGTTCATAACCATCAAATTGTTGTCAGAGTCCACACCTGCACCTTGTAATGTCTTACAATTTAAAACCTGGTTCCTAAATCTCTGTCTTACCATTATATATCTACTTGAAACCTTCCCGTGTCTCCAGGCCTCATCCATGTATACAACCTTCTTTCATGATCCTTAAACTACGCGTTGGTTGTGATTAAGTTATTCTCTGTGCAGAATTCCACCAGGTGGCTTTCTCTTTCATTCCTTACCCCCATTCCATATTCTCCTCCTATTTTTCCTTCTCTTCCTTTTCGTACTATCGGATCCCAGTTCCCCATGACTATTAAATTTTCGTCTCCCTTCACTATCTGAATAATTTCTTTTATGTCATCATACGTTTCATCAATCTCTTCGTCATCTGCGGAGCTAATTGGCATATAAACTTCTACTACTGTGGTAGGCGTGGGCTTCGTATCTATCTTTGCCACAATAATGCGTTCACTGTGCTGTTTGTAGTAGCTTACCCGAATTCCTATTTATTTTATTCATTATTAGACCTACTCCTGGATTACCACCATTTGATTTTTTTTTTATATATAGCCCTGTAATCACCTGACCAAAAGTCTTGTTCCTCCTGCCACCGAACGTCACTAATTTCCACTATATCTAACTTTAACCTATCCATTTCCCTTTTTAAATTTTCTAACCTATCCTACCCAATTAAGCGATTGATATTGCACGCTCCGATCCGTAGAATGCCAGTTTTCTTTCTCCTGATAACGACGTCCCCCTGAGCAGTCCCCGCCCGGAGATCCGAATGGGGGACTATTTTACCTCCGGAATATTTTACTCAAGAGAACGCCATCATCATTTAACCATACAGTAAAACTGCATACCCTCGAGAAAAATTACGGCTGTAGTTTCTCCCTGCTTTCAGCCGTTCGCAGTACCAGCACAGCAAGGTCGTTTTGGTTAATGTTACAAGGCCAGATCAGTCAATCATCCAGACTGTTGCCCCCGCAACTATTGAAACGGCTTCTGCCCCTCTTCAGGAATCACACGTTTGTCTGGCCTCTCAACAGAGACCCCTACGTTTTGGTTGCACAACGGTTATCTGTACCGCTGAGGCACGCAAGGCTCCCCACCAGCGCCAAGGTCCATGGTTCACCATGGTTGACCATGATGACAGCAAAAAGGAAGATGATGAAATAAAGTCCGAAATACTAAACTCTGTTTTCCGAAACTGTTTCACCGAAGAACATCACAATGCTTCCCTACGTTCGACCGTCGCACGGATGAGAAAATAAAGTAACTTTCTCATGATGTGTCATGCCAATTAGCATAGCTCGACGAAACTTGGGCCATACACAGAGAGAACTTCTACAATATAGTACAGAAGCTATATGAAAAAAATACGCAATCAGACGAAATGATATTTTTATTTAAAGGCAATTATTGCGCTGAAGTCACTGCGAATTATGATGGTCCCCGGGCATTAGAAAATGCAGCGAGTTGTTGTTAATAGGCTGTGTGATGGCCACGAGCGGCAATGCATGCTCTGCTACCTGCTCCCACGCAGGCCACAAGGTTGCTAAAGGGTTGTTGTGGTGGGGCGTTCCATTTCCCCACCAGCTCGGTTGACGAGTGCTGGATCGTCGTTGGTATTAGTAGTAGTAGTAGTAGTAGCTTTATTCATCCGTAGATCTCTTTTTACATAGCTGTAGGACATGTCAAAGTATTTACATTTTTAGGTGAATTTAAAATAAGCTAATTCGTATACACATATATTTACAGACTTCTAGTTAGAGACAATCATTAGATTTACTCCTGGTATACAACACTTGTTTTACAAATGTCTTATTAAATAATGTAATGCCACATTTTTCACTCATATCTCACTATCAGTCACTGCACACACTATACACACACACTGTTTCATAACACTTCACTCACCACACACACACACACACACACACACACACACACACACACACACACACACTGGTGATCTCTGGGCCATTTCCTGTACCGCAGCTTCCCATTTACTATCCTGAAAAACTGAGTCAGCATCCCTCCATAATGACTGAGATGTTGAGCTCAGAAAGAGGAAGACGTGTTAGTATTGTGCTATGCATAGCTTGGGGGTAAGTATTTCTAGAAAGGAAAAAAAGAAGGAAAAAAACAAAAAGCGAAGGTATGATGTGGAATGTTGGATATTTTATAATCATTATTATTATTATTTATTTGCACAACATTTTTTATCAAACCCCTACTCCCTTTTAGCTAAGTAATCCTTCAATGTATAAAATGCATTGCATAACAGGTACTTTTTAGCTGCCTTTTTAAATAAGTGTAATTTGGCAATTTCTTTAATCTGTTTTGGTAATTTATTGTACAGTTTTATTCCTTGGTAGAAAATACTGTTTTGAGTTTTATGTTTATTTTTTCTTGGTAAATGTAAGTTGAGTCTATCCCTTGTTGCATGGTCATGGATAGAGCTGTTTGTGCAGTAATTACCAATGTTATTTTTGATGTGTACAACTGACTGGTAAATGTATTCACATGGAGCAGTTAAAATCCCCAGTGTCCTGAATAGATCTTTACAATGAGCTCGACTAATATTTTTGGTTATTATTCTTATGGCTCTTTTCTGGAGTTTGAAAATTGTGTTCATATTTTGTGCATTTGTTCCCCAAAAAAGAATTCCGTAGCTAAGAACTGAGTGTACATATGAATAATATGTAACAAAAGACATTGCATGTTACACACTGATGATAGGATTCTAAGAGCGTGACATGCTGATGACATTCTGTTTGCAAGTACCTTTGTGTGTTCACACCACTTCAAATGAGAATCAATATTCATTCCTTTAAATTTTGCATTTGTTACACAGTCTATAGAGATGCCATCTACATTTAATTTAACATTGTCATTTTTCCTCTTCAAACTGGTGCATGTGGACATGCGGCAATACGACTCCCCAACGCATCACACTACTCGCTGGCATTTAAATCTAGGGGACGGGCAGATCGGTCCATTCTCCGAATATCCTCCCGTTCCAACAGCTCCTCCATCTGCCAAGTTTGATGCTGTTGCGCATTGTTAGCCACATAAATAAAGTCAGGGCCGAATGGGCCACTGACAAGACGAACTTGGGCAAGGACTACAGTGTCACAATGACGCTGACCGGCTAGTGTACCGCATTCAAAGATTTGGAGATTATTATCTCTCCACACAGCATAACACCAGGAACACCACAACGATCTTGTCCGACAATGCTAGATGTACCCTCTTAGGGCGTGAGATGGAAACACATAATTCACCCGGGAACATTGTCGAAACTGATCGTTTTGCTGATCCTGATGTTACGCTGTGGGGAGGGTAATGCTCCAAGGGCATTCTGACTCAACGTTATTGTGGCACTGAACTCCTTAGGCTTGTGAGTCTTTTCAGCGGTGCGTTCGGCCATGGCATTTTTATGGAAACAGTGCGCGACCTCATTGAACAGCACAGGTCGAGAAGCTCTTCGAACGAGAGGATATTCCGCGAATGGACTTTCCTGCCAGTTCTCGCGACTTAATTTCCATCAGGGACATGTGGGATGCATTGGGAAGGCACACTGCAGCACGTCCACAAGTGCCAAAGACCACCCATCTCCTGCCAACTGCTCTCGT
Source organism: Schistocerca serialis cubense (assembly GCF_023864345.2). NCBI lineage: Eukaryota > Metazoa > Arthropoda > Insecta > Orthoptera > Acrididae > Schistocerca > Schistocerca serialis. Next base: position 541,290,864 of record NC_064638.1, read on the forward strand.
CGCGGACTGGAACGGCCTGCCACAAGAACTTCTTACCAACCTCGTTGCACGTTGCAGAAAATGCATTGGCGTCCATGATGCTCACACATCCTATTAAGAATCACGTCCCGCCGTTTGTAATGTTCAGGAGACTGTCAAGAATTGCGATGACTTCAGTGTAGTTATTGTCTTTGAATAAAAAATGTCACTTCTGTTCGTCTCATTGCGTATTTCTTTCACTTAACTTTCTATATAAGTAATGATTTTGTTAAGAAGGCGTCAGTCTCCGTGCAGCCGTTCGAGCAACAGCATTGGACCGTTCTGTGTGAACGGTCCAATGCTGTTGCTCGAGATGCCACGTTATTATAGGAGGAGAAGGCGTACCCGCCCTACAGTCTGTCAAGCAATTGATAATATTATTATTAATACCGAGAACTACGTAGGTGCACAAGTTATTTTGCATGGGCCTTCAGTGTTTTGTGGTGATGTACTGAATTATACGCTTACGAACAATGATAGTAGAGGGACTGCTTTTCCAGTAACTGCATATTTTATTCCTTTCTTAACTTTGTGGCCATATGTACTTCTTGATGCCACATTCGTGTCGATAACCTTAGGAAAAAGTCGTGTGCGCCACCTCTCTGTTAATCTTGTCAACTTTGCTCTGTTTGTCATCGTATTTTAACTGGTCTGAGAAACAGCGCACCATTCACCTAAAGGATCGTGGGAAGCCACCTAAAATTCACTCACAGCCTGGCAGGTATACCAGCGCACAGTCGTTAATACGCCTGTCTCACAGGCTAGCGCACTGGGCGGTACGCTGTACGAGTAGTTAATTTCTTGCCGAATTATCGGTCCGTGCGCGATAAAGCACGCTACAAGTGCGTTCCAAAAAGCCGCACGCCGAAATGCGATTTTCCAGGGGGTCGTACGTCGGGTCCAACTGATCACAGAGGTAAGAGGTCAAGTGCCTTGGCTTAGAGACGATTTGAGTACCTATCAAAAGAACGGGCATACTGTAGCTATCCTATAACACAGGATCAAAATTTAAACGTTATACACGTCCTCCAGTCCAGGCAAAGTGAGCAAACTGGTTGGTTCTTTTGCATTCGGTGCGATCTAGGCTGGGCCTTCCGTGTCTTGTAAAAGCAAGATTTGTTTATGGGTGATTCTTGGGAAATTTCTAAATCCCATGATTTTTGAATATCAAAAGTATCTTTTGTGGTGATGGCCACTTCAATCATTTCTGTTCATGGAAAATCTAGAAAATATTTACCGTTTGTTCTTAAGATGATGTTCTCGAGGTACCTTGCAAATCAAACACTACATTTTCTGGCATACTATAGGTGTAGCCAAAAAACTTTTGTATTTTTGTGGAAAGTAGTGTAAACTGAACTTGCATCTGATGGTAGACAATTTTGTGTTAACCTTATACTATACATACTTTTTTTTTTATAAGTGTCGAAGTACGTAAATGAGTCGGTGTATATAAATCAACTGTGAAAACTTTACTGACCTATACTGCCCCAACCCCCATTCCCACCAAAAAGTTTGGAATCGAACACATTCGACGTTTTTTTGTGCTGAAGAGAGGAGACAGAGCCATTGGGAGAGAAGGGAAGAGGGGACAGTGATGTGATGAATGGGAGAGAGAAAGGCGTAGTGAAATAAAAAGATAGAGGGTGAAGACAATAGCAGTGGAAGCTAAAGAGAGAGGAGTTTGTGATGGTCAGTGAGAGACAGTCGCAGTAAGAATGGAAGAGAGGTGGGTGGAGACAGTAGCTGTGGGAGCAGAAGAGGGGGGAGGCAATGGAAATGAAAAATATAGGTGAATGGAGACTGTACATAGAGGTTTGGTTTGGGAGGGGAAGGGGGGGGGGGAGTCTGGACTCCTGCAGATCGACGAACTCCCAACCCCTATATACACCTGTTAAAGTTTCTCCGTCTAGGGGTCAAAACCGCAAACAGATTTTACACAAGGATTCGTGTGGAGAGGTTAAGGATATGTGAGGAGAGGAGACAATGGTGGCTGAAAAGAAAGACAGCACACTAATAGCGAGAAAGAAATAGATAGTGGCAATGGGAGAGAAAAAGATTGGCACAAAGACAATGGTAGTGGTGGAACGCACAGGAAAATGACAGAGAAGGAGACGATGATGATAGAGAGTCAGAGAAATGGACGAACACAGCGACAGTTGGAGGGGGAGGGGGGGGGGAGAGACAAGAGAAAGTGCTAATGGGAGAAAAGGGCACAGTGGGAAAAGAGAGACATATATAGACAGTGGCACTGAGAGGGAGCTGCCAAGCACAAAGGCTTCACTACAAAGAGAGGCAAGGGGAAAAGAATTTAGAAGGTTTTGTTTTAAAAGAGCGTAAATGCGTTCGCATGCTAAAATTTTTGGTGAGGAAGATAGAATAGGCAGATGGTTCCCCACTTTCTGTCAAGAGTATTTTAAAGAGGAGCATATTCGCATTTTTCACCTGGCTGGACGTTATGTTACGGTCGCGTATTATGACTTTTCTACAGACTGAATGACTTCTATGTAGAAATCAAAATGGCTATTCACATATACACGAATGGCACGTTCGCAGATGACACGGTGGCGTCCAGGGAGATGGCGTCACTACAGACTCAATACTAAATGCAGAGGGGCTTCAATATGATCAGTGCCTAGCGCAATGATTGGCAGCTGACCTTGAACATAATGTAATGCATGAAATTAGATCCGACGTCGTTGGACTACGCGGACTCAGCAATCTAGGCGTGGGGAAGGTTGCTCTCTGACTCCGATTTATTGGAAGAATTCCATAGGAGATACTTCATACAGCGCAAGTGTGTCACAGAAACACTCAACAAACTGCAATACGCTTCCTTGGTCTATCTGCCGACTGTTCGACTACTTGTATGTCTCGCCAACGTTATTTCTGTTGGAGTCATGACTAAATGTTGAACGACATTCTGTTTCCTGATCATTCGTTATTTTTTTATTCTCAACATTTGTATCTCCACTGCTTGTCGAGTAACAGCCAACAGTCAGTGTAAGAATAGTTATCGCACGTCACACTGTTACAGGTCAAAACTGGCAATGTACACAAATTACGAAGTATTCCTTTCAGACGGACTGAAAATTTGTTTTTGTTCACGAGAAAGATGTTCCAAAATAAGTCAAGACATATTTTTTTCTCTAGCATATCAATCACACAACACGACTATGAAATTTTGCCTCACGTGGAAGGGTACTTGTAGTCTTCTTTCTTCTCTCTAGCCATCCACGAAACAGTACTGATGTATCATGTACCCTCCTCCAGACTCCTTACTGTGGCTTACAGAGTATAGAAGTATATTAGTTTCCTCTATTTTGATGTAATTTGGGATCAGTTTTCTGGAATAAACTAAATATAAAGATTCAGTTGTAGACCGTCAACATGGGTCTGGACAAGGTGACAGAGCTTTACTAGTAAAGCTGTTTTATTAAAACAGCAATAGTGCTGCTGCTTTCCGTGAGTAGCGACTCATTAAATGAATACGGAGAGTTCTTCTTTCTGTACTGGGGTTGAAGAACATAATTCTGGAATTATAATTAACTGGGAATTTGGGAATTGCTTCTGGCATATGACGATGGCCATGTGCGCCACAAATAGTTGAAGAAGTTATTGTTGCCATAGGTGAGGATGCTGGGTGCAATGGGCGATGTTCAAGCAGTGCACGAGCTGGGTCACGGCAGCTGAACATTCCACGGTCCACCATTCGAAAAGTGAAATGGTGTCTCTGATGTGATCACAGTCTTTCGTGGATGCGCATGGTCGTCACATTGAGCAAAATTTGCAAGCTGGAACGTAAACAAGAGACGCAGTTAATTCTATGGTTTATTCGTATATCTCTTCCGCGTGCCGTTACAACCGCTTCCACATAGTTTCATTGTCCCACGATTGATCATTCGCTTTTCCTGAGGATGTTTCCACAAAGCTTCACTGTCCTACGATCGCTAGTTTGTCACGGAGGCCCTCTCAAGTAGCGAAAGTTTAATTATAAACAAAAAAATGGCTCTGAGCACTATGGGACTTAAGTGCTGTGGTCATCAGTCCCCTAGAGCTTAGAACTACTTAAACCTAACTAACCTAAAGACATCACACACATCCATGCCCGAGGCAGGATTCGAACCTGCGACCGTAGCGGTCGCGCGGTTCCGAACTGTAGCGCCTAGAACCGCTCGGCCACTTCGGCCGGCAATTATAAACACCCTGTATTTCGCTGTACCAGCAAGTTTCGGCACATTCCAAATTCAACCAAATCCAACGTCAGTAAAATGTACATCGTTGACGTGTGTGTGTGTGTGTGTGTGTGTGTGTATGTGTGTGTGTGTGTGTGTGTGTGAGTGGGTGAGTGAGGGCGCGCGCGCGCCCCCGCGTGTGTGTGAGTATATTTAAAACCAGTTCGCATCATGTGCTAACAGGCACTTGTCCCCACACACAAGACATATATCCTCGGGTATAAATAAGTAAGAAACCACTCGTTCTCGTTGCTATAGGGATTGTTCTTACTTGCTTCACTTGTTCATATCTGTCACCTGCAACGCCAGAGGGGCGTGCGCGTAGAATATGAGGTGGATGAAACGTTCTGCGCACGCGCGCGCGCGCCCACACTCACTCACACACACTCACACACACACACACACACACACACAGAGAGAGAGAGAGAGAGAGACTATCCTGCGGCATTACTGGTTTTCTGTCTGTTTCATACTGCACGCTCCAGCTGTAGCTGTTCTTTGCATAGACGTCGACAAGCCTCCGACTTTAAATGGAATATCACGTTAGAGATGCTCAAAGATAACACGGTTGACTATTGGCACAGAAGAATTGTTCCACAGCAGCACAAATACGAAAAATTAAAAATTTTACAGAATATATTGTAGGTAAAAGTAAATCGCCTATAACCATTATTATCCAGATCGTACACAAAATATAGGGTGTCCCATTTACCTAGACCACCTCGAATAACTTGTTGTCCAGAAGCAAAACAAAAAATGCATCAAGCAAATGTTGTTTAGCTACCAGAGGGACATTAACCGGCATGTTTGCCTTTTTTGTAACTTTGTTCGTCAGCAGTAGGTCTTTTTTAAATAGCATTCTATACTTTCTCAATATCTGCTAGAAACGTATCACACATTCACGTAAACACAACATTCAGCTTAATCAGAAATTGTAAACAGGGGTCTGTAATACAGTTTTGTAGTACTGCAGACGTTGTTGCGCGGTCCACCTCTACATTGTTAACTAAACTATTGCTTCAGGGGAAAACAATGAGCCTAAGCACGCCGCTCCACTACGCTGACTTACCCGCTACTACTCGTGAGAAGAACGTCCGGGAAGGCTGACTCGTCCTGTATTAGAACGTCCGTTTTTGCTTTGACGCGGCAAGGTGCTCCAGAATAAATGGAGACAGCTACTTCCCTTTTGTGGTAACACAAAGATAGCAGTCACACTGCTGACACTCATATTCGCTGCAATTGAAGGCACGCTGTTGGTTGGTTGGTTTGTTTGGGGGACGGGATCAAACAGCGAGGTCATCGGTCCCATCCGATTAGGGGAGGATGGGGAAGGAAATCAATTGGTCGTGCCCTTTCAAAGGGATCATCCCGGCGTTTGCCTGAAGCGATTTAGGTAAATCACGGGAAATCTAAATCAGGATGGCCTCACGCGGGTTTAAACCGTCGTCCTCCCGAATACAAGTCCAGTGTGCTAATCACTGCGCCACCTCGCTCTGTAAAGGTGCGATTCCGAACACGACCGCAGACCGCAGACTGCACCGACCGGCTGCAGGTGGCACCACTGGTTGCCATTGTTTGCAATGGGAGGCGTGCTGAACGCGGCGGCAGCGTCGTCTACCGCCGTATACCTGCTTCGGCGGCAGACCGCACACCGGGTTATCGCTGCCTGCAGAGCTCCTCTGCCTGAGCAGCAATACGCCTACCTTCAACCACAATAAAAGTAAGACAAGAACTAACTTCAGAATACATGGCATATCGTTCCGATGTTCTACGGTACTGTATTGTAAATATTGCATTTGCTGTTCTGCTTATTTACATTCCCGCAGATGAGTAGCAATTTTACCTTCTCTAAGTTGACGTACATCGTACTCACACAAACCTTCTACTTTGGACGGTTGACTGAGTGACCAGAGAGTTTTTTTCCTTGTGTTTCTATTCGTTTACTGTCAAATTCAGCAAGAGTATGCGTTACGTTACCACAGGTATCTTCAGTGTCTGGAGAGTCAAAGTCAATTTTGAGTTAAATTTTTATTCATGTTTACGTGAATGGCGCATTTGAACGCAAGGGTCAGCTCTTCTGTTCTGTCGCATCTTAACAGGACAGTTTAAATTTGAATTCGTATTCATTGTGATCTACTGGTCAAGAGAACAAGCCGATTATCTGACCGCCAATAGTGCTAGTTCACTTAGGGTTATCCAGGGTACGCATCGAGGAGGATGTTCTAATTAATGTCTTTGTTGCAATGGGTAGTTTCCGCAAATGGAGGCTCCTGCGCTGTTCAGTTAACGAGGCTAACACAAGTGCCATAATGCGATTTCTTAGAAACTTCGATCAGTGGAAGAAGGATCAAAATAAGCGAAAACGTGTCTCAGATTATCTGTAGATACTCAACCATTTCTGAGAACTGGACGGACAAAGTTTTGGAGGCACTGTATTTGCTTCTTAATGAGTAACTCGCTCAACCGAAACGGTGTTGTAGTGGGTAGTGTCGCGGCTTCGAGCTTCTGCGCTCCTTGTTCGAAACCCGATTATTATTGTTATTTTTGTTTTTCGTTTATCTACCCATGTCCGTAGAAGATTACTACATGAATGTGTATTAAAATAATGTTGCCTTTATTCGTTTACTAATTTATGTCTGGTGAACGAATTAAAAACAACAGTAAATGAATGAGAAAATAATTTGAAATCTGTGAATGTAGGCGCCCCAGGAATATACTGTTGAAAAACTCTCGCGTTTCCAGCCAGCTGACGGTTTTAAAATGCTCCGACTTTTGGACGAGAGTCATGCTCATCATCTTCTGGCGAAGTGTCGAGGTATGTTAATGTTGTGATATTTACATATTTATATTGCGAATGTTTTCGGTGATATTCGTCTAGTGTACTTTGATTCACATTCAACTGCAAGCGCCAGTTTTTGGTACAGTAATCCGTAGTGCGTAGTCTACCACGAAATTTTTACCCACACGTGAAATCTTCAGCAATGTTAACAATGGTTCTTTCACGAGTGAGATTCATACCAAGTCACTGCCTTTGCTTGTGGTGTTCGTTTCTTTGTTTCGAATGTTACTAGATCGGTTCATCCAGGGTTACACACACACACACACACACAAACACACATATAGTAAAGGTATGATACTTATTATGAAACACAGTTGTAATTTTACAATTAATATAACACGCTTGTATTCCCTAACTTTAGAGAAACATTCTGTTGTAACCTTCTATGGGTATGGATTGATAAGTGAAGAAATAAAATAAAATAGGTTAAAGCAGTAATCGGATTTAGACAGCAGGTGCAAAAAGTGAGAGACTGCGAAGTTAGTCACTGTGCCACCTTTTCGGCTGAGATTATCGCGCTCTAAATTGCAACTAATGTACGTTGAAAGCTTTAACCAACTTTTTCTCAGAAAAGGTCGAGTATCTACAGATAAGCCGCGTTCGTTTACTTTGACTGCTCTTCCACTGAGCATGGTTGCTGGAAAATCGGGCTATGGTGCTTGCCGGTGTTCTCCTCGTAAAATGCAGGTCACATGCTCTCATCTGAACAATAAACTTGCAAATACGGATCTTAGAACTCCTACCCACAGTAAAGCTCCTAAGGCTTAATGAGTTATTTTAGACAGAACAGTAAGTTGTAAGGAAACTAACAAAGACAGCTGCGAAGCTCCGCCAAAGGAATGACATCACACAGAAGCTATGTGATACCACATGGGGTTCATCGGCATCTACGTTACGAGCAGCAGCTTCAGTAACAAACATTGCTGCCCCATCCGGTTTAACAGCCACCACACCAAGAAAATACACGACCTGAACCGGACAACGCGTATGACTTGGGCACAATTCAGTGCAAAAAGCCACTCCGTCCACATCAGACGAAAATTTTTAAAAACAAGACGAAACCTGACAGCCCAAGCACGTTTAAAAACCGGCTGTGTTCACATAGGAGCGAAAATCGATTGCAGAATTGGAAAACCGGCAACCCGAAGCGGATTTCCAAAGTCATTTTTGAAGTTTCTACATGACCACCCAGAAGCGGTATTGGGACATCGGTTTACGAAATGCGGATTTGGGAGCCCGATGTAAACGGGGTGACTGAGTGAGTACTCCGACCTTCTGGCTCCAATCCTAAATCATATACTAACAACACAACCGCAAAGACAACAAGCACTTATTAGAGATTTTAAAACAATACAAAACAGTCAACAAGAGATCAAAGATGCCACTAACAGCACCAAGAGTAAAAAAGCTGCAGGCCCTGACAGACTTTATAGCGAACATCTGAAAGACACTGCCCAAATACTAATGCCAATGTGGACAAAACTCTACAATAAGTGTATAGAAACAGCCTCCATTCCGGAACAGTGGAGACAGTCAACAGTAAAAGTGCTTTATAAAGGGAAAGGACCCTAGCAAATACAGAGCCATAGCCCTAGAAAACTTACCTTTCAAAGTGTTCACAAAAATAATAACAGAAAGAATAAAGCAAATAATCGACGAACACCTTCCCGAAAGCCAAATAGGATTCAGGAAGGGAAGATCAACTCTGACACCAATAGAACTCCTGCTCAAGAGCGTATGGGAAGAACTTGAAGAAAGAGAAAAGTTCTATGTAGTATTCATAGATTTTACAAGAGCCTTTGACTTTATAAACAGAAAATTAATGACCAAAAAAACTAGAGGAAACCCTGGGAAAAAACAACATCTGGACACGCATTAGAAGCGCAATACTGCAATGGAACGAAGTAAGAATATCAGACAATCTCTCCCTATCGGAGCCGATACTCCAATCAAACGGAGTACTACAGGGAGACCCACTGAGTCCTCTGTTATGTATCCTTTCAGCGGAAGAAATTGTAAGAATACCCCAAAGGGAGGGAATAATCTCATATGCATATTCAGACGATATTGTAATAGGTGCAAAGAATACTGCAAAGTTACAAGAAACGATAAACGATATGGAAGACTGGTGTATCGAACACGGCTTCGAAATAAATGTGTCGAAAACAGAAATGATGGTACTCAGAAATCGAGGAAGAACACCTCCATCAGCTGAGATCTTCATACGAGAGAGAAAACTGAAGATTGTACCGGACTACAAGTACCTTGGGGTCACAATACAAACAACTGCAAAATGTTTCACAAAACGTGTAACAGAGAGAACAATGCAAGCAATAATGGCAATACATGAAATACAATACATCAGATCCCTTAGCCTAGAGACAGCAATGGCACTATTCAGAGCCAAAACCTTCCCAATACTGACGTACGGCATAGAAATTATTGGACCACATCTTACAGTGAACAACCTAACAACACTAGAAAGAGTGAAGGCGACCTATATAAAGAAAGCAATAGGGGTGTCCAAAACAACACGATCGAGACTTGTATACCTGCTGGCGAGGGAACCCTACCTCATTGAAGACCTTTGGACAACCCTGATGCTACCTAATAGCAGCGCCTTGGAAAGTCTACTTAAAACATTGAAGGAAAAAAAGGGAAGACATATCTCCACAATTTAACAGCACAGGTGCCATGATTGACCGAACATGGACAAAGGAAAACTTCGAAATGAGACACGTGATCACCAGATTGGCAGTCCATGGTTTCCACCACCTTCTTTGCAACAACACGTCATATCATGAACCAAACGAAATGTGTGAGTGTAAACTGTGTCACCAAATTTGCAAACGTTACCATATAGAGCTCTGTACCAAAAGGACACGAACAATAAGTGACTATGCAAATCATAAAACGTGAAATTTCAAATTTATCTTATTATTATCACTGTACATTGAATTTGTATGGCTATTTGCCTGCAATAAACTTATTATTATTAAAACAATCGCCGGCCGCGGTGGTCTAGCGGTTCTAGGCGCGCAGTCCGGAACCGCGCGGCTGCTACGGTCGCAGGTTCGAATCCTGCCTCGGGCATGGATGTGTGTAATGTCCTTAGGTTAGTTAGGTTTAAGTAGTTCTAAGTTCTAGGGGACTGATGGCCACAGTAGTTAAGTCCCATAGTGCTCAGAGCCATTTGAACCATTTTTTTTAAAACAATCAACAACTTCGTTTTCTGTCGTTCACTGATTACATAAACATTAAACGACTTCGCTCTAAAAAACTTCGAAAATTCTGTAACAACTTTGATATTGTGCCTACCAGAGGAAAAGACCGCGAAAATACTGTAACCATAGAACTCAAGAAATTCCGTTGTATGTCAGAGAAACACACTGGCTTTGACTTCCGATGAAAGTCGTGTATAATTCTAAACCGAATTAGAACCAAAGATGCCAAATGTTCGGACACAGTGTACAAAGGTCTTCGTCCTATAACTGTAGTATCTGCCTGCGTCATTGGAGCGGTTGTAAGGAACTATGGGTGTGTAGCAAGTGGTTTCAATCTACATCGAATATACGAGCCGAATGTTGCTGCCGGGCGCATTTAACTTTCGAGTTGTCTACCGGCTTAATCTGTGGTGAACGGTGGCTTCCATCTGGCCACAGTAGCTTCATAGCTATGAAACGGAAAACGTAAGAACGAGAGCGGTAGCTTTGTGCATAGGTCTCGGCACGTTACATTTTGTGCTTTGTTACGAATCGTTTAACTTCGGGAACAGAGTGAGACAAAAAGACTAGCTTGGTGAATATTATAAACTTTCAAGGGTTCAGCGTTGTATTAATCTCTATTTAATTGGTGGTGTGAAATGTCTCCGATCCTCTGCCAAACCATAGGGAATTTGTGGCCAGTATGCTTCAGCAAGGTAGTACGGGTAAAGAAACATTGATTTTCAGCGGTTACTCGGGTAAGATTATCCAATCCTTTGTAAAGCATTCTAAAATACTACTAGTAGTATCGGTTGAATGGCGACATGTAGGTCGGATTAGTGCCAGCGTTGTTTAACGCATATATACAAATATTTACCTTGAATAATTGTTCATGTCACGCTATATTTATGGCGTCAGTTTCAGAAATACGTAATATTACCGCAGTCTTACTTCTTTATATGGAAATTCATACCGATTATTTTTCGAAAATATCGATACTTTATCCACATACGTTGGCAATACTGGGTTGGTGCAGTCTGTTGTTCGTTATTGTTGCCACCGCTGATGGGATTGTGCTGGAAAATTATGACGAAGGAAAGAAACTATGTAAGATTGTGTTTTCGTGTTGCAGCTCCCAGACTGTAATTTAGCCTTTTAGCCTTTGTTTGTTAGTGATGATTTTGCCGAATAGAAACCGAGAAAACTGGAGGGTAAGTTATACGAATTTTGCACAGCATTATTGCAGTTTTCATGTAGGCCTACTTCATTCTTTTTTTGATGTGACAGTTGTTGCTCTCACAGCTATTGCTTTAATGAAGATATATTTGATGGATATTTATTTTTGGGTTGATATCCAAACGAAGCATCATCTTGTATCGCTCATAACATTTCTGTTAAAGGAAGTGCTGTGTTATTAAGCAGCTTCTAGCAATTTTTAACGTGAAACAGTCTCTTGTTCAGTACTTATTCACAGGATATACGGACAGACGAAATTCTTTGTACTACAACTATTTCTATCTTTTTTTTGGAAACTAGTTTATTTCGTAAATAGAGTTTTGTCTAGATGAGTGTGTAGCCCATATTACGTTACGGGAAACATGGGTTTATTTCTAAGTAGTCTTACTCCCTAACAAAGCAACTTGGATTCCAAAATATTTATTCAGGGTAAATATCGCATACCAGTCGTTCGGAAAGTATAACCTGTAAAGATAATGATTCCAAAAGCATGTTCTAGTGTAATGGGTTAAATTTGTGTGTGTTTCTTACTGCGCCACTATTTTTGTCGTGATACATTGTGATTAATTTGACGTCTATCCAGTGAAGAATTTCCGGGTAAGAAAACAGGGCACTTATGCAGTTTAGCAGGTACGGAAAAAATTTATCAATTTTTTTCAAAATTTGATCGATTATAGTCAAATTTGATACGCTGATTACGAATGCGATATTTATTTTCGCCCCAGTCAATTATTTACATCAAAAAAATTGTTTTAAATTTTTTAAAAATTTTTTTTATTTTTCAATATTTTGTCGATATAGTGAATTCTGATGCGCTGATTTCGAATATAACATCCATTTTCATTTTGCCTTGACCGTCGGCGATATCTTCTGCCCGATAAGCGCGGCGCTGCCGATGACGCAACATTGCGTAATACACTAACTAATCAGTATTTTCAAATCATAGGCGGCCGCTGCCGCGGCCGCATTCCAAAAAAAAACTCCCAACCTAACCTCAAGTGGGCTACGCTACAGATCACTTTATTTATGAAAATACAAAGTACAATCACCAACAAACTTTACGTATTCACCCACAAAGCTCTCCAAGCCAGATACATTTGGAATGAAAAATTTTTTCCGTACCTGCTAAACTGCATAAGTGCCGAAAACAGTAGTTAAAAATACAATGTAGGCTTTCACGGCCAGCATAGTGACCAGTTTAAAATTCCAGACTGAGAGGGCGTGGTCGATGTATCGAACTGCTCCCTGAATTTGGGGGGGGGGGGGGGGGGGGGGTCTGCTCAAGTGTCTCAAGGGTTCGGATCCCAAGTACATTGCGGGGGAGGGGGGGGGTCTGCTCAAGTGTCTCAAGGTTTCGGATCCCAAGTACATTGCGACGGCTTCGAAATTGCACTTTCTTTAAATGTCATTCGAAATCCTACCAAAGCTTTTCTTCAACAAATGTGCCAGCAACAGTTGTAAAACGTCGTTATAATCTGATAGGTTTGCCAACAACATTCAAAGATAAGGCGATTCCGATTCCATTTTACACAAACTACGAGTGTTTGGGAAATATTTTGCATTCAGAGTAAACACAACGTAAAACCTTTCCAATTGTCCTGGAAGAATCGTGAAACAGAAATGAAATCAATGAAAGATGTACATTGGCCATGGTGATGCTAGGTAGAAAAGAAGTACCGGTAATCTGTTTTGTTCGTACCTACAACAGCCAGCTTACATGGGAACTCTCATTTCACTAGATGCGACATTATTTCTTGGTCAAAAGGGCATGGCCTTCGGAGGTTCAGCATAGAAAATTCGATACAAATTATGAAATTTTCCGCCGGATATTAGACCTGTTGAGTCACTACGATTCAGTTCATGCAAAAGGCATTAGCAAGGTCCGAGACCGATAAGAATTTGGAAAGCGTTTACACGTGCAGTATTTGTCAAGTGATAGAATGAATTTATTTCTAATTGTGCCCATCATGTCAGGGGTGCCATCTTGGAACCGAGAGAAAATTAGAAGTATTTTTATAATTTTTGTTGATACACCCCTAATTTAAATCATACGGAACAAGCAACATTCTTCCCGAGTTATATTTACTTCAAGAAGGACATTGATAAGTATTAAATAAATGAACACTTTGCGGAATTCGTAGATTGTAATCAGAAAACGAGATTTACTGTAATCAGAAAACGAGATTTACTATTGCAAACATATTTCGATCAACACTTGTGAAACACTCATTTCCAATCAGTGAATGCCGCGGACAAGTTTGTGATAACGGAAGCAATGTAAGACTATCTTATAAAGGAGCTCACGCACATTGTCTTCAGCAAAATCCTGTTGCAAAATTTTTCTCCGTGTGCTTGCTGTGGCCTTATGTGGAATACATGCTGCCGAGGGCTGTCATGCAGCACATTTTTATTTATTTATTTATTTATTTTTTTAGTGATCCAGCCTCTTTACAACCTTTTCAGTAGCAGCCCACAAAGATGGGAAATTCTAAAACAGTGTTGGAAGTTCTTTATATTCCATTTCTGATAACCGTTGGAGTGCTCGGCTTGAATGCTGGAATACCAATTGCAAATCATTTGGATAAGAGTGCCATTCCTGTTGAAACTCTCAGTACGTTAAGTTCGTCAGCTGACCACGTTCTCTGGTGCGGGATGTTCTGCATTATGTTATTTCATCCAAGTGTTTAATCGTGGTTCAATCTATCTAAAGTTGTTGGTATCAGTTGACTAAGAAGCAAATTACTGTAAGCTCGAAGTACTACCATTGATGTTGAGGCGAGACACTCTGAGAGCTTATTAAATAACATATCTTAGTGAAAATTTGGACGCACTTCATCCTGATTAAAGTTGTTGCCAGTGCAATCAATATCGATCCATAATTTCCGGAGGTGCGCCCCAAGAAGAGGAAATTATTTCATATTGAAATCAGGAATGAAGTGGCATTTCTGATTTCAGAAGATGTATTCAAGATAAATATAGTTTATGCCATTATTGAAAGATTAGTGTCTAACTTAAAAACTCGTTTTGAAACAGTGAAAATTTTCGATGAAACATTTGGGTTTTATAGAAATACTTAAAGATGACTGACGAGCATATCGGTGAGACATGCGAGTTATTTATCAATGAATGTCATTATGATGTCACAGTGTTTCCGAATGTATGTGTGTAAATGCGTATCTTTTACTTTTCCGGTGACTGTAGCTGAAGCAGAGATGTCTTCCAGCGCTCGTGTTAAAAGCTATGGGGGAGTGTGTGTAGTTCCGTAAAAATCGACAATCACTAAAAAATGACACCACATTTGCAAATATTTAGTTACGTAAAAGGTAGGAAACTGTAAATTACAGGAGTGTTTATTTACTATTATCTTCTAACATACAGAGCTTTACAGAACAATTTCGCTTTCTTTTATTAAGAAAACATTGCTACTAATGATCGGAAGACCTGACCTTTTGCGGAAAGACGTGGTAAATCTACCCAACAAAGTGGGGTTTTGGTCTCACACTTTCAGCAAAATGAGTGAATGTGGAACATAGGAAACCTGTATGGAATGTAACGTACCAATTGAGCCTCCACAATTTTAGCTTTTGTTAGTCTTCTTAAACAATAGATGGCATAAAATTAAACATTTTTCTTAATAAAGCGGTGTCCTGTAACGGATCGATTTGAACTTGTACTGGGATGAAGGGAAACTGCATATTGTAATAAAAGTGCTGGACACTGCAAAACGAGTGCGAAATTTAGAGCATCGTATTAGTAAGCGCACATCACGCAAGTGTTGTACTATCCGTTTTTTGTGAAATTATTATAATTAAAAACAATGAAAATTGTGATTATATTTATAAATTTTATTTAAATTTATAGATACCGCAGTCTACTCTAATTATGATTGAGAATATGCGCGAAAATCAGAAATGTGAATGTAGAGAATATGCACGGAATAAATAGGTACTGGAGGCAGTTAATTTAAATTTCAATGTCAGTCCCGTGATTGGGAAGCCTGTCTTTCCCCACTTTCGTTGTAAAACAATGTTAGGTATTTTAACACCAGAAACTAAGTAAACAAATTTCATAGAATATATCTGTGGCCAATAGTAACAAACTAACCTCAGCTGTTCATAGTTCCCGTTGTAAGAGTAACAGTTAAAACAAATGCATCTAAACACTGAGAGACGGGCACTGGCTTTTGCATGGAAAATTAAGCGATTGCAGAGACTGTGTTAGTGATAAGTAACGTTTACATTCTTGTCCTCTAAGACATCAGAGAATTAGGAACAGTTACTCTGATGCACTTGTATATAAACTGAACTGCTCTGCGTCGGAACACTTATTCGAAGGCATCCGCTTTCTGAATATAGTGCTTTGAGATGTCACAGTCTGTTTGATTCCCTCGAATGTTAACATGTTCTGTATTACAGGATTATTCTGCATCCAACATGCAACCGAAGTTAGTACTTTTTATGGTGGCTCCATGATAACACGTGTGTACACTCCCGCACGCTCTGATTCAACTTAGCGCACTTTGAACAACTGTTAATTCGCTCGAATTCCGCCAGCAGTATCTCGTGCAGCATATAGTACCATAGTATAAACCAGCGGAAAAAATGCTCTTGTTCGAGGACGAAAAGGCGAATATGTACCTCTTGAAGAGACTTCAGAAAAGTGAGGAACCAGCTGCCTCAATCGTCACTCAGCCTTCCCCACCAAAAATTTGGACAATGAGCACATTCGCGCTCTTTTAGTAGAGAACATTCTAAAGCCTTTTATGCGGTCTCTTTGTTGCAGTGAGGCCTTCAGACTGAGCATCTCACTGTCACTGTCTCTCTCCTCTACTCTCTCATTTCTTCCTCATTGATTTACGGTATATTCCACTGCCACTGTCTCCTCTATCACCTACACTCTTTTTGTCTTTCTTTGCCACTACTAGAGTCTCCACCATAATTCTGGGGACGGATTGAGGAGGGGGAGCTGAGGGTCTAACTTGACTTTAACACTATACCCACATGCTTAAAACTTCAGTCCAAAATGCACCCTCCCTATACCTAAGTGTCAAAGTTCGCCAGTCTGGCAGGGTCCAGAGTCCTCCCCTCTCTGCCCTCCTCCCCAACCCTACGTATGATATTCACTAATCTCTGTATTCATTTCCACTGTCTCCTCTCTCTTTTCCTCCCACTCCTATTTTCATGCACCTCGCTTTATTTTTTACTGCCAGTTCATGTCACTGACCATCAGTGTCTCCTTCCTCTTTAGCTGCCACTGCTACTGTCTTCATCCATCTCACTTTCACTGAGACTTTCTGTCTGTACTACCATCACTGTGTCCTCTCTGATTCTCTCCCACTGGCACTATCTCCTCTATCTTCCACCGTGACTGTCTCTCTGCTATTCTCTTTCAGACAAAAGAGCTAAAATATGTTCACATGCCGAAATGTTGGGTGAAGAAGGCGGAATGAGGATAGAGGCAGCCGGTTCCCCAGCCTTCTGTCACATTCTTTTCAACCGTGATACGTTCGTCCACTTGTGCTCGGAATGTTTCACCGCTACTTCCCTCTTTTTCCTGTTACAGCAGCATATGCAGCTTATATAAAACACATTCTGTTGGTCGGTAAAGTTTTTACAGTTAATAAATATACTTCACTCATTTATATACGTTGACATATTATAAACATCAAATGAGTGCGTATAATATAAGGCTGATACAAAATCGTTTTCTTTGCGTTTTTCTCAATACTTTGCTCATCGATTGCAGTTCAAATTTACAGTTTTACATAATTTTTGACAGTGATCTTGAGTTCTTTTAAGGCATGTTAAGACCCTTGACAGCCCAATTTTATGATACTGCACAACCACTTTTGGCGTATATTTGTATAGCCGTGAAATGTCAATTATACAGAGACAGTGCGTCATAAAACTTCATTGGTCAAAAAATGCTGCCGGTAAAGACAGTTTGGTGACCTTAGAACCCTTGTGATAACCTTCGAACCCTTGCCATGTGTCCACAATATCTGTTAAAACTACATTTACGCGTCAGACTGGATATTACGTACATATTTTCTGCATAAGTACGACAAATTTGAACCTCAGGATCTTGGTAAGCCCTAATGATACCGAAAAAGATTTCGAGGTTTCCCGAGAATATCATCTGAAGAAAATATGGCAATATTTTCGACGATCTACCATGGAGAGCGATTACAGAAAGGGCCATCCTCACAACTGTTACTTTTCATACCCAAAACTGGTGGTTTTTCATAGTTTTGCAGGAATTGCCCGTGTACAAATGGTGATTTTATTAGCCTCTTAAGGTTGACCTTAGACCACACCTAACGTAAAAGAGCCAAGCGATTTACTCAATTTGCCAGGGCTGTAGAAAGTGTGTTATGTTTAAATTGTGACTCTATACTGAAGGATAGCTACAGTATGCCAATTCTTCTTATAGGTACACAAATGGTCACTAGCCCAAGGGTACAAGGGTAACCAAAACAGTTGACCCCTTACCTTTGTGATTAATGGAACGTGAGATGAAACCCCCTAAAAATCCCGTTTTTGCGTGCGGCTTTTTGGAACAAGTGTCTGGACCAATTGTGTTTCTGAAGATATGCTTAATATTTAATTAGAAATTATATTTATTTTGTATTTCATCCCAGTGGAATTCTTTGTGTATGTCAAGTATTCCCCGAATTGCATTATGTTTAGATAATTTCAGACTTTCTAAAAAAGAAACAATAAAATTGGGTTGTTATATTTGGAGATGTGGCCCAGTCACACATCTTGCCCCGGGACCAGTCCTTCCTCTCAGCGGCCCTGTGCGGATCCACACGTTTGACAGGCACGCTCTCCCATGCTTCAGTGTGTGCAGGATAAACTTGCGCAATCATCGTCACTCTGCAAGCAGCATGGTGCTTGACTAAATTTGATACATGCGTGCATGTGCAAGCGTTCAAGCGTACCACCCAAGAGTAGGGACGCTCGTGCAAGCATTTGTCATTGATTTGGTTTGCTTAATTTTTGTTTGGTCGTGTTAAATTACAACCTGTGCAAAGGTCGTACTGTACTGTAAGTCAAGCCAAAGAATACAATATTACATGGAGAAAGAGAGAAGAAAAATCAACAGTACTGCGAGATAGTTTTCATTGGATGTCTACCACGAATAGTTAATAGAGAAAAGTGTTTTCGTTTCTTTAACCACTCTTTACCCCACATAAAACGTTTTATTTTTTTCGTAACGCAATCAAAAATATTGTCAAAGCCAGAACATCGTCTTCTGAGATCGACATTTTCTGGTAAACAAACTAACGCTTGTAGAAGCATGCTTGAACCGTGTGTAGCCGCCAGTAATTTGTGCACGCTTGCATGCAAGCGTGCTTGTCAAGCATGGAGTTACGTGTGTGACCCCCTATATACGTAGACCACGGCCTCTCACGGGAAGTTTTAAGTGAAGAATGGCTAAAAATGTTTTTGTAATGGACGCTTTTATAGAAAACAACAAAAATTATGAAATGCAGCCAAATTTGAGTTCCTCCACTGATTCTACGGTCAGGGGATGTGTAGTCGTATTCGGGAGCAGAAACATGCAAAAAAAAAAAAAAATGGCTTTGACATAGAAGTAAAGTGAAGTTCGCTGGTGTATAAGTGTACGAGCGATGGGGGTTAGAATCGACGGTATTGACGGACTTTCTCGTCAAAATATACTTGTGAGTTGCACGCACTGACGTTCACCTGAGGTCTGAGAAGAAGTGACATAAACCCCAAGCAATTCAGTGTCCGATTACACCCGTCTGCTTTGACCCGTCACGTGACTTGTGTTGCGTCATGTCATTGAGAAGCCGTGTTGAAGTAAGCGGTGGCGCACTCCAGTGTGGGAAGTTTGTTTTTGAATTGTTTGTGAGTGATGTTAGTGCGACATTGTACTTTAGTACAGTACGTTACTGGGTTTTTAGAAGTTTGTTTTTGTTGTTAGGTATTGGCTACTGATTTGTTTTAGGTTTTGAAATTGTTAGTTCGTCGTGTTGTTAATGGTTTGAAAATTATTTTTTTAGTATTTCGTTTGGTACAGTGTGTGGATTTTACAACGAAATTCACGAGTCGTTCGTAGATTGCTGCTATGGGCTATACAACATGGAATTTACATTTCAATTTCTCCAGTTATGTGGCCTCTTAGCCGAATGTGTGAAGTGTCAGCAGTTCTCGGAATTTATGAAATTGAGTAAAGTCTTCTCTTCTCAAACGGGGACTAATGTATGTCCTGGTGTTTTCAGTCTTTCATATTGGTTCTTTTGGTGTGGGTGGTAAGTACGTTTTTATGCATTTTTGTCTTTATTGTAAGAAGTGTAGTGTGTTTCTTTATATTCGGAATTTTCTTTGATAGTGGGTATCTAAATTCCTGTTACAGTAGTTTGATTATGTGGTTTGTATTTGTAATGATCCAGTTATTAAAGTTAATATGTAGTAGATTACAGTATTACAGGTATTGTGGAGTGTGTTGTAATTATTTTGGTCTCGTTTGGATTTTATAATTGTGCTACGTTAATTACAGACGTTAAGGCGAGGGTTGACGGAATTTGATAACCTTGTCGTTAGAGACAACACCAACTCAGTTTAATAGTAGGGAAAGGAGGCCGCTCCGAAGTTTCTAATTCCGACCTTTGATCACAAATGATTTCAGTCATGATGGCGGGGAAGCGCATTCTCTGTCTGAACATGGGTCTAGTCAGGTGCCTTTATTATGGTACGATGCGCACATGCTGTTGCGTGTGAAAATTGTTTGTGCAGTTGTTTCACACGTTATTTATTATAATAATATTTATGGAGTTGTTACGTATTGATGGACGTGTCGCGTTTGGTATCCAATTTAATTCTAGATTAAATACGTGCTGTTACCTGGATGTGCCGATTACATGAAATTCTATTGGCGTGCCGTGTTCTTATTTTTATCTGATATGTAAGACGAATTTCTTGGAAATATCATGCGCTGTAGTAAGTAGACTAAATTTTGTTGTCCGAATCGTGTTAGTAATAAAAGCTATTTCTACAAAATCACGTCAAAGAAATATGTGTGGATGACTAAGTTTACGTATATCTACTTTTTAGTAAGGACTAATTGTAAATTTGGGTTTTTCAACTAATGAATCTCCTGTTCTTATACCGGTATGTTATTTTTCTTAGCTTCCTCGTTCGTTTAGTGTAATATAGTAATTTATTTGCCTAAGGGTAATTTTACGCTTTGTCAGATTCATAAAAGGAAAAAACGTGTCATGTTTACAGACACACAAATATGCACAGATATGTCAACAAGGATAGAACTTGTTATTGGGCGTAATCCTCTTGAAGGGACCATTCAGGAATTTGTCTGAAATTAATTAGGAAAACCGCAGAAAACTTAAATAGCATATCAGGATAGAGGATGCACTGCTATTCTGTCGAATTTGAGGCCAGCGTTTTAACAAATGCATTTCCTAGTTCGGTTTATACTAACTTAGTGTGCAGTGCTCTGTCATTGTATGTAATTAAGAAAATGTTGCTTGATAACAGGAAAAATGATAATGCATTGTTCATTTAGTCACTAAATATCTATCACTGCACACGCCAGACAGACTTGCATATGTTTTAGAACCAGAACAGTGCTGTCAGACTGTTACATCTTCCTGTATTCTCTTGTGCTTGATGTTGTTAACCATGTGAGACCCAAGAAATGGGTTAATTCAGAAACTGATTGAAGGCAACAGACATTCTTTTCTGTATATATTTCTATCCATAGGAAAACTGTGTAAAACAAAGTGGCCTGCCAGCTCACTTATCTACTTACTCCATGCTTAACAGCTTGGATTACGAAAAATAGGTAATTAAGAAAGGCAACATTCTGTGCAGAAGAGATTCCATTTTCAACTGTTTTCAAAATTGCTGGAGAAGAACGCAACCAGCCACATACTCTGCGACCGATGGCCCTAGCAGTCTGGTCCCATCAATCCCACAAACCAACCAACCCCACACACTTCTAAAAAAACTTTACTTTATGTAAATGCCATTTTCGGGCTATCAGTGCCCATATTCAGACTGCTACCCATTCCAGTTAAAATAAATTTTCTTCAGTAGCATGCCGTCAGCTCGTGGTCTGCGGAACAGTATTTACGTATTTTACGCCACCTGACATAGTTTGTGGATAGCAAAAACATAATGTGCCTGCATCTGGTAAGATATAAAGTGAACAGTTATATACACTTAAAAGTAGGTATGTGCCAGTGGACAACTTTTCGTCTTGCTTTGGTCGTTAGGCTTTTCAGGGTGATGCACAAAGTGTTCTAGAGCAAGAAGCACACGCAGTCATTATCGTATTTACATTACATTAATTACGACAGGCATGTTATACGAGTTGTTTTCAAAAAGTGATGGTAGGTTTGTAATTTTGTATATTCTATCATTCCGATTAGAATGGTTTTTTCCTTGTTGTGTGGGTGCACATATGTGAAAAGTGTCTGTATTGCGTTAGCCATATCGGGTATTCAGTCTGACAGCTGTCCGAAAGGTTAAATTTTGTGGGTAGTATCGGCTATTATTCATTTTGTATAAAAATGGATCAGAGAGTTTGTATTGACATTTTGTTATAAGAACAGAATGAAGCTTAGCAAAGCTTCAGAAATGTTAAATATCGATTTGGTGAGTCTAGCATGACTAAATAGTAAGAAGGTTAAAGAGGTACGGGCTAGGGGCAGGGGGGAGTCGGGTCTGACTCCCTTACTCCCAAAGCAAAAGCACTGTACAATCCACTGCTATAAAGATATTATTATATTAAAACCTCTACATGAAAGTGCGTGGCACAGGTTTCATCGAACAACATTCGTAATAAGTCTCTATTAGTTCACTCTCCAACAGCGTGCAGGAAGAACGAACACCTATATCTTTTCGTGCGAACCTTGATTTCCTTTATTTTATTTTGATAATCATTTCTCCCAATATAGGTCGACGTCAACAAAATAGTGCCGTATTCGGAGGAGAAAGTTTCTGATTGATATTTCGTGAGAAGGTCCCGCCGCAACGAGAAACGCGTTTGTTTTCATGATGTCCACACAAAGTCCTGTATCATGTCCGTGACACTCTCCGCCATTTCTCGATAATACAAAACATGCTGCCCTTCTTTGAACTTTCTCGATGTACTCCGTTAATCCTATCTGATAAGGATCGCACACTGCGCAGCAGTACTCCAGAGAGGACGGACAAGTGTAGATTTTCTAAATATTGTCACTAAAACGCAGTCTTTGGCAATCCTTACCCCCTAGATTTTTCTAAGTGGTCTTTTCAATTTAAGTTGTTCGTAATTTCAATGCCTACATTAATGTTGAATTTGCGGCCTTTAGATTTGATTGATTTTAACGTGCAACCGAAATTTAATGAATTTCTTTTAGCACTCATTTGGATGACCTCTTACATTTCATTATTTAGGGTCAAATGCCAATGTTCACACCATAAAAATATCTCTTCTAAATCGTTTTACAATCTGTTTTAATATTCTGATGACTTTACTATACGATAAACGGCAGCATTATCTGCAGACAACCTAAGATAGTGCTCAGATTGTCTCCTAAATCGTTAAAAAAAATTATATTTTATTTCTGTTATGAGAATCTTTGTCATCTGTGATGCGTTAATTGTGGGTGTGACCGTATTTTCTGTATGGTGTCGATTAGGTGGGGAGGAGGGCGGCAGATAGTAAAAAGCTGTAACGGCCTCCCAGAACCGAACTCTGAATCCGCATCTGGTTTGCGAATGGTGGTAGAAGCGTTTCGAAGAAAGTTGTGTTGATGTTGCAGATGACGAGAACCTTGGACGCTCCAGCACTGTATTGAACCGATAAAATCTTGGAAAAAATGGAAAAGACGTCTACGTCTGCATCATATTCAGCAAACCACTTAACGATGTTTGGCGGGGGTACATCTAGTACCACTAATTGATCCTTCCTTTCCTGTTCCACTCGCGAATTGCTTCTGGGAAGAAATTGTCGGTTAACTACTTTATTAGCTCTATTTTCTCGAATTTGCTCGAAATGGTCATTTCGGGAGATGTATATGCGTGTAATATATATTGACTGACTCTTCCCGGAAAGTGCTCTCGCGAAATGTCAATAATAAACCTCTGTCGTGCTAAACGCATCTCTTGTAACGTCTGCCACTGGGGTTTATTGAGCGTCTCTGTAACACACGAGCGCCGACTAAATGATCCCGTGACGAAACACGCCGCTCTCCGTTGGATCTTCTCTCTCTCCCCTCTCAGTCCTACCTGGCAAAGATTCCAGATAGATGAACAATTCTCAAGAATCGGTCGAACAATCGCCTTATGGGGCATTTCCTTCATGGATGAGTTACACTTTCTTTCTATGAGTCTGTCTGACATCTGCTTTTCGTACTATTTTTTTATGTGATCCTTCCACGTAAGGTCGTTACTCGTAGATATTTTACTATAGATACTGTTTCCAGCAATTTGTCATCAGTAGTGCGGTTGTGCAGTAGTGTATTTCATTTCCTATGCATGTGCAATATTTTATATTTATCCACGTACAGGGTCAACTGCCAGAGCCTGCACCACTCATAAGCCCCTGCAGGTCGTTCTGCAAATCGATACCATCATGAGGCGTTCCTCATCATGGGGGAAGTCTTCAAGAGCTTCCCGTGTTTTCTACTAGATCAATCAATAAATGCATTGTAAACAGCAACGGTCCTATCACACTTCCTTGGCGTACTCCGGAAATTACATTGTCATCTTTCGATTTCGTTCCTTTAAGAGTGACGTGTTGAGTTCTATCTGCAAAGAAGTCTTCAATCCAGTCGCAAATCTGGACCGGAAAGCAGCTCGCTGTACCTCCGTTACCTTACGTTTCGCTGCCAGTATGGTCACTGAGTGAATGAATGGACGATTTCGAAACTACTTACAGATTTTACGTAAGATCGCAACCTCTTAGGGTTTCTACTAGATCAGTTCACAAAATTTTACTTTCAAAATCACTGAATACCTCTCTCGTTGCTCTCCTTACTATCAATTTCGCTAGTTTCAGCTTTACGAACGAGCACCGAATCATAGTCAGAGAAGTCGATGATGTTGGTATATCAGTTGACTCAAGGCATGAAACTTTTTCGAATGTTTGGGTATGAAATGGATCGCAACAAAACTTATTCCAAAGTAGTTGAATTTTGAACAGAAACAGAGGCAAATGCAAGTTGCTCAGGGATCACTAAATGAAGTTAAAGCGATACAGAACTGCTGAAACGTGTCGTAATGGCAATGAAACCTGAGTTCATGAATAAAACGTCGAAACTGTAAGGCTCAACCGTCACAGTGCAACCATTCTGGATCGCTATGACCGATGCTCGACAGGTTAAACACTGTATTCTTAGGTTTTAGCGGTGAAGCGTGCCGTGAGTTCTTGGCACAAGGTCGTACGATTAATAAGGATTACTACGTAAAAATTCAGCGCCGTTTGCATGAAGCAATCCGAATAAAACAGCCTGCTTTGTCTCGAAATATTTTATTAGCTTTTGCACCACGATAAAGCACTTGCTCAACATTCGTTAGTTTTTGGCAAAATACTATAAAGATGCCCCACACTTCATATTCGCTAACGCGGCGTCGTCCTCCCAGGGGGTCCATAACTTTTTTGTGGGTACGTGCGTGGCGAGATCGTGCAGCTCTTTCCTTTCGGGGCTCCGTACCTTCCCTTTCCACATCCCTCCCCCTCCCCGATCTTCCCCTTCCCCTCCTCCCTCTCTTTGGGAATGTGTTTTGCGCCTACGTCCGGAGACGGACGCTAGTGAACGAATGAAGTAGTTTTTCTTTTCTCTCTACAGTGTAAAGTATCTGTCCTTACTTTGCCCTTATATTTTCTTGATTCTTATCTTTACCTTCTTCTCCGCTGCGACGTTTGAGAATCCTCTTCTTTCCTTTTCTTTGGCGCTCCCTTTCTCTTTCTTTCCTCTCTGTGTATGCCTTCACACACGTAGCTGGTGACGGGGTAACGCGTAATTCCCCGCTCCCTAGTGGACAAGTAGGACACGTACGTATACCGTGGTAAAGACCAGGCCCAGGGAGGAGTGATTACCCGAGATGGTTCCTTCTGAATATGTCGATTTTCCCTCCGTCCGTTTCTCGGAAGGTGTGAACTGAAGTGTAGACAATCACCTAAGGCGGGAGTGCCCTCAGAGAGGGCCCCCACTAGGAAGGAGCGCACCATCAGAGACGCCAGTGATCATGGGGGTTACTTTCTCAATGGTTTATGCTACTTCTACAACTTCTGCCCACAAGAGAAAGCTAGATGAGTCTCAGTCACAGAAAATTCTTCCATCATTGCCAAAGTTCCTAGCTGTTTCTCGGTCTGACGAAGGTCAAGACTTCTCAACAGTAAATCCTTTCATTATTCAGAAACGTGTCGACGCAATTGCAAGTCCTGTAAAGTCTTGTTCCTGGTTACGAAATGACACCTTGTTGTTAGAAACGGACAGTGCCCTCCAGGCACAAAAACTGCTTCGAAATACGCTGCTAGACACCTTCCCTGTCCGGTGGAAGCACACCGTACTTTAAACTCATCGCGCGGGTTGGTTTATACAAGATCAGTCCACAGGTTATCAAATAAGGACATTCAAAATTACCTGTCTGATCAGGGAGTATCGGCCGTACATCGAGTAATGGAAAGGGTTGAAAAGGAATTGGTATGGACCCGCATCTCTTCATTGTGTTTGACAGAGTTTATCTTCCATTGAACATTAAAGTGGTATATTAGATAATTTTATTTCGTCCTTACATCCCCAACCATACGCGTTGCTATTAGTGTCAGAGCTTTAATCATTCCTGCCAGTCATGTTCCAGTACAGCCAAAAGTGTTACCTGTGGAAGGGATGCCCACGATGGTGGATGTCCATCCCCTTGTTACATCAACTGTATGGGCGACCACACTGCTTCCTCTAAATATTGCTCTATTTTTAAAGAGGAATAAATTATTAAGGAAATCCGAGTGAAGGAAAAAGTGTCTACCTTTGCTTGTCGTAAGTTATTCGCCGTTAGAAAGCCCACTGTGTTCCCAGCGGGTAAATATAGCACTGTCTTCGCCTCTCCTCAACCTACTAAGGAGATAGCCATGCAGACTTGCGAGCTCACCCTTAGCGCCACGGTCGTCAGATTGGCTGGCCCAAAGATTCCCTGGTCAACCTCCTCAGTATCACCTGCTCACTCTAAGGCGCAACCTTCATTGGCTCCTGCTAAATCACGGACCCCAAAATTGGACACCTGATCTTCCAAAAAAGAGCCTACTCATGAAGATTTCTTACATACCCAAACTTCCAAACCACCAACTCCTCCATCTCAACATCCTATTTCCAAGAAGGCTCATAAGAAGAAGTTCCTCTCCTTCTCTGCCACGGCGTCTCTCTTCTACACCAAACAACCTATGTATCAGGATCTTCTGCCTCTGGCTGAATGCCATTCCACGCCGTAGGCCACTGGCTCTCAGTAATCGCCGAGTTGATGGCAACAGTAGTGAGATTTTTCCTTTTTTGTCTATACTATGTCAGTTACCCATTCGAATATTCGCGGAATTCGCTCCAATCAGGATGAATTGTCGATCCTCTTATGATCCTACTCCCTGGTCATTTTCTATCTTCAGGAAAATAAGCTACATCACTATAATCACTTTCTCTTCCCTCATTTCCATTCAGTCTGGTTTTATCTCCCATCTGTTGCTGGTGTTCTGGCACGCAGGGGACTTGTGACCCTTCTCCCTGATACTGTCCAGTAACACCCAGTCCACTTCCACATTTTGTTCCAAGCTGTCACTGTACATCTTTCCCTTTCTAGATTCACCTTCTCTGTTTGTACCATATACATTCTATCGTCTACACCAATGGCAAGAGCCGATCTCCTTCATCTCCTAGGTCAGCTCCCACCCCTCTTATTTGCTGGTTGGGGACTTCAACGCCCACACCCACTTTAGGGATCTCCATGTCCTTGTCTGAGATGCTCTCTATTGATTGACCTCATCCACCAAGCGGATCTTGTTTGCCTCAGCACTGTGGAACCTACGTTTTGGGCTGCCTCCACGTCAACCTACTCTCATTTGGACCTTTCGGTAAGTACTATTTGGCTAGCTCGTTGCTTTGAATGGTTTGCTCTTTCTGATACACACTCGAGTGACCATTTTCCATGTGTGCTTCGATTACAGCCACAAATGTCATCTATGCGCCAAAGATACTGGAAGTTTTCCCAAGGTGTTTGAATACTTTTCTCCTGTCTAGCGACATTTGATGACCACCAATTTCCTAATACTGACGTTCAGGTCACTTACGTTACGGAAGTTTTTCTTACAGCTGTGGAACGTTCAATACCTCATACCTCCCCTTTGCCCTGGCGCCCCCCAGTTCCTTGGTGGAATGAAGCATGCCTTTTCGCAATACACTAGCGGAGATGTGCTCTTCACGTTTCTCGCCATCATGTTATGTTGGCCAGCTGTATCTTCTATAAGCAGTTACGTGTACGGTGTCGTCGCATCATATGCGATAGCAAGAAGCCAAACTGGGAATTCTTTACCAACTCCTTTAATACCTTCACTCCCACATCAGTTCTTTGGAGTCGAATCCAATGGCTATCCGTCATGTCCAGTATTTCCCTCACCTTCGGGCTAATTGTCGCACAGGATACCTTAGTGGATCCAGTTGCAATCTCTAAATCATTGGGTCGACACTTTGCTGAGATTTCGAGATCTTTTAATTACCCACCACCCTTTCTCCTCGGGTAGCGGAAGAGCGACCTCTTGCTTTTTCCTCTGAGAATCGCGAAAGCTATAATGCCGATTACTCTATTTGGGAACTTAGACATGCACTCTCCTTCTCTCGCTTTTCTGCTCTGGGACTGGATGGTGTCCATGTCCTAATGTTGCTGCATCTATCGTACCCGAGTATGTGCTACCTCCTTTGCCTTTATAATCAACTTTGGGTCGACAGTATCTTTCCCAGAAGATGGCGGGAAGCTATCGTCATTCCTGTTCCGAAACCTGGAAAGGACAAACATCTCCCCTCCAGCTATCGCCTGATCTCTCTCACGAGTAGTGTTTGTGAGGTTCCGGAGTGTATGCTAAATTGCTGTTTAGGCTGGTGGCTGGGTCCCGAAACCTTTGAACAACTGCCCAATGCGGTTTCTGAAAGCACCGTTCTGCAGTTGATCATCTCATTGCTCTCTCCACTTATATCATGAACAATTTTCTCAGAAAACCCTAAATGGTAGCTGTATTTTTAAATCTGTAGAGGGTGTATGATATCTGTTGGAGGACAGGCATCCTATGCACACTGTTCTCTTTGGGATTTCGAGGTTGGCTACCCCATTCCATCCATGAATTTATGGCAGATGTGGGTGAACACTACTCTATCCCATACTTTCTCCCAAGAAAACGGGGTGTTCCAGGGCTCTGTGCTAAGTGTTGTACTGTTTGCCATCGACATAAATCCCATTATAGATTGCCTCATTCCAGATGTCTCTGGCTCCCTCTTTGTCGACGATTTTGCTATTTACTACAGCTTTCAATGGACCAGCGTTCTTAAACGAAGTATTCTAGGATGTCTCAATCGCATCCACTCACGGAGCCTCGAAACTGGCTTCAGATTTTCTCCCAGTAAGACCATCTCTGTAAATTTTTGGAATTGTACAGAGTTTTATCTGCCTTTCCTACATATAGGCCCTGTTGGCCTTCCATTAGTGGACGTCGCCAAATTCTTGGGACTTACGTGTGACTGAAAACTGTGCTGGTCACTTACATTTCATATCTTTCGGCTCGCTGTCTGTGATAGCTCAACACATTTCATGATCTGAGTGGTACCTCGTGGGGAGTGGACCGAGTGGTCATCCTCTACCTATATTGCGCCTTAGTGCGCTCGAAATTGGACTATGGAAGCATAGTTAACTCCTCTGCACGGCCATCTATTCTTCGGCTCTAGATTCCGTCCACCACCGTGGATTGCGTTCACCATCTGGAGCTTTTTACACTACCCCCATGGAGAGCCTTTATGCTGAGACTGCTGAATCGCTGCTGTCCAATTGGCAAGCTGTTCTTCTGAGTCGTTAAGCTAGTCATGTCATCCATGCCGGCTCATCCGACCTATGTCCTTTTCTTCAACGCCTCCTTGGATTTAGGATATGCAGGCAGCTCTTCCTCTCTACTACTACTACTACTACTACTACTACTACTACTACTACTACGAATCCACTGTGTCAACTGATACATTCACTTTGTTTCCAGTTATCTAAAACTTTCTTGTCAAATGGGGGTACAACGCCACGGTGGCTTCGCCCCTGGACCTGCCTTCTCCATGACCTTTGCCAGCTTCCCAAGGATAGTACCTTCCCTATAGTTTTTCGGGCATTTGCTGCTCTATGCGCACACATGGAGGATGTCACATTTATTTACACTGAGGCTCCAAGACTACCTTTAATGTTGGGAGTGCCTATATTATCGACGACACCCCTATTAGATTTGGCTTCCCGACCAGTGTTCGGTTTTTACTGCAGAGCTTTACGCTGTTCTCCAGGCTGTCCAATACATCCATCGCCATCAGCGGAAATGGTATATTATATGCTCAGATTCGCTCAGCGCTCTTCTAAACCCCCAGCCTATTTACCCCAACCACCTTCTGGTCCACCGGATTCAGGAGTGCCTCAATTGCTCTGCACTCCAGGATAATAAATTACTGGACATAAAACCTCTTCCCTGTGCTTGGATCTCTTCCTCCCGGCCACGTCGTCGGGAGGAAGTAATTTAAACTTTGGATTACGCCCTGTCTTTTTGGCCATCGGCATCTATTAAGTGGCAATCCTCCCCTGCTTTGTTCCCACTGCTCTCAATCGTGGACGGTGCGTCACCTTTTACTTTAGTGCCCCTATTTTAATCCGCAACGCGCCCGTTTACACCTGTCGCCTGATACACACTATGTGATCAAAATTATCTGGACACCTGGCTGAAAATGACTTAAAAGTTCGTGGCGCCCTCCATCGGTAATGTTGGAATTCAGTATGGTGTTGGCCCATTCTTTTAGGATTGCTGCACTGAGGAGAGAGATCAATGTCAGTCGGTGAGGTCTGGCATGAAGTCGGCTGTCCAAAACATCTCGAAGTTGTTCTATAGGATTCAGGTCAGGACTGTGCAGGCCAGACCATTACAGGGATGTTATTGTCCTGTAACCAGTCCGCCAGAGGCCGTTCATTATGAACATGTGATCAGTCATGTTGAAACATGCAAACGCCATCCCCGAATTGCTCTTCAACTGTGGGAAGCAAGAAGGTGCTTAAAACATCACCGTAGGCCTGTGCTGTGATAGTGCCACGCAAAACAAAAAGGGGTGCAAGTGCAAGCCCCCTCCATGAAAGATACGACCACACCATAACACCACCGCCTCCAAACTACATATGCTGGCAGATGATGTACACCGGGCATTCGCCATACCCACACCCTGCCAGCGGATCGCCACATTGTATACCGTAATTCGTCACTCCACACAACATTTTTCCTTTGTTCAATCGTCCAGTGTTTACGCTCCTTAACACCAAGCGAGGCGTCGTTTGGTATTTGCCTGCCTGATGGGTGGTTCATGAGCAGCCGCTTGACCATGAAATCCAAGTATTCTCACCTCCCACCTATGTGTCATAGCATTTGCAGTGGATCCTGATGCGTTTTGAAATTCCTGTGTGGTGGTCTGGATAGACGTATGATATTACATATTACGACCCTCTTCAACTGTCGCAGTTTGTCAGTCAACAGAAGAGGTCGGCCTGTACGCTTTTAAGCTGTTAGTGTCCCTTCACGATTCCACTTCACTATCACATCAGAAATAGTGGACCTAGAGACGTTTAGGAGTGTGGAAATCTCGCGTGCAGGCATATGACACCGCCGACAGTTGAAGAGGGTCGTAATGTGTAATAGGCATACATCTATCCAGACCATCACACAGGAATTCCAAACTGCATGAGGATCCACTGCAACCACTAAGACAGATAGGCGGGAGGGCGAGAAAACTTTT
The DNA here is from genome assembly GCF_023864345.2 of Schistocerca serialis cubense. Taxonomy (NCBI): domain Eukaryota; kingdom Metazoa; phylum Arthropoda; class Insecta; order Orthoptera; family Acrididae; genus Schistocerca; species Schistocerca serialis. The sequence continues at coordinate 541,322,421 of NC_064638.1, forward strand.
CATTGGTCGAGCGGGTGGTCCTAAATCACACATCACGCCGGTAAATGCCAAACAACGCCTCGCTTGGTGTAAGGAGCGTAAACATTGGACGATTGAGCAGTTGAAAAATGTTTTGTGGAGTGGCGAATCACGTTACACATTGCGGTGATCCGATGGTAGAGTGTGGATATGGCAAATGCCTGGTGAACGTCATCTGCCAGCGTTTGTAGTGTCAACAATAAAATTCGGAGGCGGTGGTGTTATGATATTTTGTTTTTCATGGAGGAGGCTTGCACCCGTTGTTTTGCGGAGCACAATCACAGCGCAGGCCTACACTGATGTTTTAAGCACCTTCTTGCTTCCCAGTGTTGAAGAGCAAGTCGGGTATACCGACTGCATCTTTCAACACAATCGATCACCTGTTTATAATACACGGCCTGTACCGGAGTGGTTACAGGACATTAACATCCCTGTAATGGACTGGCCTGCACAGAGTCCCGACCTGAACCACACAGAACACCTTTGGGATGTTTTGGAACGCCTACTTCGTGCCAGGCCTCACCGATCGACATTGATACCTCTCCTCAGTGCAGCAGGTCGTGAAGAATGGGCTACTATTTCCCAAGAAACCTTCCAGCACCTGATTGAACCTTTGCCTGCGAGAGTGGAAGCTGTCATCAAGGATAATGGTGAGCCAACACCAAATTGAAATCCAGCATTACCGATGGAGGGCGCCACGAATTTTTAAATCATTTTCAGCCAGGTTTCCGGATACTTTTGATCATATAGTGTACGAACAATTTTAAGCGTCGCTCATCAAAACACATTAGAGCAGCGGAGTGAGTTGTGCACTGGTAAGCATTCTGGAATCTAATTGCTGAGTAGATTCAAATCCCATTGACGGCGAATGCCTGACTGCTTCCTTCGTAAAGTGCACAGCGAATTTCCTTCCTCATCCTTGTCCATCCCAATTTTGTAGTCCGGTTTTTTTTTTTTTTTTTTTTTTTTTTTTTTTTTTTTTTTTTTTTAAAAAAAAGACCACGTCGTCGAGGGGACAGATTAAATATCCCATCCTTTGTACATCACCTCTGTGATTACTAAGAGCTTGAAGTGTTTTAAACAGAATGACCTCATTGCCAACTAGCATGGATTTAGAAAACATCGATCGTGCGAAACCCAACTCGCACTATTTTCACATTACATACTGGAAGCTTTGGATCAAGGCTGTCAGGTAGATGCTAAATTTCTTGATTTCCGAAAAGCATTTGACTCAGTACCACACCTACGCTTATTGACAAGTGCGATCGTGTGGGGTGTCAAAAGAAATTTGCGACTTGATTGAGCACTTTCTGGTAGGGAGGGAGCTGCATGTTATCTTGGATGTAGAGTGATCGTCAGATGTAGGAGTAACTTCGGGTGTGCCCCAGGGAAGTGTGCTGGGACCATTGCTGTTCATGTTGTGTGTTAATGGCCTCGCAGACAATAGTAAAATGAGCTTTTTTTGCAGATGGTGCAGTTTCAAAATGGTGCAGTTTCAAAATGGTGCAGAGATTGGCAACGTGATTTAAATGTACAGAAATGTAAAATTATGCACTGCACAAAACGAAAAAAAAAACGTAGTATCCTATGAGTGTAATATCATTGAGTCACTATTGGAATCGGCCAACTCACACAAATAGCAAACACTTTGTAGAAATACGAAATGGAATGATCACATAGGTTCAATCGTGAGTAAAGCCGGTTTATTTGTAGAATACTGGGGAAATGCAATCAATCTACAAAGGAGAGTGCTTATCAGTCACTCGTGCGACCGGTTTCAAAAATATTGCTCAAGAATAGGGGATCCGTACCAAATACCGCTAACAGGGGAGATTGAACGTATACAAAGAAGGGCAGCACGTAGGGTCGGGTCACAGGTTTGTTTAATCCGTGGGAGAGGTCACAGAGATACTTCAGAAATTGAACTGGAAGACTCCTGAAGGCTTGAACTGTCACTGTCACACGAAAGTCTATTAATAATATTTCAAAAACCACCTTTAAATGATTACTGTAAGAATGTACTACAATCTCCTACGTATCGCCCACATTATAACTAGTACAGTGAGACTTACTCTCTGCCATGGTTTGCAGAATATACATGTAGATGTAGAAGCTGGAGTCTGTGAAAAATCTTCAGATCACAATAGTTTTTCTTTTAAATGCAAGCTACTCGCTCTGTCCACATGTTAAGTGGATTGAATTTCGGAGGATCTTGATGAAAACTGCATCCAGAAGTTGGAAAAACTGGCAGTTCTTGTTGTTAAACAGGAGTTTGGTATAACATATAGGAAAAAATAGCTGTAATGTACACGGATGTGACGACACTATAAAATGCTCTTGTGGACACCCAGACCTCGAAATGAAGAGCCTATGTTCATGGATCAATAAAGTAGCATGTGAAAACGAATTACCGATAAATTGAATAAGAGACAAGTGCATTGTACTAAATATTTTGCTTCCCTTAAAATCCATAGTAAATTAGTGAAGTACAAACAAGGAATAGTTAAAAAAAGAATAGAAAAAAATTCCGGCACCGGGAATCGAACCCGGGCCTCCTGGGTGAGAGCCAGGTATCCTAGCCACTAGACCATGCCGGACGATACAGGTTAATAAATGTAGACAAAATATAACCTCTCTAAAATTAGTGAAATGGCAAATATTTAGTATTTTAAATAGTTCAATAGTTGGCGTATCCGTCTCAAATGGTTCAGAATGTCAGTGCATTGCGACTTGGTACTGGCAGGAACGCCAGATGGCGTTAATATTTGAACAACAAGAATTTGACAACAAGTTAATAGATGATATCGAGTTCTAATACTGAATTAAACTAGATAATAAAAATTGGAATGCAACAGCGCACTAGCAAGTAACGTGATGTGTGTCTAAACAGTGTGGGATACAGTGTTCTGGAATATGTGCGATAATAAATGTTATATCATACAATCATAATTTGAAAATGCAATGTGAATAGTATGGAATCATTGTTTTATGCTTTTTTGCTAACTTCTCGTTATTTATTTATTTTATATATTCAAGTAAAGTACTATTTAAGGGCGCGTTATTAGTGTAATTTCAGGGAAATATCTTTCTTAAAACTGCTTACGTACTGTACACTTCATGTTTTAAAAGGTAAATAAATCAATTTTTTATTAGTAATCCCGATTATTTGGTTCTGTAGGTAGTCTTAATACTATATTCAATAACGACTTCGGATAAACATAACACAGACTGCTAAAAACAAACATACAGGTTACATTAAATATAAAATTTACAGCTAACAAATGAAGTGCTGGTACCGCACTCTTCGGTGTCCAACTAAACGAAAATTTTTAATTTATGCATTGGGCATTGAAAATGCTTGTACATAAATAAACGTAGGCTTCAAATTTTCGGGGTTAACATGTCCTGTCCTCACTCTTCACTAGCGGAATACTTGCAATCAACTACACACGACAAATTGGTTAATTTATTTATTCATTCATCCAGAAGATCTATCCATATTCTGGAACACAAGACAGATACATTTTAACTATATACACAAAAAGAGCTTTGCACTACTAGCAGTTGCTGCACTGGCTTGTTTAAAGTCGCCTTGTATCTCCATAATCGAAAAATTCGGCTACTGAATAGAAGCAATGATTTAATAAGAATGCCCTTACGGTATTACGAAGGTGTGTGAATGATACGATAAAGTTTTTCATTTATTGTTATTGTTGTTGTCTTCATTCAAGAGACTAGTTTGACACAGCTATCAATTCTACCCTGTCCGATGTGAGCCTCTTCATCACCTAATAACTACTGGACTCTACAGCGTTATGAATCTGTTTTCTGTATTCATATCTTCGTCTCCCTCTACGATTTTTATTTTCCACGCTTCTCTCCAGTGCTAAATTGGTGATCCCTTGATGCCTCAGAATGTCTTCTACTGACCGATCCCTTCTGCTAGTCAAGCTGTGCCACAAATTCCTCTTCTCCCCAATTCTATTCAGTACCTCCTCATTAGTTACATGATCTACCCATCTAATCTTCAGAACTCTTCCGCAGCACCATATTTCGAAAGCTTCTCTTCTCTTCTCTTCTTGTCAAAACTATTTATTGTCCATGTTTCACATTCATTCATGACTTCACTCCATACAAATACTTTTAGAAAAGACTTCCTCACACTTAAATCTATATTCCATGCTAATAAATTTATCTTCAGAAACACTTTTATTGCCATTGCCAATCTACATTTTATATCCCCTCTACTTCGATCATAATGAGTTATTTTTCTCCCCAAATAGCAAAACTCATCTACTACTTAGTGTCTCATTCCCTAATCTATCTCCGTAAGCGTCACCAGATTTAATGCAACTGCATTCCATTATCCTCGTTTTTCTTTTGTTGATGTCCATCTTATATCCTCCTTTCACAACACTGTCCATTCTGTTCAGCTGCTCTTCCAGGTCTTTTGCTGTCTCTGGCAGAATAACAATGTCATCAGCAAACCTCAAAGCTTTTGTTTCTTCTCCTACTCCAAATTTTTCTTTTGTTTCCTTTACTACTTGTTCAATATACGGATTGAATAATATTGGGGATAGGCTACAACCCTGTCTCACTCCCTTCCCAACCACTGCTTCCCTTTCATGCCTCTCGACCCTTATAACTGCCATTTGGTTTCCATACAACTTGTGAATAGTCTTTCGCTCCCTGTAAAGTACCCCTGCCAACTTCAGAATTTGAAAGAGAGTATTCCAGTCAACATTGTCAAAAGCTTCCTCTAAGTCTATGAATGCTAGAAATGTTGGTTTGCCTTTCCTTAACTTATCTTAGACGATAAGTCATTGGGTCAGTATTACCTTGCGTGTTCCACCATTTCTAAGGAATCCAAACTTATCTTCCCCAAGGTCAGCTCCTACCAATTTTTTCATTTGTTTGTAAAGAATTCATGTGAGTATTCCGCAACCGTGACTTTTTAACTGATAGTGCGGTTATTTTCACACCTCTCAACACCAACTTTCTTTGGGATTAGAATTATTATATTCTTATTGAATCCCAAGGGTATTGCACCTGTCTCATACATCTTGCTCACCAGGTGGAGGAGTTTTGTCATGGCTGGCTCTCCTAAGGCTAGCAGTAGTTCTAATGGAATGTTGTCTACTCCCTGTTGCTTCAATTTAGGTCTTTCAGTGCTCTGTCAAATTCTTCATGCAGTACCATATCTCCCATGTTATCTTCATCTGCATAATATTGACCTCAAGTACATTGCCCTTGTATAGACCCTCTGTATACTCCTTCCAGCTTTCTGATTTCCCTTCTTTGTTTAGGACAGGTTTTCCATCTGGGCTCTTGATAGTCATATGAGTGGTTCTCTTTTCTCCAAAGGCCTCTCTAACTTTTCTGTAGGCAGTATGTATCATACCACTAGTAGTACATGCTTACTTTTGTCCTCTAGCCATTCCTGCTTAGCCATTTTGCACTTCCTGTCGATCTCATTTTTGAGACATTTGCATTCCTTTTTGACTGCTTCTTTTACTGCATTTTTATATTTTCTCCTTTCATTAGTTAAATTCAGTATCTCTTCTGTTACCCAAGGATTTCTAACAGCCCTCATCAGTTTACCTTCTTGATCCTCTGCTACCTTCGCTATTCCATCTCTTAAAGCTACTCATTTTATCTTTTACGGTATTTCTTTCCCCTGTTCTTGTCAAACATTGCCTAATACTCTCTCTGAAACTCTGCAACCTCTGGTTCTTTCAGTTTCTTGGTCCCATCTTCTTAAATTTCTACCTTTTTGCAGTTCCTTCAATTTTAATGTAAGGTTCATAACCAATAAATTTTGGTCGGAGTCCTCATCTGCCACCGAGCCGGGTGGCGCAGTGGTTGGACACTGGACTTGCATTCGGGAGGACGACCGTTCAATCCCGCGTCCGGCCATCCTGATTTAGGTTTTCCGTGATTTCCCTAAATCACTCCAGGCAAATGCCGGGATGGTTCCTCTGAAAGGGCACGGCCGACTTCCTTCCCAATCCTTCCCTAATCTGATGAGACCGATGACCACGCTGTCTGGTCTCCTTCCCCCAAACCAACCAACCAACGATCCTCATCTGCCCCTGTAAATGTCTTACAAATTAAAATTTAGTCCCTAAATCTGTCTTACCATTATATAATCTTATCTGTACCTTCCAGTGTCTCCAGGGCTGTTCCATGTTTACAGCTTTCTTTCGGGACTTAAAACATGTGTTAGCTATGATTAAGTTACGCTCTGTGCAAAATTGATTTTGTATTTATAACCATGTACTAATGTGACCAGAAGTCTTGGTCCTCCTGTCACCAAACGTCACTAATTCCCACTATATCTAATGTTAACCTATCCATTTCCCTTTTAAAATTTTCTGAGGTACCTGCCCAATTAAAGGATCTGATATTCCACCCTTCGATCCGTAGAATACCGGGTTCCTCCTTATAACGACATCCTCCTGAGTGATTCCCACCTGGAGTTCTAAATGGGGGACTATTTTACCTCTGGAATATTTTATGTATGTCTTCATGCACTCATGGATTTCTAGTATGTACATGCAGGGAAGGAGGATTGACAAGTTTTGAATGGGGGCTTTCAAGAAGCTGTTTGTCAAGCATGTTGAATTCTTTCCTGGGTTAGGAAAAAAGAGTAAACTAGGTGGCGCATTACACAAAATGTAATTCCATACAGTAGAATGTTCGTTCACAAAGCAGGCATTTTGGACAGTGCTAAGACTTGCTTTAACAGAAAGCAGTTGTAGACTAACATATTTTATTTACTGTTCAATTTATTTTTTATGTGTACATGCAATTTGAAGTTATTTTGAAGCCATATGCCTTAAAACTCCAGAGAAGGTTAAATTTTGTTGGAGTTTGTCATCCTGGTGTTGCATGCATCACCTTTTAAATGGAAATTTGGAAATGTGTGTTTTCTTTTTGTGTGTTTTTCAGTAGTTTATTCCAATCAAATTATCTATTAGATGTGCTGTAGTTTCATTTACTGTTGCTTGTAACTGAATTTGAGTGTTTCCTGTAGAAAGGATGCTTGTGTCATCTGGAAAAAAAATAATAAAAAAATAAAAAAAATAAAAACGCTTTGTGTAGGTTTAAATCGTTTATATACAGGAGAAGGATTGACCCAGGAATGGATCCCTGAGACACTTCTTTTTAGGATTTCTTCACATGAAAAACATATCCTAGATTAGATTAGTTTGTTTTAATCCAATAGACCCAAAATTGAGATGATTCTCATGAATGTGGAACAAGTCAGGAAGTGTAATATAAAAAGCATAAAACAGCTGAATAAAATACTCACTAACCTGA